>NC_064834.1:33315000-33940000 GCF_024166365.1 Elephas maximus indicus
AAAAAAATCAAACCTCAAGATGCAATTTTGAAGGATTCTATGGAAAAAATATTGAACGATGCAAAGAGAATTAAAAGAAGATGAAAAGAATACACACAGAGACACTGTACCAAAAACAGTTAGTCTACGTTCAACCATTCAGGAAGCACCATATGATCAAATGATGGTAATAAAGAAAAAAGTCCAAGCTGCACTGGAAGCATTGTCAAAAAACAAGGCTGTAAGAATTGATGGAATACAAATTGAGATGTTTCAACAAACTGATGAAGCACTGGAGGAGCTCACTTGTCTAGACCAAGAAATTTGGAAGAAAACTACATGGCCAACCAACTGGAAGAGATCCATATTTGTGTCCATTCCGAAGAAAGATGATCCAACAGAATGCAGAACTTATCAAACAATATAATTAATATTATATTTTACATGCAAGTAAAATTTTGCTGAAACTATTTAAAAATGATAGCAGCAGTACATCGACAGGGAACTGCCAGAAAGTTAAGTCGGGTTCAGAAGAGAATGTGGAAGGAGGGATATCGTTGCTGTTGTGAAGTGGATTTTGGCTGAAATAGAAAATACCACAAAGACACTTACCTGTGTTTTATTGACGATGCAAAGGCATTTAACTGTGTGGATCATAACAATTATGGATAACACCGCAAAGAATGGGAGTTTTATAACATTTAATTATACTCATGAGGAACTTGTACATAGACAAAGAGGAAGTCACTGGAACAGAACAGAGGGATATTGCATGGTTTAAAATCAGGAAAAGGGTGTGCATCAGGGTTGTATCTTTTCACCATACTTATTCATTCTGTATGCTGAGCAAATAATCTGAGAAACTGGGCTATATGAAGAACACGCATCAGGATTAGAGGAAGACTCATTATCAACATTGATATGTAGTTGACACAATCTTGCATGCTGAAGGTGAAGAAGATCGAATCACTTAGTGATGAAGATCAAGACTACAGCCTTCAGTATAGATTACATCTCAACATAAAGAAAACAAAAATCCATACAACTGGACCTATAAACAACACCATGATAAACAGCAAAAATAATAAAATTTTCAAGAATTTCATTTTACTTGGGTTCACCATCAAAGCCCACGGAGACAACAGTCAAGAATTAAAACTACATATTGCATTGGGTAAAGCTGATGAAAAAGATGTCTTTAAACTCTTAAAAAGCAGAGGTGGAGCCAAGATGGCAGAGTAGATGCTTTTGGTGAGCCCTCTTTACAACAAAGACCCACAAAAACAAGTGAAACGAGTATTTTTATGACAAGCTGGGAGCCCTGAACATTAAAGGCAAACTTAGAAAATGAACTGAGGGGCAGGGGGAGGAAGAGACTGTTCAGAAGTGGAGAGAAGTTGCCAGACCTGAATCACGGGGAGCCCTTACCCACCATTCCAACAGCAGTGGGCTGCTACTAGCATTTGGCCACAGTTTCCTCAGGGAGAAGCAGCCAGCCACACAGCCTATTCACACCTCCAGAACTAGAGAAAAATGGCTCTCTTGGCAAAAGCTAAGTACCCGCCTATATTTTACTGTGCTCCCCCACCCCCAAGCTGGCTTCAGCAGCTGTTGATTCCCCTGGGCCTGAGATAGGCCCGGTTGAGTGCCTAGAGCCATCCTCCCAGCCTTGGAGAAGGAATAAATTTGCATTTATTGACCAGTTCCACTAACTGGGGGAGCTCAGGACAGAGGTGGCTTCTGTGCAGGCATTAACAGTCCATGGACTTTGAGTACCTTTCCCCTCTGCATGGACCTCTGTGGGCCTATTTCAGGAGAATAGGCCCTTGTTGGCAGATTCCAACCATTTCAGCTGTGTGGTGGAGAGGTGGGTGTTTGATGTTTGACATTGCTTTATAGGGCTCCTCACCTACCCACATCAGGGGCCTAAGGACTGGTAGCTCAACTCAGGTCACCCAGCCACCTGCAACAGGGGTCCAAGGATAACTGGTATCTCCCAGTCCTTCCAACCAAAAATATTGGGTAACCATGGTCTGTCTGCAGGACCCACCCACCTGTATGCTCTAGGGAACAGGGACACACTTTCCTCAGAGACACGGGGCGGGGGGGACTATTCTCAACTCCCTGCCTTGTTCAGAGTGTGACCCCCTGCTGCATCAGGTACCAATACCTACACCAATTACCCCTGAAGCTCTAAGACTGCAGGACAAGAGCCTGTACCACACACTTGATGATCAGCTACCTGGACACCTGGGCTGAATACACACAAGAAAAGTAAATGGACTCCTAGACTGATATACCTGATAACAACTCTAGCCATCTAGGGACAGGATGTCAGGGCTCCAAAGGAGAAAATAATCAAGCTAGGTCACTCAAGCAACCTATTTGGGCATATCAAAACAAAGCAAAGCAAGAAGCTACAACACAGTGTGCAAACATAAAATAAACTAATACAATAACTTATAGATGGCTCGGAGCCAACAGTTAATATCAAATCACATAAAGAAACAGACCATGATCACCTCAACAAGCTCTCAGAACAAAGAATCCAGGGATCTTCTAGATGAAAGTGCCTTCCTAGAATAACCAGAGGCAGAATACAAAAGATTAATATATAGAACCCTTCAAGATGTCAGGAAGGAAATGAGGCAATATGCAGAACAAGTCAAGGAACACACAGATAAAGCAACTGAAGAAATTAAAAAGATTATTCAAGAACATAATGAAAAATTTAATAAGCTGGAAAAATCCATAGATAGACAGCAATCAGAAATTCAGAATATTAACAATAAAATTACAGAAGTACACAACTCAATAGAAGAAGAAGCAGATTTAAGCAAGTGGAAGGCAGAATTTCTGAATTTGAAGATACAGCACTTGGCACTAATATATTTGAAGAAAAATCAGATAAAAGAATTTTTTTAAAAAATGAAGAAACCTTAAGAATCATGTAGGACTCTATCAAGAGAAATAACCTACAAGTGATTGGAGTACCAGAACAGGGAGGGATAACAGAAAATACAGAGAAAATTGTTGAAGATTTGTTGGCAGAAAACTTCCCTGATATTGTGAAAGATGAGATGATATCTATCCAAGATGCTCATTGAGCTCCACATAAGGTAGATGTTAAAAGAAAGTCACCAAGACATATTATAATCAAACTTGCCAAAACTAAAGATAAAGAGAGAAATTTAAGAGCAGCTAGGGATAAACGAAAAGCTACATACAAAGGAGAGCCAATAAGAATAAGCTCGGATTACTCGGCAGAAACCATGCAGGCAAGAAGAAAATGGGATGACTTATATAAAAAATTGAAGGAAAAAAATTGCCAGCCAAGAATCATATATCCAGCAAAACTGTCTCTAAAATATGAAGGTGAAATTAGGACATTTCCAGATAAACAGAAGTTTAGGGAATTCATAAAAACCATATCAAAACTACAAGAAATACTAAAGGGAGTTCTTTGGTTAGAAAATCAATAATATCAGGTATCAACCCAAGACAAGAACACTGGACAGAACAATCAGAAGTCAACCCAGACAGGGAAACAAAAAAAAGAATCAAGATTAAAAAAAAAAAACAAAACCCTCAAAACAGGGTATCAGTGATGTTATTATGCAAAAGAAGACAACATTAAAACAATAAAGAGGGACCAAGAATATGTAGGCATAGAAATTCCATATGGAGTAGAAGATAAGGCAATACAAAGAAATCAAAATCAGGTTTGAATTAAAAAAAAAATAGGGGTAAATAAGTAGGCAACCACCAAAGTGACCGACTATTCCTATGCATTAAAATAAAATACAAGAAAAAAATAGAGACTCAGCAGAAACAAAATCAACGATGAATATGAGGAAAGGACAATATATAAAGGTAATCCACTCAGCACATAAAATTAAGTGGGAATAAGAAACTGTCAACAACACACAAAAAAAGATATCAAAATGATAGCACTAAATTCATACCTATCCATTATTACATTGAATGTAAATGGACTAAATGCACCAATAAAGAGAGTGGCAGAATAGATTAAAAAACACGACCCGTCTATATGCTGCCTACAGAAGACACACCTTAGACTTAGAGACACAAACAAACTAAAACTTAAAGGATGGAAAACAATATATCAAGCAAGCAACAATCAAAAAAGAGCAGGAGTGGCAATAGTAATTTCTGACAAAATAGACTTTAAAGTTAAATCCATCAGAAAGGATAAGGAAGGACACTATACAATGATTAAAGGGACAATGTACCAAGAAGATATAAGCATACTAAATATTTATGTACCCAATTACAGGGCTGCAAGATACATAAAACAAACTCTATCAGCATTGAAAAGTGAGATAGACAGCACCACAATAATAGTAGGAGACTTCAACACACCACTTTTGGTAAAGGACAGTACATCCAGAAGGAAGCTCAATAAAGACACGGAAGATCTAAATGCCACAATCAACCAACTTGACCTCACAGACATATACAGAACACTCCACCCAACAGCAACCAAGTATACCTTCTTTTCTAGTGCACAGGGAACATTCTCTAGAATAGGCCACATATTAGGTCATAAAGCAAGCCTTAGCAGAATCCAAAACATTGAAGTATTACAAAACATCTTCTCTGATCAGAAGGCCATAGAAGTAAAAATCAATAACAGGAAAAGCAGGGAAAAGAAACCAAACACTTGAAAACTGAACAATATCCTGCTCGAAAAACACTGGATTATAGGAAACATTAAGGATGGAATAAAGAAATTCATAGAATCCAATGAGAATGAAAACATTTCCTATCAGAACCTTTGGGACAAAGCAAAAGCAGTGCTCAGAGGTCAACTTATATCAATAAATGCACACATCCAAAAAGAAGATAGGGCCAAAATAAAAGAATTACCCCTACGACTTGAACAAATAGAAAGACAGCAACAAAAGAAACCCTCAGGCACCAGAAGAAAACAAATAATAAAAATTAGAGCAGAACTAAATGAGATAGAAAACAGAAAACCAATTGAAAGAATTAACAAGACCAAAAGCTGGTTCTTTGAAAAACTCAACAAAATTGGTAAACCATTGGCCAAACTGACAACAGAAAAACAGGAGAGGAAGGAAATAACCCAAATAAGAAATGAGATGGCTGATATTACAACAGATCCAACTGAAACGAAAAGAATCATATCAGATTACTATGAAAAATTCACTCTAACAAATTTGAAAACCTAGAAGGAATGGATGAATTCCTAGAAACAACTACCTACCTAAACTAACACAGAGGTAGAACAACTAAATAGACTCATAACAAAAGAAGATATTGAAAAGGTAATCAAAAATCTCCCCCCCGCCCAAAAAAAAAAGCCCTTGCCAGGAGGATTCACTGCAGAATTCTACCAAACTTTCAGAGAAGAGTTAACACCACTACTACTAAAGGTATTTCAGAGCTTAGAAAAGGATGGAATACTCCCAAACTCATTCTATGAAGCCAGAATATCCCTGATATGAAAACCAGGTAAAGACACCACAAAAAAAGACAATTACAGACTTATATCCCTCATGAACTCAGATGCTAAAATTCTCAGCAAAATTCTAGCCAATAGAATTCAACAACATATCAAAAAACTAATTCACCATGACCAAGTGGGATTCATACCAGGTAAGCAGGGATGGTTCAACATTAGAAAAACAATATAATCCATCGTATAAATAGAAGAATCACACGTTTATATCAATTGATGCAGGAAAAGCATTTGACAAACTTCAATACCCATTCATGATAAAAACTCTCACCAAAATAGGAATAGAAGGAAAATTGCTCAACATAATAAAGGGCATTTATACAAAGCCAACAGCCACCATCACCCTAAATGAAGAGAGCCTGAAAACATTCCCACTGAGATCGAGAACCAAAGACGCCCTTTATCACCACTCTTATTCAACATTGCGCTGGAAGTCCTAGCCAGAGCAATTAGGCTAGATAAAGAAAAAAAAGTGCATCCATATTGGCGAGGAAAAAGTAAAATTATCTCTATTTGCAGATCACATGACCTTATACAAAGAAAACACTAAGGAATCCTCAAGAAAACTACTGAAACTAATAGAAGAGTTCAGCAGAGTATCGGTATATAAGATAAAAAAAAAAAAAAGATAAACATACAAAAATCAGTTGGATTCCTCTACACCAACAAAAAGAACATCGAAGAGCAAATCACCAAATCAATGCCATTTACAGTAGCCCCAAGAAGGTAAAATACTTAGGAAGAAATCTTACCAGAGATGTAAAAGACTTATGCAAAGAAAACTACAAAAAACTTCTGCAAGAAACCAAAAGAGACCTACACAAGCGGAAAATATCTCGCTCATGGATAGGAAGACTTAACCTTATAACAATGTCCATTCTACCAAGTGATCGATAACTTTCATGCAATTCTGATCCAAATTCCAAAGATATTTTTTAATGAGATGGAGAAACAAATCACCAACTTCATATGGAAGGGAAAGAGGTCCCGGATAAGTAAAGCATTACTGAAAAAGAAAGACAAAGTGGGAGGCCTTACTCTACCTGATTTTAGAACCTATTATACGGTCGCAGTAGTCAAAACAGCCTGGTACTGGTACAACAACAGATACACAGACCAATGGAACAGAATTGAGAATCCAGACATAAGTCCATCCACATATGAGCAGTTGATATTTGACAAAGGCCCCAAAACAGTTAAATGGGGAAAAGATAGTTTTTTTAACACATGGTGCTGGCATAACTGGATATCCATCTGCAAAAAAATGAAACAAGACCCGTACCTCACTTCATGCACAAAAGGGAGCTCAAAATAGATCAAAGACCTAAATATAAAATCTAAAATGATGAAGATCATGGATGAAAAAATAGGGACAACATTAGAAGCCCTAATACATGGTGTAAACAGTACACAAAACATTACTAACAGTGCAGAAGGAAAGCTAGATAATGGAGAGCTCCTAAAAATCAAACGCTGATGCTCATCCAAAGACTTCATCAAAAGAATAAAACAATAACCTACAGACTGGGAAAAAATGTTTAGCTTTGACTTTTCCGATCATCACCTGATCTCTAAAATCTACATGATACTGCCAAAACTAAACTACAAAAAGACAAATAACCCAATTAGAAAGTGGGCAAAAGATATGAATAGATGCTTCACTAAAGAAGGTATTCAGGTAGCTAACAGATATATGAGGAAATGCTCAGGGTTGTTATCCATTGGAGAAATGCAAATCAAAACTACAATGAGAATTCATCTCACTCCAACAGGAATGGCATTAACCCAAAAAACACAAAATAATAAATGTTGGAGAGTCTTGGAGAAACTGGGACAATTCTTCACTGCTGGTGGGAATGTAAAGTGGTACAACCACTTTGGAAATCAATCTGGTGCTTCCTTCAAAAGCTAGAAATAGAACTACCACATGATCTAGCAATCCCACTAGTTGGAATATATCCTAGAGAAGTAAGAGCCTTTACACAAACAGATATACGCACACCCATGTTTATTGCAGCACTGTTTACAATAGCAAAAAGATGGAAGCAACCAAGGTGCCCGTCAATGGATGAATGGAAAAATAAATTGTGGTATATTCACACTATGGAATACTACACATCGATAAAGAACAGTGATGAATCTGTGAAACATGGAGGAATCTGGAAGGCATTACGCTGAGTGAAATTAGTTGCAAAAAGATAAATATTGTAGAAGGCCACTATTATAAGAACTTGAGAAGTAGTTTAAATAGAGCAGAAAATATTCTTTGATGGTTATGAGAGAGGGAAGGGAAGGAGGGTAGGAGAGAGGTATTCACTAATTAAACAGTAGATAAGAACTACTTTCGGTGATGGGAAAGACAACACACAATACAGGGGAGGTCAGCACAACTGGACTAAACCAAAAGCAAGGAAGTTTCCTAAATAAGCTGAATGCTTTGAAGGCCAGCATAGCAGGGGCAGGGGTGTAGGGGCCATGGTTTCAAGGGACATCTAAGTCAATTGGCATAAGAAAATCTATTAAGAACACATACTGCATCCCACTTTGGAGAGTGGCATCTCAGGTCTTAAACACTAGCAAGTGGCCATCTAAGATTCATCAATTTGTCTCAACCCACCTGGATCAAAGGAGAATGAAGAACACCAAGGACACAAGGTAATTGTGAGCCCAAGAGACAGAAAGAGCCACATAATCCAGAGACTGTATCAGCCTGAGACCAGAAGAACTAGATGGTGCCTGGCTACAACCGATGACTGCCCTGACAGGGAACACAACAGATAACCCCTGAGGGAGCAGGAGATCAGTGGGATCCAGACCCCAAATTCTCATTAAAAGACCAGACTTAATGGTCTGACTGAGACGAGAAGGACTCCAGTGGTCATGGCCCCCAGAACTTCTGTTGGCCCAGGACAGGAACCATTCCCGAAGCCGACTCTTTAGACATGGATTGGACTGGACAATGGGTTGGAGAGGGATGCTGGTGAGGAGTGAGCTTCTTGGATCAGGTGGACACTTGAGACTATACTGGCATCTCCTGCCTGGAGGGGAGATGAGAGGGTAGAGGGGTTTAGAAGCTGGCAAAATGGACACGAAAAGAGAGAGTGGAGGGAGGGAGTGGGCTGTCTCATTAGGGGGAGAGCAACTGGGAGTGTGTAGCAAGGTGTATATAAGTTTTTGTGTGAGAGACTGACTCTATTTGTAAACTTTCACTTAAAACACAATAAAAATTAAAATAAAATGAAATAAAGTGTTAAAAAGCAAAGATGCCAGTTTGAGGACTACCATAAGCCTGACTCAAGCTATGGTAGTTTCAATTTCTTTGTGTTCATGTGAAAGCTGAGGCATGAATGCGGAAGATCAAAGAAATAATTGATGGCTTTGAATTCTGATGTTGGCGAAGGATGTTGAATATACCATGGATGAACAAGGCTGTCTTGGAAGAAATAGAGCCAGACTGCTTTTTAGAATTGAGGATGGCGAAACTTTGTCTCAAGCATTTGGGACATGTTATCAGGAGGGACCAGGCCCTGAAGAAGAGCATCATGCTTAGTAGAGGGTCTGTGATAAAGAGAAAAACCCTCAACGAGATGGATTGACACAGTGGCTGCAACAATGGGCTCAAACATAACAATCACTGTGAGAATGGCACAAGATTGGGCGTTGTTTCATTCTGTTGTATGTAGGGTCACTGGATCAGAACTTATCTGACAGCAAGTAAGAACAACAATTGAAAACTCGTAGCAAACAACATAGTGTTTGGAGAAAAACAATGCTTTCCCCCTTTGATCTGCAATGACACAAGGCTATCCTACTCATCGTTGTACTGGAGGTTCAATTAGTCAAGAAAAAACGATAACAAAAACTCCAGATTGAAAAGAAAATGGAAAACTATCAATATTTGCAAATTATATGACTTTTTTTTTTTAGAACATACTAAGAAATCCACTGAAAATATTATTTCGACTAATAAATGAGTTCAAGATTGCAGGGTGCAAATATCAATATATTTAATATATTGTATTTTGGGATACCAGTTGAGATGTTTCAACAAATAGATGCAACACTGGAAATGCTATAGATATCAAGGAGCCCTGGCAGCTCAGTTCTTAATCACTCTGCTGCTAAGGGAAAGGTCAACAGTGTGAACCCACTAGCCGCTCCATGGGACAAAGATGTAACAGTCTTCTTCCATAAAGATTACAGCTTTGGAAACCCTATGAGACAGTTCTACTCTGTCCTACATGGTTGCTATGAGTCAGAATCGACTCGATGGCAAAGGGTGTTTAGAGATGTCAAATTGAAAATCTACTTGTAAAAGACAGAGTTGACTACCTCAAAATCTGATTTGCAATTTATGCATAAAGTGTTATTGTAGGAAGTTGATAACTTTTCTTTGCTGCTATAGTCATGTTTTGAATAATATTTCTGCATCTCAATTCTTAGTGTTCAGATTACATTGGAGTAAGAATGCAAATGAATGAACTTTTTCATTTATATTCATAATGTGTAACAGCAACCTAACCTTGGTAACTTCTGAACACAGATACAAGTGCTAAAGCAATTGTCTATGGATAGATTTAATTTTACTTTACACAGCTTTCAGAGTTATTACAGAGTCAATTTAAAAATAAGAGTGGTGCAATATAATAGCAGTTGTTCACTGATGAAGCTTGTACATAGAATCCATAATTAAAGTATCCAATTAATATTACTCATCTATGGTAGATGGGTTTAAAAGAGGCCAGCTTTGTGAGGGATTTTATCAAGATTCGTTTCGTGGGAAGAAGGTGAAAATTAAGGGAAGCAAGAAGATTTGTGGCGTTTCAAGCTGGCAATTGGCTTGATGCTGATGAATTCCCTTTATCAGACATTTCTTCAAGGATATAACAGTGGGAGCACCTTCTCTTCTCTTTTGCTCTTCTATCCCAGTGTGTCTGTTAATTTTTCTAATTTATCTATTAGGAAGAATCAGGTTTTTCTATCTCATATCTGCTACTCTTAGCAACTTCTGGAGAAAGAAAAAAAAAAGAGAGGTCAAGACCAAGAAACATGTTGTTAGGTACCATCGAATTGGTTCTGACTTATAGAGACCCTATCTTTAACATAATGAATCACTGTTCGGTTCCGAGCTATCCTCACAATCTTGTTATGTTTGAAACCATTGTTGCAGCCACTGTGTCAATCCATCTCATTAAGGGTCTTCCTCCCTTTCTCTGGCCTTGTACTTTACCAAGCATGAAATCCTTCTCCAGGGACTGGTCCCTCCTGATAACATGTCCAAAGTATATGAGATGAAGTCTCATCATCCTCCCTTCTAAGGACAATTCTGGTTGTACTTCTTCTAAGACACATTTTTTAGTTCTTCTGACAGTCCATGGTATATTCAATATTCTTCACCAACACCGTCATTCAAATGCATGAATTCTTCACAACTCCTCAAATACATGAAATCCCCACAACTGGACCAGTAAGCAACATCATGATAAACAGAGAAAAATATTTAAGTTGTCAAGGATTTCATTTTGCTTGGATCCACAATCAACATCCCGTGGAAAGAGCAGTTAAGAAATCAAATGACATATTACATTGGGCAAATCTGCTGAAAAAGACCTCTTTAAAGTGTTAAGAAGTAAAGATGTCACTTGGAGAAATAAGGTGTGCCTGACCCAAGCCATGATATTTTCAATGGCCTCATATACCTGTGAAAGCTGGGCAATTAATAAGGAAGACTGAAGAAGAAGCAACATAGAATACTTCATTTATTTAACAATAGTCAACTAAGAGCCCAAGAGACAGAAAGGGCCACATGAACCAGAGAACTCCTGAGGGAGCAGGAGATCAGTGGGATGCAGACCCCAAATTCTCACAAAAAGACCATACTTAATGATCTGACTGAGACAAGAGGAATCCCAGCGGTCATGGTCCCCAAACCTTCTATTGGCACAGGACAGGAACCATTCCCGAAGACAACTCATCAGACATGAAAGGGACTGGACAGTGAGTAGGAGAGAGATGCTGATGAAGAGTGAGCTACTTGCATCAGGTAGACACTTGAGACTGTGTTGGCATCTCCTGTCTGGAGGGGGGATGGGAGGATAGAGAAAGTTGGAAGCTGGCAAAAATGTCACAAAAGGAGAGACTGGAAGGGCTGACTCATTAGGGGGAGAGCAAGTGGGAGTACGGAGTAAGGTGTATATAAACTTCTATGTGACAGTTTGACTTGATTTGTAAACGTTCACTTGAAGCTCAATAAATGTTAATAAAAAAAAAGGGTGGTATGGCAAAAGACTATAGTGTCTCTAAGGTCAGAAGGCCTGGGTGTACGTCCCACCTCTGAAAATTGCTTTGGCTCTTTAAAGTTATTGAATCTGTCCTTGCCATAGTTTTCTTGACTATGGCAACTAGGATAATTAAAACTCTTCACATGGTCCTGGTGAAGATCAAGTGGTAGAATGAATATTTGTTCAAACACATTATAAGCCACTCACTGTTATGCAAATCCAGAAGTTGTATTATTGTTATTGTATTTTACTTTGGAACATCGAGGGTCATTTCATATTTGAGTTTTAGTGATTATTTCAAAAGTGACTATGAGGTCACACGATGATTCACTTGAAATAAATAACAGATTTCTGCTCAACAGAATACCTCCCAGAAAACATTTGCAAAATGTTAAGCAGAAATCTATCAGAAATATTGAAGTAAAAAAGCAATGTAACTAATCACTGTAACTCTTCATACCACTTTCTAAATGAATGTCATTTTGAAATAATTTTATGTATCTAAAATAAACATTAAATTATGATTTGACAAAGTGGTCCTGAAGGATAATTTGAAAATAAGAACCCAGAAAAGTGGCATATGGTTCCAAAAAAAGATTAAGTATAAAAAATGTATATATATGTATAAAATATCATCATATCATCCTTTCCAATAGTGCTATCAATTCATGATCCCAGCATAAACAAATTGTAAGTTATTCATAAGGGACAAAAGGCCTCAAAAATCTTTTATTACTCAACTAAGGAATCCATATATAATTGATTATATATGACTTATTAAATGTTTTATTTTATTAGAAGATTAATTTGATCTATCGGCTAATAAATATTAAGTGAATTCCTACTCTTTATCAAGTACATGGAATGCAAAGAAAACAGGAAAGGTCCTCAAAGAGCTTGCAGTCTTGATGGAAAGATTAAAATACAATATTAATAAAAAAAGACAATTGCAAGATTGATGATTTCTATTAGAGCAACAAGTAAAGTACTTGGTACAGAATCATAAAGAGTGTATGTAAATTAAATGAGGGCATCAATGTAAACTTCTCAGAGGAGTCACACCTGTGTTGAACTCTGAAACTCAAGTAAATGGAAGACCAAGATAAATATTCTAAGCATGCTATCTTAAACCCAGATGCTCTCTAAAGAGACCAAGCTGGTAACAAATGAGTTGAACAGACCAGATTTTTTTTTCAGAGTTATGTGTGAAATTTCCAAATTTTAAAATATTGACAATTGAATCTATTTTATTAACAATTTAAGAAGTGTCAAATAACACGTCTGCTGCAAATTTGTCAGTGGGCTACCATTTTAAATCTCTCCTGTAATCAGAAGTTGTGATCAAAACGAAACCCAGAACCAAACCCATGGCCATTTAGTCGATTCCGACTCATAGTGACCCTATAGGACAGAGTAGAAGGTATAAAATATCTTGGGATATAAGTCTTATCATAATCTATAATGTGATATTGTGACCATGAATATTCATGTCTATGCCAAAATCTCTCTCCAACTTCAGGAAACCAAAAAAGCACTTAAAGTATGGGGAAAAACAGTGTATGAGAAATATATTTGGGGTATAGAGTTAGAAAACAAACATAAGAGTTAAATAAAAGTACACAAAATTTGGACAAGCTTCTAGATGAAGGAAGTTGAAAAATCCAGTACTCTAGACAGCAAAGAAAACTTGAGAGGGGTAAGATACACGCATGTAACTCTTCTAGGTTATAGATAGATAGATAGACAGACAGACAGACAGTTGATAGGTAGGTAGGTAGATGGGTAGGTAGACAGAAGATGGCTGCCATCAAACCCACTCCAACTCATGGTGGCCTTATATACAACAGAATGAAACATTGCTTATTCCTGTATTAGCCTCACAATTGCCAGCATGTTTGAGTCCATTATAGTGATTATTGTGTCATTTCATCTCACTGAGGATCTTCCTCACCCTTGTTTGCTCTCTACTTCATCAAACATGATATCCTCCTCCAGTGATTGATCCCTCTTGATGACATTGCCAAAGCAAGTGACTCAGACAATATTCTGTTGTAATTCATAAGATATTTATTGACTCATTTTCATTAGCTTGCCAGGCCTTTCTTCCTAGTCTCTCTTAGAGTAGAAACTCCTTTGAAACCTGTCCAACTTGGGTGACCCTGCTGGCTTTTTAAAACAGGTGGCATAGCTTCCAGCATAATAGCAACATACAAGCCACCACAGTATGTCTGACAGATGAGTGGTGGACGTTCTGGATAAGAATCCTTTACCGTATCTTAGAAGTACAGAAGAGGGCATCCACTGTAATGTGAGTCCCATCACAGGGCTTAAATTACACGAATACATATAAAATAAGGTGGCCTAGCAGAGAAGGAAATACCACAGATCCGTTCATGTGAAAAATGAGGCTTCAGTGGCAGGCAATTTGCTTCCCAGGCATTTATATTGTTATCACTGATGACATGACAGCCACCAGTCAATAGACTGTAGGCTATTTAATCAAAAAGCAGTTCACAGTTGAATTGACAAAAACCCAGATAAAACTCAAATCTGAGTTTGGCAATTTTCAGCTATCTCTTATTTGAAAAATACTTTTGTATGCTCCATTCTTGTTAGACTGCATACTCACTAGGAGATAACAGAGGCACTGGGTCCACTTTGAGATTCTTATTCAACAAACATGTCTCCAAAGTAGAAATTCCCAGCTGTCAATTTACTATTTTTAGTGAAGACCTGTCTAAAGGAATCTGCAGGTTTTGTACTGGGTTTTCCTTGTTGAAAAAAGTTGCAAGGAAGAGATACTTTGAGAAGAACAAGACTAGTGCTAATTTGCATAAAGTCCATTTTTAATAATTTCATCCTTATTTCAGGAATGTGTTAGTATCTGGATGCTCCCATCACCTAACACATACACATACTGACGCAATTTTTACATTGTTTTCTATTGTCATGGCTGTCAGAAATAACTAACAAGAATAAATTGGAGAGAAGATAGAGGAGATGGGGAATAGATTCAACTAAGAAAGAGGGGAGGTATATATAGGGAGTTATACGGGTTACATAGGGAAATGAATTTTCCCCTTCTTATGCTTTCGAAGAGCTAGGACTATTTTATCCCCTTCAAAAAGACAAGGGTGCAAGTGAAAATAGGCCTGGTGACAACACACAGTAGAATGAACTCTAAAGTAACATTTCAGAGATTTTATTTTCTTCTGATGTTTGTAGAGTTTATGAGCATTTCAGTAGTATCCTCTATTGGAAAAGCTGTACAGGATTTGTAATCTTGCTCAGTTTTCTGGAAGAAAATCTTAGTTGATATTTCATAAAAAATAATATTTAAATTCTAAACTATCGGGTTACACATTCTTAGGGGATAACAACAGTGGAGAAATGTAAACATGTCTGCAGTCTAAAGTTCATGTTATGTCCCAGCCATTCAGCAAGCATCTATTGAGTGCTTCGTATATATCAAAAAGACAGACACAGAATAGTAAGAGAATAGACTGTAGTGCAGGAAAAGCAATGAGGTACTCTAAAATACTTGGCTTTAAAATACATTATACAATTTGGAATCGACTGGATGGCAATGAATTGGGTTTTGAAAACACATTTGAAGATTTTATATTTGGGAGTTCATATTTTGGGAGTTCGGAGAAAGTGTCTTAAAGGTAGCATCACTGATGGTTGTTCTTAAACAACAAATAAGAGTAAATCACCCACAGAAGAAGGGTGAAATCATTCCAGGCATCCCCTTATCCCTTGCAATGAACTGAAACACTTTTTCTTTTGCTGGCTGGTCTAGCCTCAAGGGTTTCAGTTGTAGACTCTTGCCCTATATAATGGTCCTACCTATTAAACGAGCACTGGAAACTATATTGTACGGAAGCTATGACTGTAAAAAAGGGCTGTTTAGATAATGCCATACACCTGATCTATATATTTGCTGCTGATAAAACCCAGGAAGGGGATCCAAAAAAAAAAAAAAAAAAAATATTCTGGGCATATGAATTTATAAAAGAGAACAAAAGATTCAAACTGAAACAAACATATTTGAAAATATGACTTCAGGAGAATACATACTTTCTATAAACCTAATCTAAAATGCAAGTAGATTTATTTTGCCTTTTAATAAAAGGGAGAGAATATCAAGATATACAGGAACAGCAAGCATATACGTATGCCAGTAAGGGCAAGTGCTTAACATGGCTCACGTCAGTGTCAACACAATGACCATATTCGTGATAGAATATAACATGGCCCCATTGAGAATCAGGGAAATTACCATATTTTTAAACAAATAATGCACCTGTTATATGTTTTTTTTGCTAACCACACTCTCCTGTGAGGTATTTTCATATACACACTATGCTAATATTTTTACGGCAACATGTAGTTCCCCTCTTCGAGATGCCACAAACTGGTCATGTGTGTCATAAAGACACTTCTCTTTTTTTGTAGACTCAGTTACCTCTTTATTTATTTATTCAGTGAGAGAATTGATCTTGATACTCTAAGTTACTTTATACAGTTAACAATATAATTCTGGAGACCAGTGATCCCCACAAAGAGAATCACTTTCCACTGTAAGATACCTTTAAAATGAACCTGAAAAACCCTATAATTTGGACTGTGCCCCTGTTTTCTGTAACTTGCCCTCTTTCCTTTTACCCCATGGCATATCTATTTATTCTGTTAAATTTCAAGACAATGTGATTTCACAATTTTCCACTCGTAGGTGGGTCAGAGGGCTGGAAGGTTTGAAGCAGAATCAGTGGATGTATATGGGTGTACTTTCTCAAAATAAAGTCCTTAATTATTTAGAAAATCTAGATGTATTTGAATTTGGGATAACTTTTTTTGGATCTTGTGGCCTTTAGCATAAATAATAAACAAGAAATTTAAAATGAGGAAAGAGAGAAAATCTTTAAGTTGAACAAGGGAGAAATTTACTATCCATTAATAGTGGGAGGGTGAAATTTTAAGTGTCAGTTTATAAAAAAAGATACATAATAATATAATTAACCTCATGGAAATTTGTACTGGGGTAATTAGCATTTATAGCCTCCACCAATATGTAAGAGTAGGTTTTACCCATTCCTTTATTTTTGCAATTATTTGAATATGCCTCAGCTCACTACCCTGTCAAGAAAACAGACTCAGTCACATTCAAGGAGAACCTTCCACATTTCTGTGGTATCTTACAGAAACCATTAACTTAAATAGTACAGAAATTTGGGAGACCACATCTCGTGCTTTCTTCATCATCATAGCTGCTGGTGGTCCTTGTTTCTAGAGGGGCACATGGGTTGTACAAGTCACAGAGAGTAGATTCCAGCCTTCTTAGAAGCCATCCTACCTGAGATACATTCTCTATACGTGCTAGACCTAGGTGTAAGGATGGAAATCATGGCACAGAAAACAATTACCTTTCTGATTATTATTTGCTGCATTTGCATGTGGTTTGTCTCAATTTTTGTAATATTGTTAGTATGAGGAAGGACTCCGTTCACGGAGTAATCCAAGAATGAGAAGATACTTTTACTATGCTGTTCTTGGCAGAAATCTCTGCCTGTTTACTAGACTCCAGTTATGTTCCTGGAAGAATTCTTCCAGCTACAGGAATGAAGATTGAATAAACACTCCTCAATTTCTCATCTTTCTAGCCTACTGCCCAAGAAACTATTTGCTAAACCTGTATTATGCTATGTCTACTACTAAACCTAGAAAATATTTCCAGGCATGCATATATGTTTCCTTGCTTACACCTTACATATATCCTAGCAAAATGCATTTCATATGCTTATTGTCCATCTAATAAATTATCTTTGTCCAGTACAATATGCTTTCTTTCTGATTTTCTGATTACTTCTATCCATCACTCTTTCATCCGAGCATGATTCTTCTAAATTTCTTAACTCTCAGCACAAAGAAACCCACTCTACATGTGTCCTCTTTCTTCTTTTCTAGTTATTGCTTTTTGTCACACACTGTCATGTTCCTCTTGGGGATCCCTCATGTGGAATAATGCACTATATGCCAGGATGCAAGGCATCCACCAGTCACTATCACTTGAGAAAAAATCACAAGAGTCACTCTTCATCTAGCTTCAGGAAATAGTATAAATTGGAAGTTGTGGCACTCTGTTTCTTCAACTGAAATTACCAATTTTTATCTTCTTCCACTTTGGAAAGAAAAACAATGACATTCTTGAAGGTGATCTCAGACCTTAAGAAATAGGATGATGACTTCTGCTCCTCAGAATGGAAGAACAGAGGGAGAAGATGTGATTAATTCTTCTTGCACAATACACTGCCATAAGCTTTCTTTTTTTTAAAGACACTATTGTGTGTGTGTATGTTTAACATACCAGCTTATTAGACATTTATGCACTTAGGCAAAAAAAAAAAATAGATTTGGTAGCTATGCATGTTTACATAGATATCAGCTGGGGAATTATATTACACTTAGGCATTTTTTTTTTTTTTTTTTTTAGGCATACACTAAATTTGAGCTTATACCACCCAGTGATGGTCGAGTCAATTCTAACTCATGATGACTGCATGTGTTTCAGAATAGAAATGTTCTACATAGAAATTTCAGTGGGTGATTTTTGGAAATAAATTGCCAGGCCTTTCTTAGAGGCACCTCGAGCTGGACTCGACCCGCCAACCTTTCTGTTAGTAGCTGAGTGTTAACCGCTTTTACCACCCAGGGACTCCAAATTTGAGCTAGAAAACTGACTTTCCTATAGTCATCAATATACCAGAAATATATTAAAAAGACAAAACTCATAGAAGCAAAGTTATTTAGTGACTGGTTAAGTGCATTTTGGGGGAGAGAATAAATATTTGTAACTAAATGAAAATAAATGGAAAGTAGGCAATCTCAAGATACGGATACAAATTCCAGCACTTTGAAGAATGATTTAGAGTGCTCCAGGATAGGATTGAAATATTGACAATGCAGATAATTTGCACTTAAAGTAGAAAGTTTCCTGCTCATTTTTGAAGCAGCTTGTCCTTGAAATATACATGATAAAAAAAAAAATCAAATTACATATTTTCTGTATAAACTTTTCTATCAGTGTTTATACTTTATGTGGGTTGTAGCTACTGAGCAAAACTACTAGTCATCCCTACAAAGATGCATTTTCCACAGTCTCCTGCCTGAAACATAATGAATCTCATGTCATATGTAATACAGAAAATAACCCATGAATGCATGATTCCCCCGAAGAAAAACCTCAGAGGTTCACATCAGAGTCTTCTCTGTGAAAGTCCTCTACTATCTCATGATCTCTTTTTCCATATGATTTTTGAAAGTTTAATCTTATGCATATTTTCATCCTTAACATTTGAAAAAGAGTCTGGGGCCACAAATATTTGCTGAATAAATAAATGAATTAAAATAAAAATATAAAATGCCAGTGAGGAAATTTAAAAATATATTTTTAAAATTGTATAAGAAAAATATAGATTTAGTGGCAGATTGAGTTGAAAGTGTTTTCAAATTCAGCATCATTAAAAGTTCAGGAGCCATTTCTCCTGCAATCCTAATGCATGGTTTTCCAGTATTTGCTTGATCAACTGTGGTTCTAAGTATTTTACAGCTGCACAAAGGAGCCAATCCTATTACTGAATATGTTTGTTAAAATGTTTCTTCCTTATAGTTAGATTAAATTTACTGGATAATATCTAATTTTCTCATGTACAATGACGTAAAGTAAATCTTCCCTTTTCTGTTGACAATATTGCAGATATGAGGAAACATCTATCATGAGTTTTCCCATTGTTTCCTGCATGAGACTAAGGATTACTGCAGCTTAAGTCATCAACTATATTATGTCAGCAAACCAGAAGTCTTCAAAGTTTAACTAGTCTTGCATGTGACTAAATAGTCTCAAAGGAGTTCTGGTGGCACAGTGATTAAGCACTCAGATGCTACCCAAAGGTTGGCAGTCCAAACTCACCAGCAGCTCCATGAGAGAAAGATGTGGCAGTCTGCTTTCATAAAGATTTACAGCCTTGGAAACTCTATGGAGCAGTTCTACTCTGTCCTATAGATCGCTGTGAGTGGAAATAGACTCGATGGCCATGGGTTTAAATAGCTCAAAGAGGTTTGGATATCCCAAAGTGTCATTGCAATGGCCCATGACTGTAGAACTAGTTCAAATTTGTACACTTTTTATTGTAAATCAAATGTCATGCTTAGTATTTTGAAAGGCTTCTTAGATTTGTGGAGTTCTAAAATTTCTGTATATACTCAACCGTGATTAGTGGAAAAGAGACGATATAAGTACTTTAGAGAACTGACATTGATCATGTGCTATTTGATAAATGTTTTTCTCACTGCCTAATTTTGTGCTGCTGTGAACAGCATGGAGCTCCTACTCCCTTAATTTCCCTCATTAATTTCTGGTAGCTGAGTATAGAACTGTTACAAAAGATGGGGATACACATCTCTGTTTCTGATGATTTGCAGTTCTCCCACCCAGATTCTACCCCAGAGCTATGTGATTATAGAGTTGTCTTATTGAGACAGTCAATTTAAGGATGATGAAATGCAGAGCGTAATTATAAGCGGGATTCATTATACAGAATGAAGGCAGGGTCTGTAGTCACATAATAAATCTCATTCTTTGCACAAGATTTGGCTTTGTAGACTACTTACGTGGGTCTTTAACTGGCATTCTTTTCCCCAAAATGCTTAATTAGATAATAAACTTTCTAGTGTGGTTCCAAATAAGAAAACAAAAGCAAACTGAGAAACTCTCCGTAGATCAAGAACCTTGTCAAACATAGGGTATGTCTCTCTTGGCAACACCTCAACCGTACTGTCCAGATAGGACCCAGCATTCCTTATCTGAGTCCACACATTCTGTCTCTGTCTCTCTCACACACACACCCCATGCCATGCCAAACCAAAATGAAACTTACAACACTGAGTAAAACTCATTTTCAAATATTTCATGTCAGTTAGAGGTAGGAAGTAAAGAGCTCAATTATTCCAATGGTGAGAATGAAAGAGTGTGCAAACAGGTTAAGACGGTAGGTCAAATTAGGTTTCCAAGTTTACAGATATAACAATTCACCCCACTCCATTCTCCATATATTAGAGAACCATCTAATATTCTTAATCTACATAAATGAGATAATATTTTTTATGATAACAATGGGCAAATATATTTTCTGACTCTCAAAACTTCCTGTAATTGCAAATGTTGTTTTTTGTAAACATCAGTTCTCTTTTTATTTAGTAATAAAGTCCTTCTATAAAACCTCTAACTTTTCAATTATTGGTAAATACGTATTTAACTTGACTAAATTAGTATTTCTGTTACAACATTTAAACACATTTTCATGTCAAGTTCTTAAAATTTTGCTACCGTGTAATGGTACTCATTGTACCATGACAAATGAAATGGGAAATCAAAAGGCCGAGGAAAAAAATGAAAAGAAATGAATGTTATTGAAACCTGGGGTTGACACATCATGTGTACTTTCCACATCCAATGCTACTGAAGTAGTATTTTAGAACAACAACAAACCGTGACTTGCTACAGCTAAAGAAAAAAATGGAGGCTTAACTAAGCAAGATCTAGCAAAAGTTGAAAATGTTTTTTAATTAAACTTTTATCATTGTTTTAAAATGTTATACTTAAGACTTCAAAGATAACATTTTATTATGTCTTCCTCTAACTACTGTGTCATAGTTCTCTATTATTTGTTCATGGTATCTGAATTATGCTCTTCATACCCGTTGTGTAGACTTTTTTTTTTTAATCGTGCTTTAGATGAAAGAATACGGAGCAAATCAGTTTCTCATTAAACGATTAATACACATATTGTTTTGTGACATTGGTTGCCAACTCTGCAAGGTGCCGACATTCTCCCTTTCTGGATCTTGGTTTCCCAATTTCCATCTGTCCAGTTTTCTTGTCCCTTCTTGCCTCCTTGTCTTTGCTTTTGAGCGGGTGCGCCCATTTAAAGTTCAAATATATGGTTGAGCTAAGTGGATAATTGTTCGTTTTATAGGCCTGTCTAATTTTGGTTGAAGGATGAAGTTGAGGAGTGGCTTTGTTGTTGTTAGGTGCCAATGAGTCAGTTCCGACTCCTAGCGACCCTATGCACAACAGAACGAAACACTGCTTGGTATTGAGCCATCCTTATAATCGTTGCTATGCTTGAGCTCATTGTTGCAGCCACTGGGTCAATCCACCTCATCAAGGGTCTTCCTCTTTTCCGCTGACACTGTACTTTGCCAAGCATGATGTTCTTCTCCAGGGATTGATCCCTCCTGACAATATGTCCAAAGTATGTAAGACGCAGTCTCACCATCCTTGCCTCTAAGGAGCATTCTGGCTGTACTTCTTCTAAGACAGATTTATTCGTTCTTTTGGCAGTCCATGGTATATTCAATATTTTTTGTCAACACCATAATTCAAAGGCGTCAGCTCTTCTTCGGTCTTCCTTATTCATTGTCCAGCTTTCACATGCATATGATGCCATTGAAAATACCATGGCTTGAGTCCGGCGCACCTTAGTCTTCAAGGTGACATCTTTGCTCTTCAACACTTCGAAGAGGGCCTTTGCAGCAGATTTACCCAATGCAATGCGTCTTTTGATTTCTTGACTGCTGCTACCATGGCTGTTGATTGTGGATCCAAGTCAAATGAAATCCTTGACAACTTCAGTCTTTTCTCCATTTATCATGATGTTGCTCATTGGTCCAGCTATGAGGATTTTTGTTTTCTTTATGTTGAGGTACAATCCATACCAAAGGCTGTGGTCTTTGATCTTCATTAGTAAGTGCTTCAAGTCCTCTTCACTTTCAGCAAGCAAGGTTGTGTCATCTGCATAACTCAGGTCGTTGATGAGTCTTCCTCCAATCCTGATGCCCTGTTCTTCGTATAGTCCAGCTTCTCAGATTATTAGGGTTATTTAAATAATCTTGGATTATTAAACAGGTATGGTGAAAGAATACAACCCTGATGCACACCTTTCCTGACTTTAAACCAATCAGTATCCCCTTGTTCTGTCCGAACAACTGCCTCATGATCTATGTAAAGTTTCCTCATGAGCACAATTAACTGTTCTGGAATTCCCATTCTTCGCAATCTTATCCATAATTTGTTATGATCCACACAGTAGAATGCGTTTGCATAGTCAATAAAGCACAGGTAAACATCCTTCTGGTATTCGCTGCTTTCAGCCAGGATCCATATGACATCAGCAATGATATCCCTGGCTCCACGTCCTCTTCTGAAACCGGCCTGAATTTCCGGCAGTTCCCTGTTAATATACTGTTGCAGCCATTTCTGTATGATCTTCAGCAAAATTTTGCTTATGTGTGATATTAATGGTATTGTTCTATAATTTCCACATTTGGTTGGATTATCTTTCTTAGGAATAGGCATAAATGTGGATCTCTTCCAATCAGTTGGCCAGGAAGCTGTCTTCCATATTTCTTGGCATAGACGAGTGAGCACCTCCAGCGCTGCATCTGTTTGTTGAAACATCTCAATTGGTATTCCATCAATCCCTGGAGCCTTGTTTTTCACCAATGCCTTCAGAGCAGCTTGGACTTCTTCTTTTAGTACCATCAGTTCCTGATCATATGCCACCTCTTGATATGGTTGAACAGCGACTAATTCTTTTTGGTATAATGACTTTGTGTATTCCTTCCATTTTCTTTTGATGCTTCCTGCATCGTTTAATATTATTCCCAGAGAATCCTTCACTATTGCAACTCAAGGCTTGAATTTTTTCTTCAGTTCTTTCAGCTTGAGAAACACCGAGTGTGTTCTTCCCTTTTGGTTTTCCATCTCTAGCTCTTTGCACATGTCATTATAATACTTTACTTTGTCTTCTCGAGAGGCCCTTTGACATCTTCTGTTCAGTTCTTTTACTTCATCATTTCTTCCTTTTGCTTTAGCTGCTCGACATTCGAGAGCAAGTTTCAGAGTCTCCTCTGACATCCATCTTGGTCTTTTCTTTCTTTCCTGTCTTTTCAATGACCTCTTGGTTTCTTCATGTATGATGTCCTTGATGTCATTCCACAACTCGTCCAGTCTGCTGTCACTAGTGTTCAATGCATCAAATCTATTCTTCAAATGGTCTCTAAATTCAGGTGGGATGTACTCAAGGTCATATTTTGGCTTTCGTGGACTTGCTCTGATTTTCTTCAGTTTCAGCTTGGACTTGCATATAAGCAGTTAATGGTCTGTTGCACAGTCGGCTCCTGGTCTCCTTTTGACGGATGATATTGAGTTTTTCCATTGTCCCTTTCCACAGATGTAGTCAATTTGATTTCTGTGTGTTGCATCTGGGGATGTCCATGTGTATAGTCGCCGTTTATGTTAGTGAAAGAAGGTATTGCAATGAAGAAGTCATTGGTCTTGCAAAATTCGAGTGGCTTTAATACTGAGTTAAAAGGGTGCCTTGGGGCCATGCTTTTGGGGTTTCTCCAGTCTCTGTCAGACCAGTAAGACTGATCTTTTTTTGTGAGTTTTAATTCTGTTCTACATTTTTCACACTCTCTGTCAGGAACTCTCTATTGTGATCCCTGTAAGAGCAGTTGTTGGTGGTAGCCAGTTACCATCTAGGTATTCTGGACTCAGTCTGGTGTAGGCTGTGGTAGTTGTGGTTGATTAGTTCTTTAGACTAACGTTTTCCGGTGCCACAGTTTTCTTCATTCTCCGTTGGTCCAGAAGGGGTGGGGCCAGTAGATGTATCATAGATGGACACTCACAAACTTTTAAAACCACAGGTGCTACTCACCAAAGTAGGTTGTAGAACATTTTCCTTATTAGCTGTGTTATGCCAATTGAGCTAGATGTCCCCGGAGACATCACCCCCTGTTCTTAACCCTGTAACTCAGTTTCTTGGGGATGTGTCTATGAAGCTGCTCTGAATTTGCTTTTGTCAAGTTGTGCTGACCTGTCCAGTATTGTGTACAGTATTAACCTTCACCAAAGTTACCACTTATCTATTGTCTGGTTAGTGTCCCCCTGCCCCCTCATAACCATCGAGGATTTTTTCTCTCTGTGCGTAAACCTTTTCATGAGTTTTTATAATGCCGGTTTCATACTGTATTTGTCCTTTTAGAGTTGACATATTTCACTCAGCATAATGTACTCTAGATTCATCCATGTTGTGAGATGTGTTTCCAGATTCATAGTTGTTCTTTGTTGTTGTATAGAATTCCATTGTATGTATCTGCCATAGTTTATCCATGCATCTTTTGAGGGACACTTCAGTTGTTTCCATCCTTTTGCTATTGTGAATAATGCTGCAACGGACATGGGTGTGCATGTCTATTCGTATGACGGTGTTACCGCAAAACACAGATTTGGGCCACCTGCCGCAAAGCCAACACTGAGATAGGGATGAGGTAAGCAGCAAGAGGGCTTTATTGTATACTGATACACGAGAGACAGAGGAGAATGGGCTCTCCAAAGTCTGTCTGTCTGCTGGAGACCAACTGGAGGGTTTTATAGGGTTAGGGCTTAGGCTTAAAGAATCTGGAGAATGGCAGTTCCCCTTTGGGGCAGGGGGGTGCATGTTGATCACATTTGAGGCATGTTGACCTTCTGTGGGTATTCTTTAGAGGTGCTCTGATGCCATCCTGGATTCAGCCACAAGATGGGTTCCTATTGTCTGATTGTCTCATCCTAGGTCTTATCAATCATTGTTCTGCTTATTCAAGAGGAATATAAATTAATTTTAAACTTTATGGAATCATGGAGAATGGGAGAGGGAAGGGAGGAAACAAACCACAAATCACAAAATCACTGGGGTGTGCAAAAGGTAACCACACAAGCCATGTAGAATCAATGCTATAATACCTAGCACGTTAGGTCCCTACAATCTCTTCCTCACTCCCCCCATTTGAATGGCTCTTATTTTTTTTTTTTTATTCCTCTAGGATATATTCCTAGGAGAGGGATAGCTGGATCACATGGTGTTTCTATTTCCAGCTTTTTAAGAAAGCACCATATTGTTTTCTAAAGTGGTTATAGCATTTTGCATCCCACCAGTAGTATATAACCAAGCTCCCTGCAACCTGTCCAATATTTGTTATTTTCTGCTTTTTTTTTTTTTCTTGTGCCAGTAATTTTGGGGTGATATGGTGTTTCACTGTAGTTTTGATTTGCATTTCTCTAATGGATGGTGATTGCGGGTATTTATTCATGTGTCTGTTAGCTGTCTGAATGTCTTCTTGGTGAAGTGTCTGTTGCTATCCTTTGCCAGTTTTTCCAGTGGATTGTCTTTTTGTTGTAGAGGTGTTGGATTTACCTACAGATTTTAGACATTAGACTTTGTCAGACATGTCACAGCCAAAAAATTATTTTCCCAGTCAGCAGCTTCTCTTTTTACTCTTTTGGTGAAGTATTTTGATGAGCGTAAAAGTTTAATTTTTAGAGTACCCATGTTATCTAGTTTATCTTCTGGTGTTTGTGTATTGTTACAGTTTGTATCCTATTTATGCCATATATTAGGGCCCTTAGGTGGTCCAGTGGTTAAGGGCTAACCAAAAGGTCTGCAGTTTGAATCCACCAGCCACTCCTTGGAACCCCTGTGAGGCAGTTCCACTCTGTCCTATATGGTCACTATGAGTTGTAACTGACTCGACCCCACCTAACAACAGCAACATTGCTCCCATTTTTTCTTCCATGATCTTTATAGTTTTGGGTTTTATATTTACGTCTTTGTTCCATTTTGTATTTGTTTTTGTGTATGGTGCGAGGTATGGGTCCTGTTTCTTTTTTTTACAGATGGACATCCAGTTTTGCCAGCAAATTTTTTTTAAAAAATTGTCTTTCCCGCATTTAATGGGAGTTGGGCCTTTGTCAAAAATTAGGTGACCATAGGTGGACGGATTCTGGGTTCTCAATTCTGTTCCATTGGTCAATATATCTGTCATTGTACCAGTACCAGGCTGTTTCGACTACAGTAGCTGTGTATAGTAGGTTCTGAGGTCAGGTGGTGCGGGATCACCTACATTTTTCTTCTTCTACAATAATGCTTTACTTATCCAGGTCTCCTTCCCTTTCCATACAAAGTTAATGATAAGTTTTCCTATCTTGTTAAAGAGTGCTGTTGGTATTTGGATCAGGATTGCATTGTATTTGTAGACTGCTTAGGGTTGAATTGACATTTTCACAATGTTGAGTCTCCTTATCCATGAGCATGGTATGCCTTTCCATTTATGTAGGTCTCTTTTGGTTTCCTGCAGTAGCCTTTTGTAGTTTTCTTTGTATGGATCTTTTACATCCCTGCTTAGATATATGCCTACGTGTTTTACTTTTTTAGGGACTATTATAAATGATATTGCTTTCCTGAGTTCATTTTTATCGGTCTCTTTATTGATATGTAGGAATCCAACTGATTTTTGTATGTTTATTTTGATGGTTAAGATTGTGTGTCACCTTGGCTGGGCAATAATTGTCAGTGTTTATATGTGATCACTCCCATGATGGAATCTGCTGTGAGTAGGCAATCAGTTGAAGGGGAGTTTCCTTGGGGGTGTGGGCTGTATCCAAATATAAGCAGACATTCTGGCTTTTTGCTTGATCTGGATCCTGCAGCTGCCTCTTGTTCATCTGACCCCTGGTTCTTGGGATTCATAGATCTTCACTGCCTGTGAGTGAGAGCCCTGCCCTCTGAAACACCAATCGTGGGTTTGCCAGCCTCTGTTGCTATGTGAATTAAGGGAAGCCTCCATTCTGATCCAAAGACTTGGGATATTCCAGCCTCTACAATTGTGTGAGCCATTTCCTTGGTATAAATCTCTCCATATATGTGTATATATATATATATACTTATATGTTTTACTGGTTTTGCTTCTCTAGAGAAGCCAGCCTAAGAAATTTGTCTTGTATATTGCTATTCTACTGAATCTTTCCATTAGTTCCAGTAATTTTTTGGTGGAGTTTTTAGTTTTCTCTATGTATACTATCGTATCATTCATGATGAATAGGGATAGTTTTACCTTTTCCTTACCAATTCAGATGCCCTTGATTTTTTTTCTTGCCTTGTTTCCCTGGCTAGTACTTCCAGCACAAGGCTAAATAGGAGTGGTGATAAAGGGCATCCTCGTCTTGTTCCCGTGCTCAGGAGAATATTTTCAGCCTCTCTTCATTGAGAATGTTGTTGACTGTTGGTTTTGTATAAATGCCCTATATTACGTTAAGGAATTTCCCTTCTATTCCTATTTTATTGAGTTTTTATCAGGAATGGATGTTAGACTTTGTCAAATGCCTTTTCTGCATTGATTAAGATGATTATGTGATTCTTTTGTTTTACTTCTTTATTTTGACACACATCCTACTTTCATGTTTTATTAATGACAGCTGTACCATATTTGTAAAATAATTTACATAATATGTTAATCCTTCAAAGGAGGGGGAATGGGAGCTTATAATTGCCTATGAAATTAGCATTTGCTCTGCCTATGCCAAAGGTAGATAATGTTTCAGAATTTTTGTTTAATTTTTATTGTGCTTTATGTGAAAGTTTACAAATCAAGTCAGTCTCTCACACAGAAACTTATATACACCTTGCTACATACTCCCAATTGATTCTTTTGTTTTATTTATGTGGTGGATTACATTGATTGATTTTCTAATGTTGACCCATCCTTGCAGTATACCTGATATAACTCCTACTTGGTTGTGGTGTGTTATTATTTTTTATATGATACTTTATACTATTGGCTAGGATTTCGTTGAGAATTTTTGCATCTATATTCATAAACTGTATGGGGCAGTTCTACTCTGTCCTATAGGGTCCCTATGAGTCAGAATCGACTTGATGGCACTGGGTGTTTGTTTTATATTCATAAGAGATATTGGTCTGTAATTGTCTTTTTTTTGTGTGTGTGTGTGTGTCTTTGCCTGATTTTGGCATCAGGGTTATGCTGGCTTCATAGAACGACTTTGGAAGTATTCCTTCCTTTTCTATGTTCTGAAGTAATTTGAGTAGTCCTGGTGTGCTCTTCTCTGAATGTTTGATAGAATTCTCCAGTGAAGCCATCTGGGCCAGGACTTTATTTGTTGTTGGGAGTTTTTTAATATCCTTTTCAATCTCTTAATTTCTTGTTATAGTTCTGTTCAAATCTCCTACCTCAGTTTTTGTTAGTTTAGGTAGGTAGCGTGTTTTTAGAAATTTGTCCATTTCCTCTAGGTTTCAAATTTGTTGGAATATAGTTTTTCACAGTACTCTGTTATGATGTTGTGGTGGTTAAGAGCTACAGCTATGAACCATAAGGTTGGCAGTTTGAATCTACCAGCCACTCCTTGGCAACCCTATGGGCCAGTTCTGCCATGAGTCGGAATTGATGACAATTGTTTGGGTTTTTTTGTTTGTTTGTTTGTTTTT
Organism: Elephas maximus indicus; assembly: GCF_024166365.1. NCBI lineage: Eukaryota > Metazoa > Chordata > Mammalia > Proboscidea > Elephantidae > Elephas > Elephas maximus. Next base: position 33,344,148 of record NC_064834.1, read on the forward strand.
CTGTTATGATCCTTTTTATTTCAGTTGGATATGCTGTAATGTCCACATTTCATTTCTTATTTAGGTTGTTTGCTTCCTCTCCTGTTCTATTCATTTATTTATTTTGTTAATTTGGCCAATGGTTTCTCAGTTTTGTTGATCCTTTCAAAGAACCAGCTTTTGATTTTGTTGATTCTTTGTATTGTTTTTCTTTTCTCTAATTCTGCTCTGATATTTATTTCATTTCTTCTGGTGGCTGTGGGCTTCTTTTGCTGTTCTCTTCCTATTTGTTTGAGTTATATAGCTAATGTTTTGATTTTGTTCCTTTTTTTTTTTTTGATAAGTTCATCTATTGCTATAAATCGACCCCCGAGCACTGCCTTTGCTGTGTACAAAAGGTTTTGGTATGATGTGTTTTCATTCTTATTTGATTCCAGGAATTTTTTTTATTCCATTTTTTATTTCTTCTAATACTCAATGGTTTTTAAGCAAGGTGTTATTTAGTTTCCATGTATTAGATTTTTTTCCTTACTTTCCTTATTATTAATTTCTACTTTTATGGCATTGTGATTAGAGAAGGTGCTTTGTATTATCTCAGTGCTTTGGATTTTGTTGAGGGCTGCTTTGTGGCCTAAGATGTGGTCTATTCTGGAGAATGTTCCATGTGCATTGGAAAAGAATGTATAGTTGGTGCTGTTGGGTGGAGTATTACATATATGTCTATGAGGTCAAGTTGGTTGATTGTAACCTTTAGGTTTTCTGTATCTTTGTTGAGTTTCTTTCTAGATGTTCTGTCCTTTATTGAGAGTGGTGTATTGAATTCTCCTACTACTGTTAATGGAACTGTCAGTTTCACTTTTCAGTGCTGTTAGAGTTTGTTTTATGTATTTTGGTGCTGTGTCATTGGGCACATAGATATTTATTATGGTTATGTCATCATATAGGGTTGTCTCTTTATTCATCACATAATGTCCTTCCTCACCTTTTATGGTGGATTTTGCCTTAAAGTCTACTTTGTCTGAGATTAGTATTGCTACTCCTACTCTTTTTTGGTAGCTGTTTACTTGATATATTTTTTTTATCCTTTGATTTGTAATATGTTTATGTCATTGTTTCTAAGGTGTGTCTCTTGTACACAACGTATTCATGGGTCATGCTTTTTTTTTTTTTTTTAATCCATTCTGTCATTCTCTGTCTCTTTACAGGTGCATTTATGCCATTTACATTCAGTGCGATTGTTGATGTGTGTGAGTCTGTTGTTGTCATTTTGTAGTACTTTTTTTCTGTGGTGCTGACATTTTCTTTGCTTCTCCTACTCTCCTGTGCTGAGTTTCTATTGTTTGTTGAATTTCTTTTCATTCCTTTCTTTTTTGTTGAGTTTGTGTTTACTAAGACTGTTTTTCTTCCTTATTTTGATGAGTAGGTTTGTTACGTTTCTTTCTGGTTACCTTGAAATTTATACTTGTCTTCCTAAGTTTGAGTCAGTCTTTTATTACTTGATATCACCTTGGCTTCCTCTCCATTTGAAAGTTCTATACTTATACTGTTTATTCTCCTTTTTATTGTGCTGATGTTGTTATTTACAGATGGATATCTTTTGTTCTGTGTTGTAAATCTTTTAGTTTTGTTTTATCCTTGAGAGTTTATTACCTATGTTGGTATCTGACTGATGCTATCATGTGTTCTATATTCAAATTGTTTTCTGATGTTGTTGGTTCTCTAAGCAAAGGACCCCCTTTAATATTCTTTGGAGGTTTGGTTTGGTTTTTACATATTCCATTAATTTTTGGAAATCGTTTGGAAATATCCTAATTTCACCAGCATATTTCGGTGAGAGTTTTTCAGGTATATTATTCTTGGTTGGCAATTATTTTCTTTAGCGGATGCTCTGTCTTCTTTTGGAAGCTCTGTGAAATTGCCTTCCGAATCTCCCTTTCTATGGTTGTTGCTGGTTGTGTTCTAAGATGGTTTGAAGCTGTGCTGCATTAGCTGGCAGGAGACCTCCACTCCATAACTGTCCTCATCCTCTGTTCTCTGTCATTTTTTCTTCCATTTGGTGCTTGATATAGTTCTTTATCCCTTCATTTGACACTTAGGATTCCAGTATTGATGCTTGTATCTGTTTTCCTTAGTTTTTCATGTCTTTACTGCAGAAGGACAACATGGTGCGTCTGTCTATAGTGCCAAGTTGGCTGCACATCTAAGCTTATTGTGTTTTATTTATTATTGTACTTCAGATGAAAGTTTGCAGAATGAGCTAGCTTCTCATTAAAGTTAGTATACATATTGTTTTGTGACATTGGTTACCAACCCTATGACTTGTCAGACACCCTCCCTTCTCGACCTTAAGTTTCCTATTACTAGCTTTCCTATCTCCTCCTGGCTTCTAGTCCCTGTGTCTGGGCTCATGTACCCCCTTAGTCTCATTTTGCTTCATAGGTCTGTCCAATCCCCTGCTGAAGGGTCAACCTCAAGAATGACTTCAGTACTGAGTTAAAAGTGTGTCTGGTAGCCATATTCTTTGAGTTTCTCTAGTCTCTGTCAGGCCACTAAGTCTGGTCTTTTTTTTTGTGAGTTAGAATTTTGTTCTACATTTTCCTCCAGGTCTGTCCAGTTTCCTTTATTGTGATCCCTGTTGGTGATAGCAAGGCACCATCTAGTTGTACTGGACTCAGTCTGGTGGAGGCTATGGTAGTTGCAGTCCATTAGTCCTTTAGACTAATTTTTCCTGTGTGTCTTTAGTTTTCTTCATCCTCCCTTGTATCTTGTACGTCTGCTCAAAAGCTTTTAAGATCCCAGACGGCACACACCAAAGTTGAATGTGGAAGATTTTCTTTATAAATTATGTTATGCCCCAAGACCTTGGTCCCCTCTAGACTTATTTTTTGTAGTTAGTAAAATTGCCAGGTAAATTTTCACCACCGGAGGTGCTCCGATGGGGATAAATACATGGTGCACAGGAAGCAGAGAGAAAGAATGCCAGTCTCAACACTTAGGATCAGGATTGGATTCTCAAAGGTGACATCTTTTTCCAGTCAAGTGTGCTAATAAACAGAGAACCTAAATACCCAAATATGAGGAAAATAAAAGGTATTTGTAATGCCACCTTTCCTGACCCCCATAATTAGTATAAAGAAAAAGTAAATCAAGTCTCTTGCCCAGGAAGAGCACAACTGTTTATGGTTGTTGCTAGGAGAACTGTATTCTAATGACAGACAGGTGTTGGTGGTGTCTCTGTAGCCTTTGGATCCCTGAGAATTCCTGGATATGCCTCCTCCAAGTAGGGAAGGGAATATTTTGCCAGAGAATTCCAACATTGAAACAGCAGGCTTCTCCAGACAGAAGACCCGGAGGCCTTCATTTCATGTGCTAATTTAAGGGAATTTCACCTTTTATTGAGAATGCTTACCTCTCATAGAGTATGCCATACATACACAAATCACCCACTGATCCAAATTAGGCCATTATAAATCAGAAATGTTTTACAGTCTAAAAAGAAATTATGCCTATATTAAACTATTGCAAAATCACAGATATGCATCTTTTCGATTATTGCTGTATTTACAAGCATAAACAAATGTAAGGGACAATTGGGAAAACAAAGAGAGTAATTTCATGATATTTGCTTGGAGAGCACCAACTTCATAGATGTGAGTGTTTCCAAGGAACCTTAAAAATAATAATAAAACAATAATAATAGCAACAATAAAAGCAATAGTGAGCATTTATGTGAATCAAAGGGCAGACAGCACAGACCAAACAGTGAGAACAGCACATGTAAAGACTTTGAATAAAGACAGGGTGTAGTATATGAAATCTTTATCACATGGTAATGTACAGTAATTTGAAAATAAAAATTATCAAAAATAAAAATGCTGAGAGCTGTTTGGAAAGGGGATTTAGTTTTTGTGGAGAAAGGAATTTTTTTCTCATTCATTTTCACTGTAAAATATGTTGGGAATAACACCAAATGAAGAAAGACATGCATAAAATCAGAGATTTCCTGAGAGTTACTCATTTGGAAACATACCTGGAATATATTTAGTGTACATTATATATATTCATTATTCTAATCAGTTTTGGCTTTCATGTTTAGTAATTAGTACTATTAACCCCAGAGAAAAATATGCATATGAATTACAACTGAGTAGCCAGTGGTATACCAATGTACTCTCACGGAAAGGAAACACTTCTTCCTTTTTCTCTTTAACATTCATCAGGAAGGGGAAATGAGGAGGTGATGGGATGCCACAGAAAAGCAGAAAACGAAGGGCTACAGGTCCCTGGTAGATCCATTAGGTCTGTGGCCTATATATTGCAATCGTGCTCACATTTATTTGATACTATTTTACAGACAATGTACCAGGCTCTGCAGAGACGACAATTATCAGGGTACCCTCTGGCCATTACAACCTCACAACCTTATGAGGAAACAGACATTTCTATAGCTTAGTGCATGCTTTACTGGCAGTGTGAGAGGATGTCTGTGCTGTTCCAGAGATAGAGGTATTAATGGTGAGATCTGGAAGATTTCTCAGGGAAAAAAAAAAAAAGCAATTGTTTCTATAAATATGATAGGAGGGGAACATTTTGTCTCAAAAAAAAAAAAAAACCTGAAAACATTGTCTTTGACTGCTAAGTACTTGGTGTCTAGCGTTGCATGCTACGGTTTACCTTTAAAATCAATGCTACTTATCTTCTTATTTCCAGAAATGTTCTGTGCTCTCACTCGACTCCAGATTGTTTTCCAAAAAAACAGACAAGGGCATAAATGAAGAAAGGCTGCGTTTGATAATTAGTGAAGGAGCTAGCACTCTGCTAAGTGTGTTACATATGTTACCTCATGTGATTATCTCACATAAACCCTTAATTCTAAAATTACACAAAGACAAAAGCAAAACTTGGAATCCTCAGTTTCCGTTTTTTATTCATTCATTCACTTACTTATTTCAACTTGAACTTCGTAAAATTGTTAGCTGATTTGGAGAGAATGTATTTTTTGATAGTTGTAACTTAGAGTAGAAAAAAAACTGAAGTAATATAATCAATTTCTGTCCCCTTAAACATGGTTGTACTTTAAAGGGAGTCCTTGGGTTGTGCAAGCTATTAACACACTTGGCTGCTAACCATACTTTGGAGGTTCAAGTCTACCTAAAGGAGCCTCAGGAGAAAGGCCTGGTGACCTACTTCTGAGAAATCAGCTATTGGAAACCATGTGGAGCACACATCTACTCTGACGCACATGAGGTCACCATGAGTCTGAATTAACTTGATAGCAGCTGATTTGGTGCTTTAAAGCACCTGTCCAGTGAGAACAGACACGGAGGTCCTCCACTTTGGATCATCCTGGTGCAGACATTCCACGATGTGGATACTATTCTGGCAATTTTTTAGATCACAAATTGACATTGAATTCTCTTTGCTATCTGAGAAGGAATTTCTGAGCCACCAGCTTTTGATTCCTCTCCCCTGTTGTCCACAGAATATTGGGTTTAGTTCTTTGGCAGCTTAGTGCTGATAGAAAGCCTACACTGACTTTAGAGTCAGTGAAAGGATTTTTCCACTTGCAGCTTTTCTTTACTATAGACTTGCCTCATGTGTAAACCTTTGGATTATGCATTGTTACACATGTGATGTGAAAATGAAATTAGCCAATTAGCTTAATATGAGTATATTTGGTAAGTAAATCTGAACACATTTAGAAAGTAAATCTATTAATCTGCTGAACTAAAAATGGATTATGATATTTAAAATAAAATGCTCAGAGGGAACAAATTGTGTATTCATGACACGCATGCAATCTAGTTTCAACAGAGCAGGTTTGCATAGGCCAGAGATCTTCACCCCTGTTTTTCCCAGGGGGGAGAAATGAGTCCCTCTGTTCATATTGGAAAAGACAACTCTATTTGGCTATTTGAGGATTATAGCAAAGTTCTCTTTCATGACCTGGTTTCTCAAAAAGCCTAGCCATCTCAGAATTTCAGTAACTGTCACAAGAACTGGCATTTCTCAAATTGGTTGCAAGTAATCTGACATGCTCTAAGGCATTGCAAAGCTTCACAACTGATCCAGAGATCAACGAATTAACTTGTTGTATTAGAAATGAGTGATGGTGTGTGTGCATGTTTGTAACAACATATGAATGCATGGCTCTATTTCTTTGACACTACATTTTGAAATTGCATTAGCCAAATTTGTCTCAAAATTTCTCAGTTAAATTAGTTGTATAGTCTATGTTTTATGAATTTCTTAAAATAGTATTATATTTAAATAATAACATTAAATATACTTCCATTCCAGATCATCTAATAATTTTACAAAGCTGAAGTTGAAAAAAAAAATGCCAAAGATTTCTAGTTTTGTTCTGTTTTTGTCTTTGTTTAATTTCTGAGCATGAAATCACTTCCTTGACATATGCCATATTCAATAAAATCCGTGCATTGAGAACATAAACATCTTGTAAAAAGAAAGAGAATAATGTCACAATTAAAACCAGACAAAACATATGCTCCAAAAGAGGCTGTCATTATTTGTGCCATAGTAATTTTTTTAGTAATAATATTTGATTGGCTAGAAAGCATTCTGAATAAATGGTTCCTCTGTTGCCAATTATAAACCTTGGCTTTCTCAAGTTGTTGTTTTATTGGTATTGTGAGAGGGATCAAGCTCTTCATATTCTCCCGAGAAATGAATCATGTCTTTTAAATAACTGCTGAAACGCTGCCATAAAGTGAAGAGGTACAGGATGTTGTGTTTGTGCAAAAAATGACTTTGCTTAAAACCTGTTTTGTTTCTTGGTTTTTATTTCTTAGATCTTATTTTTGCTTTTGCAGTAACTGAATCACATTCAGCCTATACAGAGAAACATTCTAAGGGAGAAACAAAGTGATCATTATATTCTTAGCTCTCATACTTTGAAACCCTGAATTGCCATTATTTTGATATTCTTTCCTTAACTAGTGAATAAGTTAGATTGAACTGACTTTAGAGGCGAGATGTGTTACTTTGCAACCTCTAAGTTAAATACTTAAAAGATTACAAATTTTGCCATTCTAGCTCTCTTAAACATAACCCGACAAGTTGTGTTTTATAATGAAGCTACTTCTCACCCAAGATACACCATAGTGTTAATTTCGCTATCATGGTACTACTCCTTTCACCGCAAAATGCCTTTGTGCCAGCTACCAACATCCTTGGAAGCATAATTTTCTATATTTGACTGATGAAAGGGCAATGAAAATACTTATAAATATCCGGCCTATAAAAGAACAAAAGTAATTATTCAAAGGGTAAGAGATATAAACTACTATCTATGCAACAAGATTCACTGATAATCACTGATGATTGGAATGCAAAAGTTGGAAACAAAGAAGCCTCCAGTATTTGGAAAATACGGAGAAATGATGCCAGAGATTGTGTGATTGAATTTTGTAAGACTGTCTTAGGCCGGGTTTTCTAGGGAAGCAAAACCAGTAAAGCATATAAAAAAAAAAAAAAAAAAAGCATATACATATATATATATATATATAGTGAGAGATTTATATCAAGGAAACAGCTCTCACAATTGTAGAGGCTGAAACATCCCAGTCCGTGTATCAAGATAGAGGCTTCTCTCAATTCACATAGACACAGGGGCTGGCGAACTCAAGATCGGCAGGTCAGAGAGCCAGGATTCTGCTCTTAGGCTTTGAGGATCTATGAATTCCAAGATCTGCAGATAAGTTGATAGCTAAAGTCCCAAGAGCCAGAGGTCAGACAAACAAGAGCCAGCTGCAAGATCCAGAATGAGCAAAGAAACCAGATATCTGCTTATGTTTGGATTCAGGCTACACCCCCAAGGAACCTCCCTTTCAAGTGATTGGCCACTCACAGCAGATTCAATCATGGGAGTGATCACGTATAAACACTGAGAATCATGGCCCAGCCAAGCTGACTCACAATCTTAACCTTCACAAAGACCAAGGGCTTATTCATTTCAAATACCTTTTTCCAACAGTATAAATGACAAAGAGTTGGAGTTAGAAAATAAAAAGGGAAGAATTCACTCAGTATTTCTCAAGCTGAAAGAACTGAAGAAAAAATTCAAGCCTTGAGTTGTAATTTTAAAGGATTTTATTGAATGACACAGGAAGCATCAAAAGAAGATGAAAGCAATACACAGAGTCACTTACCAAAAAGAATTGATCCATGTTCAAACATTTTAGGAGGTAGCATATGATCAAGAACCAATGGTATTGAAGGAAGAAGTCCAAGCTGCACTGAAGGCATTGGCAAAAAACAAAGCTCCTGGAACTGACGGAATACCAGTTGAGGTGTTTCAACAAATGGATGCAACACTGGAAGTGCTGACTCATCCATGCCAAGAAATCTTGAAGACAGCTACCTGGCCAAACAACTGGAAGAGACCCATATCTGTGCCCATTCCAAGAAAGGCAATCCAACAGAATGAGGAAATTATTAAACAATATCTTTAATATCACATGTGTCTTAGTCATCTAGCACTGCTATAACAGAAATACCACAAGTGGGTGGCTTTAACAAAGAGAAATTTATTTTCTCACAGTCTAGTAGGTTACAAGTCCAAATTCAGGGTGTCAGCTCCAGGGGAAGGCTTTCTTTCTCTGCTGGCTATGGAAGAAGGTCATTGTCTTCACATCTTCCCCTGGTCAAGGAGATTCTCAGGTAGAGGGACCCTGAGGTCCAAAGGACTGGCTCTGCTCCTGGTGCTGCTTTCTTGGTGGTATGAGGTCACAAACTTTCTGTTTGCTTCTGTTTCCCCTTATCTCTTGAGAGATAAAAGGTGGTGCAGACCACACCCCAGGAAAACTCCCTTTACCTTGGATCAGGGAGGAGACCTGAGTAAGGGTGGTGTTCTAATCCCACCCTAATCCTGTCAACATAAAATTATGATCACAAAATGGAGGACAACCACACAATACTGAGAATCATGGCCTAACCAAGTTGACACATGTTTTTGGGGGGGCTGAATTCAATCCATGACAACACGCAAGTAAAATTTTGCTGAACATAGTTCAAAAACAGTTGCAGCAGTACATTGGCAGGGAACTGCCAAATATTCAATTCAGTTTCAGAAGAGGACTTGGAACAAGGGATATCATTGCTGATGTCAGATGGACGTTGGCTAAAAGCAGAGATTACCAGAAAGATGTTTACTTGTCTTTTATTGACTATGCAAAGGCATTTGAATGTGTGGATGATAAGAAATTAGGGGTAACATTGCAAAGAATGGAAATTTCGGAACACTAAATTGTGCTCCTAAGGAACCTATACATAGACCAAGGGGCAATCGTTGGAACAGAACAAGGGTATACTGCATGGTTGAAAATGAAGAAAGGGTGTCCATTAAGGTTGTATCCTTTCCCTATACTTATTCAATTTGTATGCTAAACAGATAATCTGAGAAGATAGATGATATGAGGAGCCGGGCATCAGGATTGGAGGAAGACTCATTAACAACCAGAGATATGTAATGGCACACCTTACTTGCTGAAAGTGAAGAGGACTTGGAGCAATTACTAATGAAGATCAAACACTACATTCTTCAGTATGGATTACACCTCAACATAAGGAAAACAAAAATCCTCACAACTCGACCAATAAGCAACATCATGATAAACAAAGAAAAGATTGACTTCAAGGATTTCATTTTATTTGGATCTACAATCAATGCTCACGGAAGCAGCAGTCAAGAAAGCAAATGAAGTATTGCATTGGGCAAATCTGCAAAAGACCTCTTTAAAGTGTTGAAAAGCAAAGATGTTACTTTGCAGACTAAGGTGTGCCTAACATGTATGTGAAAGCTGGACAATGAATAAAGAAGACCAAAGAAGAACTGATGCATTTGAATGATGGTGTTGGAGAAGAATATTGAATAAACCATGGACTGCCAGAGAATGAACAAATCTGTCTTGAAAGAAGTACAGCCAGAATGTACCTTAGAAGCAAGGGTAGTAGTGAGACTTTGTCTCACGTATTTTGGATGTTATCAGGAGGGACCAGTCCCTGACAAGGACATCATGCTCAGTAAAGTTGAGGGTCAGTGAAAGATAGGAAGTCCCTCAATGAGATGAATTCACACAGTGGCTGCAATGATGGACTCAAGCAAAGCAAGAATTGAGAGGATGTTTTAGACCAGGCAGTGTTTCTTCTATTGTGCACAGGGTTGCTATGAGTTGGAATTGATTCAAAGTTGCCTAACCACAACAACAACATTTGTTGATTACCCAGGCTTTGTGTTAAATATATTGCAAAGATAATCTCCCTAATATGGGAAATCACATAATCTGTACATGTTTATGTGTATGTATCAATTGCTAAAAAGCAAGAAAATGCTATTGTATTGTGCTCTTCCACATTCATGAGTACATCAAATTATTGACATGTATATTACCACTACATGGCTACACTTCTTTCTCTTATGGACACTGGAATCTATATTTGATAGCAGTACCAGAGTAATATTTAGTAGAGACATGATGCTGGTTGATGAGGGTCTGCAATAAAAAATTTATCAAATGAACAAGAAAGCATTAGTCTTGATGAAATTGTTTTGTTCTGGTTTAATATCTATTTGATGGCAGTTATCACAAGGCCTAGAACCCAAATAATACATTCCAAAAAAACCAAACCATACTCACTGCCGTTGAGTTGATTCTGCCTTATAGCAACTCTATAGAACAGAGTAGAACTGCTCTATAGGGTTTCCAAGGAGCCCCTGGTGGATTCAAACTGCTGACCTTTTGGTTAGCAGCCAAACTCTTAACCACTATGCCACCAGGGTTTCGAATAATACATTAAAAAAAAAATTTTTTTTTTCTTTTTTTTTTTGATGTTAAAATCTATAGGCTTATACCTTTTAATGATGATCCCTGAAAACAACCAGATTGTTACATCTTGTCAGGTGCCATTCTAATTCCTTCATTACAAGGGAAAGGAAAGCGCCTTGAGCTTAGTTTGGCAACTCCAAAATATAAATGATTTGTGAGAACTTAAAATGTTACTGAGACAGGAAGTAAGTTACTTAAGATTAACTTCCACACTATGCTGCTGTGAAAAAATGAACCTAACACCTACAAAAACTTAATGTTGCCATTTTACACATTGGTGTATGTGCACCATTCGTTGTTTGCACCGTTCATTGAAGCAGAATGGGTTATATGTTGGTGATATGTGTTAAACAAAACAGTAACAGCAATGCATTTAATGTCAAGGCAATTCTGAAGAAATCTGGGGAGTGGAAAGTATCCAGATATTTTCTTTGAAAAACCATTGGAATGAAATTACTTTCTACTGATTGAAATTTAAAAAAAAAAAAAAAAACCTTAAAATTGCTATTCTTTCACTGAAGCTACGTTTGCTAACCAAAGGGTCGGCAGTTTGAATCCGCCAGGTGCTCCTTGGAAACTCTATGGGGCAGTTACGCTGTCCTCTAGGGTCGCTGTGAGTCAGAATCAACTTGACAGCACTGGGCTGGACTCACTGATTTCGGTAGTGCCTTAACTAAAAGCTAGGGAATTTTATCATTAGCTTTAGATAAAGTGTTGTTGTTAGGTGTCTGTCTTCAAGTCAGTTCCAGCCCATAGCAACCCTATGTACAACAGAACGAAACACTGCTAGGTAGACAAATACTATTTAAGACTTTGCTGAAACATCCTTAGCCTACCATAATCCTATATTTAATATACCAATTTTTCCCAGCTCTACTCACAACCCCCTTCCTTACTCTGACCTTTCTTTTTTCCTTTTGATAGATGCTGTCATTGCTGTTTAATACCATTAATTCCAGCTCATAACGACCCCATATTGACAGAGGAGAACTGCCCTGAAGAGTTTCCTAAATTGAAATCTTTATGGGAGCTGATCTCTAGTTCTTTCTTACGCGGAGTTGCTGGGTGGGTTCGAACTGCCAACCTTTTGGTTAGCAGCCAAGAGCTTAACCATTGCACCACCAGGTCTCCTTTCTTGATAGTTATCACCTTCTAATATCACGTAAAATAGTTTTATTTTATATTTATTGTTTATCGATTATTAGGTCTCCCCTAGGTATTTCGTGCTAGAATGCAATATGTTTTTTAAAACTTTGTTTACTAATATATTCCAGATGCCTAGAAAATGCCAAATATACCAGGTACATAATGCTCAAAAAATACATGTTAAATAAGTAAATGAAATATTTAAGTAGTGAGCTTAATGCAACACAGGAAATTCATGACAAATATGAATTTTATTTTCAATCAAAATATGTATTAAAAATATGTTGCTTCTTTCCTAAATGTTATAAACAGTATGCAAATAGGTATTAAATTGTCCTCAATCATGGGCTAAAATAAAACCATACCAGTAAAAGCTTTTTAAATTGAAAATCCATTTTTTGAATCATAGGAGCAACTGAAGAACAAGGCATCACTGAATCAGAGATAAATATTTATTTTCGTATTCTCCGTGATGAATAGTAAAATTGGAAAATACTAAGCTAAAGAAATTAAAGATTTTTAGAATATCATAAGGCAAAACAATTTCAGCATCAAATTTTTGTATCAATTTAACATTTTAGGATATGATTTAGATTCTCTTTATATTCATCTCATTTCCATAAATACATATTTTAGGTCCATCAAGTGAATTATTTACAGGAACTTCATATGGTTGAATTTCTTTTCATGTAATTAAAAAAAAAAGTGGCAGTAGTTCTTTTTATCATGATTTCTAATTCCAGTATTAATACAAATGTGACCTTGAACAGGCCATTGTCTTTCAGGGCAGCTCTTTTACTCCTGAAAAATGTGAAGTCCTGCCTCCATGACCTTGGAGTTGCCTTTCACGTCTATGACTGTACCTGCATCTCTTCTCACTCCAGTATATGTGATTTTGTTTTTATGTGAAACTCTTAGTATAGGCAAATGTATCTATAGCTATTCTCTCTCTCTCTAATGATTTTTTTATTAAAACAAGCCAAAAAAAAATACTGTGGATGAACATATTATACTGAAGCAATGATTAGTTTCAAAATAAGATAAAATCTCTTATACTGCTTCATTAAAGAAAGAAAATTTTTTGTGTTTTTCTTGGATCTATGTTTTCAAAGGAAAGGACTCTTATGTTTATGATGAGTTGTCCTGTTGTAGGCACTGGTATTTTAAATCCATTACTGCATTTACCGAGATGTTAGAGTTGCTCAAACACCTGGCAAATATAAAGACAATACAAGGTTAAATATCATCCTAGATATTAACTGAGTGATCTTGTCCCAAATATTAACTAAGATATCTTGTCCAAAGCCAACACAATTAAATGTAATTTTTCCAAGAAGTTGAATAATAAACTTAAACGAATTATTAGTGTATAAATTATTTCACTAATAACTTCACCAATCTTTTCCAAAATGTCAAATTATTAAAATGAGAAACGTACTTTCATTTTGGCATAAATGAAGAAAGTGATATATTAGAAAGAAGGATATTTTGTATAAACTATTTTACTCGTTATGTATAACTGCCATATCTTCAGATGTGTTTATTGTGCAGTTTTAGTTCATCACATTTAACCACAGTATTTCTTAGGCATAATATCCATATTCCCTGCAAATTTTTAAGAATTATCTTCCAAAGTGATTCACATTCTTGAACTAAAGACACTTGTGTATGAAAGTTTTGTTAGTACAAAACGTTATCAAAAGAAGTCATTTTTAATGGCACAGGCACATATTTTATTTGTTTCTAGCTTTCTAACATACATGACAATTTATAAAAATTAAATTGCCATATATATAGATATATCCGCACCAGAAGTTATAAGGCAATAGTTGATAGCAAACCATTTTCCCTTAATTACATACTGTTGTTCTGATTCAAATTTGAAAATGCGTTTGATTTCATGAGTTATTTTTATTTACAGGATTCTGCAGTGTTAAACTACTGAATACTATGTCCAAGGCCTACAAATAAGGTATAGTATATTTTATTTTATAACCTATAAATTTAAAAGCTCATGACAGTAGTTTAATAGGAGTTATATCTCATAAAAAAAATCATAAGCAAAATATTGATTTTTAGAGCCAAGTTAACACCATAATCTTTATGTTGGCAATTACTTTGTGATTATTCTTCCATTTTAATGAAAAGCCACTTATAAGAAGGTATCTTTGATTTGCCGCTTGTCTCAAGTATCAGTTGTTTGCAAGAGAATAAAAATGGTTGATTTTCTTAGTTTCTTCTCCATTCAAAGTAGACTTTCTTTGCCAAACATTATGTGGCAACTGTGATACAGTAATGGATCCATTGGAAATACATCACGTAGAAACATTTTTTCTGGGATTCAGCCACCACAGGAACAATACCATTAGCAAGTGTGCATTTTGCAACATCAGGAAAAACATAAAATCCAAAATCTGGGTTTAAAATAATGTTTAGAGACAGAAAAAGTCAAAGTTTTTTATGCACAGCTCATTATTTGCAATATAACTGTTTATCCGAGTCATGAAAAAGCTACTAATACAAAACAGAACTTAGGCCTTAAGTATAAATTAATGGTAGAAATATTTTTATTACTTTATATATTCTGGGAGGAATTCTATATATAACAACAAAAGCATTTTGATATGGAAATGTACTTATTTGTGATGCCTTCTCTCTGAAGAGACTCTTGTTGCCAACTTACTTCTGCATGAGTGCTTATTAAAAAGAAAAAAATAAAAAAGAGGGAAGGGCAGAAATGTTGAAATCTGAAAAGTAAATGCCAATCCTGAAGTCAGTGGCTTTTATGAAAGATGAATGACAGGAAACACATTTTTTGTAAGGTCTTAGTGCAGTGACTCGGGGTTCAAAGGAAGCGAGCTTCTTTTTGCTAGGAAAGCTAGTTGCTTTAAGTCTAGGAAGTACATCAAGGATCAAGCCATGCAGTTCATTATTTTAGTCATGTTTTTATTCTTAGCTTTTCACCAGTATTTTCAGAAAAAGCCAATAGCTAGGTAGGAGAATTTGGAATCTTTTCAAGCTTTGTATTTCTCAGCTGTTTCTTCTCTGGTTTGGAAGGAGGCAATATTAGACGTGCATGCTTAATGATTCTAGCTCTAAACAGATATTTCAAATTAGATACGGTACAACATACTTGAAAGTTAAAAAAAAAAAAAAACTTTCAAGTTAAATGAGAATAATTGATTAGCATTTATATTCAGCTGTTTTGTTTCTTAAAAACATAACCTTCAATACCCTCAGATATTTTTTCAATTAGTTTTTTACTGATGATAGTGTAAATTTTAAAAGAACAGTAGAGTGACGTGTGTGATTTAAAAAAAAATTCCTTTTACTGATTCATCTTGCCTTTTCTAGTAAAATATTTCCCAAATCATCTGAAAGTAATGATTCCTTCAATCCCTGAAATAATTACTAGCAAAATGGAAAACCATCTTGCAATAAAATGATCCCAGTTTACCCAATATAAATTTTTGCCAAAGAAATTTCTTGCCTACTATAGGAATTCCATTAGTTAGCATAATACAATTAGATTTTTATCAGAATTTATTAGCACCTAAGAAGTGAAGTACAGCCAGCAAAGCAAAACGGAAAAATTGTGGTGTTGGCGAAGAATATTGAATATACCACGGACTGCCAAAAGAACGAACGAATCTGTCCTAGAAGAAGTACAACCAGAATGCTCCTTAAAAGCAAGGATGGCGAGACTGCATCTTACATACTTTGGACATGTTGTCAGGAGGGATCAGTCCCTGGAGATGGACATCATGCTTGGCAAAGTACAGGGTCAGCGGAAAAGAGGAAGACCCTCAACGAGGTGGATTGACACAGGGGCTGCAACGATGAGCTCAAGCATAGCAAGGATTGTAAGGATGGCGCAGGACCAGGCAATGTTTCGTTCTGTTGTGCATAGGGTCACTATGAGTCAGACCTGACTCGAGGGCACCTAACAGCAACAACAACAAGATACTCAGAGAACTGTAGTTGTAAAAGTACAGTAGTGGTGAAAGAGTTTACTCAAATAATTGAACTTGTCACTTGTCTTTGAGGTCTTTGAGTGTACAATGAAAGTTCACTCAGTCAGCTCAAGAATTGCTATGACTTCACAAGTCCTCTCTATGCACTTAAACCAGTCTTCCCCCTGCCTACATGGCTGTGTGATATGAATAGGCTGCAGAAATATAATCACCAAGACAGTAAATCTAGCATTTCTTATAGATGGGCTCCTTCGTTATTGACTTTTAGGAGAAGAAAAATAAATTAAAAATATCCACAACCCAAATGATCAATATGTACTATTGCTTTACACTTAGCAGGATAAAATGATGAAGATACCCTGTGCTATTTCTACTGCTCATTCTAAGAAGCTGTCTTCGTATATCTATTTTTATGTATGTCCCATATTTGAAAGATAAAGCAATGCACATCATGTTTTCTTATCTGAATTTTTATTCTTGAGTCTGTTGTCAGAGTGATGAATATGTATAGGTAAGTAAATAGGAAGAGAACTGAGAGTGATAAAGATAAGAAAATACTTAGTATTCTCAGTAGCAGATAAATGAAAAAGAAATCTGCTGGTTACATTTGGTATTCAGTTTTTTTAATCAGTGCCTTATAAGGCAGGCTTACAGAGCTTTTTGGAATAGTTGACCTTCACTACTTCTTATACGTAAGCCTAGAGGAAATTAACTGAGCAGAGGAGGGCTTATTTGGCTAATTCCGCCTATCCCTTTTTTTTTTTTTTTAAGTCTTCATTATAAACATCCTTCATTCCTTCAGGCAACTGATTTTTATTTCTTTAACGACCTTAGGTTTTAGTTAGCCTGTGGGATGACTTAATTATTGACTCGGAAATAAAAAAATACCCTTATGACCACGCTAGTTAAAAGTTGGAATAAAGACAATCAAATATCAGATATTTGAACTCCAGAATGTTTTGACTTTGAAGTTAACCTTTCAAGTCCATCTGAATTATCTCACTATTGCTTGTCACCTTTTTCTTGCATAACATCCTCCACTCCTAGCTCTTGCTAGACCACACCACTTTTGCTTTGGCATAGGTCGGTATATTGCTGTTCGTAAGACAAAAACAAAAAAGAAATTTTTTTTTTTTTTTTAGATTCCTCTCTACCTTCTGGAAACCCTGGTGGCGTAGTGGTTAAGTGGTTAAATGGTTAAGTGACCGAGAGGTCAGCAGTTCGAATCTGCCAGGCGCTCCTTGGACGCTCTATGGGGCACTTCTACTCTGTCCTATAGGGTCGCTATGAGTCAGAATCGACTCGGTGGCAGTGGGTTTTTTGGTTTTCTCTACCTTCTAATGTACTGCCCATCACCTATGGCCTAGTTCAAGCCTGACTCTTGTAAGCCCTCCCCTATGGGTCTTAGGTCCATGGATGGTACACACAGTTTGGTTTTGGCTACTTAACAAAAGGTTGGTGGTTTGAATTCACCAAAAGTTGGCAGTTTGAATCCAGCCAGTGGCACAATGGAAGGAAGGCCTGGCCATCTCCTTCCTTAAGAATCCAGCCATTGAAAACCATATGGGGTGAAGTTCTCCTCTGACACACATGGGGTTACCATGAGTTGAAATCAACTCAATGGAACCATGTGTGGATTTTTATTTATTTATTTATTTTAATGCATCTTAGCCTTGATAAGCCAGTGCTTTTCAGTCTTATTATCTATACTCTGTAAATAATCACATGTTATATATTCCTTGTCCTTTAATTGCACTGAACAATATATTACTTTATTAATGCAAGTTTGCGGTGGTAGTTTACAGGAGAGAAATATGAAACAAAAATATCTCTGAAACCAAGTAATCAAAATGGTCATGCTATATGCATTTACTTAACAAAAGTGGTTGTTGAGAAATTAATTGGTAATGTATTAAAGGAAATGTCTTCCTGTGAGCAATAGGCAGTGAGGTTCTAGACCTTGTGAATGCTGCTTTTGCAGAGATCAGAACATAAAAGCCTACAGTGAAAGCAAAAATGGTTGACATCCCACAACAAAATAACTTATCCAGCATTTTTTATTAACTGATTAATTCTCCACATAGTTACATTCATTCTAAATGTCTTTCAAAAACTAGTTTTGAATTGACTGTTTTCTGGACCTGTATAAAAAAAATGAGGAACCTAGAATCTTTGCCTACCTCACATCTACTTTATATTTGTTAATGTAAAATAAGGTTATAAATGTCTTGTTTTCCTTTTTAAAAAAAAAAAATTACTAATACTGATAAGATTTTTTCATAAAAATACAGTGAAAACTGTGAGAGCTGGAACTCAACTGTACTGCCTTTTTTGGGGGGTCTCGCAAGATTTCCATCTTTGTTAGAGTTCAAACTTACCAATTTTTTTATCACTCATTTTAGTGGAAAATATTTGAGTTTTCCTTCTCTGACAGGGTTCCACCTTACACAGGTTCCACTTTTTGTACATTTTACTGTATATAAAAAAGTATATACACACTAACAAAGACCTTAGTTCAAAGACAAATCACTTAATATTTCTAAAATCATCTGTTATGGATGGAATCGTGACCTCCCAAAATATGTGTTGTAAATCCTAACCTCTGTGCCTTTGGTTGGAGCCCTAGTGTTGCAGTGGTTCAGAACTGGACTGCTAATCAAAAAAAAAATAGGTTACCAGTTCAAATCCACCAGGTGCTCCTTGGAAACGCTATGGGGCAGTTCTACTCTTTCCTATAGGGTTGCTGTGAGTCCGAATCGACTTGATGGCACACAGCAACAATGTGCCTGTGGTTATAATCCCATTTCCCACTTAGGAATGAATAGCTTCCACTAGAGCCAGCACCCTGAATTCAGACTTCTAGCTCCTAAATAGTGAGAAAATAAATTTGTTTGTTAAAGCCATCTGCTTGTGGTATTTCTATTACAGCAGCACCAGATAACTAAGATATCACCAGAGAGAATATTGAATTAAAAAAAAAAAAAATGGGCTAGAGGTACTTCCCTCACAGGAAGGATTTACAGAATAATAATTATTATAATTAAAAGGTTAGTAAAAATGTGTGGTACTTACTTTGTTGTCTTGGAGTTTGATTCTGACTCATGGAGACCCCATGTGTTACAAAGTAGAACTGCACTCAATAGGGTTTTCATGCCTGTGGCCTTTTGGAAGCAGGTCACCAGGTCTTTCTTCCAAGGTGCCTCTGAGTGGGTTCAAACTACCAACCTGTTAGTTAGCAGTTGAGCACTTAACTATTTGTCCCACATGGGGACTCCTCTGTTGCTTAAAACCCCAATGCTGTCAAGTCGATTCCGATTAAGTCCTCTGGCGCTCAGTAAATGTTTAATAGATAGTAATCCACTGCCCTCGAGTCGATTCCGACTCATAGCGACCCTATAGGGCTGAGTAGAACTGCCCCATAGAGTTTCCAAGGAGCGCCTGGCAGATTTGAACTGTCAACCTTTTGGTTAGCAGCTGTAGTACTTAACCACTACGCCACCAGGGTTAGAATCAATTAAAAGTAATTACAGTAACAGTAATAATTGTTAAGATTTTCATTTTCAGTGTATTGTAATGCACATTTCTTAATTATTTTAAAATTATTATTGATTATATTTCTTGACTTTTATATGGGTTTTTTTTTTTTTTTTTATTGCCTGAGTCCTTTTATATCTCAGAATGAACACACAAAAACACAGATTCAGTGAAATGAAATTTTTAAGTTGACTTTTTTCTCATGAAGAGTTCTGTAGATGGCGGTCTAATAGATTCCACTGTTTAATGATATGGATAGTTTAGGGGCCAATCTAATTATTATATCTTGGGATTTTTTTTTTTCTGTCTTAAGCTTCTCTCTTTCTTTGTCATTAACATTTGAAAATTCCAGGAGAATACGTCAAGTGTAACACTTCTCATTAAGTTTGTCTGGAAACTCAACTTTTAATATGTGGTATCCCTTAGAAAATGAAAATCCTGTTTCAGCAGGATTTTATTCCATCCAGAAGTGCAAATGAAGCAGTGCCCTAAATGACTTTCTACCTCACTCTTGTATAATTCTTCTTAGTCAGAAAGGTGGACAGTGCTCTTGGTTGAGTCCAGCCCCATCTTACTTCCTTATCTATATCCTCTCAGGAATTGTGCCAGCACTTTCATTTCCGAACTCATGACTGCGTTATAAAAGGTATCTGTGGTTTTTAACAGCAGACATTTAAAATAGCCTTTTCCAAAAGTTTTATAAATATATTAATAGTTTACAATATGAAATGTGTATATTAAAGTTTATGTGTGTATACACCGTATTTTATAATTTAAGATATATGCACATACTCACATACACAGCTCATGCATACTTTCCTTAATTACTTTAGAAATGTGGATAGAAATAGCAGTGTGTTTAACACGCCTGAAAATCTGTTGCTCTAGAGTAAATAGAATATTGTTGTTTTTTGTTGCCATCAACTCATCTCATACTCGTGGCGACCCCATGTACAACAGAATGAAACACTGTCTGGTCCTGCACCATCTTTATGATCCTTGATATGCTCGGGTCCATTGTTGCAGCCACTGTGTATTTTGAGTGCCTTCCAATCTAGGAAGCTCATCTTCTGCACTGTATCGAACAATGTTCTGTTGTGATCCATAGAGTTTTCATCGGCTAATTTATGGAAGTAGATCACCAGGCCTTTTTCTTCCTAGTCACTCTTAGTCTGGAGGATCTGCTTTAACCTGCCCATCATGGATGACCCAGCTGATACTTGAAATACCAGTGACATAGCTTCCAGCATCATAGCAATACCCAAGCTACCACAGTATGACAAACTGACAGACAGGTGGTGGAAATAGAATACAGCAGGAGGAAAACTGAAAGATATAATAGCTAGATCATTGCTGAGGCAAATAGGTTACTGGAAGAAAAATATTGCAAAATATCGAATAATTATCAGTGTCTTCCTGGATAACCAGAACTCTATCCAGAACTCTAAAGACAAGAGATTGATAATTCCATCAAGTTAAACACTTAACTACTAGCCAAAAGTTGGTGGTTTGAACCCATCCAGAGACACTTTGAAAGACAGACTTGGCCATCTGCTAAAA
Organism: Elephas maximus indicus; assembly: GCF_024166365.1. Taxonomy (NCBI): domain Eukaryota; kingdom Metazoa; phylum Chordata; class Mammalia; order Proboscidea; family Elephantidae; genus Elephas; species Elephas maximus. The sequence goes on from NC_064834.1 coordinate 33,365,188, forward strand.
GGTCCAACCCCCCACCCCAAACAAACAAAAAAATCCTGTTGCCATCAGGTCTATTCCAACTTACAGTGACCCTATAGGACAGAGTAGAACTGCCCCATAGAGTTTCCAAGGAGCACCTGGTGGATTCGAACTGCTGACCTTTTGGTTAGCAGCTCTAGCTCTTAACCAGTATACCACCAGGGTTTCCTCTAAAAGGTTACAACTTTGAATATACTGTGGTGCACTTCTACTCTGCACACATGGGGTCGCTGGACAGCAGCTAACAACAACATTCGGTCAGATATGAGACGTTTAACAAAGAAATCCAAAAGTTTTTCAGTTGTATATGAAAGTAAATCATTTTAAATATAAGCTTTTCATGGGCAATGGAAACTATTCAGATTTGGAAAAATAAACAAAATAAAGATGTCAAAATTTTCCAATTTTTTTAGGTATAAATGGGTTGTTGTATTTGTGTGGATTCCTTTTAATTTACTCGCATTCATGTGAGTTTCGCTTAAAGTATAATAACCTTCCTCTATACAATATAGTCATTCCTTTGTGGGTTGGGGGGATTAGTTCCTGGATCCCACAGCTAGCAAAATCCATGGATGCTCAAGTCCCTTATATAAAATGGCAAATAATTTGCATAAAACCTACTGCATATTCTCTCTCAGAGATTACTTGTAATACCTCCGCCCCTTGGCCCTGCCCCACCCTGCCAGCACCTTCTACACTTGGGTCTGAGAATCCAGCACCACCACCCCACTCCAGCCAAGGCCACGCCCTGTACTGCATGCCCTTCGACGCGCCCCCGCATAAAGGAAGACTTAGGAGGTGAAGGTCTGAGGACTGTGGGTAGGCCACTGACAGTACATGCACGCGGCAGAGGAAATGGCTCCAACTAGCAGAGCCTGGGATCGTGGTTGGTTTTCCATCCACAGTTGGAAAGCCTGGAGGCTAAGTGGTTATGTTCTACCGCTGCTAACCAAAAAGTCGGCAGTTGGAATGGAGCAGGCACTCCTTGGGAACTCTATGGGGCAGTTTTGCTGTGTTCTATCGGGTATCCACTTCTGGGCACCGGGGTAACGGGTTTGTTTTCCATTCACGGTTGGTTGAATGTGGAGATGCAGAACCCGAGGATATGGACGGCCAACTGTATATAAGAAAAAAACGCTAGAGAATGTAGCTCACTAAACTCTTTATTCTGAAGATAACTTCCTAAATTAAATTAAGCAACTGGTTGTGTGTGTCCATTTGTAGGCTATATTTAGATGGAACTAGTCATCTCTTCCCCAAACCCTAAACTATCAACGATTCTTGACATTTCTTCTCTCTATTTAATAAATTAAGCTTAACTGGATGTCCCAGCCTCACCAGCCAGGAAGAATAAGGTTTTTTACATTTCCTTTCATATTCAAATTGCCATGTCCTTGAAATCTCATTCTTCCTGCATGTAGGAACTTTAATCTTATCAGGGTTGCTTTCTCTGAGTTTTTCTACTACTGCCAAATTCCAGAATGTATGTAATAATGGTAGGCAAAATTCACCACCAGGTAGAACCCCATCTTTGTTTTATGATTAGCCAAATATGAACACATTTGTTGTCCAGATGAATGTGCAATTATTTTTAAAATTTATTATTTATATATTATTTTACCGTTTTCTCTGTATGCTTATTTCTCTCTCTCCTGTCTTTTTGTAAGTTCTGTTTTTATTCTTCCAATCTCCTGTGACCAAAACTAGAAAAAATCCATATATTTGGAAGTATCTGCTTCTCAGTACTTATAAAACAAACAAGCCTTTCTGTTGCTAATATGAATTGCTTCTTATGGAATAATTTTGCTGTGGCAATATTACATTGTGGTAAAATTCGTAAGTTTTTCAAAATAGCTTCCGCTGTACCCAGCAAGATTTCAGCAATCTCAGTGCTGCACCGTAGTGCTCAAATTCAAGTTTGGTTTTCCTCCCACTTCCTGCAGCCCTTGTAAGCATGAACTTTCTCCCAAGGGCATCATTTAGGAATAGGATAATTGCTTTTTTGTGGTCATATCTGCTCAAATATTTAATTTTCTAGTACATTCATTAATTTAACGAATTAATTTAATGTATGTGTTGGAAATAACCAACGAGTTGCTTTCAGTTGAGTCTTATTCACAGCCACCCCATGTGTGTTAGAGTAGAACTGTGTTCCATGGGGTTTTCAGTGGTTGATTTTTCGGAAGTGGATTATCAAGCCTTCTTCCCCTCTGAGTGAACTCAAACTTCCAACACTTTGGTCAGCAGCCTAGCCTGTTAACCCTGGGTACCACCCGGGGACTCTGCTGGCCACAGAGCTGTAAGTAAAACAAATGAAACCTGTACTTTCGGTTGGGGGGGGTGACTTTCTTAGAGGGAAGACAGTAAACAAATGAGTGTTAGATGTGTAATATAATGTATCTAATGATTAGACCAATGAAAGCACATAGAACGGTAAAGCAAACGGAGAACTAGGGATTGCTCTTATACATTTTAGTAATCATTATTTCATTCTACAACCAAATCTATAATTGAATCAAGATTGTTCTCAGTGTCTATTTAAGAACAATGAAATGGTAAAGTAACTCAATAATAGGATTTGACTTTGGTTTTCAGAGCACCAGAATTATATTTATGTTAAATTCATGTTACACTGAGAAAAACCATTACTCCCAAGACATTTCAAATAATTTGACTAATCACTTCAGTGTGTCTTTGTAGTTCCACAGACTCTCATTAAAGCATGTTTCTCTCTTCAGACTATTTGAGGAGATGCAGCTTTTAAACGTTGGTCCAACACTGACTCGGAGCTATGGGAAAAGAGTAAGACTCTTGAGATTCTGGTCTAGAGGGATTAAATATGTCTTAGAACTATTTGATAAAAGTCTTAAATACGCACACACACACAACTTCACATTTTAGTATTCCGCCTGCAGTGGTTCTTCACATTTTCGTCTTCACCTTTTATTTTAAGCAAAGTGGTAAAATATCACTGGTACTCTGTTAGTTTTAGCTTTCCTTCTCCAAACCCTACTATAAGGTAAATATGCATTAGTGTTTTTTGGTTTTTTATATATCCTTTACATTTAGTGTCAATAACTTTTTCTTCTCAGATTGTAGTTCACCCTCTCACACTAGACAGTGTGAGACAGTGGATTTATCTGTTACCTCAGTTGCTTAATATTCTAACAGGAAATTTCTTAGGTATAAGAAAAAGACTTCTTAAAAAAAAAAAGAATGTTCTTAGGACATTCTTTTCTGTTGCTTGCCTGTCACTCTCATACTTAGGACTCCAAAATTCAAGTTAAGATCCTCTTAGCAAAACTGATTTGAGTGTACAATTTTACCTTTTTGATTCATACAAGATAATAAATCTCATAATGCTACCTCATCTTTAATCCAAATAATGACTGGCCAGTTTATTCATTCTCTTTTTTTTTTTTCTTGCTAATTAGAAATAAAGTAAACTATTCCCAGAGAATAAGTTAAGTTTAAACATAAAATAATTTTTTTCACCAATAAGGATGACTTTTTGTATATTATCCACTAATATAAAATTATTAAGCTTAAAACAAAACAATTTTGTTCATTTTCTTTTTTTTATAATTCCTTTTAGAAATCATAAAGATGAAAAACTGGCTACCAGGTTTATTTGATTGATTGCCAAAGAAGGTCATGAATGGGAAAAATAATCTGAAAGTTATGTTTCTTATTGTATCTAACATTGTATTTTAAAATCATTTCCTTTTCAGACTGTAAACATTAATAGATTTTTATGTTATATGAGGTTTGATAACATATAAAAATACTAGCAACCAGACTTTATACATTACACATTTATTTTACCTAGACGTATTTTTTGTAAGTATATATCTAGTGGGATATGTAAACATGAAGGTGAATACTTTGTAGATAGTCATATTTTCTTCAAGATATCTATTGTTATCCAAGTGTAAAGCTTGAACTGGAGCCATTATTCTTCTCTTTTTTATTGCCTATTGAAAACTCCCTCAAATTTAAGTAAATTAGATTGCTACAGTTGAAGAATATATACATTTAGAACATTCATCCAATAAAAGGATCCAGTAGAAATTTATTCTAAATATTCTCTTCTTTAGAATAGCAATGAAATGTCTATGATAGAAATTCTGAAATTGGTTTTGCTTCTGTATGGAAGTAATGTTGCAAGACTTATTTATTTATTTTATCTCTGAAGATTTTTATCAAGTGAAGCTTGAGTACTTTTATAGAGAGTTGTGGGTTAGTTTAGGATTATAAACTGGAATAAATATATCAGGGTAGCTGTTAGCTTCAGCATTTCCTAAATGGCAGTATAACTGGAAGATACGTCCGGTCCAGATAGAAAACTACTTCCTCTGTGGCCTTAGACTTCAGCTTGTAAAGACAATGTATCACCGAGGAAGATCCCTTGACAGCCTCATTTGCAGCTGGGTTCCTATTGGTTCTCTTCCACTCACTGAGATTAAAAACCAAATCAATTTAAGATGAACTGCATTCACTATGTGAACAGACTACTTCTAACAGCATACTCTGGTTAAACATATAATTGGGTAGTCATGGTTACAGTGGCAGTGTATTATACTAATTCACTTTCTGACTTCCATCATCCTTTTAATTGAATTAACTTGAAAAATTAAAACATGAAATCTTTGGGTAACTATATTTTAATTTTTAAAAAATTTTATTGTGTTTTTGGTGAAAGTTTACACAGGAAATTAAGTTTTCATTTAACGATTTCTGTATATATTGTTCAGTGATATTGGTTACATTCTTCACTGCATATCAGCATTCTCCTTATTTCCATTTTGGCTGTTCTAGCTTCCCTGTCCCCCCTTGCCTTTTTATCTTTAGTCTAAGGTAAATGTCAACTATCTGGTTTCATCTAGATGATTATTTTGAGGAACACAATACATATAGGTGATATTATTTATTCTATGAACCAATCTGCCATTTGGCTGAAAGATGACTTCTGGGAGTGGTTTGAGCTCCAAGTTAAAAAAAAAATGTCTCAGGGCGATGGTTTCAGGTGTTCATCTAGTCACCACTGGTCCAGTAAGTCTGGCCTTTCTTTTTAGAAATTTGAGTTTTGTTCTACATTTTTCTCCCATTCTATCCAGGAGCATCTATTGAGTCCCTGGCTGGAATGGTAGGTTGTGGTAGCAGGACACCATCTAGTTCTTTTGATCTTAAGGTAGGTGATGTCATTGTTCCTGTAGAGTATTGGTTCTGTAGACTAGTTTCTTATTTGAGTCTTTGGTTTCCTTCCTTCTGTTTAGCTCCAGATGGGTTGAGACCAATAGTTGTATCTTAGATGCCACTAGCAAGCTTTTAAGACTCCAGATGCTACTTATCAAACTAGAATGTAGAACATTGCCTTTATGCCAATTGACTGAGTTGTCCCACAAGACTATGGTCCTAAGTCCTCAAACCTAATAGACCAATCCAGTGAGGTGTTTGGTTGTCTAGGGAGTATACAAAACTGTGCCCCCTATGTGCTTTATTTTATACTTGATAATATATTCAGCACCTATAAACGTGTATACATATGCCTACAGTTATTCAGATATGCCTCCCTGTACATATTTATGCATACTTATATATTTGTGTAACCAAACACATATTTTTTGGTTGTTATTACTGTTGTTGCAAAATTGCATATTCCCCCCAAAAATTTTTTTTACAAACTTCCATGTGAATTGTTCATTGACATTACATTTATCACAATTTGTCAGCATTCGCTTTAATTTTGCCTATACCCTTCTATTGGTGCTCGAACACTAGTCTTTACTGTGGTTGTGCTGTGCTCACTATTTCCACACTTGTAGCCACACTTCCCATCACAAAAAGTAACAAGTCTGTAAGTTCTAACGCAAAGTTACTTTTTCCCCTCTTCTTGATAACCATCAGTGGATATTGGTTTCTCTATATTTTTCTGTTCTTGTCTTCTTATAAAAAAGGGATCATACAATATTTGTCCTTATATTCTTGATTTATTTCACTTAGCATTATGTCCTCCAGGTCCATCTATGTTATGTTTCATTATTCTTTATAGTTGTGTAGTATTCTATTGTGTATATGTACCACAATTGCTTATCTATTCCTCTGTTGATGGGCACTTTGGTTATTTCCATTGTTTTTCTATCGTGAATAAAGCTGCAGTGAAGATAGGAGTGCATATATCTGATCGTGTCAGTAGTTTTAGGTCTTTAGGGTATATTCCTAGGAGTAATTGCTGGATCTGAGGTAGCTCTATTTTTAGTTTTTTGAGGAAATACCAAACTGTTTTCCATAATGGTTGTATCATTTTACAGTCCCACCAACAATGAATAAAGGTTCCAATCTCCTCACATCCACGCCACACATTTGTTGTTTTCTATTTTTTTAATCAGTGTCATTTTAGTAGGAGTGAGATTGTTTTCACTGTAGTTTTTTTGATTTGAGTCTCTCTAATGGCTAATGATCGTAAGCATCTTCTCATGTGTTTGTTGGTTGCTTGTATGTCTTCTTTGGTGAAAGTTCTGTTCATGTCCTTTGCCCATTTTATTGTTGTTTGTGTTTTTGTTATTGAGTTGTTGAAATTTTCCATAAATTTTGAAGATTAGACTCTTATCTGATATATCTTTTCTGAAATTTTTCCCATTTGTAGATTCTCTCTTTACTCTTTTGATAATGTCTTTTCATGAGCAGAAGTTAAATTTTTTTACGTTTATTTCCATTTATCTACCTTTTCTTCTTTTATTTATGCATTTGTTGTAATGCTTATTAGCCTATTTTTACAGAAGATTAGGTCCCATAGTTTTCTCCTTATGTTTTCTTCCAGGAATTTTATGGTTTTAGGTTTGACGTTTAGGTCTTTGATCTATTTTGAGTTAGTTTTTGTATTTGCTGTGAAGTATGGGTCCTGTTGCAGTTTTCTGCAGGTGGATATCCTGTTTTGCTAGCATACTTTATTAAAGAGATTGTCTCTGCCCCACTGGATGGACTTTTACCCCTTGTTGAAAATCAGTTGTTCATAGATGTTTGGATTTAGGTCTGAGCTCTCAATTTTATTCCACTAGTCTATATGTCTAATGTTGAACCAATTCCAGGCTGTTTTGATTACAGTGACTGTATAGTATGCTTTGATATCAGGGAGTATGAGGCCTCTTGCTTTGTTCTTTTTTTTTTCAATATTGCTTTGGCTATTCGGAGTTTCCTTTCCACATGAAGTTGGTCATTAGTTTTTCTGTTTCCATAAAAAATGTTGAGATTTGTATCAGGATTGCATTGAATCTGTAGATCTTTTTAGGTAGTATTGACATTTTCACTATATTAAGCCATCCTATACATGACACAGGATGTCTTTCCATGTTTGTATTTCTCTTTTAGTCTCTTTTATAATCCTCGTTGTATTTATGTCCCTGGTTAGGTTAATCTCTAGGTATTTTCTTGATTTGGGGGCTATTGGAAGTGGTATTGTTTAATTTCTTTTTCTGAGTAGTCTTTGTTAATGCGGAGGAATCCAGCTGATTTTTGTGTGTTGATCTTGTATTCTGAAATTTAGCAATGTTGCTAAATTCTTCTATTAGTTCCAGCAGTTTTCTTGTGGAATTTTTAGTGTCTTCTATATATAGGATCATGTCATCTGCAACTAGTGATAATTTTATTTCTTCTTTTCCACTTTGGATACGTTTTATTTGGGTAAGTATATTCTTAATTACCTATGTGATTGTATCACTATTCTTAACAGGCTTATTTTATTTGAAGAACTTTGTTTTAAATGTTGACTGTAAAGCAATAAAATTAGTATAGCCCACTGAATAACAGATTCTTAAACCAATCAGGCGTCAGTTATTTTTTTTATTTGAAAGAAAAATATTAAGAGAACAATAGTTGAAATATAATAATATAATTACGGATCACAAATCATTAGAAAGAATAAAATTCTCAGTTTCTAAGTGGATTATGTGAATATCTAGTCATTTTAGGGAACGGTGGTGATGGAATTTTTTTTTATTCACTGCCCTCTACAGGCCTTAAAGGGAAATTTAAATTAGATTTAGTAATTTTTTTTTTAACAAGGAGATTTTTCCAATCCTTTGCTGGAATTCTTAAAAACATCAGTAAGAATGTAAATGTGGAGAAGTAGATATTTCCCAAATGTAAGATGTTGCTATTGGGAATATCTAACATGTAAGACGTGGTAAAAATGAGAAACTGTAATAGTTTTATATCCAGCAAATTTGAATTATTTTAACTTGAAAATATAATCGTTCTTTTTTTATATATATCTAGTCACAACACTAAGGAAAATTGACCTTATTTATGGTTAATTTCTTAAATCTATTAGTAATAAAGATATGAGACCCCTTCTCTTTAAATTAAAGTAAAACTGTCTTATGGCATTCAAAATCCACTGCCGTCGAGTCGATTCCGATCTTATGGTATTGGTATTGCATAATTCAGATTCAGTCATTCAACAAATATAATTTGAGCACTGCTAGAGGTCAGGCATTGTTCCAGACTCTGGGATATGAACATCAACAAAACAGAGAAGAACCGTGTCCTTGCGGCACTAACAGTGAGAGAAACTAATATTTTCTAATAGATAGTATTAAAGCATTATATACAATTATATATAATTTTAAAAGTAAACAAGAAATATTCCTGCCCATTATTTCAAAACACTTTTGAGATAACATTTAAAAGTAAAATAATATTCTATTTCTTGAAATTTTGGCTTTTAGACACAGGTACGTGAAAAAGTACCACCAATTTAAATTTAAAATTATTCTGTTAATTCAAAATAATCTTTAAAAAGTGTGGGTGCAGCCTAACCATTCCTGTTTCTGGGTACTAGGTTTTTAGTTACAGTGGTTTTGAGGTACACTGTGTAATCTGTAACTGCATCTGATTCACAGTGGTAACTGTGGTGTCTCTTTCAGTGAAATGGAGCCCTAGTGGCACAGTGGTGAAGAGATTGATTGCTAACCAAAAGGTCAGTAGTTCAAATCCACCAGCTGCTCCTTGGAAACCGTAAGGGGCAGTTCTACTCTGTCTTATAGGGTCACTATGAGTTGGAATTGACTTGACTGCAGTGGGTTTTTGGTTTTTCAGTGAATTAGGCTTTAAGTTGAATTAGGTTTTAAGTATTTGGATCAGGTATCCAAATTTGGGGGACAAAGAAGACGAAGAAAAACTTAAAAAAAAAAAAAAGGTTAAGCTGTGGTGAGGGACTTTATGCTATTCCTATACCCTAATATGTGTAAAACTTCCAAATTGTTTCATTAATTACAAATGGGAAAGCACACACTTTAAACTAGTAACTTAATTCAATACCCATCTCTCTGAACTCAAAATGAAAATGACTCAAGTATTGCTTCTAAAAAATTCTGTAGAGACCATATTCATATGGCTTAAGACATGGAAGAAGTAAAACCACTTCCTTACATTTATTCTCCCAGAAGAGAGTAGAGATCTATTTGTCACTCCTCTCTAATTCCTACTGACCCCGCTGAGTTATTCCTCAAAGGGCCACTGCTGCAGAGCTGCTGAGCCCACGTGGCAACCAAACTATGTTCTCATTTTACCCTGGAGAAAAACCAAAAGTATCAAAGACATGTAAAATCATCACAAATTGCAGAGCCCTTCCTTCCTCATTTTTCAAGTGCCCTTTAAAAGTCAGAGAAGATGCGGGAAGTCAATGCTGTATTTAAATTCAACCCTGCCTGTGTATCTCCAGCTGAAATCTCAGTGAAAATTTTATCTCAGATATGAAATATGCTTGGAGAGAATCTGGAGGATTATTCTTTTTCCTTTAGCTATATTTCAAATTAAATACAATAAATGGTAATTTATTCATCATCACCAGGAAGTCAATCAAATGTATGTGAAGTATTTTTTTAAATTAATAACCTTGTTTTTTTACCCATTTAAATGATAAAAGTTTTATTTCAACTATATCACTTTAGCATAAATATTTCAAAAAATCTAGTGTGTACTTTTCTGATTCCTTATATGGAAATGTACAATTTAACATTTTTTCTTATAATTTAGAGCCAAATTTTTATTGTTTTCTCCAGATTTAAAGTATGAGATAAGACAAGCCCAGTCCCATTCCAATAAAATGAATATGACTTTGAACACTGCTTTATTAGCCTCAAGGAAAATGACAGTGTGTGTCTTTTTTTTTTTTCCAAACCTTACTGTTTTTCTATTTCTTGTCTTTCTACTGTTTCTAGGACCAAGTTCATGGTTTTGAAAAGAGTGGTTATATTTTTCTTGGTTTTTCAAAGATGGTCTCTATATTTCTTTATCAGAAATGATATTATAATTTTTTGATATGTATATTTTAATAGCCAAAACCAAACCCATTGCCATTGAGTCAATTCCAACTTATAGCAACCCTATATTTTTTTTATAAGACAGAGTAGAACTGCTCCACAGGGTTTTCCAAGAGTAGCTGGTGGATTTGAACTGCTGACCTTTTGGTTAGCAGCTGAGTTCTTAACCACTGTGTCACCAGGGCTTGATCAGCATATTGAAATGGAATTAGAAGGCATTGGCATTGCTTTAAAAACATCTGTGGAGATTATTTTATGCAGTCAAATTTGTGACTTACTTTTTTAGAGGCATAAGTTTGGTAGGGTCTCTACCTGGTCCTTAACTCCCTGGGATTTATAATTAGGCAGATGTACTTTAGCAGAAAGTAAGTTGGATAAAAATAACATGCATTTTACCCATGGAGCTTATGTTTTTAATTTGTTTTATGGGAGCTGAATAATCATAACCTTAACCTGTATGTAGCTATTTCCATTAGGTACTGAATTTGAAAATATATAGAATATAAAACAGCCTTATTATCAATTAGATATTTGCAAATCTGACTACAGTATTAAAAAAATCCAGTATATAACTAGAATTATACAAGTCTTTTCCTACGTACAATGATATTTCTCACAGCTGTAATTTTATTAGGAGAATAAAACAAATCATACGAATAAATTATTTTAAACTGTAAAACATCAATTGGTAAGTGGCTAAGGTGGTGATGGATTTGTTTACCGAAACAAAACATTTGAAATTTAGGATTATTATATTTTTGTTTGATGATGACTTTTATCATTCAAGAGACTTTAATTTGCATTCTAAATCTTAAAAAAAAAAGTCTCAGGTAACATTATCATCCCATTGTAATTTTTTCTTTAGTAGTTTCATTTAGGAGAATGGAATGCAGTAGGATTATAATTTATTCATTAACAGAGTTTCCAAATCTCTTCATTGTCTGAAGTATGGCTAGTATGTAGAATGACCACTCAATTCATAATTATTATTTCACTTGTATCAACATAGCCAGCTTGTATAAGGAAAAAAAAAAAAGGGGGGGTTTGTTGCTAAAAATAATTTGTATTATTAAAAATAAACAAGTATAGTTCTTTTAACAATTTACCAAGATGTATTTCACAGACCAATTTTTGTTTAAGTAGATTTTATCAATTGATTATCCTCACAATAACTTTATAAGCACCCCTTATCTTTCTTAGGTGATCACCACATAAATATGCTGTGATTTTAGAAACTACTAAAACATCTGAAAAATTTAAGAAAAATCTGCAGATTTATAAAAAGTCTGCCTTTAAAAAAGAAAAAATAAAAAAAGTGCTCCAATTCATTTCTGGGTTTGCAGCATCCCTAATACCAAAAAAGTCAAATTTACCATTTGTTCAAGACAAAGCTGCCCAGAAATTTGGTGTAACTCACAGAATTTCTAACCTTTAGAAAATTGGTTCTTCTTTTTTTTTTTTTCTTTGAGGATTGGTCACTTTTGGGATTTGTATTGAGTAGTCCTAGAATGGGTTAGTCCTAGAATATTTCCAACATGACGGTTTATCATGAAAACTTAGTTTGGTGCCTCAGCTCAGTGAATTTGCTGACTAAGAATGAATACTAAACTGTTTCTTTCTCATAGAGTTCTGTGAAATAAGAAGTCAAAAGTTAACTTTGTAGACTGCTTTCTGTGGTATATCTGACCCATTAGAGCTTGCTGACTAGCTAATATGGATATTTTCTAATCCCAGTAGTTGCAGACACTTTGAGACTACAAGAATCAGTCCATCATTAATATAATCTCGTAATTTAACTGTATTTTTTTTTTTAACAAGGGTATTTATCACTGAGGGATTCACAGTTTGTCTCTTCATTATAAAGCTAGAGTGATGGCTAGTCATCCTCTTCAGGAAGCTGATTGTAGTATGCTGTAAACTAACAGGTAATGAGCCATGGCATCACCATCACTTAGCCCCATGAAATAATCTTGAGCATGTGTATGGAGAGGTATTAATATATAAACCCCATTATGCTAAAATACTCCATATATAAATCTGGTGTATCCCAGAATAATTTATTCTCCAATCTTTGATTAATGGAGTAGACAGAAATGGGCTTAAAGTGGCCATAGGTTTCTTTAGAAAATTTTACTTGTGACCTCTGCTTTCTTACTATTTCTATGCAGCCATCCAGGTCTAGTCTTTTCCAGCTATATTGAGTGGGTTTCTTTTCCATGTAACTAGAACAAACTAATGAAAACATCAAGCAATCACTTTCTTACCATGTAGGGCAAAGATTTACCTTACTTTTTTTTTCTGCTTATTTATTTAAAAAATAAATAAAAATTTTCATGTTCTTGGTAAAAAGTGAAATTATATGAGAAAAAAAATATGAGAGGAACCTCTAAAATACTTAAAGGACTTAAAGACAATTCATTTCAAACCTTTTTAAGAATAACTGGTTGTTTTGACTAGATTTCAGGAGATTGAGCAGATCAAGGCTCAGGTTTCTAATGACACACAGACAGGCCCACATCTTGCTTAGTCTCGTTTATTGGAGCAATGTCAATTCTCTTCTCATCCATCTTCTCTCAAAAGTGTTGCCCACAGAGTAGCTGATATATCATTAGCTTGTTTCTACTCAGATGCTCTCAGGGAAGTATATGCATGTATGCATGTGTTTTAAAGTAGAGGGGACTGAACTAGCTTTTCAATCATGATAGGTTCAGTTGCTTAATATTTATAAGGATGACAATATTTAGTAAAATTGGGCATTTAATATTATTTATAAGTCTGAGTCTCACTTATTAGTAGAAATTAAACCTGACACATTTAATAAGAACATGCTAAGCAAAACATACTCAGTATCTAAACCAAAAACATAAAATATGACTGATTTTATTTAAAACATATTTGCATTTGTTAACTCTAAAGAAAAGGTCTCATGGAGACTAGAGTCTTAATTTTTTTTTCCCTCCATTTCCTCCCTCTCTTCTTGGGATATGTGGGGTACAGTATCTTTTTTTATAGACTTCTTCTGTAGTAGCCTTTTTAATTTATATTTTTTAAGTCCTCTATTTCTGAATCTTGGGGTACACAGTGGTTGCCAACATCATTGTCCACAACCTCATGCATATACACATATTCTGTGCAGAATCCTGAGGCCATAAACAAGTTCCAAATGACTAGCTCTTTTATTATCAGGCAGAGAATTTGGTTATATAGCCTCTGATAAATTTGTTTAGTTCATGCCGTGGTTCTCAACCCTAGCTGAACGAGACATTCAGCTTCGGAATCCTTACACCTAGGTACTGTAGCCAGCAATTCTATTTCATTGGTCTGAAGTGGGAATATTTTGAAGCTTGACAAATAATTATAATGTGCAACAGTGGTTGAGGACCACCCTTAAAATAAGGCTGCAGAAGCTAGAGCAAGTCCTAAGATTGCCCTGGAGCTACAAGGAAAAGCCTAAACCCAAAGCCTGTTTCTAAAATCCTTTTAATGTGGAATTTTGAATAAGAACTTGAAACCAAATGAATGATTTTAGACTTTAATTTCTTCAAGATATGTTTCAAATATGCCTAAAACAAAACTGTTAGATTCTGGTAGGTATTTCACACCGGCCAGCGTTTCTCAAAATGTGATTCCCAGACCATCTGCAAATGTATCACCAGGGAGCATGTTAAAATCTCTTATTTTTGGATGCTAGCTAAGAATTTATGAAATCATAATCTCTTTGGGAGAGTACTAGGGGACTGCCTTTTTATACAACATTTCCATTTAATTACTAGGCATACTCAACTTGAGAACCTCTCTGATTTCAGCCAAAGCTTTGATGACTAGTGAAGGGCTCACGCTACTTCTTATGTTATAACATCTCTGAGAAATGTCACCCTGTAGATTCTAATTTTACATATACCGTCTGTCCTATTTGACAGTTCATCGAAAGGCATCTCTTTTCAAAGCAATGTGCTCATGGGGCAGGTATATATAAAAAAAATAAATACAGATCAGGAAAATACACAAGTATTGTGGGTTCAGTGGTGGCGACTTACTGCAAAGATTGAAAAAAAAAAAAAAGGTGAAAGAATTTATTTACCATCTAAGCCTATTCATGGAGCCCTGGTGACATAGTAGTTAAGCATTTTGCTGCTGACCAAAAAGGTCCATGGTTTGAATCCACCAGCTGCTCCTTGGAAACTCTGTGGGGTAGTTCACTCTGTCTATAGGGCTGCTATGAGTCGGAATTGACTCCACGGCTACAGGTTTGGTTTGATAAGCCCATTCATATATAATATATAACTCCCATTTTCAAGATGGTGGTGTTTCTAGAGAGAATTATATCCATCTAGGTACCACGGAAATACTGACTGTTGGCTTGATTTATTGTTGAAGTGTGTCCGTGTGTAGAGCAGCATGCTCATATTGAGAGTTGCTAGCTGTTCTGTGGGGAGAACAAAGAGATTGAGTGGTTAAATTTTAAATCCTAAGCATCAGTTCCCTCGGTGTGCCTCTGATATTTAAGATCACCTTTATGGGGTCATTATTAATTGAGTAATTACATAGGTAAACAATTATAGAAATATAATAGTAAATAATCATAGAGATATAATTGCCAAGCACTGTGTCACATACTGTATATTCATTCATTACCTTATTTCTTTGTTGCACATCCCGATGGAAAAATACAATTTTTATTCCCATCTTACACATGAGAAAATTTGATTTGAGGGGGATAAATAGCTTTCCAAAGCCACCGTCCTAAGCAGATGCTGTTATTGTTGTTAGGTTCCATAGAGTCAGTTCTGACTCATAATGACCCTATGTACAATAGAATGAAACACTGCCCGGTCCTCCGCCATCCTCACAATCGTTTTTATGCTTGAGCCCACTGTTGCAGTCACTGTATCAATCCATCTTGTTAAGGGTCTTGCTCCTTTTCACTGGCCCTCTACTTTACCAAGCATGATGTCTTTGTCCAAGGACTGATGTCTCCTGACAACATTTCCAAAGTATTTGAGAACTAGTCTAGCCATCCTTGCTTCCAAGGAACATCCTTGTTGTACTTTTTCCAAGACCAATTTGTTCGTTCTTTTGGCAGTCCATGGTATATTCAATATTCTTGAAAACCCTGATGGCATAGTGGTTAAGTGCTACGGCTGCTAACCAAAGGTTCAGCAGTTCAAATCTGCCAGGCCCTACTTGGAAACCCTGTGGGGCAGTTCTACTCTGTCCTATAGGGTCGCTATGAGTTGGAATCGACAACGGCACTGGGTTTGGTTTTGTTTTTGGTTTTCACCAGCAACATAATTAGGAGGTGTCATTTCTTCTTCAGTGCTCTTTATTCATCTTCCATGCATATGAGGTGAATGAAAACACCATGGCTTGGATCAGGTGCACCTTAATCGTCAAGGTGACATCTTTGCTTTTCCACACTTTAAAGAGGTCCTTTGCAGCAGATTTGCCCAATGTAATGCATCTTTTGATTTTTTGACTGCTTCTTCCATGGATGTTGATTGTTGATCCAAGTAAAATGAAATCCTTGACAACTTCAATCTTTTCTCTGTTTATCATGATGTTGCTTATTGGTCCAGTTGTGAGGACTTTTGTTTTCTTTTAGTGGCGCAGTGGTTAAGAGCTACGGTTCAAATCCACCAGGCGCTCCTTGGAAATGGTATGAGACATTTCTACTCTGTCCTATAGGGTCACTGTGAGTTGGAATAGACTTGATGGCAATGGGTTTGGTTTGGTTTTATGTTGAGGTGTGATCCATACTGAAGGCTGTAGTCCTTGATCTTCATCAGTAAGTTCTTCAAGTCCTCTTCACTTTCAGCAAGCAGGGTTGTGTCATCTGCATAACACAGGTTGTTAACGAGTCTTCCTCCAATCCTGATGACCTGTTGTTCTTCATGTAGTCCAGCTTCTGGAATTATGTGCTCAGCATACAGATTGAATAAGTATGGTGAGGGATACAGCCCTGATGCATACCTTTCCTGACTTTAAACCATGCAGTATCCCATTGTTCTGTTCAAATGACTGACTCTTGATCAATGTACAGGTTCCTCATGAGCACAATTAAAAGTGTTCTGGAATTTCCATCCTTCGCGATGCTATCCATAATTTGTTACGATCCACATTGTCAAATGCCTTTGCATAGCCAATAAAACATAGATAAACATCTTTCCGGTATTCTTTGCTTTCAGACAGAATCCATATGACATCAGCCATGATATCCCTGGTTCCACGTCCTCTTCTGAATCTGTCTTGAATTCCTGCAGTTCCCTGTCAATATACTGCTGCAGCCACTTTTGAATGATCTTCAGCAAAATTTTACCTGCATGTGATATTAATGATATTGTTTGATAATTTCTGCATTCGACTGGATCAAATTTCTTGGGAATAGGCATATATATTGATCTCTTCTGGTTGGTTGGCCAGGTAGTTATCTTCCAAATTTCTTGGCTTAGACACATGAGCACTTCCAGCACCACATCCGTTTATTTAAACATCTCAGTTGGTATTTCATCAATTCCTGGAGCCTTGTTTTTCACCAGTGCCTTCAGTGCATCTTGGACTTCTTCCTTCAGTATCATTGTTTCCTGATCATATGCTACCTCCTGAAATGTTTGAACATTGGCCAATTCTTTTTGGTGTAGTGGCTCTGTGTATTCCTTCCATCTTTTTTTTTTGATGCTTCCTGTGTTGTTTAATATTTTCCCCATAGAATCCTTCAGTTTCGCAACTTGAGGCTTGAATTTTTTCTTCAGTTATTTCAGCTTGAGAAATGCGAAACATGTTCTTCCCTTTTGGTTTTCTTTCTCCAGCTCTTTGCACATGTCATTATAATACTTTGTCTTCTCGAACTGTCATTTGAAATCTTTTGTTCAGCTCTTTTACTTCATCATTTCCTCCTTTCACTTTAGGTACTCGATGTTCAAGAACAAGTTTCAAAGTCTCCTCTGACATCCATCTTGGTCTTTTCTTTCTTTCCTGTCTTTTCAGTGACCTCTTGCTTTCTTCGTATATGATGCCCTTGATGTCATTCCACAACTTGTCTGGTCTTCAGTCATTAATGTTCAACACGTCAAATCTATTCTTGAAATGGTCTCTAAATTCAGGTAGGATATACTCAAGTTGTAGTTTGGCTCTCATGGACTTGTTCTAATTTTCTTCAGCTTCAACTTGAACTTGCATATGAGCAATCAATGGTCTGTTCTGCAGCTGGCCCCTGGCCTTGTTCTGACTGATGATATTGAGCTTTTCCATTGACTTCTTCCACAGATGTAGCCATGATTCCTGTGTTTTCCATCTGGCAAGGTCCACTTGATAGTCTCTGTTTATGTTGGTGGAAAAACGTATTTTCAATGAAGAAGTCATTGGTTTTGCAAAATTCTGTCATGCAATCTCTGGCATCATTTCTGTCACCGAAGCCATATTGCCCAACTACCAATCCTTCTTTTTTGTTTCCAACTTTCACATTCCAATCACCAGTAATTATCAATGCATCCTGATTGCATGTTTGATCAATTTCAGAATGCAGAAGTTGGTAAAAATCTTCAATTTCTTTATCTTTGGCCTTAGTGGTTGATGCTTAAGTTTGAATAATAGTTGTACTAACTGGTCTTTCTCGTAGGTGTATGGGTATTTTCCTATCACTGACAGTATTGTGCTTCAGAATAGATCTTGAAATATTCCTTTTGATGATGAATGCAATGCCATTCCTTTTCAAGTTATTGTTCCTGGCGTAGTAGACCATATGGTTGTCTGATACAAAATGGCCAGTACCAGTCCATTTCAGCTCACTAATGGCTAAGATAGCAATGTTTATGTGTTGCATTTCATTTTTGGTGATTTTCAATTTTCCTAGATTCATGCTTAGTACATTCCACATTCCGATTATTAATGGGAGCTGATTCTTCTCATTTTGAGTCATGCCATATCAGCAAATAAAGGTCCTGAAAGCTTGACTCTATCCACATCATTAAGGTTGACTGTACTTTGAGGAGGCATCTCTTTCCAAGTTGTATTTTGAGAGCCTTCCAACCTGAGGGGCTCATCTTCTGACACTATATCAGACAATGTTTTTCTGCTATTCATAAGGTTTTCACTTGCTAATTCTTTTCCGAAGAAGACTGCAGGGTCCTTCTTCCTGGTCTGTCTTAGTCTGGAAACTCAGCTGAAACCTGTCCACTGTGGGTGGCCCTGCTGATATTTGAATACCAGTGGCATAACTTCCAGCATCACAGCAACAGGCACACTCCCACAGTATGACAAACTGACAGATATGTGGGGGTCTTAAGCAGTAGAGCTGAGATATAAGCCCATATTTTTGATTCCATGATATGAATTCCTAACCTTTAGATACTCTTCAGTACTGAATGACTCAAGACACTCTTCCATGCCTTGTGAGATCTCTGAACCTACCGAATATCACATTTTGGAATACTCATGGTGAGAAGGATTGCATTTCATTTACTCACCCTGTCCTCTAATTTTAGATATCCATTGGATTCTTAGTTTTGTTTTGTTTTTCCACACCATGCCTCCTGTGATGGCTGTACCTTTTTTAGGGGTGGGTGAAAGGTCACTCACTGCATATGAGAATATATCTCAATTCTTCGTATCATACGGGTCCACCAAAGTAAGGCATTTCTAGATGTCTGATTTTTACTAGCAGTTTTGATTAACTTTACAGGCAGTAACTTAACATAGATTGTGGCATAGCTATTTCCAAAACCCATGCTCATGTTCTTTCCACTAAGCCGTACTATATCTGTGACGTACTGATGGTCATAAGATTTTTGAGAACAGAATTGCAAGGTGAGAGGTTTGAAGACAAGGACTGCCATTCTGTGTGACCAAAGAAAAGCAAGTCTGATTTACTACTTTGGATGGAGAGTAGAAAGACAGTGGGATGGAGGGAAGAAGGAATGGAATCGCAACGGTTCGGTGTTGACCTGGAATGTATAATATGATTTGTTGAAGCACCTAGAGTTTTATCTCCCTAAGAAAGAAAGATGTAAGAAGATCAAAAACTTCTGTAGGACAGTGGGGGTGGGGGGATGGTGGAGTGTAAGGAAGGTGAAATTAAGCCATCTGTCTCACGCTGTTATTTACCCAAGAGAAAGTAGTCAAGATGCCATAGAGAGGATATCCATGAACATTAGCCTAGAACTGCAACTGAAGTGCTGTGATGCTAGGTAGACAAGTATGTTGGAAAATGTTAGAGGCACCTACACCTAACTTGGGAATCATGAGTTTGGGAAACAGGGATGAATAGAGCCATTTGTTATGCATCTTATACACTTGAGCTAGATAACAAGAGTATTGGACTTGCCAGAGTAATACAGCTATTAATGTTCAAACTGTAAAATAACTAGTTTTGTTTTGTTTTGTAATTTAGTGTTCCCCAGTGTCTTAGTCATCTAGTGCTGCTATAACAGAAATACCACAAGTGGATGGTTTTAACAAAGAGAAGTTTATTTTCTCACAGTCCTGTAGACTAGAAGTCCGAATTCAGGGTGCTGGCTCCAGGGGAAGGCTTTCTCTCTCTGTCGGCTCTGAAGGAAGGTCCTTGTGATGCATCAGTCTTTCCTTGGTCTGGGAGCATCTCAGCTCAGGAACCTCAGGTCCAAAGGATGTGCTCAGCTCCTGGCACTGCTTTCTTGGTGATATGAGGTCCCCAATTCTCTGCTTACTTCTCTTTCACTTGAGAGAGAAAAGGTGGTGCAGACCACATCCCAGGGAGTTGCCCTTTATATTGGATCAGGGATATAACCTGGTAAGGATATTACAATCCCACCCTAATCCTCTTTAACATAAAATTACAATCACAAAATGGAGAACAACCACAGAATACTGGGAATCATGGCCTAACCAGGTTAATACACACATTTTGGTGGGGATGTAATTCAATCCATGATACCCAATCTAGTATGTTTGGTCAGGAAGGAGTAGGAAGGTAGCATTTATTGCAATATTAAAATGTATCAAAAATATCTGACATAGTATTAATCATGAGTAATTATATTTATCCCTATTAGCTACAATGAATGTACCTTTTAGAATTCATATATTCTAGAAAATAACACCAAAAGTACAGGTTATGCACTTTTTAGAGTCCATATATCTTTGTAGATAAGCACATGCATGTGTGCACACATAGACAGACACACCAGTGATAGTGTTTGAAGATCAGAGTTCAAGCTCTCTTGAAGCTGAATTTCAAAACACAGTTCTGTACCATGAAAGATCTGAGAAGTGATACAGAAAGACCACTGTCTTTTTTCATTTCTAAACACACATTGTAGTAAGAATTGGCTGCCCATTTTCTCCCAGCCCACTATTTTGCCTCTGATAGTAACACTGAGGACTTAGTGGTGGGTGGTCATAGTTGTTATTTGATTCTGTGTCATATGCCACAATTCATTTTTGGTAGGCAGAATGTCTGAACTCTGAAGATGTCACAATTACTGAAATAAGTGTTTATTTTTGTCTTTCTACAAACAGAACATAAAATGACACTGTGTTCATTTCTTGTCAAACAAGAAATATTCCTAAGAGACCTTTTTTTTTTTGCTCAGTGTAAGCTCTAATAAAATTTGACAGCAGAGAACAGTTTTCTTTGGGTAAATGTTTGGCAGTAAGTAGATATCTGCTACAGATGCCAAGATGTTAATTTTATACCAACAATCTACTGTCTTTCCATTTTTGCATTTCTTTCTCTACTTAGAGGTTAAAGGGATGCGACACAATTTTCTCTGCCTTACAAGGAAAGAGAAAAACCATTAATACAATCTGGATTCGATTCAACATTTTTCATTCTAGAATTAGTGAAAAAATGAAGGAACGGAAAACACATTTTTAAATAAAAATTCTGAATTTTGCCAAAATTGAGAATTCACAAGATGTTTTCATCTTACAATGAGTTTATTCTGAAAGTATCCCAGTAGCATTAATAATTAGAAAACACTTATCACCTTTGGTTTTGACTTAATCCTGGGACTGGTAACAAGATGCTTGCTATGCAGACAAAGTGCCAGGGAAAAGAGACACCTTGTCTTTTCCACTGATTCTCATGTAGGAAGGAAGTGTGTTGCAGATGTCTCCAGTATTCGTCTTCTCACACAGCATTCTCCAAAAATGGGTCATATTTCCAGTCCTGGGCTGACTGTTGGCAAAGAGGCTGGAGTTACCATAATTGACTTTAATTTAATCTTCCGGAACATGATAAGTGTTAGGAAGTTAGACACAATTCTTTCTCTAATAACATTCCTTTGAATTATTGTTATAATTAAATGAGTAAAATATTTAAAACTGTGCCTGGAATATCATCAGAACTCAATGTATGGTGGGTGTCTTAGGCTGGGTTCTCCAGAGACTCAAAAGCAGTAAAGCCTATAAATATATATAGAGTGAGATTTATATGAAGGAAATGGCTCACGCAAATGTAGAGGCTGGAAAGCCCCAAGTCAGTGGGTCATGATAGAGGCTTCTCTTGATTCATGTAGCCTCAGGGGCTGGTGAACCCAAGATCGGCAGGTCAGAGGGCAGGGCTCCCACTCACAGGCTGTGAAGATAGAGGAATCCCAAGATTGGCAGATAAGCTGATAGCTCAAGTCCCAAGAACTGGAGGTCAGACAAACAGGATGCTGCTGCAGGATCCAGAGCAAGCAGAAAACCGGAATGTCTTTTTATATTCTGCTACAGGCCACACCCCAAGGAAATTCCCCTTTATCTGATTGGCTCCTCACAGCAGAATTCATCATGGGAATGATCACATATCAATACTGAGAATCATGGCCCAGCCAAGTTGACACACGATCTTAACCATCACAGTGGGTATTTGTAGAAGTATTTTATAATTTCCAAAACATATCCAGTTGACAGGCAATTTCTAGGTTTTATTGACTCACAGTTTTCAGAGAAATTTCTTATTTATCAGATTCTTCATAAACGTCTTGATCAGGCCCAGTCTGAACTACTCTAGTTTCCTATTCACTGTCTTCCTACTTCTAAGTTCAAGTCTTGTTCTTTAGACTGAAAGGCTATTGCTCTGCCACAATTCTTTTTCCTTGCCTCATTGAAGTGCACGAGATTAACCCTCATCAGTTACTTCAGAATAGCTCTGAATTTTCTTTTCTTTTCCCAGTTATCCAAACTGTTACATTTTTGGAGTGAATGTACACTATTTTCTGTTGATCTTCTTAATTTAACATTCATATTCCCTTTTGTGCTACTCACATCTAGTGTTATTTTCCTTCTTTTAGATTTTGTTTTCCTCTTACTTTAAGTGATCAGATTGCCTAGAGCACAATTCACAGATACATAGTTAATGATGTCTTTTGGAGCCCCAGTGGTGCAGTGGTTAAGAGTTTGGCTGCTAACCTAAAGATCGACAGTTCAAATTCACCAACTGCTCCTTGGAAACCTCATGGGGCAATTCAACTCTATCCTGTAGGGTCGCTATGAGTCAGAATCAACTGGACTGATGGCAACAGGTTTAGTCTGGTTTTTATTTCCTCACCTAATATGTGGACTGGATGTATTGTTTTGATTATAATGAATAAAATGCAACTGAAGTGATGGGATCTCCTCTCTGAAATTAGTCTATAAAATGACTGTGACATCTATCTTGGGCACCCTCTCTTGCTCTTTTTCTAAATGCTCACTCTGAAGGAATCCCTCTACCTATTTTGAAGCAGCTCCGTGGTGAAGCACACTTGGCAAGGCACTGAGACCAATCACGTGAGTGAGTTTGCAAGCATTGCGCTACCACTACTACTAGTCAAGCCTTCATTTGAGACTGCAGCCATGTCCAGCAGCTTGACTGAAACCTCCTGAGAGACTTTGTTGCAGAATCACCCATGTAGAGATCCCTGGTCCACAGAAACTGTGAGATAATGTGTCTGCCGTTGTTAAGCCACTAAGTTTTACAATAATTTGTTGCATAAACCAGAAACGAAACCCACTGCTGCCCAGTGGATTCTGACTCATAGCAACCCTATAGGACCGAGTAAAACAGCCCCATAAGGAGTGGCTGATGGATTCAAACTACTGACCTTTTGGTTAGCAGCTGAGCTCTTAACCACTACTACCAGAGCTCCAATTTGTTACATAGTGATAGACAATATATCTGTCATTGACATAGATATATGCAGTTTCTCTGTATTTTGCTGTAGTATCTATATTTAACCCATTTCTTTCATTTTTGTTTATGTACGTCTTACAGTTGAGTAGCACACTATAGCTTCCCTCAGCAATTTGATATGTGATATTTCATAAGGAAAGTCTTTCTTCTGTTAGGAAAAAAATGGATTTTTCTCCTTATTGTCCCTTACCTATTTTTTTTTCCTAATTTCCGTATCACATGCTTTGCTGTCACTTGTATCTTCTCCCACTTGCATGACCACTGCTTTGTTGATGATCACTTTTTTCCCTCTAAGGTGTATGCCATGATAGCAAACAATCCCATGTGTATGAAAATACCGTGGGCAAGCCATTTCTTTCCAGATCTAAGTGTCCTCAAAGATATTCAGAAACTTATAAAACCTTCATTGTTTAGACTTTCTGGGAGCTGACAACTCCTCTGGAAAATCCATCACTGAATTTGCACTGATCTTCAAGGCATGATGTTTATTTAAAGGAACTTTTTTAAGGAAAGCTTTATGATAGCTTATTTAACTGCTTACGTCCAATTAAGCAAGTGTTCAAGCATAACAGCTACATTTTTGACATCATTAAAATTATTAGAGTTGGGGAACTATCACTCAAAACTTCGTTACATCCTGCGGTACGGGCTCCCTAAACGGAATAACTACTTTCCTTTTCACTGGAAGTTCAGCACCAACTTTAACCCTGACTCTGACATAGCCCATCAAAAATAATGAAGCCTGACAAACACAGCTTTATGTCTCCCCCATCTCCTCCCACAGTATTTGAACTCCAGATGCTGCAGTCCCCTTTCGACACAAACAGAAGCTGTTCTGTCTACGGTCTCATATTCTCCATTTCAGAAAAATAGACAGCTCACTCATGTGTCTTATATAACAACATTCACTCAAATATGGTATTTTTATTTTAAAAATCTTTTAAAACGAGACCCCTTTTCCAAACTAGGTAGTGATCATTTGTAGGAAAACGCTATCGTCCTAACATTGGGAGAAACATCATTGTCACTTCAATCATCTATAAAATATTAAAGCAGGATGAAACAGTTCATGAAATGTATCGGTTAAGCATATTTTGGTGAACATTAATGGTGAAAATTTTGGACATTTGAAAATAAAAAATAAGTAAAACTTTAGATGTTTGTAGTATAATGTGTATAATTACTAGAGTTGATAGAGGCTTATTGCTAACTTTTTAAAAAATGTCTGACAATTAAAGCAGGCATAAAAATTACATGCACCACCTCAGCTAAAATAAAAGTTTTCTTCCAAATCCTCCTGTCTGTTGACAAACAATTCGATTGAGCACAAACTTTGTATTCTATATCTGCTTTTCAGTCCTTTTCCATTTGCTATAAACTTTTAAATTATTTTAAATCCTGCAATTCCATCTGTGCAAGAAAAATAAAAACCAAACGGAATCAGATATTTTCTGGGAACAATTATGAATGCTGGCCCAAATACTTGCATTGTCACTGACTTTGCCCATAATTATAGCTACTTACTGTTAAAATCATACAGCGCGTAAAAAAGAATGCATGAATGTTGAGACCTTTGTTAGTGAAGAGTTTTATATACATGTTCCATATCTCTGAAAACTCTTTAAAAGTTGTTACAAATTTAGTTCTCATTGGGCAAATTGTCCCTAAACTACTTTACGTTCACAGAATTTAATATCATTTGAGTTAATCCTATCAGGGATACTCCTAAAGTTAACTAAAAGTGTATTTAGCTAAAAGCTCAATGCTCCTCACCAAAAGCTCTGCACTAAGATCTCACATCCTAAGAGAAGCAATTAGAAGGAATATTTAAACTTGGCCTTTGTTTCAAGTCCATATTTCTCTTACTCCAGACCAGGAAATGAAAGTTACAGGGGGAAGTGCATTTCAGTTCTTTAAGGATAAGCCACCTTAGCATTGCATGCCTTCCAGTGATTTTTCTCTAGATTAAGGAAAAGGAACACAGAGACTTATTGATAAATATTATAAAGTAAATGAATAAGACATATTATTATACATGTGCATTTGGAGCAGATACTTTAGTTGACCAAAACTATTAAAAACTTCAGAATAGAGCACTTCAATCAATAGATACCATTAACTAGAAAATTCCATATCTGAGTTTAATATATCAATTCTACATGGGAAATATGAAGGCCAGTTGCCTTAGTAATTATTCGTGTAATAAAAGTATCTAGAAAATCCAGTTACATAGGAGGTTAATCTAAATACAAGTTATGTTAAGTCTGCCCACAAATAATCAGTATATTAGACTAAGTGGATAAAAATCCATTTAAAATCTTTGGTGGAGCCAGTTAAGAAAAAATAAGTAAAAATATAAATAAAAATAGACCGTCCAAAACTGGAGAGGAAAATAAATTCTTCCTGTCTTTTGTGCTGGTCAGATCCTCGCCAGTGTCTTGTATTAAGTATGAGCTGTCGTAGTTTATAAAATGCATTGGCTAATAGGCATATATGCTAAAGGGTGTAACCAATTTAGAAAGAGGCCTAAAAATCACATTAGTTAGAACAGAAAAAGAAAAAAGATAGAGGCCTTTACATAAAAAGAGAAAAAAAACACGTGTGTATATATTCCTATAGCCAGCATTAGACATTTGCTAGTGTGTGAACTTAAATTATTTAGCCTTCGTGAGCCTTGTTTTCTTTGTACGAAAGAGATGCCTACATCACAAGCTCTTGAGGGACACAGTCGATATCCAAATAATGTTAGTTTCTTCATATCTGACTGAAAAATAAAACTGACTGAACTAGGAAAGGTTAGGGGCGGGATGTGAGCTGGAAAGATATATGGTAGAACTCAGCAAATAATTTCTCAGGTAAGTTCACATACAAATGATATCAATTTTAACTAAAAAATTTTAAGAAAAAAAAAATGACACAGTAAGGAATTGAAAAAAGTTTCCAGAAAGGAAATAGAAGTCTTTAAGAAGGAATTTAAAGTCTGTTTCTAGGGACAAGTACACAGAAGAATGGAAAGGAGAAAGAAGATATGAAAAAGTGTGACTGAGAAGGGCAAATATGAAAGGATTATGCATATTTTAATGGGAATGAACTATGACTAGTTAGATTTGGGATTTATGAATATTAATTTTGAGGGAAGTAGGATATATAAATGGGAGTTATTAAGGTGTCTTTACAAACAGAAGCAGCTTCATATTTCTTTCCATGCAGGAAAAATGAGAAGCTGAGGATCATAAAGAGAAAATGTGGCACTATGAATTCAGTTGAGACATAGCTAGAAGAAGAGCATAAAAAGAGGACTTTACCCTTAGGAATAATGATACACTCCTAACCTGTGGCCATGCTGACTTAACCACCATATTAAAATCACTTAATATGTAAAACTACATGTATATATCTCTTTTAAAACCAAGGATAAAATTCTAATGGACGAATTAGCTCATTATTGTCCTATAATTTTCTCTTCTTATTTAGTATACATAAAGTTATCCAGTAGTTATTATTTTAAAGATGCTCTATTCTAAAATGAAAATACATGATATAATGCATGTCACTCACAATAAAAGGTGTTGCTATTCATTATAAATGACATATTTACACACAAATTTATACACACATGTGCACATGTATATAGATTATATATATATATAAATATATTTATGAAAAACAATTTTATCCACAAGGAATACAAAGCTACACAAGGTATGATAAAGCTATTATTACTTAGTCATGGAGATGCAAGTCTTATAAAAGAATAACGATGAAAATTACATGTAAATCTGGCAGTTCTAGTAAGTGTTTCTATCAGAGCCCCATGCTCAGTGACAACACTAGGGTTGGAGTCACTCAGTGCGATAACTCAGGGTGTCACCCCCCACCACGGACCTCCTCCCATACTATGGTAATAATTATACTTTAAGAGTGGAATACTTATTTGTAAAATTTAGCTTTAAAATATATTTAACATTTAAATCAAAGATAAAGAAGCAATGTTTTTTGAGGGATTCCTAGTTTAGGAATTAGAAAATTTACATTGTAACTCCGATTCAGCTGTTATTGAATGTGAGACTTTCTGGAAATCCTTTAAGAATTCTGAGAATTTTTTAATTCTCTGTGAAGTGCAGGGTTTGAATTAGTTTATGTCTATAATTTCATTTGACTTCAAAAGTATTTTGTTCTAAAAAGTGGTTTATGACTCCTTATATATTTGGCATATATATCTGAATTCCTATTTGACAAATGCTGTTTTACATGATAGAGGTGTAGAAGTGAATTCAGTGTTCACTGAACGCACAGTGCAAAGACAATGATTGGGTGAAAACATTGAACAGAAATACACATTCAGTTCTGTAAATTGATTCTAACATTCATCTGTGGGCAGAATCTTGAGTGTTACGTCAGGGCTTTTCTTCAGATTCAAGGACAAGAAAGAAACATTCAGAAATAAGAAGACACTTAAAGAAAATATGTCATTCAAAGTCATTTGGATAAAGTCCAGGATCTTCCACAGCAGTTCTTATCGCTGGCTTTCTCGAAGTGTTGGTTATTCGTATGATGGAGAAGCCTAGGTGTTGTGGAACATCACATGATCATGGCACACCACTTTAGGCTAATGCAATATTTGTAAAAGTAACTATAGGATCACCAAATGGGCATTGAAGGAGCTGGTATCAGAACTAGAGCTAGGAATCATAATTCTGGAATCAAAATAATATGGAGTTGTTACGTAAAAGTCAAGAATAAGCTAGGGTGGGGTGGGCAAAAGAAAATGCACAGATGATTATCACTGAGAATTGGGGCATAAACCGTGAGACAAATTATGTTGTCAGGTCTCAGTGGGCTTAGTTTTTTGTTTGTTTTGTTTTGTTTAGACTTTTCCAAGGAAATCAAGGTGTGCTGTGATAAAGGATCTGATTCCTACAAGGTTGAAGATTAAGGAAGCTAGATGCTTAGAGCAAGAATTTTTATACCTGCTACTTCTGATCTTATGAAGTTTGAAGTTATGTAAAGTCCATTTATGCTGAATCTTTGAGATACTATTTCACCATTTCTACAGTGATTAAGTCTTTGATTAGGTGTTATGACAGCTATCTCTTGTGCTCATCCATTGAGGTGGCTGCCCTGTAGTTCTTCCTGTGTTAGAGGTGAAACAACGCTGTGCCTTTTCCACTGAAAACGTTGAAGTCAGAAGACTTCTATGCTCCAAATACTCAGCATAACAAAGTCTTCAAATCATTGTGGGTGAATGTCAATTGGTGTATACCAAAAAGAGCAGAGAGGGTGTCAGTTGATACTGTTTGAATTCCTGAAACAGTTTATTTGCCTATAAAGAATATCACTCTTACAAGGAAGCAATAGTTTTTCCCAGGAGAAAATTGTTAAATAAATTTGATACATCTTTATCCAGCATATCTAGAGCTTTTGTTTTCAAGAGTCAGAAGTTGATTCTGATATAAAGCAGTAGATAAAGAAATGTAGCCTACACTGGGTTATTCAGTGAACACAGGGAAAAAGACCAAGAAGCCTTGATTAAATATTCATATTAATGTTCTGAACATTTGCAGGTTGAGCATATTTCTCAGAGTGGAAGATTTATTTTTAGAATGAAGTTTTAAATTCCTTCCAAATCTCTACTACAACTACCACAACTCAAAGCTAATGCTTTCAATAAAAAGATTCTTAGGTAATAAAATTGGTGATATTTGGCTTGAATTAAACCAAAAAAAAAAAAAAAAAGCCTATTGGTGTTGGGTCGATTCCAGCGGATACCTACCCAGTAAGAAGCATAGCACTGCCCTATAGGGTTTCCAAGGCTATAATCGTCGCAGAAGCAGTTTGCCACATCTTTCTTCCGCAGAGAAGCTGGGGGTTCAAATCACTGACCTTCTAGTTAGCTGCTGAGTGCTTAACCACTGCATCACCAGAGCCCCTTGACTTGAATTAGTCTCAGTTTAATTTAAGAATCCTGTGGACTGTAAACGTGATTAGTCCATCGTGCTTCAGCACATGTGAGAAAAGGTTTTGGTAGAAGATAAAGATGACAGGTTCTTTGAAGCCAGATGTTGTGATATCATACAAATTCCCCATTTTTAATCCTAAATATTTGCTGTCTGTTAAGCTTCAAAATTCAGACATTGCTTCTAATTTTATAAAGGTAATGTGATGCATATCCAGTAAATTATATAATACCCCTGGTGGGTTCTGTGTGAACATTTCATAAGAACATGTTCATACCGTTTCAGCAAACATCTACATTTTGCTACCCATCTTGGGGGTGGGGGGCAACTTTTGATTTTTCGGAGCTTTTGGATTTCAGGATAGCAAATAACGTATTTTGGACTCATATATGTGTTTGGGAAAGAAGTGTACAAGATTGGCCAGTGAGGTTTACTAGGTGCTAAATGTGTGTAATCTACACTGTGCTATTCTTTTATAAGATATATGCATCTTTATACTTGTGTAATAACAATTTTATCATACATAGTTTAGCTTTTAAAACTTTTTAATCAAATATATGTATAACCCAACAAACAACCCAATGTGTTACCATTGTGAGTCAATTCTGATTCAAAGTTACTCTATAGGACAGAGTAGAACTGCCCCATAGAGTTTCCAAGGAGCAGCTGATAGATTCGAACTGCTGACCTTTTGGTTAGCAGCTGAGCTCATAACTGCTACGCCACCAGGGTGTATTTATTTAAATATATAGCTTATGTATTTAAATATGTAATTTGTTAAAATGCTTTAATGACACCTTTTGTAGTGAGTGATATGCCATTATCCTACATATTTTAAATTCAGAATAAGATACCTTAATTGAAAACAATAACTACTGGCCAATTTCACATATACTGAATAAGAAAACTGTAGGACAAAAATGGGCCAATTAGTCCTTTAAGATTTATGAGGTTTCTGCTGCAAACTCAGCATGCCATTTCATTGTCAATAATGGGTATGGTTATTTATAATATTAATGTTATAGTGGCATCTTAAGATTTTTATTTATCTGTTTCTATACTACTAAGTTAGCTAAAACTCATAAGACAAAAAACAAAGTATTCTAAATTTTTGTTTATATTTTGTCATAGGAGTTACTTTTTATTGGAAAGTTCAGGCATCTGTTTCCCCAGGAAGACTTCCCTACATCATCAGCTCACTTCACTTCCTCCATGATCCCTATCATAGCACTATCCATCTTCTACTGCAATTGTCTCTTTAACTTTGTGTGTGTCTCCAGCCTGTGTGCTCCTAAAAAAAACAAAAACAAAAAAAAAAACAAACCCAGTGCTGTTGAGTCGGTTCCGAACTCAACTTAGAAGTCAGATAAAGACCAGGGAGGGGGAATAGGCCAACACCATGTCCATCTGTTGATAGAAATCTCATTATAAGAACTACTCAGCAAGAGCATAACCAGTAGAAACATTTTACTTAATATCAGTGTTTACTTTTCGTTCATACTTTGTGATCTCAGTAGAAACCAAAAACAATTCAGACACTTATGACTGTCACTGTGACTGCTGACCTGAGGTTCTTGTCTTTCCACATCCACTACTGTAACACAGCCTTGGACAAGAGGAAACCCTCTATTACTACCGTGATTAACAGCAGTGTGTATATTCCATTTAAGCTCTGGCTATATGCTGCAATAAAAGGGAAATTAACTCTCTATGAGAGCAGACCAATTCACAAAATGACCGATTTGCCAGTTTAATAAAAATGTGTTACTTGAAAATAATAATTTTGATTACCACGATTTGTATTAATTAGTAGAATATTAAAATATATTTTGTAATGAGTAATAAAAATTTAGTATATCATAAAGAGATATGTTAGTTTATATTGATTACTGGTAAATAATCTCTAAAAACGATTTCTATAATCCCATTTTTGTGTTATTTTTGGTAATCTCAAAGTTGTTTTGACAATTTCTCAATTTATCAACCTTAATTCAATAGTTCTAATAACTGGCAATCAAAATTTACTGTAATAGTCCTCTTGCATTTCTTATTTTATTTTGCATATTTTTTAGTAGTTTTAGTATCTTTACCCTACTTAATTTTTTATCCTACTGACATAAGATCCTATTTATGATTGTTATTTTCATAAGGTCTCCAAAACCAAAACCTGTTGCTGTTGAATCGATTCTGACACATAACGACCCTATAGGACAGAGTAGAACTGCCCCATAGAGTTTCCAAGGAGCAGCTGATAGATTCGAACTGCTGACCTTTTGGTTAGCAGCTGAGCTCTTAACCACTGTGCAACCAGGGCTCCCATCAGTCACTAATCACAGCTTATTGTATAATGCTTTCCAGGTTTTCTTATTTTTCTTTTTTTGCTGCTTTGAACATCTGTCCTATTCATACTAAAACTTTCTGCATTTAGCCACTAAATTGATGTATTCCAATCACTCTTGGCTAGAAATTAACATTTCAATAATTTATTTGATATAGGATTTTTTCAGCTACTTCATCTTTTTTCAGATGTTTTTGAATATCATTATCTAGAAATACAAATGTAGGCACTTATATCATAATTTGCCAAATCCTGAAGTAGCATATCTGACTTAATTCTGTACATCTAGCAATGAAGTAACCCAAACCCTAACACAGGCCATGGCATAATGCACCCTGCGAAATGGCTGTAGAATCATTTAGTAATTCTCAGCATCATATGGTATTAGCTGAAATAAAAACACATCAGCTCAACCACATTATATACATTTAATAAATGTTAGACATACAAAGATACATGAATCAAGGCTCCTACTTTTGAGGAACTTATAGTCAGCTACATTTCTAATCCAGTCTAATATGATTTGGCGGCTATATGATTCTAAATAAAAACCAGTGCACCCAGGATCAAAGCGGTGATTAGAAAATTATTTTAGCTTTTAATATTATGTGGATAGCCAGTGAATCAAAAGGCCCAGTTGAAACATCAGAGACTTTTTGAAAGTAACCAGCTGGAGAAAGGGCAGAACAATTGGAAAATATGTGACAACTAACTTAGCAGTAGGTGCATTGGATATTACGAATGGCCTAAATTAAAGCTTCCCATTTAGCCACAAAAGCAAATGAGAGTAACAGCCAA
This sequence comes from Elephas maximus indicus, assembly GCF_024166365.1. Taxonomy (NCBI): domain Eukaryota; kingdom Metazoa; phylum Chordata; class Mammalia; order Proboscidea; family Elephantidae; genus Elephas; species Elephas maximus. The sequence continues at coordinate 33,397,753 of NC_064834.1, forward strand.
CTTAGAGAGAGGTTGGGGAAGATAAAAAGGAAGCAGATAATTAAGCCATCATTTCTTACAAAGGCTTAACTCGAACAGTTCAGGTCCCAGGGCTCAAAAGTAAGCGGGAAAAGACATAGAAAGGTCTTTGTGAGGATTTAACAAATTTCCACAGATCAAGATGGGCAAAAATTGAGCCAGTGCAGTTTTCCTGATTAAAAAAGGAAGGTGAGATGTACTAAGATTCTCTGCACATTTCACTGAGCATCTTATTAAAAACAAGAAAAGCAATCCTTTGCATACGTATTAATAAGCAAAGGAAAAAACATGTAATCTTGCAAAAAGAAAATTACCCAACATAAAGTAGCTTGATTTTTGTTTTTAATTCTACAGATAACAGCAAATTAGGATATGTAGGACATTAAAAAAAAAAATGCTTTGGCCATAACAGTGTCGTATGGATTGTTTAATATTACATAACATTTTCTCTCTGGAATATATTTCTCTCGGTATTCTTCAGTGTTTACTTGACTAAATTCAGATAATCCCTTAGGACTCAGCTTAAAAATTACTGATTCGGCCAGGGCTTCTCTAACCTCCTTGTCTAAATTAGCCCTCAGTTTTATCACAGAATTCTGAGGACTAAATGAGATAAATGAATTTGAAACGTTTAGAATCATACAGGCACATACAAATACTGATAACATTTATAGTAGTAATACATTGTTACCAGGAGCAATGCTATATCATATGAAGAATATAGGTTTGGGAAGCAGTCATCAGTATATTTGAATCTTGCCCCTGCCACTGGTTAGCAGTTTACCACTTAAGCAATTCCACTGAAACTTCTGAACATCAATTTTCTCTTCTGTAAGGTGGTTTGGAATAATACCTACTTCTGTAAGGCTTAAAATGGAAGACAAATACCTAGGTGCTTGATATACTCACACAGACCATCTTCCCCTAGTCCTCTCTACCATTTACTTATATCAGATATAATTTGTAGGAGAAGAATAAAAATTAATACATTTTTAACATGCAAGTTATTAATTGGATTCCTGGTGGCACAGTGGTTAAAAAGCATGAGGCTGCTAACCAAAAGGTTGGCAGTTCAAACCCACCAGCGATTCTGAGGGAGAAAGATGAGGCAGTCTGCTTCAGAAAAAGATTTACAGTCTTGGAAACTGTATGGGGCAGCCCTACTTTGTCCTATAGAATCACTATGAGTCAGAATTGACTCTATGACAACAGGAATTATTAAGGAGTAGAGATAAGAAGCCCTCTAATATACTTGTGGTGTCCAATGTCTATAAATACCTCAAACATTCAATTTAATTCTGGGTAATTTGCAATCTATTCCCCAGAGTCTAGGTGGATGGAATGAACGTGAAGGACATGATAATTCTGAGTGCTGTTCAAGACTGAAACTAAAAAAAAGAAAACTAATCTTAATGGAAAAAGAAGATTAAGTGTTAATAAAATAAATCAATATAACTTTGTAAAAATAAAACATAAAATATATAATTAAAATACATATTAATACTGTATAGTGTGCATAATTAAAATACATCCATGGAATTATTTTAAAAGTTCCTGCTGGTACGAATGGTTTGTGCTCAACTACCAACCTGAAGGCTGGTGGTTCGAACCCATCCAGCGGTGCTGAGGAAGAAAGGGCTGACAATCTGCTTTTGTAAAAATTGCAGACAAGAAAACCCCATGGAACAGGTCTACTCTGTTACACATGGGGTCCCCATGAGTTGGAAGTGAATCAATGGCAATGGGTTTGTTTTGTTTTAAATGCAATATCGCAAGACTCTTTGTAAGAGTGCTTTAGAGAACGTGCAGTTTTAGTTCCTGTGGTTTAGCACCAACATTCCTTAGATTAAAGGTATAGCAGAGGGTGAGCAAATTGATTTAGTGTTCAGGATTATGACTCATGAAGGTCAGATAAGGTCTATGTGTTTTTAACTGATGCAAGAAAAACCAGATAGAAGTAAGATCAGTCAGTTAAATTCTGAAAGGGTAGATTAATGGCAAAACTGTTTATGTAACTCACAAATTTGAAACTGAGAAATATACTGTACATAAATGATTGTCCCAACAATGGGCTTTGATTAGGAGTATGGTAAATGATATATGTGATAACTTAAACAAAGTAGTACATAACATAGCTAGTTCGTACGTACCTTGAGTATTGTGTGATACTTAAATGCTATGTGATACCCACATTTATTCTGGTACCCCTTAACATAATTTTATAACATTTTTTTTCCTATAGTTGTAGTCAGGTGGAACAGGGATCACTTCACAGACCTGTCACCTAAAGCAATTAGTGTATTGGCAAGGAGGGATTTTGGCTTGATAACTGGACACAGGTAGAAGAAAAAGAATGCCAAGATTAATTCATTAACAGTCACAATGTATCCTTGCACAACTATTTTCTTGGAACCCCTTGCTTAAAACAAAACAAAACAAAAAAACCTCTGTTGGAAACTGTGATGGTTAAGGTTGTGTGTCAACTTGGCTGGGCCATGATTTTCAGTGATTTGACAGTCGTATGATGTTGTGATCACTTCCATGATGAGATTTGCTGTGAGTATCCCATCAGTTGAAAGGGAGTTTCCTTGGGCGTGTGGTTTCCTTGGCTGTGTGCCCTGCCTTGAATTTAAGTGGATATTCTGGCAAGGCTTGTGGGCTTTTGCTCATTCTGAATCTGGCAGCTGGCTCCTGTTCATCTGACCTCAGGGTCTTGGAATTCGTGGATCTTCACAGACTGTGAGCAAGAACATTTCTCTCCAATCTACTGATCTTGGGTTCACCAGCGCCTGTGGCTGCATAAATGAGGAGAAGTCTCTATCCTGACCCACATACTTGGGACATTAGTCTCCACAACCATGTAAGCCACTTCCTTAATATGAATCTCTATCTCTGTATATATATATTTGTACGCTTTACTGGTTTTGCTTCTCTAGAGAAATCAACCTAAGATAGATAACAAATGTAAGCCAAAGCATTGTTCAGACTTTGAAAAGAAAGTTCAATTTGGCATGATTTTCTGGTACCAGATTGCTGGAGATTATTTGATATCTTTCACCCCTCCTGCATCATAATTCTCCCCACAAAAATCCTTCCAAAATGTGAAGAATCAGGTTCTAATGTTAGCGAGGTACACAGCTATCTGCAAGTTAGAGCAGAAAGTTAGTTTCCGTTCTTCATTCATTCAGAAACAATTTTGCAAACCTTGAAGAACCTGCACTTGAATGGGACACACACACATACACACTTTATTAGTTGGCCTTGTAAACATTTTCTAGTGAATATCATCCATTCCTTTCATTATTAATGAAAGTAGAATATTAATATCATTCATGATATTCTTCATTTAATTACATTGAAGCTTCATTTTACAATTTGTCAGGGCGAGATGTGGTGGTATTAGTGATGCAGTTAATAGCAACATCTTCAACAACATCAACCATCAAATTGATGAAAGGGACATTTTCAGGCAGCACTAGATTTTCTTTGGTGCTAAAACTTAATATGCAGTAAAAGTAAATAATTAGTATGATGGTTTAAAAAAATGAAATTTTTAATGTAAATAAATAATACACAGCCACTAGCTTCCAAATGGAGTAGTAGTTAAGAACTCGGCTGTTAAACAAAAGGTCGGCAGTTTGAATCCATCAGCCGCTCCTTGAAAACTCTACATGGCAGTTTTACTCTGTCCCATAGGGTCGCTATGAATCGGAATCGACTTAACAGCAACGGGTCTGTTTTTTTTTTTTTTTTTTTTTTTAGCTTCCAAATACATTTCAGATAAAATCTCTGCAGTCAAGGAAAATGGCTGTTTTTTGAGTTGTATACTAAGTTCTTGGGTATTGGAAGGGGTTAAAAAAAGACTACTGAGGAAATGAAGGATTTCAAGTTAATGCCAGTCATTTTGACCTCCATAAAGATTGTGTATTGAAGACAGTAACATATCCTCCTTGATCTTCTTCCTTGAATTGTTTGTATCATTTTACTCATGGTTTACATTATACCCTTCTTACCATGTGTATTGTACTTTGCTACCTTCACCAGAATGTAAACTTCAGCAGGGAAAGTGTCTTTCTCTGTCTATTCACAACTGCATTCCTTGTAGCCGCAACAGACCAAAACCAAACCCAGTGCCGTCGAATCATTCTCGACTCATAGCGACCCTATAGGACAGAGTAGAACTGCCTCATAGAGTTTCCAAGGAGTGCCTGACGGATTTGAACTGCCGACCCTTTGGTTAGCAGCTGTAGCACTTAATCACTACTCCGCCAGGGTTTCTAGCCGCAACAGAGTAAGCCCTTAATTCTTTTAGGATTTCAGCAAGAACATTAGCATAATAAAAAAAAAATGCTCCCATAGACCCTGGGTGTTCAGTAGCCCCTCATAGGCAGAATTTTGACATCCATCAGTATAGCACTTAGCACTTTGGGATAAATTTTACAACAAAAATGTACTCCTTTGTGGGTGGACCAAAATAATGTTGCTGTTATTGTTAGGTGCCGTTGAGCTGGTTCAGACTCATAGAGACCCTGTGAACAACAGAATGAAACACTACCCAGTCCTGTACCATCCTCACAATTGTTGCTATGCTTGAGCCCATTGTTGTAGCCACTGTGTCAGTCCATCTCATTGAGGTTCTTCCTCTTTTTTGCTGACCCTCTGTTTTACCAAGCATGATGTCTTTCTTCAGGGACTGATCTCTCCTAAAAACATGTCAAAGTATGCGAGACGGAGTCTTGCCATCCTTGCTTCTAAGGAGCATTCTGGCCGCACTTACTCCAAGACAGATTTGTTTGTTCTTCTGGCAGTCCATAGAATAATCAATATTCTTTGCCAATTCCACAATTCAGAGGTGTCAGTTCTTTGGTCTTCCTTATTAATTGTCCAGCTTTCACACGCATGAGGTGATTGAAAACACCATGACTTGGGTCAGGCATACCTTAGTCCTCAAGGTGACATCTTTGCATCTTAACATTTTAAAGAGATCTCTTGCAGCTGGTTTGCTAAATGCAATTTGTCTTTTGATTTCCTGACTGCTGCTTCCATGGCTGTTGATTGTGAATCCAAGTAAAATGAAATCCTTGATGACCTCAATCTTTTCTCCTTATTATCATGATGCTGCTTATTGGTCCAGTTGTGAAGATTTTTGTTTTATGTTGAGGTGTAGTCCATACTGAAGGCTGTGGTCTTTGATCTTCATCAGTAAGTGATTCAAGCCCTTTTCACTTTCAGCAAGCAAGGCTGTGTCATCTGCGTAACGCAGGTTGTTAATGAGTCTTCCTCCAATCCTGATGCCCCATTCTTCTTCATATAGTCTAGCTTCTCGAATTATTTGCTCAGTATACAGATTGAATAGGTATGGTGGAAAGATACAATCCTGACGCATACCTTTCCTGGCTTTCAACCATGCAGTATCTTCTCGTTCTGTCTGAATGACTGCCTCTTGATCCGTGTACAGATTCCTCATGAGCACAATTAAGTGTTCCAGAATTCCCATTCTCCACAATGTTATTCATATAAATAAATAATAATAAAATAAATAAACAAAAAATGTTCTGTCCCTGAAAGACTCAGGAAGTCCTTGAGTCAGAAAGCAAAGACTATGAAGTGTATCTCCATTTAGATTTCAGTACCCACTTGCCCCCTTAGCCAGTTGTTTGAGTAGTGTATAAACTGCCCAACTGTGTCAGTTTTTGTCAGGTTATCAGGTTCCATCGAGTGGGTTCCGACTCATAGTGACCCTATGTACCATAGAATGAAACACTGCAGGTCCTGCACCATCCTTACAATCGGTGTCATACTTGAGCCCATTGTTGCAGCCACTGTGTCAGTCCATCTCATTGAGGGGCTTCCTATTTTCCACTGACCCTATACCAAGTGTGATAGTTTTCTCCAGGGATTGATGATTCCTCCTGATAACATGTTCAAAGCACGTAAGATGCAGTCTAGCCATCCTTGTGTCTGAGGAGCATTCTGGCTGTACTTCTTCCAAGACAGATATGTTCGTTCTTCTGGCAATCCATGATATATTCAATGTTCTTTGCCAATACCATGATTCAAAGGCGTCAGTTCTTCTTCTGTCTTCCTTATTCATTGTTCAGCTTTCACATGCATATGAGGTGATTGAAAATATCATGGCTTGAGTCAGGTGCACCTTAGTCTTCAAGGTAACATCTTTGCTTTTCAACACTTTAAAGAGGTCATTTGCAGCAGATTTGCCCAATGCAATGTGTCTAACCATGTCAGAGAGCCCTTAATTTCCTCACAGTTATTATGTAGCAATTCTGAAATATCTACTCTTTTTTGTTTCTGTACAATTTTCTCGGCACTTGACATAAATATCATTTAAAATTACAAAATTAAGAAAACACTTGTTCAAGGAGGTGAGGAAGCACACTATACACACACACACTTGTGTATATATATATATATATATATAGTTTCTATGAGTTGGAACCAACTAAACATCAGTGGGTATATATATATCTATATATCTATATCTATCTAGAGACATATATGTATATTTTCCCATTTCTTGAAGATTTGAACCAAAGAAACCCATATACAATGTGATTTCAAATTAAAAATATAATTTGTTATGCAAAATTTTTTTTAATTAAAAAATAATACAGAGAAGGAGAAAAAAGTAAGAGAACAGTGGTAATTTGAACCCAGCCCCAATTTCTGCTCCTTGAGTCTAAAACTTTAACTGTTCTGACTTATTTAAATTAAGACTAAGTTAAAGAAAAAAATGAACATAATTTTCTGGAATATAATGAGTGTGTAAAATGATCATCTTCAGGCTCCAGAAAGCATAATGGGGAAAGATTAAAAAGTTCCCCCAAAGTTTATACACTTATTGGATATTTTAATAATTAGCACAGATGTTAGTAGCGCTGTCTGTGATTGTTGGCTGTGGGTATGTTTTTCACGGATATTATAAGATTCCTCAACAGGGCATAAGGGAATCCTTTGGTAATTGCAGATGCCTCCAGCAGAGCAAGGCACAGGAAAGCAAAGGCGTGTAGGCGGTGAGGAGGTACATGTCTGAATTTCTGTTAAAACAGTAAGGAGAGTAATATTATAATACTCACAAGGGGTACTGTTCTTGTATTCCAGAATCTCTCAAACCTCTGTATCTTGACTTCAGTAAGCAATTTGTTATCTTTATTATGTCCTTTCTCTCCAGACGCACAAACACACACACGTTATTTCATTAAAATTAAGATTTCTGACAGTATTGTTGCTTTCTAAGACACCTGAATCATAATGCTAATGCCTTTTTTTCTTAATCAATCTTATTATATGTGTATGTCAGATAGAACTGGCTCTTGAGATAGCGTCAGCTTTCTTCGTCTATGAGCCCTTCTTAGTGACGAGTTGTTGAATATGTAGGGCTGTTTTTATTTCCTTTAAATTATGCATTTCTTAGTGGAGCATGTATGAAATAGATATGAAAGCTTAATCCAGTCATGTTTTATATTTTATTCAAGCATACTTGATTCTGTAATAAAACTATTTTCCCATTTTTACAAATAGCCACCAATTTATTAAATCAATAATTTTGTCTACTTTTGTTGTATATGTGTTTTCAAGTTGGAGACTCACAACCCTGATCTCCATGTTTTGCATTTGAGATGCATGAGTTGATTCTTTTTAGACTTCCACTGCTTATCTCATAATTTTACTACATTTATTGACACACAATCATTTCCACAATTTTCAATATATGTTTAATGAAATGCACTGTATATTACAGAAATGCTAAAATCTAAGGATTGGATACAATAAAGGAGTGCATGTGGAAAAGCTAAGTAATTATTAGATTATAAACTTGATAAGGCTAACATTCATTTTGAGTTATATCTCTCAGGACGTAAAAAGAACATAAGCCAGTAAGAGAGTAAGTAAAGATCAAATGTCAAGCTGTCAGACACCTATAAATCACGATTAAGTTGTTTTCTAATTATAAATGCACTCCTTGGCATTCAGCTCCAGCTCTAGCATGTCAGGAAGAAATGTTAATATTCTGACCCAGCATTAGACTTGTCTGATTGTTAAGCTTACATATTAATATAGGGTGTACCTTCGTTTGGCTCAAATCCGTCTTCCTTGAAGCATGATGCCAATTATTTTCCTTGCCAGTTTTTCAACTGGCAGGGCACAGATCTACTTATGCAGTTCTCCCTGAAGTTCATGAAGCCAAATGATGCTAAAACAATAAAAGAATGCTTTATTTAGGTAAGTTTTTTTTTTTTTTTTTAGAGCTTTCTGGATGTTGCCGAGGAGATAGACTCTCAGTATTACATTTCAAGAACTATTTGAATATGTGTTGAATTTCTCTGAATCTTTAAGGACTGCATAAACTGGTTATGGACTGTATTTTAGCTATGCTACCTATGTCAAAAAAAATTTTTTTTTTTTTGTATCTATGTCTATGTTCTTTTTTAGTCATCAGCTTTCATTACATTTAGTTGCCATGACACTTTTTTTCTACCAATAGTGATTGCCTTCCTTTTTTTTTTGGCATTATCAAAACTTGTGGCTTTCTGGATGAAAACTCATTGCTGTTAAATACCTGAATCAGTCTATGTCCCAATCAAGATGACTGGTCTCATTTTGTACCTGGAATAGTAAAAAAGTTTAATCTGTCCAAAAGTTACTTCAGTCAGTTTCCTAAAGACTCGTGTAAATGAGACAAATAATATTATATTAACTTAAAGTTTAGTTTTTATGATTATGTAGCATCAGAAATTAGAGATTCTTTTCTGTAAAGAAGGCCAGGGATAGGGGTATGTGTGCACAGGGTTATTTGTACATGGGAGGATGTGCAGGTTGGTGGAGAAGTGTGTGTGGTTGGAGAATTGCATGTTGGTTTAGATATACATGTTGGTGGGAATATATGTCTTGGTGGATATGTGCACGGATGAGAAGTGTCTATGCGTTTGTTGAAAGATACGTGTATGTGTATGGGAGCTATGCGTGCATATGCATATGTGGACATTGTGTGTGTGAAGGGCTGTGTATTTGTATATATGTGTTTGAGAGAGAGAGAAAAAACGAAAGTGTCAGAGACAGAGGGACAGAGAGACAGACAGAATTTTTATATGAATGGAAGTTTCTAAATTTGAGAAAACCAATTGAAAGTTGAGAAAGACAAATTTCATGTCATAAGATGCCTCATTTCTGAGCTAGGGGATGAATGATGATGCTTTTAACAATGTTAGTATTAACTCTAGAGTTAATTAACCATTATCATGAGAATATTCTTGTTTCCCTTCTCCAGCTTAGGTTTACTGACAGTGTTCTTTGAAATTCTTAATTTTGCTATTGTCTCTGTTCAACATGATATTCTAGTTCAGTAACAGTCCAAGTTCTTATTTATTTATTTTTTGTTCTTTAGACTGCAATTGTATTGAGCTTCACCGAGATAGTTATTCACTCCTAGTTGTCTTTTAGTGTTCTTCAATAAGAAACCACGGGGCATGAACGATACAGTTAATTGACCTTTAGCTCTCCCTTCATGTGCTACATGAAATGAAAGTCCTCAGCAGATTTTTTAAAAGTTGAAAATACAGTGGGTGCTGTATCAGCATGAGCATGAAATGGTCAGAGATTAATACAAAATAATGCTACGGAAGAAAGACAAACGCTTTTAGAACCAACATTGCAGCTTTGAAAAAAAAAAGTTCATTCACACAAATAGGCAGGACAAATGTGATAGCGTATTGACATAGTTTTCTGGTAATAATAATAGTATCTTTTATGGAATGTTTGAAAGTAGGCACTGTGTTAAACACTGAATAATCATTAGAGTATTTAATATATTAAAAAAGTTACCTTTATGTGAATTCTGACTGATAGTAACCCTCTAAGACAGAGTATAACTGCCCCATAGGGTTTCTAAAGACTGGCTAGTGAATTCGAACTGCCGATTTTTAGTTAGCAGCCATAGCTCTTAAGTACTGCACTACCAGGGCTCCATTTAATGTATTAGTCTCCATTTTTATAGATGAGGAAACTAAGACTCAGAGAGGCTAAGTAACCTGACCAATAAGTAGAAGTTGAGGAATCAAAGCAAGTTTTTCTCATTCTAGAGCCAAAGCTTCTAACCATGTGGTCATCTGATTGTAAAAATATTTTTACAATTCAGTAAACCATACAAAGCCATTGCCCTTGAGGTGATTCCTACTCATAGAGAACTTACAGAACAGAGTAGAACTGCCCCATAGAATTTCCAAGGCTGTAAATATTTATGGAAGCAGACTGCCATGTCTTTCTTCCACAGAGTGGCTGGTGGGTTCAAACTGCCACCCTTTTCGTTAATAGCCAAGTGCTTAACCACTGCTCCACCAGAACTCCAAAAATTTAGTACTAGTTAATAAATGGTCAATTCCCCAGAACTACGAGGATCCCTAGTCTCCCCACAATCAAACACTGAAGAGGGAAGCGCAATATGGAGAGATGCCTTAGGGGCCCAATGAATTCAGGCTGTCATTGATTCAGATTATTTGCTGTTCATAATATTTTGATTGTTCACAATTTTGTATTACACCTGCAATATCTGCACCTCAACAATGCTGCAATCTTGAAAAAGTTATTTAAATTCCCTGAGACTCTGTGTCCCATCCATTACAGGTGACTAATGATACACGCATCACAGGATTGTTGGGAGAATTAAATGAGATAACACATGTGAATTTCCTGGCATATAACACACATTATATATACATTTGTTTCTTTTTTAGTCCCTTTTTCTTGCATGAATATTGAGCTGCCATTCATTAGCTATGCAATCCTAGTAATTTCTCACTTATTCGTTTTTAGTTTCTTCACCTGAAAACGTAGCATATGAACTAAAAGTCCTTGTGGTCACTTCCAGCTCTAATATTTAAGAGTGTATGGTATCACCACGTCAGTGACATTTGTTTATCTCATCATTTATTAAACCCCTGTCTGATCTCTATTTTTATCTGTGGATAAAGAGAATGTTGCCATCATATGGCACTAATGATCAAGCAAAAGGAGGTCCTCATTAGCCTGTTTGTAGTAATAGTTTCAAGCTGAACCATCCACATTTTCTTGTCTGGTTGCCCTGGTGACCAAGTCATATGTCTGTGGGAAATGAATTCAGTACCCAGAGAACACAATTTTTATTTCACTGCAAATGTACTGGCCAGTGTCAGGACTGAGCGGCACAGGAGCCCTTCAGGACAGAGTGCAGGTGGGTATGGAAATGCCTGACTATCAGGAAAGTTAGCTAAACCTTTCAGAACAGGGCTGTACCGCAAATGCCATGATTTACTACATCTGATGTTTTCATTTTGCTGGCTGAAACGCATCCCCACAAGCTCTCCATGTCTATGAATCTAAATAAAATTAGGGTTTAAAATAGAACTGTTACCCAAAGAAAGGGGGCTTAATTTACATATTCCATTGATTATCTGTGCTCAGAGTTAATTCAGGTCTGATCAGTCTACTGTGACCGATTCAGATGGGCAGTAATGGAATATCACTGCCAAAGCTTCTCCTGGGTTTCCCTAGTCGCTTCCAAATCAGTCTCTTTATGTTAGCAGCCAACTGGGATATCAGCTGTGTAGCCAGGCTTGACATCAGCCCACTTTGGCACCAAGATAGAGAACTGGAACATAAAAGGCCCTTTAGAAATGTAGATTACAAAAATAGCACTAAAAACCCTATAAATAAGTTCATATTTCCTGGATTAAAATTATTTACATCCCAAGGAAAATACACCTAAATAATCTATCTGATGCCCACTCTTCAGGCGTCAGGCCAGGTATTGGGTTGCTATTTTTGTTTTGTTTTGGCTTTTCTCTCCTAGCCTATATAGGTCAATATATCTGTCTGAGATTTGAAGCTCTCTAGGAAAGTCCATATCCTGTGTCTTTTCTTATTTAATGGGGTCTAATTTTTTTTTTTTTTTAAACAGGAACAAACCCTGGTGGCGTAGTGGTTAAGTGCTACGGCTGCTAACCAAAGGGTTGGCAGTTCAAATATGCCAGGTGCTCTTGGAAACCCTATGGGGCAGTTCTACTCTGTCATATAGGGTTGCTATGAGTTGGAATCGACTTGATGGCACTGGGTGTTTTTTTTTTTTTTTGGTTTAGTGAAGTACTATACAAGGTTGGCCACTTAATAAAAGTTTTATGATGATAGAATCCGTGTACTCTTCACACTAAAGAGCACTTAATCACACTTACCTTCTTTTGAATGTAATTTGTGCCCATAAGTGAAAACATGTACATTGACATGTGGCAATCAAGATCATTTCCCTCTTGTGCAATTTAGCTGTTTGGTTATGATGCTGTGTTTACAGAATGCCAGTATTTTTCTTAACCAGCAGTTCTGTTCCACAAAACAACAGGACACACTTCACACAAGCATTGCAAATTTGAGTTATAAGGAGAGCAAGCAGCCATTCAGATCAAGTTGTTAACATACTTCCACAAGTTTTCAGACATCACTTTGTTAAAAACTTGCAAAAAGAAAAAAAAATGCATGACTAAACATGTTGTTAACATGTTAGTGTGTTAGTGTTCCTATTTGGTGTATGAGCTATGTGAATTATTTCAAATGCTGAAAATATTGTTTTTCACTACCAAATCATACACTTATTTTTTTATGTTCCTATAAGTCTTGCAAAAAAGAAAATCTTTTTTTTTTATAAGTCTCACAAAAAAGAAAATCTTAAGAATATGAAAGCATGCAAATATAAGTAATTCCCTGTTTTCTCTGAAATGGGAATAAATACAGTACTTTTATCCCAAATCTCTATTTTCAGGAATTCAAATGGAAGTACTGCTGTGGGCGATTATTAGAATTTATTAAATTAAGCACCAGGTACATAGGCATAGTGATAACTGACTTCTGCCAAGAATAAATTTTCTGTAAGGATATTCACTCTCTGCTAAGGTATAAAGATTATTTGGGTGAAGGTTTCTCATTTATGCATAACTGTATTGATTTTGTTGGTAGCTGCTTAATTATGAGACTCCTACCTATTCATTTTGTGGGATACTAAAAGTTGAGGAAAAACAGACAGTTTATTTGCTGCCTTTTTTCCATGACTACAGAATTTTTTTTTTCTGTCTGTGTGTACATATGGCAGAGTTTGCTGTGTGCTTTGAACATGTTTTCTAAACTAATAAGCATTGTTGTAATTCAGAGGTAAACTAGATCTCAGTGTTAGTGTTTGAGGTAGCAGAATTAGATTCTTAAATCAAACTCTCTACCTATAAGCCTCTATCCATGAGACACTACAGCAGCTGGAGCAAAGGAACAAACAAATGCTTGCAGATTCGCTGGGAGATCTCTCCATCTTCAGGAGACATTGAAGGTGGACTGCATCTATAGATGAAACAATGCACAGTCAAAAAACAAATAAACAAAAACCAAACAGCTCAGTTTGGTCACTTTAGGTAGATTCATCAGAAGATTTATGATTTAGCTGTATACTTTGAGAATGAAATGGGGAGACTTTATTAATAACAGCATCAGAACATTAGGGATACACCAGGACTGCTCACCTTGTCCATATTGTCATCTTTGTTTAGACAACTAGGAAATACATGCACATTCGGAGGCATGGTGACCAGAATACACAGTCATCATTTTTGAATCACGATGTAAGCATTCAATATATGCCTTCTGAGTTGAACATAAAAAAAATTAACGTTCCTTAGGGCTGACGATTTAAGTCCTGGCTCACACATACTAGATGTTCAACTGTGGGCAGGTTGTTTAACGTACTTGTACTTCAATGTCCTCAGTGCAAAATGAAGGTAGGGATATTGCCTATCTCCTTGTTTTATAGGGGTCATAAGACGATGGCACTGGGTCTGGGTTTAAGACTTTTACATACGAAGCACTTAGAATAATGCAAGACACGAACTATGCAATCAGCACATATTTACTTTTATCAGTATGATTTCTCTTAGTGGTATTATTATGGTTGACCACAGTTCTGTGGAGCCCTGGTGGCGCAGTGGTTAGGAGTTTGGCTGCTAATCAAAAGGTCTGCAGTTGGAATCCACCAGCTGCTCCTTGGAAACCCTATGGGGCGGTTTTACTCTGTTCTGTAGGGTTGCTTAGAGTCGGAATTGACTCGACGGCAACGGGTTTGGTGCGCAAAAACTGGCTCTGGGAACCTACTTTCCTTTATCTCTACCGTTGTTCATTTTACACCAAAAACTCTGTCTTCTTGCTGTTTTTAATGCATGGTAAGTTAACTGCCTCATCAGGACCTTGCACTTGAGATTCTCTCAGGCAGTGACTCTCTTCATCAGATCCCCAAACTCTTCACTGCATTTAGGTCTCTGCTTCAATCTCCATCTGTGATAGGGCTTCCCTCACCTTCCCTTCTAAAGTAACACTTCTTATTTATCACTCTCTTTTCCCTTTGTTTTTTTTTTTTCCCTTACCCTGCTCTATTTATGTATTGATTTTTGTAGCATATATCACCACTCAGTATTATGTTTATTTTCTATCTTTAGAATGCACATTTCAGTCTGTCTTATATTTTTTAATGTTGCATCCCAATACATAGAACCATGACTGGCATGTAGGAGCTACTTAAAATAAATATCTGTTTAATAAATACATGAAAGTATGAATGGAGAGTTAAAAAAGATGAATATATTCCTAGGAGAACTCATGTTTAAAGAAATAGATAGAGAAGCTAGAATAGACATTATCAGCAGCAGTAGTTTCGTTAAGAGCTAGGTTCATTTGCCAGGGAACATTATATATGTGATTACATGTATACACTCATACACATACACACACACTTCATGTAACATCAACAAACAGATTTGAGGAGAAAGTCAAGTTCTAACTTAAAATTTAAGTTTGTTTTCAACCAGAATTTTTTATTATAAGTAAGTAGGATTTGAGTCTATGGCAGAATGTCAGAATATAGGTCAAGTACAATAAAACATAGAAATCATAAGATGAATAGTAATGAAAAACTTGGCAGCACAGATTTTCAACATCCTAAATTTTAGTTCTGAATCTACTTGTTTTTAGTATCCTTGGGAAGATTACCTCCAATTTCGCTAAGCCTCTTTAAATGTGGGATATTACCATTGGACTTTACAATCTTATTCACACTCTATGAATGAGTAGTACAGATCTAAGCCAACATGTTCAATGTTTCAGATTATAATCAACATTTTACTGAGAGCTATATCTGAAATCTCAGCTGCCTTGTAAACTAGTTGATATCTAAGCCAAGGCATCAGTACCAATGGTAGTGTATTACATAAGCCCTGGCATTTGTGAAATATCCAAGAGCCAAAAAAAAGATAGGTTCTAAATAAGCTTTTCATTTTTTACAAATGTATTATCATAGGGTCTCTAGAGAAACAGAGCCACTGTGTGTGTATGTGAGAAAGAGAAACAGAGAAAGAGAGAGTCAGAGAAAAAGACAGAGACAGAGAGAAAATATGAGAAAGCATTTAAAGAACTGGGTTACATAATTGAGGGGGCTGGCAAGTCCTATAGGGTTGCTATGAGTTGGAATTGACTCTACATCAATAGGTTTTTGGTTTGGTAAGTCCAAAATCTGTAGGTCAGATGATAGGCTGAAGATGACTGCAGTCTCGTGTTCACAAATCCCAAAGTGACAAAAAGAGTAATGAATGGGGGAGGGGAAAAAGTCTGTTTTTAGTCTGTAGGGAGACTACACTGTAGGGAAAATGCCTTTTTTGCTCTCAAGAAATTCAACTGAATGAATGAGTTGAATTATAGAGGATAATCTGATTTACTTAAGGCCAACTGATTTAATCACATGAAACTACTTCGTAATAGCGTTTAGACTAGAGTTTGACCAAACAACTGGGCACCATAGCCTATCCAAGTTGACACATAAAATTAACCATCGCACATATATGTAATCTAAAAGAAAGATTTTACTTGGGAGAAATATAATTGATTTATATGACAGCTTCTTTCATCACTTGCAGCAAATTTGTTTGAATATCCTTCCCAGGTCACCTATATTGAAAATCTGTTCTCTCATACATTCTTGGGTATCATGTTCAAAAACATGAAACATGGTAGATACAATAAATATCTGCTGTCTTTGTCAGCTAAATGAAAATGGCGATTAGCTCCATAATAATTTTAGTGGTTTCAATAAGCCCAGCAGGCAATTTAATAAGATGCAGTTGTTTTCTGCCAGGTCTTCTGTGTTAAAAATCAGGACTCTGCTCCCAATGGAGAAAAAAGGAATGAAATGTGGTTGATTTAAAAGACTATGTACTGAAAATTGCTTTTCCTCTCACTGTCTATCTTGCAGACTTGAAGAAAAAATAATTAAAATTTAAAAAGTACAGTATTGCAAATTTTGCAGAATGAAGGCACTTTTAAGACCAAGACTCAGGAGGCTAATAAAAAGGTTTCTAATTGATTGTCTTCTAGTCACCGGTTCAAACACAACTCAGTTTAGGACTATTGGATGTTACTATCTGTTGTTTGTTTGATAGTTTGTGGAAAATAAAGTGTTCAGTTCAGTGTTACCTAAGCAAGCATTTGAAAGCCATATAAATATTTGTCTCCTGGCTAGCGGACTCAAGAGAGACTACTGAACCGTCATACTGCGTAATGGTTCCAGAGAGTACTTGAGGCATATCAATGACATTGCTAGTGCTGACATCACTCTCCTGCTAGAGAAGCCACTGTCATCCAGAGGTGAACTGGCTATCTGGTCCCCCGCTAAAATGAGACATATGTTGGCTTCCGTCCCCTACAACACATATATTCCCATATGTGCACTTGGAACCCGGTGACTGGCATGCCCAGAGTGCAACTAGGATCTTCTCAGTATGTTTTCAGTAGGAAAACAAATAGCTTTGGTCTCAAGAGACAACTCCAAGTGATTGCTACTATTGTATAGAGTGTTTTGTTCAGAATCCTGAGTCTGCATTTAAGTTCAGTGGAAAAGAACGCTAGCATCGATTTGTGATATCTAGTAGGGAAGGAAGAGTGGTCGTACCCCTGCTTTATGTTTGCCTTCCTTGATGTATAATGTCCCATCTTCTATGATTTAGCAAATGGGGCATTTTAAATCCCTTGCTCTAATACAAGCTTTGAAGCCTTTTAAAAAGCCTTTTTAAGGAATCTTTTTTAAAGACAGATTTCGGCATGTTTAAAATCATGTAGGTATTTGTATTGTACAATTGAAAATCGTGACTCTTTGCTTACCTGAAGTTTTTGCTGAAACAATAATTTTTAATCATAAGCCAAATTAGATTTTATGACAACCTGTACCCAACATTCCACATACATTCCCCATGATTTGGCATAGTGCTTCAGTAGATCTGCAAATTATTTCTTTTGGTTGGGTGTTAATCTCACTTCAATTTTTCTTGTTTCAGTTGTATCTTACCATTTTATATTCTTCTTACACATTTACCAACCTAAGTTCATGTTGAACATAATTAACTTGGATGTGATTGTATTTTATTAAACTATATTAATTTCAGGAAGAATTTCCATAAAGCAATCTAGGCTGATTGAAAGTCCTCAGGTTGACTGATTAGCTTATACTATGAACAAACATTCATTTGGCTCTAAAAGAAAAGCCCTCTGCTAGGTTCCAGAGATACAAGTGTAAAAATATGAGGTCTATACAAGGAGTACAGGTACATACATTAAAAACAAAACAATACCTTGTGGTATGCAGAGAGAAACACTCCGTCTGAAGGCGTGAAGCAGCGTTTCACTGGAGGGGACTACTTGGCCATGGAATTAGTATTTTTATCTGAGAGTTGTGAGTAGTCACTGAAAACTTTTAAACAGATGCCATGAACAGACTTGGTGTGGTGCTTACTTGAAGGCTAGAAGAACGGTGTCAATCTTAAAGACTCTATACTTAGTGGATATATTATGAAGAATATAGTCCTCCCTGAATTTTTGTATGTTCAGTTCAGTATGGATCATGTGCATAATATCACTGATTAAATCCATATTACAATACATAAAGGACATTTAAAGTGATCTTTACTTATCAGTCATGATGGCTGGGGTGAAGATCTTACCAGACATAAAGAATACTTAAATTGTATGAGCAGAGTATGATTTTTTATTCAAATTAAAAATACATATATACATCAAAACATAGCATTTCCATGCTTTGAGGAGAAAAAAAATGTGGTGGTATTATTTCCATCTACACATTCCCTCTGAGGGTTTACTCTGAATTTTAGATTAAATGAAGATTTATTGTTTTTCTTGCATGGAGGCAAAAAATAGCATGTCTGTGTTGCCAGAGGATGTTCTGTGAGATCTACAAGGTTTAGGAAGCAAAGCAGAACCAGGCCTACTACTTTCTTGCCTCCTGTATCTCCTCTTTCCCATTTCTTCCTAATACAAAGATTATTAGCAGATACACGCTAGGATATCCTGGAGGCCCTTGGGGCCCTGTTCTTCGGAACAGAGATCAGAGATCACAAGGAGGGCAGGAGAATGCCTCCTGACATTAACATGGGGCCAAGTTACTGTTGCTCTTTCCTCAAGGTGAGAAAAATCTCCAATCTCCCCGTACTAGGCACTTAGTTGCCTGATACCTTTTCCACAGTTTTTGTTGTTGCTCTGTTTTTTTTTTTTTTTTTTTACTTTTATTCTTACCTGATGTTCTGTGAAAAATGACAGTAACCTGCGTCAAGCAATGACTTTTACTTCAGGTTACTTGTTCTTTATATGAATTAAAATTTAACAACCCCTGCAGTCATGGGCTTCATCACATGTATCTGATATGTTGTTAGTTGCCATCTTATTGGCTACAACTCATGGAGACCCCATGTACAAGAGAATGAAATATTGCCGGGTCCCAGGCCATCTCCATGACCTTTGGTGTGCTCAGGTCTGTTGTTGTGGTCATTGTACATTTTGAGTACCTTCCCAACCAGGGAAATCATCTTCCAGCACTGTATCGGACAATATTCTGTTGTGATTCACAAGGTTTCATTTGGCTAATTTTCGGAAGTAGATTGCTAGACTTTTTGTCCTGGACTGCCTTAGTCCAGAGGCTCTGCTGAAACCTATCTACCATGGGTGACCCTGCTGGCATCTGAAATACTGGTGGCATAGCTTTTAGGATTATAGCAACACAAGCCATCACAGTAAGATAAACTGACAGATGGGTAAGGATATATCATTATACACACATTTAAATCCTGGGCCAGTACTTCGTAATCCATAAATAAATAATAAGTTGAGACTGCGAGAGATGAAAAAAGGAAATAAAACCTCTTGAGTTTTAAGATGACACTCCTGTGGAGACTCTTCCACTGGCGTTCAGACAGAAGATGTAAGACTTTCCTTAGAAACCCAGGAACGATAAAGAGATAGCACTAATATACTTTGATATTAGGAATATGACAGGTTTTGATAGTGTGCTAGACAAGTAGTAGATTTATAAGCATTGAAAGTAAATTATTTTTCTTTTCTGTTATAACCTTGGGAATGCAGGCAAGAAAAATTACATAGACAGTTCAAAGAAACTTTAATGAAAATCTATATGAGGTATCATTTCTTTGGTTGTATGAAGCTCTTCAGGAACAATTTTGTTTAATTTTTTTTTTTCTGACACATAAACAATTTCTGTTAGGTTTTTCTAATTTTAAGATTATATGTTATAATAAGTTTCCCATGCCATAATATAAGGTACAATTTTTCAATTTGATACAAAATATGTTATCCTGTGGCTTCCTTTTCACTGACAGGAAGGATTAGTTTTAGAGAGCAGTATAGTGTTAATAGTTCTGGATCTAGGATCAGAGGAAACTGGTTTCTAATCTGATACTTCCTAGTCTGATTACTCAGCCTCTTTTATGACTTATTTAATTTAAAATTTGCAAGAACAAAAATATAAAAAACACTTATTTTACAGCATTGTTGAGGGTAGTAAGTATGAAACATCTATGAATTGCTTAAAACGATCCTGGAATATTATTTTAGTTATCAGCTATTACCATTACTCAACCATTCTATTTCCTCAGCTATAAAGTAAGGATAGTAACATCGTTTCTCCAGAGATAGGTTTAACATGAAGCAACCCAAGTTGAACTTCAGAGCTGTTTACTCTTATCCTGTGCCATGCAAAACCATACTGGAGTTTAAGACAGAATGAAAATGTGCACCTATATGTTTGTGTGCATACATGTGTGTGCATGTCTCCTTATGTATTCTTTAAATATTATATTAAAATTATTTATCTTGAATTGTGAGTATTTGCAGGCTCTCAAATTTGTGTTCAAGGTGAGTGCCTCGCTTGCCTTACCTAATCATGTCCTCGATCTCATGGCCTCTTCCAAAGTCTTGGGAGGGACTGTAGAAAAGTGGTTGATGAATACCAATTTTTCAAGAATATTTAAGATTACTCGCCATACAAAAAGTGTTAAATGCCCTTAAATCTTCCAGCTCCTATACAATAGAAACTTGAGAGAACTTCTGTCAAAGTTCACAACAATGCTAAATTTATAGTTGTGAAACCAAGGAAACTTCTGAGTTATCAATAACGGCAGCAGCAACAATAAGATCACCCACAGTAGCTAGAAGACTGGATTATCTTTCAATTCCCACTAGAGGTATTAGTATTCACAAAATCATTGTCTTATGAGGAAGCAATCCACAATTATGCACCCAAAACAAAGAAGGAGAAAAAAAAGTACTACAGAGGCTTGTCATGTGATCATTTAATTTGGTTAAAAAAAAAAAAGCTGAACATTTATTTTTTAGTTATTTTTATGGATATTGTGATGCTAATGGTTTCTGCCAAATTAAAAAAAAAAAAGTGTAATCTGTCATTGTCTTAGTTATCTAATGCTGCTAGAACAGAAATGCCACAAGTGGATGGCTTTAACAAACAGAAATTTTCTTCCTCACAGTTTAGGAGGCTAGAAGTCCAAATGCAGGGTGCCGGCTCTAGGGGAAGGTCCTTGTCTCTTCAGCTTCTGCCTCCTGATTCCTTGGAGATCTCCATGTGTCTTGGCATTTATCTTACCCCATCTCTCCTCTGCTTGCTTGTTTAATCTCTTTTATGTATCAATAGAGATTGACACTAATCCTGCCTCATTAACATAAAGCAACCCATTCCGAAATGGGATTATGACCACAGGCATAGAGGTTAGGATTTACAGCACACTTTTTTGGAAGACATAATTCAACCCATAACAGTCATGATTTATTTTTACATTAAAATTAAATATTCATCTTTGTTTTTAATTTTATATTTTTAAAAAGAGAATCAGAAAAATTTAGCTCATATGAGCTCTGCAAAGCTGACACTACCACTTTGTCCACCACACTGAGGTTCTTGTAAGCCTTTTATGCATGTAATGTACATGATTAGGCTAGTGTTTGACATAGTTGTACCCAACACATTTAACAAATTCAGGAATTCAACACTAGCTAGATGCTTAGTCTAGAACTATACTGTAAATACATATAAAAATAATTAGAAACTATTGATATGAATTTTGTCAACCACAGATTTCATATCCATAAAAAGATGTGTGTTTCCTCTTTCTGTTGCCTCAAATTAAAATCATGTTATTTTTATTATATTTAATTATCAAAAATTTCTGGAGTTAATTAAGATTAACTAAGTGAAAATACAGGGAAATGAGATGTATTTGTTGGATGCATTGTATTTTACATGTAGCATTTTCCATGAGAGCATTTATCTATTTCTTTTAAAATACCTAAAAAATTTTAAACTAAATGTTCGCTGAAGCTATTTTAGGGACATAAAAAGCTTAGGATTATTATTTTTTTTCCTTTAGCAAATTTTACGTATCTAGAATTAAAATATCTACCTTGCCTGGGAGTGTAACTGAATCTATGACATGTAGCTTTAGCTTTAAATGTGAATTTTCTGTGCATTTGTACATCAAAACATATTGATCCTCTCAAGTTGTGGAGGTTTTTAGTTTCTTAAACTACAATAACGTTATGGGACTTACAGGAACTAAAAATAACAGTAGAACAGCAGAATAAGCGGCATTTGAAATTTAAAAAAATATATAAATAAAATATAGATTATAAATCAATAATGCAAAATATTAAAATCTGTTCAAAAACCTATTGAAAATCTGTTTATTGTCTTAAAAGCTTTTAAAAATGATTCAACCAGTCAAGACCAATTTTAATCAACAGGATTTCTGTCAACTTTAAGAAAAAGTTAAACGAGAGTCAAAGAAAAGAATGAAAGATGTCACATTCTTGCATCCATGAAAACTGAGTGAGATCATCCATATGGAGTAAGGTTGGCAGCAAAAAGAATGTCAATGTACTCTAAGAAACAAAATTTTTCTTCATCTTGATGAGTGAATCATTTTATGTAGAACATGGGGATTGGAACAAACTAACTTAAGAAGCCAATATGATGAGTTTTAGAATGTGAGTGAATGTTTAGGAACATGTCTATGTTGAATTTGTTACGCCTCTCTCTGCAATTAGATGGGTTTAAGTTTCTCTTGGAATGCTAAGATCATTTTTTCTTGTCACTGTTTTAATGACTGCTGTAGGGAATTCAGCAAAACTTCTCAGACATTTCGCACAATCATAGACCCATCGCTGATGATTTCTTGGCTATCACTTTATTTATTTTTCCCAGAACATTTATTTCAGTAGCAGTTGATACTACTTCATTTGAAGTACTCTTTCTCAGAAGGTTAGAGAGTATGCATTTGCATTACAAATGTAGAAAATAAGGAGGATATAAATAACATCCTAGAAAAATTGTATTACTTCCTTCTCTGGGGAGAAAAGGGTAATTGATTGTAGTCATATGTCCTTATCATTTGAGCACACTGAATTGATCATTTCCCAAAAACAATAAAGGGAGATGAGTCACCTGTCTTAAGGGTAATGTTTTGTTGTGTTTTTTCTTATATTTAATATTGGACATTGCCTCTTTAATATCTATGCCTTTTATACCATGCATTAAAGACATCAAGGAGTCTTTTAAAACAATAGGAAAATATATAAGCTGCCTTTTTTAAAAAATAAATGATGTTAAAGAAAAGCAATCTATCATTTGCAAAAATTAAAAAAAATCAATTTTCAAATTTAAACTAATTGCACATGAATGAATATGAACAAGCATTTTAGTTAATATCCAAAATATGAGCAAGAGAGATAAGATATGCTAAATGAATATTTTTGCATATAATATTTGAAGGGGTTGTTATTTCCTTATTAGCTATTATGAATTTTTAAAATTTAATATTAAGGATGCTGTATGTCCTAAATGAGATATATCTGATTAAGCCATCAGCAAGTATTTGTTTAATACCTGCAAGTACTTGATTGTGTCCCTAGACACTCCTTTGAAGGAGTTTATATTCTAAGAAAGATCAGTGTTGCAGTTATTCTAGCTATGTGACAAGCCCCCAAAATTTAGCAATTTAAAACATCAATGATCATTTTATTATTTCACAATTTCTGTGGATCAAGGAATTTGGGAAGTGCCCAGCTTGTGATTCTGTCTTAGGGACTCTCAAAAGGTTGTGATCAGATGTTGATAAAGTTAAAACATTGAGGAGATGCAACAAGTAAGATGTCCAGGCACCTCTATCTCTTCATGTAATCCCAGAGTGTTTTCATGTAGTCTCTCTGCCTGGTCTAACTGGGGCTTCCTCACAGCATGGTGGTAGTCAGACCACTTACATGGCAGTTCAGGATTTTAAGTGAGTGTCTTAAGTGAACAAGATGGAAGCCGTATCATCTCTTATTACCCAGCATCAGAAGTCACATAGTGTTATTTTCACTGCCACAAGAGTAACAGACTGGATTCAAGGGGAGGAATTATACACTTTACCTCTTAATAGGAAGAATTTCAAAGACACATTTAAAAAAAAAAAAAAATGTGGAATGGTCGATATTGATGTGGCCATTTTTGTAAAGCACAGTTTGCCACCATTAGCAATCACTAAATAATTTTTCTGCTCAGGTCCTGACCATTAATCAATAATTTTGGTTCTATTCCTAAATAAATACTTATTTTAATATTCTCAGTAAAGGCCTTTCCCTTTAAAAAATATTCCATTAAAAATGTATACCTGACACATTTATGTTTTAAGCTACGCACTAATCAATGCATTATGAAGAATAGGTAGATTTAACACTAAACAAAAATAATATAGAAAGCATTGATAAATGTATGGCTGAGAGATTGAAGGAGAAGGAAAATAATGATGGGACGGGAATTACAGATTTTGACACACCAAATTTTGGAGTAGCCACTATACATTAAATTTTATGCTAGAAGCTAGAAGAATAAAAATAAGAATAAAACATTGTGCCCTTTCTAATAAAGCTTATCTAATATGATGTATTAGTCATTCAAATAACTAATGCTAAGTCAGGGTAGAATGAAATGTATGTTTTTAGAATACGTATGACTAGAAGATGGATTATAATATTTAGTGATAGATATAGATCAGCCTAGTTAAAACGAAATGACCATGCAGGTCTTAGTGTTACTTTGTGAGTGTTTTAATTTTCTGGTAACTTTAGCATTGCCATGTATGAAAATGGAATGCCGAATATATTTTATAAGAATACATAGGATTAATGATATATGTGGACCTCAAATAACCCCAAAAGTATTGTGTGTGGTTACTTGTAAGATGATTCCAGTGCAGATAACCTAATTGAAGTTACAAGTTTCTTATTATAGTTCTATTTCATTTATAGTTTTACTCATAGAATTTTCTCAGGAATAAAGACCCAGGACAGGAGCATTGAAGTGATGTGCTAAGCAAAAGGATTTTCTTTCTCTTCTTGGCTGCTGAGATCTTGTAAAACCCAGTTGAAGTTCTAATAACCAGTTGCCATCAAGTTGATTCTGATTCATGAAAAACCCATGTCTGTCAGAATAGGAATGTACTTAATAGGGTTTGCATTTGCTGATTTTTTGTAAGTAAAATTATTTGGCCTTTCTTCTGAGGTGACTTTGAGTGGACTCGAGCCTCCCACCTTTCACTTAGCAGTCAAGCATGTTAACTGTTTACACCACCTAAAGTTTCCCTAGCTTCTAACACTATTTTCAATAGTAGTGTGTTATGGACACTTTCCTATAGAAAGGTCTTGTTACATTAGATTCTCAGACTGATTTTTCTGGAAATTTCATTTAATATATTCTATATTACTTTTTTTTTTTTTATATTACTATGGTGACAAATTATATTAAATAGTGTGATAGGTAGCCTACAACAAAGCCTGGTTCTGGCTCAGAGAGTGGCACAAATGATAACTAAGTTTATGGTTGCTTTCACTTCAGTTAAGTGCAGAACAGCCTGCAAGCTATTCAAGGATACACAAAAGGTCAAGAAAAAAGTAAGTATATGAGTTTCTCTTGGGTAGTCACTGCAGCCCATGAAATAGGAGGAGGAGTCTGTAAGGTCAGAGTAGCTCAGAACTGTCAAATTGATGGATTTTAGACCATTAGATGGCAAAGCTGGTGGAGATGGTGGCATTTTTACTTAAGAATCCATTCTATCACCATATAAGGAGAATTTCTTGAATACAGTTGCATATTTCTAATTCAATTTATTATTGGGTATTGGGCCTGTGGCAGGCCTGGCTAATGTCTACTTATCTGTCAGGAAGTATTCAAATTTACTCACCATTAATTTCTTATGTTGTATTTTATTTCATTAATTTTGGAACTAATAAAATAAATTCTTCTGGCATTTTGTTTATTCTCTCAGGAATGACAAAGTAAGTTTGAAAGCTGAGTTGAAAACACTTATTTTCTCACCACACAAATCGAAGGGCAAAAAAAAATACCTTACTTTCTTGTTTCCCTTTGGAAAAACCTCATGTCCTTAAGTGTGGCTAGTGTTTTGACACTGTGATTTATGTAAGCCTTCTGGCGCTGTGAAATAGGTGTTCCTTAACAACTAATAAAGTGCTTTGAAATGCTTTTAACTTAATAATTGTGTCTGTTTTTTCTCACTTTGCATCTTGTAGAATCTCAAATGATCCATTACCAACTGCTCTGCATGTATTGCAATTCCGTGAGCTTTAAAAGAGACAGATGTGAGTTTAAATACTAGATCTTGTGTCCATTTATTTAATTATACACACACACGTATGTGTATATATAGAGAGAGAGACACAGAGGGAGAAACAGAGCTAGAGAGCACATCTTCCCTGTGTCAGGCATATCCTTAAGCACCAGGAATATAATGGTGAGGAATACATAGTGTCAGGCCTCCAGGAGCTGACATTTTATAGAGGAAACAAGTAAACATTCACCATGCAGTGATGTATGTTAGGATAAAGGTAAGCATCAGCACCCCTGGTGGACAGAGATGGGCCATATGACTTAGAATGAGGTGATATGAGAACTCTGCTGAAACTTAGAAGATTAATAAGCATAAACGAGATTTCCAAAATCTGGAATTTGGATCAAGAGAGACAGAGTACCCAAGGCAGATGGGGAAGCAAGTAGAAAAACTCAAAGGTAAGAACATGTACAATGTGGAACTGCAATAATGCACGTAGCTGATGTATAGAATATGTAGGGAATGGCAGTCAGAGCTTATTCTACTGATGAAAGTGGTGGCCAGATTAGAAACGACCTTTCACACTATAAAGATTTTACCATTTATTAGCTGTAAGGCTTTGCAGCTAATAAACGTTAAACTTCTCTGAACTTAGTTTTCTCTTCTGTGCTGTGGGAATAAAAACCAAAAAAAGAAAAAAAAAAAACCATTGCAGTCGAGTCAATTCCAACTCATAGCAACCCTATAGGACAGAGTACAACTGCCCCATAGAGTTCCCAAGGAGTGCCTGGTGGATTCAAACTGCCGACCTTTTAATTAGCCATAGCTCTTAACCACTACGCCACCAGGGTTTCCTCTTTGAGAATAATGATAACTATTTAACTTTTCTGAACTTAGTTTTCTCTTTATTATGGGAATAGTAATAACTATTTTGAAGGTTTATTATAAGAAGTAAATGAAAATCATATGCAAGTACTCTTGCACAGTGCGTTAGGCGTGTAAGATACTCATATTCAATTTCTCTCTGCATTGACATTTCTGCACTTCTATGCCACATGAAAAAATATCTGAAATGAATTCAGTTTGGAGTGACAATGCCATACTCTATTAATAGTGTTCAGTGTGGTTAAAGTATAGTCAAGAGGGGAGTGAAATGGAATCAGTCTGTAAGACTATGATAGGGTCAGATAAAATCAGATATTAAAAGTCATATAAAGGATTACAGATGTTATTTTAAGGGATTTTGGAAAAATAAATGGTGTGTGAGTTAATCAGAAATGTTTTTAAGATAACATTATGATTATTATATGAGGCACTGGTGGTTTAGTGATAAAATTCACCTTCCATGGGGGAGACTTGGGTTCAGTTGCGGCCAATGTACCATCTGTATGTCAGTGGAGGATTGCATGTTACTATGATGCTGAAGAAATTTCAGCAGAGTTTCCAGACTAAGAAGGACTGAGAAGAAAGTCCTGGCAATCTACTTTCAAAAATCAGCCAGTGACAACCTGTGGATCATAACAGGTTGATCTAAAACCCATCATGGAATGGTGTAAGACCGGCCAGCATTTAATTTCATTTCACATGGAGTCACCATGCGCCTGGAGCTGACTCAACAGCAGAATAGATTGGAAGGAGGCAAAAAATGGAAAAGAAGAGATGAGACTATTACTTTAGTTTTGAAGAGCACTGATTGGGTTAAAGATGGAATGGAGAATAGTGAATCGATTTAAGATATGTTTAGGAGATATGATTAACGGTATTGCTGTTTGTTAGATTGGACGTGAGGTGAGAGAGTGTTAGGAATGAAGACTGGTTCCTAAATTTTTGGCTCAGACAACTGTATAGATGAGGGTATTTTTTGCTGAGAGAGGAAACACTGGGGTACAAGAGTACTGGCGGAGGATGGTGGCATATATTGGGGAACTGCAAATCTGTTGTGAAGTTTTGGGTCATCAAAATGAGAACATCTAACAGGCGGATATAACGTAGGAATGAAGTCCTGGTCTAGAGATGGTGATTTGGGAGTCATTGGCTTCAGTCATGGGAGTGGCTGAAAGCCTCTGGTGGGAAATAAGGTTTAATAAACTGAGAAGAGTTTCTAGGATAGAATCTTAGTGTTTTCAAAATTTAAGGAAAGGTAGAGAAAGAGGAGCTACTAAAAGAGACTAAGAAGGAACAACTACAGATACAAGAGAAAACCAGGAGAGTGTGATTTTTCACAATTTAAGAGAAAACTCTAAAAGAGATTGTCAGGAGTTCTGGATATTGGTAGAAAGGCAAGGGTAGGGAAACTGAAGGATCTGTGAGATTCAGTGAAATGATTTTGGTAGAACATGGAGTCCATATTAAAGTAGTTGAGCAATGGGTGGAGGGGGGTAGGTGCAACCTGCTTGAAAGAAGTTTGATATTTAGGGCTCCATAGGTAGGGGAAGGAAGGAGAGGATGATAGCTGAAAGAAAACAATGATTTTACTTTCATTATACTACCCAGTGCCGTTGAGTCGACTCATTATACTAGATTTTTGCTTATTTGTTTGTTTTTATTTTTGTACTAGTATTGAGAGCAAATTTGAAAATCTGAGAGAGAAATCTATTTTTCTTGATTGGATAAGCTTTTTGATGTTTGGGATTTGGGGATGAACACTTTTTATAACTGATGTTCTCATAACATTTTCATCATTCCGTTACTTTGTTACCTATTTTATTTTCTTGATGAATTAAGAATTACGAAGATGGCACTTAATCTTTGGAGAAGGATTTATAGTTAAGTCCTGAGGAATTAAGAGTCTGTTGAAGTATGCTATTAAAAAAGGAAAAAGGAAGAAAAAAATTTTAAGGAGTTTGATTTTTAGAACTGCCATGTTGCGACCTGTAGCTGTGGCATCGATCTATTTCAATATGTATGTATATCAATTACGCTTATTTTTACTAATATGACTCTATACGTGCCGAGAGATTTTTTTCAATGTTAATTATTTAGCTATCGCTAAGTGTTAAATGCATTGCTTCAGAACAATCGATAACGTATGTTAAAACGGAACCGGATGGTTAAGGATCGCAGAAGGGGAATTTTCCTTGAAACCAACTAACCCACACTTAGTTTTTTGTTTTTGTTTTGTTTTGCTTCTCCTACAGAAATGTTCCTCAGAAAAAAACTATTTTATTAGATTATGTAAAAATTCCATCAGAAGCAAGTAGTCCTTAAACTTGCAACTAAAGATACATAATGGGGTACTTTTACTCACTTTTTACTATAGATCTTTTTGCCCTTCTATCCTTATTACCTTTGTCCTACAAAGTTATAATCGTATTACTAATAGCCAGGCTATTTTCACACTGTCCTTAGGTTTTAAGAATTATTAAAAGATCTTTCACAGCTTACATTAATCAGATTTATTTTCTGAATAACTGGCCTATATTTGGAAAAAAATAAATGTGATTCAGGATTCCATTCAAATTCTATATTTAGTATTATAATTCTATCTTCTATTACTAGTGAAAAAAAATCATCTCCTATGCGTATTATTACATTGGTACTCCTTGTTAGTACAGGTTAGTATAGCATATTCATTGTCCATTCTGGGGTTAATCCTTGATTATTTTCCTCTTGTTGATTCGCTTGTTTTAAGGTGAAATCTGCAGTACAAAATGTTATGATGTATACAAAAGATTTGGAATACCAACAGAATTATGTAATTATTAAAATTACATGATTTTCTGTGTTATAATATCTGAAGCATATAACAAAAATATGTGTTTATTTCTTTAAAAGGGGTAATTGGTTAAATATGTATTAATTTGCCTCTTCTAAGAATGGTGTAAGGATCCCTGGGTGCACATAATAGCTAAATGCTCGGCTGCTAAAGGGAAGGTCAGCGGTTAAACCCACCAGCTGCTCCATGGGAGAAAAGACTGGGCAATTTACTGTAAAGAGTATAGCTTAGGGAACCCTATGGGGGCAACTCTACTCTTGTCATATAGGTTCGCTTGAGTTGAAATCAACTCAATGGCACACAACACCAACAAGAAGAATGGAGTACGCTACTCAAATACATACATACATATACCCATGCATATATATGTATATATACACATATATATGTATATTTAACAAGTGCATCAATTGGTAAACAGCCTGTAAAAATACAGATCTGGAAAGAATCATAATTTCCACTGTTTGGTAGATGGTCAGTCAAGCCATCAAGATGTCATGAGATGTCTTGACTCAGTCCTTCATAGAGGTCTAGGATAAGTATTCCATATCTGGTTTAAGAAAATTCTAGATCATATACCAGAGTTATGACTATAGACAGAGTTTCTCTCTGGTGTATGAAAAGGAAGAAATAAAAAAATAAAAATAACAAACATGCTACTGGAGTGAACAATAAGAATCTTAGGCTATTATGCCTGAACATCTCACACAGACCACCTCGTTGCCACCAGAAGCCCCAAGGGTGACAATAAACGGAATCTAGTGCTGTGTTTATCATTGATTTTTTTGAAAATTGACTAGAGGTTCCTGAGTGCCCATTTTTTGGGAGCATCTTGGGGCTGTTTAATTCTCAAACACAGATTGAGAAAACATTAAACGAAAGTATTGCTTTTCAGTAGAGAGTATATTAAATGTTTGATCAGATTAAAGCTGAGTGGTACCTGCTATGCACATAAAAGTTGGATCCTTCAAACTATATTTTCAACTCTTACAATCACTAACAGAGTTAACTTTTTCTCTAACAGCAGAAGTGAATCAATGAAAAATTATCTAAACCTTTTCTAACTATTAAAAGTGATTACAGAAGGAGAATTCTGACTTGAGCAAACTGACAATATCAACTCTCTTGTCCACCACTCTCCCTTCCTTCCTTTTCCTTTTTTTTCAATAATCCAGACTCATTTTGAGGACTATATGCTTTCTTCCATTCCTTGTCCATACCAGCCTTTGTTGTCATTTTGTTGTTAATCCCTACAGCTTTTCCTGGCACATTGTTGTCACTCAATATTGAATGAGTAAATATGCAACACTGCTTCTTCAGGTAGGGTGTCTCTGGTTTAGAGGAGATGAGGGTGTTTGAAAATACAACTCTAATACAATGCAAATATAGTATGTAATAAAAACACCTTTATACTGCAGACAAGATTCTCTTTGCATTAAAATGTTTGCTGAGCTGATTATTATTTATTGACTGTGTTGGCATTTAGTATAATGATAGTAAGTATTGCAGCATTTACATATTTTCATTGCCTTCCAAGAAGTCCCTTTTGAACATCTCTGCAAGTAACATCCATTAAATCTCTCACAATTGTGTGGGACTTTCAGAAGAAATCAGTAGTGTTACTAGATGAAATTTTAGATTTCCATTTTTTTCACCTATAAATTTAAGTGAAGCCAAAATCTAGGAAGATATTACTAACAGCTTGTGTTGATAAAATCTAAGGACTGCATTAAGAATATAACAATCTCTGAGAATTTTAGTATCTAACAGCTTGCTTTACTTGCGACAGCAAGAGAGCCTGTGGTTAAATAACTTGCAAATAATATTCACACCTTAACAAGGTACAAAGGGTATTCCCCAGTGAAATGCATACTCTCTTACTATGGCTATATTTCAATTAGTTTTTATCATCTAAATCAGGAAAAGGAAATTTGTTTCTCCCACTGTCAGTGTTAGTACAGCTTTTTAATGCAATGTTTTCCTTTTTTTTACCCCAACTGCTTAAATTCTCTTTACAGCTGAATCAACATAAAAATGAACTTGAGTATAGTTAAAGGTATATGTGTCTTGGAAGTATCCTTGCTTTTATATTTCTACATGTTTCCCTAACTACAGAATTATCCTGCCATATTACTTTTGAGTCTGGAGTGGAACTTGACCTTGTTCCAAAATATGTGACATGGTAATCCGTTGCTATGGAAATAATGAAACTCTCTTGAATGAAGCTGTAACGTAGTAAGAAATTCCGTTACTCCAGCAGGACATGAATTTGAAAGGAGAATATATTTTTATGTATGTATTTTTGAAAGACCTGAATACTTGCCAAGAAATAAATCAACTATATATAATATTTTAGGAAGCAGGTGCTATGGTGGCTCTAAAAGGTGGCAGTAGGAACTAAAAGATGAAGCTGCCTGGGTTATTGGCTTGCTTGATACAGTGCAAGCGAATAAAATCACTGCATCCCTTCCACACTTCTTAGCTCATTTCAATCTGCTTTGCCGTTTGAAGAAGCACGGCTGGGCTTGAAAGCAACTCAGATCCGTTAGTCTGTGGGGTTTTGTTTAGAAAAGTCTGTCAGGTGTGCTCTGAGATTTAGAATGAATGGCAGTTTTCCTTCAACACACTTACCTATGGGTGTTTTCAGAGGAGAGTGAGAAAGAGACAGAAGGACAGAAAGACTAAATTTAGTCTCTCCAAATTTTGCCCTTTGAAATGGGCTAAAATTATGACTGCTGAGTCAGAAACACCAGTATAAATAAAAAAATAATTAATATAAATCTCAGTTATGGTGAACATTGGTGATTTATCTTATTTTATCTAAAGATAATATTTATATAAATGCATCTGATGTTGTGCCTGATATAGGAAGTGGTCAACTAATATTTGTTGATATCTGGCCTCATGAGGAACTATACAACTTGTATAAAATTTAAAATTGTATTTTTCAAATTAGAGATGACTGAGGCCATGTTAAAATTTGTGACATATGGTGCTGGAAATTTCTGTGGAAGTCCCCTATTAGTGAACAACGAAGTTGATTCTTAGATTTTTTTCCCTATTAAGTCTGATTATGAAAACTATATGTGACAAAAATATTTCCATCATTACCCGTTAAATAGGTTTGTGTGTGTTTGTATGTTCATTTATATAAAAAATTATAAAAATAAAACATGTTCAGTAATAGGCTTTTGGCTCAAGAACTGTAAGCGGATATCTTGGTAATCTCCTCTGGTATTTTCTATTAAGGGCAGGGAGGCAACACAAAGCTGACTTCAAGTTTAGTTTTACACACTAATGAAAGAAAAGCTTCTTCAGTTCATAGCAAATTTTATATAAGATACAAATCATGGTAGGTACTAAATTCAATACATGGTCTAAAATACCTTTGATGTATGCAGATTAAAGTTATGCTGAGCTTTTTAAAATTAAATTTTCTTTAATTTACTTTTGGAAATATTTTCCCCAACTAGTCTGGTTTTAAATATGTCAACTGATTAAATGACCAAAGTACTTTGGCTTAATGGGTGTTATGTCTGATAAAATAATGCATCATTTTACATATAAAAATTCCTATGAGGTTTTCAAACATGTTAAAAGCAATGTCATATGCATGCAAAAATAAGGAAGACAGAAAAAGAATTGATGCCTTTGAACTGTGATGCTGGCAAAGCATATTGAATATACCTTGGACTCTCAGAAGAATGAACAACTCTGTCTTGGAAGAAGTACAGCCAGAATGATCCTTAGAAGCAAGATTGGTGAGACTTCATCTAATGTACTTTGGACATGCTATCAGGAGGGGCCAGTCCCTGAAGAAGGACTTCATGCTTGGTAAAGTAGAGGGTCAGCGAAAAAGATGAAGACCCTCAAGGAAATGGATTGACACAGTGGCTGCAACAGTAGGCTCAAACATAAAACAATTGTGAGGATGGTGCAGGACCAGGCAGTGCTTTGTTTTCTTTTACACAGGGTTGCTATGAGTAGAAACAGACTTGACGGCACCTAACAAAACAATAAAAATAATCTTTGATTGATCAGAATTGTCAAATATTTTATCAAATAACTATATGTTATAGATATAATTTGAGCCTTAGTATATTATATTAAATATAAAAACCAAAACCTGTTGCCATCAAGTCTATTCCAACTCATAACAGTCCTGTAGTTGAGAGTAGAACTGCCGCACAGAGTTATCTTTACAGAAGCAGACTTCCATATCTTTTTCCCACTGAGCAGACGGTGAGTTTGAACCACTACCAGGCTACAAGTTCATTAAATATATTAGTAGTTAATCCGGTATGGTAGGCAGAATTCTAAGAATGCCCATGATCTCCACCATCTGGTGTTATGCCCAGCATGGTCCTCCTCCCCTGAGTGTGGGAGTCACCTGTAACTTGCTTATAGCCCATATAATATGGCAAAAGTGATGGAATATCTATCTCATGATTAAACTACAATATGTTGTTGTTGTTTGGTGCTGCTGAGTCCATTTCGACTCGTAATGACCCTGTGTGATAGAGGGAACTACCCCGTAAGTTTTCTTGGCTTTAATCTCTATGGAACCAATTTGCCAGGTCTTTCTCCTGTAGAGCTGTTGGGTGGGTTCAAACCACCAACCTTTTGGTTAGCAGACGAGTGACTATGCCCTGCCAGGGATCCTTATGTTATAATGTAAATATAAGGTTTTGTTCTGTTATTGCATATAAGAGAAATTCTTATTCTGGTCTTGAAGAAGCAGATGGACATGTTGTGAACTACTCACGAAGAGGGCCACATGACAGAGGACTGCAGGTGATGTTTAGGACCTAAAGGCAGCCTGTAGCCAATAGGAAGAAGCCAAGCTGGGCCCTCAGTCATACAGTCACAACTAAATGGATGTTGCCAAACACCCTGAATGAGCTTGGAAATAGACTATTCTTAACTGAGCCTCCAAAAGAGAGCTCATCCTGGCTAACACCATGATGTAGCCTTGTGGGATACTGAACTGAACCCCTGACCGACAGGAAATATGATATAGTAAATGTGTGCTGTTGTAAGCTGCTAAATTTGTGGCAATTTGTTACACAGCAATACAATACTATTATATTCAGTATATAAGAATAGGAATTGAGAAGAGGTAGTATAATACTTTTTTTTTTTTCCCTTCTATTTAAACCAAATAACCTATTTGTACAGTCAAAATTTCTCTTGGGATGTGGGGGGAAGTATCCTAAGGCAAATACTAAATAGCCAAAAAATAAACATTGCCTTTAAGAACATTGTTTTTGAAGCAATTTTTATCTACACTTTCTTATTTTAGTTTTATTTTCCTGGTATCAAAGGATTTTAAATGATATGAAATGGTCTAATAATTTGACTTAATACTGTCTAATCTCATCCAGTTTAAAAATAGTTCCCATATTTCAAAGTCCATCAGATATACGTGGAGATAAACTTTTTACTCTGTATTCAATACTCTTTAAAAAATCTTTAAAAGATTGTATCAACAGTTCAATATCCTCTCCAGATATTTTTACTGAACTGTTATATATACAGTTATATGTATGTACTGGGTATGTACATACACAACTATATGTTCCTATTATTTTTACTGATTCGTGTTGTATATGCACATATACAACTACATGTACATGAAAGTAGTTATTCCTTTCAGCATCACCCTCAAACTACTCTCTTGTATCCCCAAATTGTTCTTCTAAAATAATATCCTTCCTTATTAGCAACTGCAGCTGAGCTAACTATTGAGAGAAGATCACACTGTTCCTTGGAGCCTTGGTGGTACAGTTGTTAAGAGCTCAGCTTCTAACCAGTAGATCAGCAGTTCAAATCCACCAGCCTGTGCTTGGAAACCCTATGGGGCAATTCTACTCTGTCGTGTAGGGTCGCTCTGAGTCAGAATCGACTTGACAGCAATGGGTTTGGTTTTGGTGGTTTATTTAGACTCTTCCTTATCCCTCAAGTTGTCACTGTAAAACAGGCAAGTGCTGGGTTAATTAAAAAAAGAAAAAAGATATTACTGCCAAGAAACTAAGTTAGCTATACTTAGCTTAAATCTTGAAAATAAAAAGGTGTCAGAATCAAAAATAAAGTTGTACAACATGAAATCATGGCAAAGACATTGGTGTGAAAACAGATGACTCCCACGCTTCTAGGTTCCTGGTTGAGATTTTATTGTGTGGTTATACCCAGCAGCTTTGAATCTCAATTTTAAATGGTCATTGATAATAACAAGCCTAGACGGCTTGATCCCAGGCAACATGGTGAGACACTGCTTGTAATGAGCAAGGCTATTTTGATAATACTGCTGAAGCTTTTGTTCACTAAAGCTTTCATCTGGCTTAAAAAAAAAAAAAAAAAATGCCTTCTCTAGTACTCTTTACAGTTATTGACTCAAGGACTCAGTCTCCAACCTGGAAGGGCAGACAAAATCCTCTTATGTCTTGCTTTCTCATTGGGATGTATTTGAGAATAATGTAGGAGTATTGGTTTGCTTAACTTTAATCAGATACTATAAAATGCTCCTTAC
This sequence comes from Elephas maximus indicus, assembly GCF_024166365.1. Classification (NCBI taxonomy): domain Eukaryota; kingdom Metazoa; phylum Chordata; class Mammalia; order Proboscidea; family Elephantidae; genus Elephas; species Elephas maximus. Next base: position 33,434,054 of record NC_064834.1, read on the forward strand.
CAGAAGACCAGTCTAAAGCCCGTAAGAAACATTCCCTTTACGTAGTCTGTATATAAATATTCCAGAGCAAATGAATGGAGTTAGTAGCATTTTGAGTCTCTTGATCAAAAGAGAAGTAGCTTTGCATTGATGCAAAATCTATATATAAATGTACTATTTAAACTAAGATTCAAAAAAAAAAGATTTTAATTAGAAAATATGTTTATAACTTTGACTGGCTATTTCCTTTTTAGTGTTCATTAAATACCAGGGCACAGATCAACTGGCACGAATATAAATGTTTATGGTAATTTTCACAGCTGTATGTAGGATGTAGCTGATTTTTGACATGCAGTAAAAACATTATGGGCTTGTATTTCATTTCTCTGTAAAATGTATAAGAAGCATTTTTTAATGAAATAATAATTCCACAAAATGCTAATACAATTAACTTTATGAATTTTTAGAATAATTGATTCAATGTGAAGAAACAATAAGTTAGATGTATATCTAACAAGGTGGATGAAGCTTAAAAAATAGCACTTAGTGGGCAGAAAAAAGAAATAAAATGTCATATGAAACACCATAATATCAGGGTTCAGCTATTTTTTTTTTTTCTTTAAAGGTTAGATAGTAAACATTTTCATCTTTGTGTTATGTATGGTTTCCTCTCATAAGTATACTACTCACATGTACACTACTGTGTGCGGTGAACGAACACATGCTTAGCTTCACTTGCAGATTCTTAGGCCCATCCCAGATCTTTTGATTCACAGTCTCCATTGAAATCTGCATTTTAAGAATCATCACACAACCATTATGCAAAAAAAAAAAAAAAAATTGAGAAAGGTGACATAACTGATCTTGGGACTTCCTTGCCTAACACTCTACAGTGACTTCTGTCTGCTTTCATGATACAAGCTAAACTTTAAAGCATTGCATTACAATGGCTTACTTCATGCGGTACTTGCCCCCACAATGTTGGCTGTCTCCTGTCTTCACTTGTAAATTTCTGTTAGAATGATAAAACAAAAAGTTGCAGTCAAGTCAATTCCGACTCATGACATCTTCAAGTGTTTCAGAGAAGAACTGTGCTTGATAGGGTTTTCAACAATACTATTACCTGAAATTTATCAAATATGTAGACTATTTCATTTACTGTCGTAAGTACTTGCAAAAAATAGAACGTTCCAATGTCTTAATAAGTACCTGAGGAAGGTATGATCTTAATATTCAGATTAAAAATCAGCACATCAGAGAGGTTAAGTAACTAGTTCAAGGTCATATAAATATTGGCACTTGCATGCCAGCTCCAACACTCTTGCATATGATGGCCATATATTTCCCCAATTCTAGAAATATCCACAGAAGTTTGAGAACACGTTAACATGTTTAGAGAATAGCGAGTTCTTCAGTAACATAAGTAAATAGCTTATACTGCTCTCTGTGATTTATTATGTTTTTAAGGGTAGTTCAGTAATTACATAGGCAAAGTCTTCAGTTAATTTGGTTATTAATTAGTATATAAGATTTGCTCATGGTAAATAAGGAGCCTGAGACTTAGAAAAGTCAGGTTATTTGTCCAGGTTACCAACCAGCTAGAAGAGGCAGAAAACCAAAACCAAACTCATTGCCATCGGTCAATTCCAACTCGTAGTGACCCTGTGGGTTTCCAGTGAGAGGTTGGTGTAGTTGAACCGCCAACCTTTTGGTTAGCAGCCAAGCTCTTAACCAGTGTACCACCAGGGCTCCAGTAGAACCAGAGTTCAAATCCAATTGCAGACTCTTCACATAGCCCTTCACCACCCTGAAATATGTTCTTTTATTTATTTATTGTTTAATTTTATCAGGCTTTAGGTGAAAGTTTACACTTCAAGTAAGGTTCTCATTCAAAAATTTAAACACATATTGTTTTGTGACATTGGTTGCAATGTGTCAACACTCTCCCCCTTTCCACTTTGGTTCCCTGTGTTCATTCATCCAGTTCCCGTCCTTTCCTGTCTTCTCGTCTTGCTTTTGGACAGGAGTTACCCATTTAGTCACGTATATTTGATTGAATTAAGAATCACATTCTTCACGTGTGTTGTTTGTTTTATAGGCCTGCCTGGTCTTTGTCTGAAAAGTAGGCTTTGGGTAAATATTTTTTATGCATACAATAAGTACATGAACACGTACTCATTTAGACATTAAAGCAACACATGAACAAAGGGGTTAAAATGTTAATATTCCCTTTTTGCTTTCCACCCCCTTTCACAGCAGGAACCCCAAATAACAGTTCCAGGTGTATTTTTCCAGGTTTCTTCCATGCATTTTTTTTGTTCTTATTGGGTATCGTCAAGTCGATTCCGACTCACAGCAACCCTATGTGACAGAGTAGAGCTGCCCCATAGGGTTTTCTAGGCTGCAATCTTTTTTTAATATGTAATTTTTTTATTGTATTTAGATGAAGATTTACAGAGCAAATTAGCTCCTCATTAAACAATTGATACACATATTCCTTTGTGACATTGGTTGCTGTCGTAGATTGAATTGGGCCCTCTAAAAATTTCTGTCAACTTGGTTAGGCCATGATTTTCAGTATTATGTGGTTGTTCTCCATTTTGTGATTGTAATTTTATGTTAAAGAGGATTACGATGGGATTGTAACACCCTTACTAAGGTCACATCCCTGATCCAATGTAAAAGGAGTTTCCCTGGAGTGTGGCCTGCACCACCTTTTATCTTACAAGAGATAAAGGGAAAGGGAAGCAAGCGGAGAGTGGAGACCTCATACCACCAAGAAAGCAGTAACGCAATGATGGGAACAGAGCACATCCTTTGGACCTGTGATTCCTGTGCAGAGAAGCTCCTAATCCAGGGGAGTATTGATGACAAGGACCTTCCTCCAGAGCCAACAGATAAAGCTTTCCCCTGGAGCCGATGCCCTGAATTTGGACTTCTAGCTGCTAGACTGTGAGAAAATAAATTCCTCTTTGTTAAAGCCATCCACTTGTGGTATTTTTGTTATAGCAGCTCTAGATGATTAAGAATTTACCAACCACATGACGTGTCAACATTCTCTCCTTCTTAACCTTGGGCTCCCCATTACCAGCTTTCCTATCCCCTCCTGCCTTCTCGTCTTTGCCTCTGAGCTGGCATGCTCATTTAGTCTCATTTTTTTTTACGGACCCGTCTAATCTTTGGCAGAAGGATGAACCTCAGGAGTGACTTCAATACTCAGTTAAAGTGTGTGGGCGACATACTCACAGGGTTTCTCCAGTTTCTGTCAAACCGGTACATCTGGCCTTTTTTTTTTTGTGAGTTTCAATTTTGTTCTACATTTTTCTCCAGCTCTATCTGAGATCCCCCATCGTGATCCCTGTCAGAGAATTGGTGGTAGTAGCTGGGAATCATCTAATTGTGCTGGACTCAGTCTAGTGGAGTCTGTGGTAGTTGTGTTTGATTAGTTCGTTGGAATAATCTTTCCCTTATGTCTTTGGTGTTCTTCATTTGACCTTGCTCCAGATGGGGTAGGACCAGTGGAGCATCTTAGATGGCCACTTACAAGCTTTTAAGACCCCAGACATTTAAGACCCCAGAACATTTTCTTTATGAAGCATGTTATGTCAGTTGACCTAGATACTGCTGAGACCATGGTACTCAGCCCTCAGCCCAGTAATTAGGTCTCTCAGGGAGTTTAAATGTGTTGTTGAAGCTTCCATGACTTTACTCTGGTCAAGCTGTGCTAACTTCCCCAGTATTATGTACTCTCTTACCCTTTAGTAAAGTTCCTACTTATCTCTGGCCTAGTTAGTGTTTTACCCTTCCCACCCCTCCCCTCCCTCATAACCATTAAAGATTGTGTCTTTCTCTGTGTAAACCTTTTCAGGAGTTTTTATAATAGTGGTCTCATACAGTATTTGTCCTTTTGTGACTGACTTACTTCACTCAGCATAATGCCCTCCAGATTCATCCACATTGTGAGATATTTTGCAGATTCATCATTGTTTATTGTTGCATAGTATTCCATTGTATGTATGTGCCATAGTTTGTACCTAAGATCACCTTGAGTTAGAATCGATTCAATGGCAGCTGTCTATCTATCTAATGATACTAGGTAGCTATACACAATAGTACTTGTGTCCATATATATTTGTATTCAATCTTAATTTTAAAAGACTTCTGTATTCTCTACAAAGGAAACTCTGACCAGTTGTCCCTTCCTAGTCCTGAATTACTGTTTCCAATTTTGCCTCCTCCATCACCCATAATGACTCTACCACTCCTTTAAAATTGGTAAGGAAAGGGGAAGTCTCATATTCTTTACTAGGAAAGGGAGTATTTTGCATTGTTTAAAATCACTTAATTCAAGGACAGATTATACAAGGAGGGGATTGTAATCTTAAGTGTATTATCTCAATAGAAAGTACACTTAAAAGCATTTACATTATATCTAAGACTCTTGACTAGAGGCAGTAGAGCATATATAAATAAATTAAATAAGGCTTGCCTTCATGGAAATTATATTACTAGAGATAATAACACACGCATACAAATCAACAATTGTCATCTACGCCACCAGGGTTTCCTCATCTATAAGAGATTATTTAATAGTAGTCAACGATGAACTTCCTTAGGCCAATCCTCCCATTTCTGTAAAGTGATACTAATGATGATCAGAACAGAATAAAGTGTATTTATATAACAGTATTATAATTGGAAACTACTTAAATATTTAAAAATATGTATTTTGTTAAATATTTGTTAAATAAGTTATACACACGTGCATGTAATGGAATATTATTAATAATGATGATGTAAATGTAGATTTATTGACAAAAATGAATGATCATGATATTAAGAGAGGACAGAAGGTTACAATGTGGTGTGTAGTGTAGAATTCAATTTGGCTTTATAAATATGTGTGTGTATGAGACAGGGAGAGAGAGCTAAAATATTGCACACCACACTTTTAATAGAAATAATCTCTGAGTAGTGTTTTTTTTTTTTTTTTTGCATGTGCATTTTTCACTTTTACTGTACCCATTGCTGTCAAGTCGATTCTGACTCATAGTGACCCTAAAGGACAGAGTAGAACTGCCCCATAGGGTTTCCAAGGATCAGCTGGTAGGTTTGAACTGCCAATCTTTTGGTTAGCAGCCATAGCTGTTAACCAGTGCACCACCAGGTCTCCTTTTCCCTTTTAGTTATTGTATTTTTAAATTGGCTTTATAAATTTTGCCTATATTCAAACTAGTAAATATTGCATGTTTTTATTCAATTAAATATATTTCCCCAAAATCTAGATATGGTGATGTTATTTTAAAAAACTGAAATGAACTATTGTCATCTGTATGAGTTCGATTGATAATAATCTAATGAGAGAGAGATGAAATTTTCTGTATTCTAGTTATCTTTCTTATATGTTATAAAAAATTTAATTTAACATTACCAACACTTGGAACGGGGCTGACTTTTCAGTAATAAAAAAACTTCACTTAATAACTCTTATTTTTACTGGAATAATCTTCATAATACCAGCTGCTTCATTTAACCAACCTTATCAGCGTATAGATTTTTCCACATATGTGGTGTTTCAGTGAAATGGAAAAAGTGTTCTCCAACAAAATATATGTTTTTTTAAAACATTTATGGATAAAGACAGCCTTATTAAAACATCAATTTTCAAACCTTTAAAACAACTACAACTATAAAATGGGTCTGCCTCTTAAAACTCCTCATCTGCACCCTGCACCCCATACCCCCATCCCCGCTGTGTTTTGAAGGAAGCAAATTATTTGGTTTGTTTGAGTTATATATAAAATAAGATCAAACAGGTTCTGCCTGAGGGCTCCAGGGGCTTATCTAGGATTTACATCTACACATTTATTGCTTGAAATTTATGACACATTTGGCTGACTCCAGATTAATTCCACTTTCTTCAAGGATGTTCCTTCTTCTCTAGAATGGAATGTGAAAGATAAGTGAATTTTGTGTTAAATGAAATGATACTGTCTGTGAATGTATGTGTATAAATATGGCACCACTACTAGAGGCATGATGTTTCATTTTTATCTTAAGTAAGATGAATATGTCGTCATGATAAATAATCCACCTGCTCATGAAGAAAACACGTGCTCTGGCGGATTTTGCCTGTGACTGTCTTTACCTTGTCATTTTTAACCAACCTCAGGATATTCGTTCGGTCATGGCCGCTAATATAATACATTCTGTAATTTTTTTTGTTCCTAAATCCTGTGTCCTCAGATGTTTAGGTGAACATGTGGGCAAAATGTGATGTGACCTTAAATAAATCCTAAGTAAGGCAGAATCCTTAAGAAATGTACCCCTGATTTAGATAGCATAAAAACTCTTTTTTTTTTTTTTTTTTTTTTTTACCAGTTTGCTTGCGCATCTTCAAAACTTTGTTGTGGGAATCTCATATAAAATGTTTAGGAAACATGCCACAACTCTTCTGAAAATATGTGCCTCTGTAAACCATTATAAGAGTTTTACATTTTTGTCACTCTTCTTAAAGTATGTTTTTCCATGACATTATCAGGAGTTTTAATTTTGTCATATGTTCTTATAAAAACAGAAGTCTATTTGGGGCTGCTGTAGAATATATGGAGCCTTGGTGGTGCAATGGTTAAGAGCTCGGCAGTGAACCAAAAGATCGGCAGTTCAAATCTACCAGCCACTCCTTGGAAACCCGATAGGACGGTTCTACTCTGTCCTGTAGGGTCGCCATGAGTTGGAATTGACTTGATGGCAATGGGTTTGGCTTTCGATTTTGATAGAATGTGTGAAGTTTCCTTTTGCCAAAAAGATGTGGAGGACTTGCTATAGGGTGGTGGATTTAATGAGAAGAGAGAGACAGAGAGAGACAGAGAGAGGATAGGAAATAAAGAGATTTTTTGACTTGTCAATAATATTGTCATTGAATACAAGCTGTTAAGCTTAGTACTGCTGAGGTAAAACAACAAATACAACCACACAGAAGAGAGCAGAGGATCACCAGATAGGCTGACAGGACACAGTACGACAAAGGAGCCAGCTCCAATGATCAGTGGGGCATCAATTTGTCTTTTGGGCTGTAGCACCTGCTACTAATTGGTGTGAAGCGCTCACCAGTCACTGTGTGGTTTAGAGCACTCAGCTCTCTTCTGTATATGCTGCGAGAAGCAGGGCAGCTAATTGCTGTTGTTTCACTGCCAGTGAGTCAACGTGCTGAGCTAATAGCCACAGATAGAGGGCAGACAGATTCCTGCTAGCAGCTTAGAGTTAGTCGCTTGTGATAACTAAAGCAGTTGGCATACATGTCAGAACGTGGAGAATGATGGGATGCCGTCTGGGTTAATATGCTGAGGTATTTTTGTTTGTTTTTTCTTTCATTTCTAGTAACATTTTCTTGATGATACGAGAGTGGCTGTTTATGCCTCACAGAAACGAGAAGTGTAACGTGTGAACGAATAGCCTCGGATCTAGATTATGAGCACTAGTTGTTTCTAAAGGCATGTGCGAGAGGCAGCCTTGGCAAGGAAACTTGCTGAATAATCTTACGTGGGCCAAAGATGAAACTTTAAAACGGCAAGTAAGTTCTTTTCTTCTTCCCTCCCTTTTCTAATTCTTTCAACTCTAAGACAGGAGTGAACTACAGAGAAAGTTAAGACATTGTTCTAGTACGGTGTGTCTCTGTAATCCTTGTTCAGAGAATAGAGTAGTAATGATGTGCTAGTAGTTATTTGCGGGGAGAGTGAACAAAACTGGATAGCCTCTGGTTCTTCCTGACTACTGATGGAATTGTAATTTGTTGAGGTGTCAGTATAATATTTAGATACACACATGCTTTTGAATTATGACAGTGTTTGGTTTGTCTTTTTTTTTTTTTTTTAATTTCTAATCCTCAACTACTTTCTTTGCTTTCCTCTTCCTAATTTTTTTTTTTTTTTAAGGAGCATCAGTATTGACATGTTATGTTTTGTTTTGTTTTTGTGTATGCAAACATTGCTGTTTTGTTTTGTGTTGGGTAGTTGCTGGAGGACATAGTAGGTAAACTAAAGTGGCTAGCTCTGCATGGTAATTAGCAGTATCATATTTATTGTTTTGTTATAACGTAGAATACCTTGATGTTTTCACTATAGATACTTTAGTGCATTAGATCTCTTTTCCTTTATGAAAGAATCTGGGAGCATTAATCACTTAGAATTTGAATGGCGGTAAACTTTATCTTCATAATACAAAATTAATACTAGGGAGTATTAACAGTGTTCCTGCTCTGTGATACGCCTTTGCTTTAAAAACATACTTTAGCAGTTATAGGGGAGGTGGAAACTAAGTAACAAGTTTCAGGCCTAGCCTGCTGGTACTGTAAAGTGTGTTTGTTGTATACACAAAAATAAATAAATAAATAAATAAATTTTTTGATGGTCATTAATTTGGTGGAGTTGTAGCTGTATGCAGAAAGCCATTGCTAACTCGAGTGTAATATAACAGCTTTGTGTAAGGTTAACTCCAAGTATGTACTCATTTGCTTTCACAAATAGAGCTAATTGTCAAATCTAGGAACCAAGTACATTAGGGGGTGGAATTATTGTCTTGCTTAACATCACAGAAGCAAATAATTTTGTTAAAGAGGCATAGTTTATTCATAGAATGTTTTCTGTAGTTTTCACAAAGTATTATACTTCTTATATATGTTCATGTCAACTTGGTTTTGACTGCAAACGGACTTTTCTATTAGTTTCTTTAGTTTTGTTTAGTTGTGAATAAGTGTGAGTCCGTCTATTTATCTGTACATGTGAGTGTTCAAATTTCAGCAACTTGATCCTGTTGACTGTGGACTCACACTCCTATGAAATAAAAGTGCAATTTAATGTGTGCCCAGTTCCACTGACTCGGGAGAGCCTTACCTCTCAGCTGTTGCAATGATGCGCTGAATAGGGAATTCAAATCTACATCATTTTGTCTCAGAAATTACCCCTAAACATTAACCATTAAAGAATCTGAAGAAGTCAGAATGTGTGTCTCTCTCACTGTTAGCTTCTTGTCTGGAAAATCATGGAGTAAAGTTTTGAATACTCTTGATTAAGAAGTTAAAATTAAACCTTTCATTCTCTAGAATATTTTTTTAAATTACAAAATAACCATTGATGATATTACTTGATGAGATTAAATGAGTGTCTGAGCTATCAAAGTCCTTTTACAAAATTGCTAGTAGTTTCCAAATTAATAATAGTTTTACTAATAATTTTAATCTCAAGAAGAAAACACTGAGAGTTGAAGTTGAATTCCTGTTACAAACTTTGTTAGTCTTTCTACACTCATATTTTGCATAGTGATGATTGTATTTTTTCATCATCCAACTTCAGTAGCAAACAGGCTGACCCAAGCTGAAGACATTTGCAAAAATGCTCTAGTACTGAAATATGGGTTAAGTTTGAAACCAAACTCAAAAGGTAATTATTTCTTTACAAAATAAATCATTTTTCTTTGATCACAAAACATATGTCAAGTAAATGTATGCTGGGTAATTAATGGTGCCTTTTTTTTTTTCCCCCATATTACCTGACTGTAAAGGCTTGTACAATAACAATAAAAATTAAAACCAAAAATACATATAAAGTAGTCCCTAAATTTGAACACTCTCAAAGAGTAGATAAGTACACACCCCACTGGTTGTAAATACTCAGTATATATTTTCAGACAATAAGAACTACCTGTTAGTGATATCGTGGTGTAAAATAATACAAAACTCCTCTCATAAACCGCTGTTATCTCTACCTTTTTTTTCTAGCACAGAAGCTCCAACCCTCATACATTTACATTTTATTGTAGTCCTAACAGTGGGGAATGATGTATGGTTTTATGTTTCACCCAAGATCTCAACCTGTGTATAAACACACGTTGGCAGAGATAATAAATCTTCTACGACCACCCTGCTTCTAAACTGAGTGAGCATGTTCATTATCTAAAAGTTTAATTTTACTTGGGACTCTGTGAAAAAAGTAGATTTTGTTCATAGTCATTTTGTTTTCTTCCCTTTTTCATTCATTCATTTCTTTTTAGTTGTTCTTACTATTGGGATCCACTGGTGTCTTAGAACCATGTTGTCATTTCATGTCCCCATGGTTTCCACATGCAAAATTAGGCTATACAATGATAAAAAAAAAATAGAAAAATTAGTTTTATTGGACAAGTGTGACTTTCCAGAACTTTTTGTTACTCTTTAGCTATAGCATAGTTTGGAAGATATATGTCTTCTTTTGTCATTGAATTTTCCATTTTTTATCACTTTATGCTATGAAAGACTTTGGAGTCACAATTGAAAATGACTTTTGCGGCCTCATATATTAGTTTCATGCTCAAATGTCACTGGTTACATGCAGAATTATTAAAAAGTACTATGGGAATTCATTAGTGCTTGTAATGAATTTTGAGTGAGAATGCAGAAATGCTATAAGTAGTTTATGGCAAGATTGTGTTCTCTTGGTAGAGTCTCTGTATGAGTTCCAAAGGTTCAAAACACCCAGAAATTGAATTAATATGTCACTTTCAAATACAGATTCAAATGTGACAGGATCAGCAAATATACATGGAAATTCCAAATACGACCATTACCTCCTTGACCATTTGGATAGGGGGTGGATGTGAGGAGATAATTTTGAATGTTAGTATAAATGAAGCATGATCACCTTCTGTGGCATGCAAACCATAGCACCAGACTTGGAGGACTATGACAACGAATGTGACTAGTCTCAGCCTGTGAATAAGTCATACACTAATGAGTAAGATGGGCAGACACACACATGTGTGCACACACAACTTACTAATTAATACAAGAAGCACAGAAAGCTCAGGTTCTGGTCCAAGGAGAACAGTTATTTTCCTTGCAAGCCTAGGCACATTCCCTAAGCATTCCTTGTCTTTGTGTCCTTACCTATAAAAATCAGTCTATCAGAGTTTTTGTAAAGATCAATCAAGATAATAAAGAAGAAAGCTGTAAATTGTTACTCTGAAGTTTAATTATTCTAATCTTCTATCAATTATTTCTAAAGATGATTATGTGTGTGTGTGTGTGTGTGTGTGTGTGTGTGTGTGTGTGTGTAATTGTAAACAATGATAACAGCAAAACAATCTCCACAATAAAAAGTTAAAGTTTCTACCTGAGCATTGTAAGGGACGAATCTCCTTTTATCTCCCAAGTTGTTTAAAGTTTGCACTCAGCCTTAAATATCCGATCATGACTATTGAGGCTATAAACATAAAAGGCAAAAGCAATCATTATTTCAAGAAACTAAAGAAAATAAAGTTCTCCTCTTCAGAGCAGTAAATGGAAAAATTCAAAACTTGTTTATTGTGCTCTTTGATGGATAAGAAATTGATAAGAGGTGTAACTTTCTGTATAGCTTTTAGAGTGTAAGCATTCTCAGGCCGTGGCAGATGTGTAGTTCCTATTACTTTGAAAAGTCATTCATTTTAATGCCTACTGAAAGGGCGGGTTTCAGGCAATATTAAACCCTGTTTCCTGAACTGGGAGGACAGCGGTGTGTGCAATGAAGTGCATCATTCAAATGGGAGCCCAGCTAATGAATGCTTTCTCTGTTGTTTTCATTGAGGTTGTCAGAATGAGCCTTTTCTAATTCTGCATCACTGAATCCTTATGGAAATGCAAATTGTTTATCCAAGGACAGTGACTTTCCTTTTTGCTTTGTCACTTAAGGGACTGATTTCTTCAACTTTAAAGCACACCATTGGAATCCAGAAAAGGTTCATTAAAACTGGATGAGAGTTTATTTCTTTAGAAACCTAAGTCTCTAGGAAACAGACAGAGACACAGAGAAGTCTCAGAGAGACACTCTAAGAGATACATGGAGATAGTCATAGAAAGTACAAGAGAAATAGGGACACACAGAGAAATGTAAAGAGAAAAACAGTGAAAATGGACAAAAAGAGGAGAGTGGAAAAAGAAAAACTGAAATACACAGTGAGAAAAGAAGAGATAGGTAGAGAGAGACAGACAGAAAGACAGGCAGTCAGATAGACAGGGATACACAAAGGTATGTGAACAGATGGAGAGAGAGAGACAGAAGAAAGATAGAGACGGAGAAAGAAGAATAGAAACAAAGTCTGAGAGACAAAGACGGAAAGGGAGACTGAAACAGACAAGGAGAAAGACAGACAGACAGACAGACAGATAGACAATAAATAGATGTAGAGAAAAGACAGAGGAGAGATCCTCTCATCTAGGGATGGAGAAGTGAGACAGAGTATGTGAGAAACAGAGAGCATGAGGAGAGCAGATGGATCTATCATTTTTTTTCCTAAATATTTTTTTTGGTGAAAATATACAGACCAAAACATGCACCTATTCAACAATTTCTGCACATACAGCTCAATGATACTGGTTACATCCTTCAGTTTGTGTCAACAATCTCATTATTTCTATTCAAAATTTTCTACCACCATTAACTTAGATTCACTGCTCTCATGAACTTCTCATCTCTGCTTTAGAGTTGCTATTGTCAATTTGGTCTCATAAATGTAACCTTTTAAAAGAGGGGCAATACTCAAGGCATAAGTTCTTCACTAATTGAGACTCATTAACAACCTGCAATATGCAGATGATACAACCTTGCTTGCTGAAAGTGAAGAAGACTTGAAGCATTTACTGATGAAGATCAAAGACTACAGCCTTCAGTATGGATTACACCTCAACATAAAAAAAAAAAAAAAAAAATCCTCACAACTGGATCCATAAGCAACATCGTGATAAAAGGAGAAAAGACTGAATTTGTAAAGGTTTTCATTTCATTTGGATCTGCAATGAACGTCCATGGAAGCAGCAGTCAAGAAATGAAATGACACATTGCATTGGGCAAATCTGCTGCAAAAGACCTCTTTACGTGTTAAAAAGCAAAGGTGTCATTTTAAGGACTACGGTGTGCCTGACCCAAGCCATAGTGCTTTCAATCGCCTCATAGACACATGAAAGCTGGACAAGGAATAAAGAAGACTGAAGAAGAATTGATGCCTTGGAATTATGGCATTGGCGAAAAATATTGAATATACCATGGATTGCCAGAAACACAAACAAATCTGTCCTGGAAGAAGTACAGCCAGAATGCTACTTCGAAGCAAGGATTACAAGACTTCTCACATACTTTGGACATGTGATCAGGAGGGATCAGTCCTAAAGGACGTTATGCTTGGTAAAGTAGAGGGTCAATGGAAAAAAGGAAGACGGATTGACAAGGAGATGGATTGACACAGTGGCTGCAACAAAGGGCTCAAGCATAACAATGATTGTGAGCACGAAGTAGGATTGGGCAGTGTTTCATTCTGTTGTACCTAAGGTTGCAATGAGTTGGAACCAACTCGATGTCACCTAAAAGCAATAACAACACATGAGCTAAATTGTTGCCTATAACTGTTGCTATAGAGACAGGATGGTAAAGCAAAGGTTAGAGGCGAATGAAGCTCAGCTTAAAATTTGCTCCAGTACCTCACTAGGGGAGGGATCTTGAACAAGTTATCTAACCTCTCAAAGCAGTGGTTTCTGTCTGTAAAGGGTTGATAGGAAGATGCAGTTAACATTCGTAAAGTAGCCTAGCACAGAATAATAAAAAAAAAAAACACAAGAAATGTCTCAGTAAATGGAGATTGACATTATTATTTAGGTAAAATCCTTGAGAGCAGAGGCTTTAGAGTCAGAGCTCAAGTCAAATCCTAGCCCCTCCTCTTGTTCTGCAGGGAATGTAGTAAATCACTGAACATTGATAAGCTGCAGTTTCATTACTTGTAAAACTTGGAAATTATTTTCTACCTAATAGTGTTGTTTTAGGAATTAAATTGGAGAGAATATTTCATTTGGGACTTTGCACTATGTATCCTAGTAGTTTCATTAACTAGCTCAGTGTCCAGAATTTAGTAAGTACTCAATAAGTATTTAATGAAGGAGTATTTGCCCTGAATATTATATTTCATGGAATAAGGGAAAGCTGAAATGATATTTTTTTTTGTTTTGTTTTAATATGAAACACTGCCTTGCAAAGAATGCTGGTTTTGGTTTGCAGACTTTCTAGAGAGATGTCTCCCAGCCATCCGCCCTAGTCTCTTAAGACCAATTGAAATAAGAGTCATGACCATGAACTTGTACTGTTCCAGTGGTGACTTTCAGTCTTTCATATTTATGTATGCATGCATGTTTGTATGTATTTAATACTGTTTGTGGAAGAGAGAGGTGGTAGGAACTTGGAAAGAGCAAGTGGATACTGGTATTAAGAAGAATGAAGATGGAGGAGGGCCAACAGAAAGTTGAAAAGTATGTTAGAAAAGGGCATGAAACCTAAAAATGAGAGAAAGGTTTTGTAAATATGCAATAAGCATAGAAAAAATTTCAAGAAGGATGGTAGAAAGGAACATCAAAGGAAATGAGCATGGTTTATAATTGAAAATGCCCATTATAAAAAAACTAAAACTATCCCTAGTTCAAAGGCAGATTATGTCAAAATGAGACAATATGACAGAAAATACTTTCTGTGCTCAATATTTAAATTACAATGATACGTTTTCTTTTATTTGATTATTTTTAATTCCTCGATTTTTAAATACTGCGCTCTATTCATTAAATATGTTATTCTTTACAGTTACCTGTACTTGAAAGAAAGCAACCTAAGAATGTATGCAAAAGTTTAGTTCGAATACATTCTACTTTTAGTGCTTTTCTACTTTCTTTGATGTGTTATTGAATTTGTTGATAAATGAATGAAGCAAAGAATAAATATTGAGTGTCTACTGTGTACCAGGAACTGTACACGGTGCTTTTAAATATGTCATACATTTAACCTCTGTAAGGTAGGTGATGTGGAACAAATTTCCCCTCTCTGATTAATTTTATTTCTGAATATCTCTGCGTGATTCCCTTCATCTAAGAGGTGCTGACAGTCTGTTAAACAACCTTACTGTCTATCTGATGCCTTGGGCATGGAATAGAATGCTCTGTTTTGGAACAGTAGCTATTGTTTCTTTGGCATGCTAACAATTTACAGGAAATGACAGCAAAAATGTCAGACATCTTTACAAGGTTTATTTGAAAATTTTCACTCAGGATATCCTGGCTTCTGAGTTGTATACATTATATGAATTCTTATTTTGTACTCATAAATCAGGGTGAAGCCTAGAATAAAACCCAACAGAATTTCAGATAATAAGGTTTCACTTATTTATTCTCTAATGAATTTGTTCAAATGATGGTAACTTGAATGGAAGATACTGTGTGATTGAAAAAATGCTAAAGCAAAGAGTGTTTCTGGGATGTAATATAATTTTAGGCAACAGTTGCCATTTGGATCTAAATTGCATTCTCCCCCGAACAAAATATAATCAGTTTTTTTTTATTATTATTAATGGCAATAGGTGGTAAGAATGTTGGGGATGGAATGAGTTGTCATCAACCCATAGCTTCCAAATTTGCCCTGATGGTTTGTTGTCCTAGTCAGCATTTCTAGGGAAAAGACTGGAACATGCCAGGGAGACCTAAGATCAAGACTGGACTGGACGTGACACATGTGACTTTTTCTCACATTTCTTTGGCTAGAACTCTTAGTCACATGGCCACTTTTAACTACAAGAGAGGTTAAGATATGTAATCTTGCTCTATACCCAGACAGAAGAGAGAAATGGACTTTTATGAACAGATAGGTGTTTTTGTCACAAATGGTGACACACCGAAAAGCAATTTGCCTATTTATTAGTGAGGCTTGTCAACTGGTAGAGTCCCTGGGTGGTGCAAATAATTAGTGCACAAGGCTGCTAATCAAATGGTCGCAGGTTTGATTCAACTGAGAGGTGCTTTGGAAGAAAGGTCTGGTGATTTATTTCTGAAAAATCAGCCATGAAAAACTCTGTGGAACACAGTTCTATTCTGACATACATGGTGTCACCGTAAATCAAATTGACTTGACAGCAACAGGTTTTGTCAATAGGTGGGCTTTACCGTGACATATTCAGGCAGAGAGGTGGTCTTGTGTTTGATGATTCAAAGTCTGGGACTCTGTAAGAAATTCTTGGAAACACTCCAATCTCTAAACTTTGGGTCAGGGCATGGTTTAGAGACAGATTGAAGAGTTAGTTTGGTAATTTAGCCAATACCCTTTTTAAAAGATATCTCGCTCAACACTACCACCCTCCTATGTGTTTCACGGTACTCCCATTTCATAAGCTTTTCTTATGTCCTACAGTCAATTGGCTATCTCCCACTTTTGCCACTTGCAATGTAATTTTCTTATTTTGCTAAATCAGTTACTGGTCTTCCATCTACTTTCCAACTTCAACAATGCAATGTACTGAATTTACAAGTTCTTAGTGTGAAGGACCGGACCGTTTAAAAAGCACAGGCCAGACCCTCTTCTAAAGGCGTGGTCAACAGGTGCTTATCACTTACAGAATAAACAGGACAGGAATGGATAGAATAGCAAACACCGTTAGCCAAGGTTCCCTGAAGTTCAGCTCCTGTCTCAGGGTGCAATGTTACAGTCACATCCATGCATGCCCCACTTCACATCGTGGAAGAGGAACCCCAAAGACCCTTTCTCCTGGGGCTAATATACTCGCAAGCAACAATGATTACATGCCAAGCAGCATGTACAGAAAGAGAGTAGGGGAAAAGGGTAACAAAAGGAAAAAGAGTAATAAGAGGGGAAGGCCCACCACGAGCACCTGCTCAGAGTGGGTGAACATCTCCTGATTGGTTATTCTAGACTCGCTGGTGTTAGGAGACAGTCCTTCCTCTGTCACCCTTCTGAGATATAGCAATAAATGTTTCAGATCTCTCAGAGGGCAGTCATCTTTCCCTAAGGCATATACTGTGTCCGTTAGTAGCTATTAACGTCTATTAGCAGCTTTGGAGATGTGGGGGGTGGGGGAGGGCAATCATAGTATAGCACACCTGTGCACTCAGCAAACAAATTTGTTGAAATTGCACATTTGCCTTTGCTGCCTCTTTATTCTCCTTGTCCTTATGGATTAAGCTTCTTTTAAATTTCTATACTGTGCAGAGTTTTGAGAGAATAACAAATCGCTACATTTGGTACATCTAATATTTTAACAGCACACATTTGCATTTTTAAAAATAAGTTAAGAAAAGACGTTTTGTGGAGTGACTGATTTGTAAGTTGCTTTTAAACATGCAATTTAAAAATTAAAACATTTACTGAATGTCTTTTCTCAATGACAAGACGTCAGAGATATGACAATTTTTCTCTGTAAAAGGATTATGATCATTGCTTCTATAAGAAAATCTTGATTTTGAGCTTGTTAATTATGTGTTAATTCCTTGTAGTGAGTTAGATTTGCAGCTATTAAGTCACCTCAAGCCTCTTACCTTTTGCTTAGAGCACACACATGTGTGCACGCGCGCACACACCCACACAAACACACCCCAGATCAGGCTCACTATCACACTCATTTTTGCCACAGCACAATTTATTGTTGAACACAGATGGATGCTGTGGACATAGCAGGAGTAAAGAATAAGTTGTTACACAGCTCATCAGCATTCACACCAGGTATTTTCAGTTTTATTATTTTGTCATATCAAAAATCTTGTAAATGTTGTTATAGAATATCTTGGCTGTCAAATCAGTTTTAAGTTGTGAATGTTTTTAAAGCCACTTAATTTTGCTAGAGGTACTTATGTTGTCAAGTAGGAAAAATCAGCCACATTTTCTGAGACATTCAATGCTCCTTCTATCCTGTATCTTTAGAGTTTTCACCGGCAAAGTGATCAGCTTTCTTGAAAACCTCATAGAGAAAATGATAAGGTGTCTTAGGCTGTTTGACTCTACGAAGTTTAAATTCTAATTCAAAATTCAATTGACCCATTAAGTGAATTATTAAAGCAGTTTCATTGTTTCCATTACCGTCTGGCTTCTGTCTTCACTACTTCTTTAAAACATTTCAAATGAATGTCACCAATGACGTCCTATTTACTAATTTCAATGGGAGATTTCATGTCTTGTCTTATTATTACCATCTTCACTATTTGATATTGCTCACCACTCTCTGATGTAGGAATCTCTCTCCTCTATTATTTTCCATGGAACAATTTTTTCCTCTTTCTTTTTTTTTTTTAATTTTTGTTATTTTGTTTTTTAAATCTTATTTCACAACACATATTTCAGGTTCATTTTCAGAAATTTCTCCCTTTATGCGTGTCTTGCATGTTAATACTCAGAGATTTTCCTTTTCTCTTTCCTTTCTCCATGTTGCTTCTGGTTCATTTCATCTAGATTCTTAACTAATTTCTGCCTGTAGATGACAGTTAAAATTATACCCTTAACAGCTCCAAGTTTCACTCCAAGACCTCAGACCTGCACATCCAACGGCCTCCTGAAATTTCCCTTTTTATGTCTCATGGGTATGTCAGATTCACTAAGTGCAAAAGTAAGCTTATGACTCTTTACCCATCCCAACTTCCCCAACGTCTCCTTCTTTTTCCTTATATTCTTATTTCACAGACTAATGACAACTTGCATCAAATCGCCCAGCTCAAAGTCGGTGCATCATCTTTGATTTTTCTCTCTCCCTTTCTGCTTTTATTTCACCAAATGCCACATGTTTCCTTGTGATTTATACCTCCTTAATAGCTTTAGAATCAAAACTCACCTCCTACACTGGCTTAAGGCCTTCACCGTGTCTCATGTATCATGTGATTTGCTCTTAAAGGGAATGTCAAGCATTACTATTCACATAAAAATTTTCATTGTATTTGAAGGTGAGATCTTCAAAGATAGCTAGTTTAGGGGCACCAATTTTTTATATTATTTGTCTTGGCTAGACAAGCAAAAACTAGAGAAAATAAATCCAGTGATGTTACATGACACTATAATTATCTTTATATACTGAATTTTTAGACGGAATTAGCAAAGAGAATTGCGATGAATACAAAGTGTAAAAGCACAGCGGTGTGTTTTCTTGTCGTTTTAAAACAATAAGAATTTTTATCTTTGTTACAGACCCAGAGTCATATAATATGGACTAAATTATAAGAAACAATCATTTGCTATTTCATTGTATTGAAATAGATTAGGGAATCTATAACTGTATCTTTTTTCAGAAGGCATCTTTCTTATTATCAGAAATTCTGTTACTAGAAAAACTTATATTTTTTGCCTTTATATTCTCATGGGGGTGCCAACAAATGTTTGTTAAATGAATAATCAAGATTTTTTTCAAGACAGCTATTTCATGGGAATTATTTATATTTCATACCTTTGATTTCTAACGTGCCTGAACTTCTCTGAAACTATTGTGGAGAATCTTTTGTCTATATTTTTGTCTGGCTTTTTGGAAGAGATCCTGTATTATGAAAGTCATTTTTCTAGAAGCTCTTACTTTAATTGGTGGCATATAGTGATGCAATATCATAATCAAGCACTTATTCCTGGTGATTACTCGTGTCATATATGATTCATTCAAAAGCTCCATTAAAGGGTTTTACTGAGGACTCCTCAGATGATGTGATCCTCTTAAAATATCTCCTAACACTGATATACTGATGAGAGCAACAAGCTGTCATCTAGTTGCCAGTTTTGTTTCATACATTGTAAATCTTAGAATGATGACTGATGGTGATGATGAGCCTTTCATTTCCAGTAATCCCAGAAATCAGTCAAAGTTTTCATATTACTGTACCTGGGGAAGTGAGGGAGTGTATTATGTCATAACTGCATCCACTCAATGCATTTATTGCAAGAATAAATGAATAAATGTAGAATCAACAATATGCACTTCAGTGTTCCACTTTAGGAACTCAAGAACAAAAATCAAAATCTTTAACAGCAAAGTATCATTTTACACACATTTTACTATCATTTATTTTTTTTTACCTCAATGTTTGATGTAATATAATTTTGGTATTTATGTCCAATAGCTCTTAATATTAGAAGTATATCTTTTTGGCCTAGTGAATCAAAAATACACATAAATGCATAAATATCTAAGAAGCACTATATAAATCTTTAGAACAGTTCAGGATATTTACTTTTTAATGTCTGTGGAGATACTGAGTATATATGACAACCTAAGGTAGGTTGTTCTTACACGTAGTTTTTAAAAAGGGTCCATAATAAAAGCACTTATTGTGATGTCTAAAATGCATATGGCTTGCTCTTCCAAGAATTCTTTGAAGGAGTTTCATCCTTTGTAACCCACAAAGACATGGGCAATACATTTGAATGAGAAGAATATTACCCTATTTCCTCTATTATCATCCTTGACGCACAGCAAATTCTCCCAAATCCAGACCTGGTGAAAATGCTCAAAGAAAAAAAAAAAAAAAAAAACTAACATTGCCGTGAGTACCGTGAGGACTCTATTAATGGCTCTTTGGTGGGTATGAGAAAAATAATTGTGAATAACACATATCTCTGCAATTAATACATTTATTGTAGCCAATTGTCATTTCATAACTTCTATTGAAGTTTTATTTATTATATTTACAATATCATGTGAACATGTTGAAGAGAAAAAGTAAACAAATCTTGAAATAAATATGCTCCTAATTTGAATTGTTTCTTCTGAATGGTATATAAGGTGATGCCTATATACTTTACAAGTAATAGCTTCACAATTACTTTTGTCTTTATAGATATTTTTTCATTATACTATTGTTATTTAAGCATGTTAGCATAATTAGATGGATAGCTACATCCAAGAGTTGGATCTTTATTTATTTTCCAACTAATATTTGAAGATTCTGACTTGACTTTGTAATCAACCATCATTTTAAGGAATGTGGACACTGACGTGGGGTGGGTGATCAGATATGAAAAATACCTCCTATAATTTAGTGTATAATAATGTGGTGTAACAATCACACAAAACAATAAGCAATGATTGTTGATGCATTTGTGATAAATTGACAGCTCTGTTGACTTGGCTTGGCACACTCATGTCTGAATGTTAGATGTCTGGCCCTAGATTAACCTTAACTGAGAATACTGGGGCTACTTAGTTCAGCTTTGCATGTCTCTTATCCTTTAGGCTGTCATGGTCAAGCCCAGACACTCAAGTGCTTTTTCAAACTTTCCATCTCTTAAAGCAAGTCATATGGCTGAATCCAGAGTTAGAATCATATGGTAGGACACTGCAGAATCATATGGTAGAAGGAGAAGACTCAGGGGAGAGTGAAGAAGTGGGGCCATTTTGGAAATTTATTTAATAAAATAACAAAAATTTAGCTCTCATTACCTCAAAAATATTCCTATTAATAGAATAATTTAAAAAATCATTTTGGGGTTACCTTCAGCATTTTCAGTAGTGGAGCAAAGAAGCAAAAGATTCAAATGGTAGATCCTGCTGAGGAGTCAGGTGGGTGGCATGTCGGGGAAATCGGTCCATGAATGAAAAACTTCAGTAAGTGGTCTGGGAATACAGTTTGAGATCCAACCACAAGAAGAGCTGACATAACCTGTATGGCCACTAGGTAGTAGATTAGAAAAGCAGAATTCCAGTCCTCTGGACTAGCCACCAGGGAATTTAAAACATGGAAAAGTGAATCAGGAGTCCCAGAGACCACTCAGAGCACTGTGATATCCAATTTCAGCAAAGAAAATAGGGGAAAAAGAAGTGCCTTATCCGTTGTGACTCTACCAGCAGATTCTGGAATGGGATGAGAAATTGATTTCTAACCTCTGGGAGCTGAGGGAGTGAAGGCTATTTCTTTTGGTGGTGATGTAAGTGTAGTTGAATAATAATGATCACATATGATGTTTTGCCTGGTGTAAAAAAAAGAAATGGGGAGTAGATGTTAAATTTACAGATCGGGAATGTAGGATTCTTTCAATGTTTTGTCTTCACTCTGTTTCCAGTTCAGCTGTTTCCTAGTCCCTGGTCATAGGAGAAAAGTGTCTGAAATCTTCACTCTAGATGGATACGGAGAAATATAAATGAGGGTGGAGTTTGAGCATGGCATTTCTTTTCTAAGATTTCTGTCTCTGTAGAGACAGATGGAGATAGTTCTTAGAATAGATGCCAGGATTTGAGATTTCTCTAGGGAATAATAATGCACTTTTTTTTTGTTGCCTCAGCTTGAGTTTACAAAAGGTGAAACAGAGAGGGGCTTGAAAGATGAGTAGCCATTTATGTTTATTTTGGTAACCAAGCTGAATGCACAGGGGAATTATGAGCTTCTGTCTGGAAAGTGGGAAAATATTTGGGAATCTGGAACATTCATTCAGGCCAAAAGTGGACTCAGGTGTGCAAGAAATAAAATTGTTTCTTAAACAATCTCTCAGGAAGGGTCAAGCGTGCAAAAAGCCTTTAGGTACTCATATGGGAGTTTATTATGGGCCTAGAATATGAAGCTTAGAAATGGGAGAGGGATTTGTGAGATAAGATACAAAACATGTTGTATTCAAACATTAACTCTGAAGTATGGAGCCAAGTTGAACAGTAAGGAGGGAGAAACTGAGGCAGGCTCTTGTGGGTCAGAAAAGATTACTTGATTAATTTTCACAGCACTGAAGTTCTGAAGGTAGGCATTTATTTTCCAAGGGGAATAAATAGGAGAGGACATTTTTTATATAGTGGAACTGGCTTTATGTTGCCTTTGCCGCTGCTGCTGCTGCCACCACCTCCTTCTCCACCTCTTTTTTGTTTCTTTTCTGTATTTTCCTCCTACCTGCTTTTGGGTTACATTTTGGTAGCTGACCTGCTTTTTCTGAAACTCAGGCACACTCTTGCCTTGGTCAGCATTGTCTCAGGGCTTAGAGAGAGACCAAGGTGACAGGTGGGAGGGTATTAATGGGTTCAGCTGAGAATTAGCTAGGTGAAGTCATAGACAGAAAACTATAAATAATAACTCATATGAAATTAATTAATTCACCTATATTAAATTTCTAATTACTCGGGAGCAAAACTGGTATCTTTTTCAAGCTTGTGGGAAAGGGATGTAAGCAAAGCAAAATCAATATTATGGTCTACTATATGCTCAAACATTTTTATGCACACACAAATCTGTTTTTGCCCTTTGTCCAGGTCCCCCCTTTCTAAGGTAATAATACCGCAATGATCTGTGGGAGACACTCCTCCCACATCTTCAATTCATGTAGTTTGATTTGGTAATATCTGAACCCTACTGTTCCATGAGTGGACACCCAAAAAGTATGCATGATGAATAAAAAATACAGAGATTGGTCAGCACAGAAAATGTGTCCTAATCTAAGCCAAATAGAGCCAATGTGTACAAACCGAGAATTTTGCTGTAACTCTTAGAGGAAAATCATTACATTTCTACTGAAATATATGTACATATACACTTGCACACACCATGTCTTAAAAATAAGAAGTGCACTATCTGTGCATAATTCTTTATTTAAACATGTGGCAGTGCTGGGTTAATTATGTCGATTAGACATAATGCTACCAAGATTAATATTGTAAAATTCAATATATCCATTCTATATGTGTACATTAATTTTACTTTCTCTGTGATTGACGCCTAAAAGAAATATGGATCTGAGTTTCTAAGTCAAAACTAGTCTTATTTCAGGACTCCTAAGCTGCCTGTGGAGCCCTGGTGGCATAGTGGTTAAGAGCTCAATTGCTAACCAAAAGATCAGCAGTTTGAATCCACCTGCCACTCTTTGGAAACTTTATGGGACAATTCTACTCTGCCCTACAGGGTCACTAGAAGTTGGAATCAACTCGATGGCAACGGATTTGGTTTGTTGTTGTTTTTGAGACTGACTATATCATTAGGAACGGCTGAGTGTGGATCTGAAAGAGCAGCACTACGAATTATAGCCATGAGGTCCAACATGGGACACTTCAAGAAGAAATTGGAACTGAGGGAATGGGCTCTTTATCCCTCAGAGAACTGTGGAGATCCTTCCAGATAATTGGACAACAGAAGTTTCACTCAGAGTAGACCATAGTTCTCTCTGTTTAGGTGTGGGAGTCAGGCTGTTTTTCTTTTGGATTACCTGAGTCTCCGAGAGATTGAGGAAAGTTCAGCAGGAAATAGGAGACTTAAAAGCAATACCAGCCTTCTTTGCTACTAAGGTTGGTGGATGCTTCTGTACTTAATTGGAAACAGAAGAGATTTCATGGTTTGGTACTTCTTCATTTTCCTTCTTTTGATGTGTATTAATGTTCTTTGCTGGATGATGGGAAAACGATGGTGTCCTTTAGGAGTTCCATTTTTGAGCATTTAATAACACTTATGTAAGCATTTTTTTTTCTATGTAAGCATTATTAGCCTAGTTTTAAACACAGAGAAAATGAGATTCATAGAGCTTAAGAAAGTGAAATACACCAATAGTAAATTGTGGTGTCAGGATTGTAACTTGGATATGTCTGGCTACAAAGTCTACGCTATTATTATGGCATCACACTATTAGACCTTACATTCAGATTGCATACGTAAAATTTACTTTTGCACGGTGGTGTTACCACTATTATTTGAATAAGTATTGTCTTAATTACCTAGTGCTGCTAAAACAGAAATACCACAAGTGGATGACTCTAATAAACAGAAATTTATTCTGTCACAGTATAGGGGGCTACAAGTCTAAATTTAGCACACCAGCTCCTGGGGAAAGCTTTCTCTCCGTGTTGCTCTGGGGGAAGGTCATTGTCATCAATCTTTCCCTGGATCTGGGAGCTTCTCAGCACAGAGACCCCAGGTCCAAAGGACACATTCCGCTCCCAGTGCTTCTTTCTTAATGGCATGAGGTCCCTGTTTCTCTGCTTGCTCTTTTAAGATAAAAGATGATGCAGGCCACGTCTCAGGGAAACTCCCCTTACATCTGATCAGGGATGAGATCTGAGGAAAGTTGTTGCATTCCACCCAAATCCTCTTTAATATAACCTAATCTTGCATCATTAACCACTGGCAGAGGTTAGGATTTACAACAGACAGGAAAATTACATCAGATCACAAAACAGAGGACACCCACACAATATTGGGAATCATGGCCTAGCCAAGTTGACACATATTTTGGGGAAGCACAATTCAACCCATGATAAGTATCAATAGTTCTTTTTTCACATTAGTTGACTAAATCATCTGTCCTGTACATGTACTTTCAAAGGTTGGTAGATTCTCTTTTACAGATTTGACCCACAACTTTAATGATTAAAGACTGCATTTGTTTTCTAAATAGGGGCAAATATTAAGGCAACCACAAAGAGGTCTAACAATTCCATAACTCAAAATAAAAACCAAGAAAAACATAACGACTCAGCAAACATAAATTCGACTACTATGAAAATAAGGAACACACAATTTACAAAGAAAAACTTCTCAACACAAAAAAGTAAGGGGAAAAATGAAATTGTCAACAACACACACAAAAAGGCATCAAAATGACAGCACTAAACACATTCTTATCTATAATTACACTGAATATAAATGGACTAAATGCACCAATAAAGAGACAGAGAGTCTCAGACTGGATAAAGAAACACGATCCGTCTATATGTTGCCTACAAGAGACACACCATAGACTTAGAGACACAAACAAACTAAAACTCAAAGGATGGAAAAAAATATATCAAGCAAACAACAATCAAAAAAGAGCAGGAGTAGCAATATTAATTTCTGACGAAATAAACTTCAAAGTTAAATCCACCACAAAGGATAAAGAAGGACACTACATAATGATTAAACGGACAATTGACCAGGAAGATATAATCATATTAAATATTTATGCACCCAATGACAGGGCTGCAAGATACATAAAACAAACTTTAACAGAACTAAAAAGTGAGATAGACACCTCCAAAATTATAGTAGGAGACTTCAACACACCACTTTTGGAGAAGGATAGGACTTCCAGTAAGAAGCTCAATAGGGACGTGGAAGACCTAATTGCTACAATCAACCAACTTGACCTCATAGACCTATACAGAACACTCCACCCAACAGCTGCAAAATATACTTTTTCTTTCTAGTGCACATGGAACATTCTCTAGAATAGGCCACATATTAGGTCATAAAACAAACCTTTGCAGAATCCAAAACATCAAAATATTACAAAGCATCTTCTCAGACCACAAGGCCATGAAAGTGGAAATCGGTAACAGAAAAATTAGGGAAAAGAAATCAAATACTTGGAACTGAACAATACCCTGCTCAAAAAAGACTGGGTTATAGAAGAAATTAAGGAGGGAATAAAGAAATTCATAGAATGCAATGAGAATGAAAACACTTCCTATCAAAACTTCTGGGACAGAGCAAAAGCAGTGCTCAGAGGTCAATTTATATCAATAAATGCACACATACAAAAAGAAGACAGAGCCAAAATAAGAGAACTCTCCCTACAACTTGAACAGATAGAAAGCGAGCAACAAAAGAATCCATCAGGCACCAGAAGAAAACAAATAATAAAAATTAGAACTGAACTAAATGAATTAGAGAACAGAAAAACAATTGAAAGAATTAACAAAGCCAAAAGCTGGTTCTTTGAAAAAATTAACAAAATTGATAAACCATTGGCCAGACTGAATAAAGAAATACAGGAAAGGAAACGAAATACAGAATAAGAGACAAGATGGGCCATATCACAACAGACCCAACTGAAATTAAAAGAATCATATCAGTTTATTACGAAAAATTGTACTCTAACAAATTTGCAAACCTTGAAGAAATGGATGAATTCCTAGAAAAACACTACCTACCTAAACTAACACAATCAGAGTAGAACAACTAAATAGACCCATAACAAAAAAAGAGATTGAAACGGTAATCAAAAAACTCCCAACAAAAAAATAACCCTGGCCCAGATGACTTTACCGCAGAGTTCCTCCAAACTTTCAGAGAAGAGTTAACACCACTACTACTAAAGGTATTTCAAAGCATAGAAAATGATGGAATACTACCTATCTCATTCTATGAAGCCACCATATCCCCGATACCAAAACCAGGCAAAGACACCACAAAAAAAGAAAATTATAGACCTATATTCCTCATGAACATAGATGCAAAAATCCTCAACAAAATTCTAGCCAATAGAATTCAACAACATATCAAAAAAATAATCCACCACGACCAAGTGGGATTTATACCAGGTATGCAAGGCTGGTTTAATATTAGAAAAACCATTAATGTAATCCACTTTTATGCAAGGCTGGTTTAATATTAGAAAAACCATTAATGTAATCCACCATATTCATAAAACGAAAGACAAAAACCACATGATCTTATGAATTGATGCAGAAAAGGCATTTGACAAAGTCCAACACCCATTCATGATAAAAACACTCACCAAAATAGGAATCGAAGGAAAATTCCTCAACATAATAAAGGGCATCTATACAAAGCCAACAGCCAACATCATTCTAAATGGAGAGAGCCTGAAAGCATTTCCCTTGAGAGGGGGAACCAGACAAGGATGCCCTTTATCACTGCTCTTATTCTACATTGTGCTAGAGGTCCTAGCCAGAGCAATTCGGCTAGACAAAGAAATAATAGGCATCCGGATTGGCAAGGAGGAAGTAAAATTATCTCTATTTGCAGATGACATGATCTTATACACCGAAAACCCTACGGAATCCTCCAAAAAACTACTGAAACTAATAGAAGAGTTCGGCAGAGTCTCAGGTTACAAGATAAACATACAAAAATTACTTGGATTCCTCTACATCAACAAAAAAGAACATCGAAGAGGAAAGCACCAAATCAATACCATTCACAGTAGCCCCCAAGAAGATAAAATACTTAGGAATAAATCTTACCAAAGATGTAAAAGACCTATACAAAGAAAACTACAAAGTACTAGTGCAAGAAACTAAGAGGGACCTACGTAAGTGGAAAAACATACCTTGCTCATGGATAAGAAGACTTAACATAGTAAAAATGTCTATTCTACCAAAAGCCATCTATACATACAATGCACTTCGATCGATCCAAATTCCAATGACATTTTTTAAAGTGATGGAGAAACAAATCACCAACTTCATCTGGAAGGGAAAGAAGCCCCAGATAAGTAAAGCATCACTGAAAAAGAAGAAGAAAGCGGGAGGCCTCACTCTACCTGATTTTAGAACCTATTATACAGCCACAGTAGTCAAAACAGCCTGGTATTGGTACAACAGGCACATAGACCAATGGAACAGAATTGAGAACCCAAATATAAATCCATCCACACATGAGCAGCTGATATTTGACAAAGGCCCAGTGTCAGTTAATTGGGGAAAAGATGGTCTTTTTAACAAATGGTGCTGGCATAACTGGATATCCATTTGCAAAAAAATGAAACAGGACCCATACCTCACACCATGCACAAAAACTAACTCCAAGTGGATCGAAGACCTAAACATAGAGACTAAAACAATAAAGATCATGGAAGAAAAAATAGGGACAACCTTAGGAGCCCTAATACAAGGCATAAACAGAATACAAAACATTACCAAAAATGACAAAGAGAAACCAGATAACTGGGAGCTCCTAAAAATCAAATACCTATGCTCATCTAAAGACTTCACCAAAAGAGTAAAAAGACCACCTACAGATTGGGAAAAAATTTTCAGCTATGACATCTCTGACCAGCGCCTGATCTCTAAATTCTGTATGATTCTGTTCAAACTCAACCACAAAAAGACAAACAACCCAATCAAAAAGTGGGCAAAGGATATGAACATGCACTTCACTAAAGAAGATATTCAGGCGGCTAACAGACACATGAGAAAATGCTCTCGATCATTAGCCATTAGAGAAATGCAAATTAAAACTACGATGAGATTCCATCTCACTCCAACGAGGCTGGCATTAATCCAAAAAACACAAAATAATAAATGTTGGAGAGGCTGCGGAGAGATTGGAACTCTTATACACTGCTGGTGGGAAAGTAAAATGGTACAACCACTTTGGAAATCTATCTGGCGTTTTCTTAAAAAGTTAGAAATAGAACTACCATACAACTCAGAAATCCCACTCCTCGGAATATACCCTAGAGAAGTAAGAGCCTTTACATGAACAGATATATGCACACCCATGTTTATTGCAGCACTGTTTACAATAGCAAAAAGCTGGAAGCAACCAAGGTGTTCATCAATAGATGAATGGTTAAATAAATTGTGGTACATTCACACAATGGAATACTATGCATCGATAAAGAACAGTGACGAATCTGTGAAACATTTCATAACATGGAGGAACCTGGAAGGCATTATGCTGAGTGAAATTAGGCAGATAAAAAAGGACAAATACTGTATAAGACCACTATTATAAGTTCTTGAGAAATAGTATAAACTGAGAAGAACACATTCTTTTGTGGTTACGAGAGGGGGGAGGAAGGGAGGGTGGGAGAGGGTTATTTACTGATTAGTTGGTAGATAAGAACTGCTTTAGGTGAAGGGAAGGACAATACTCAATACAGGGAAGGTCAGCTCAACTGGACCAGACCAAAGCAAAGACGTTTCCAGGATAAACTGAATGCTTCGAAGGTCAGTGGAGCAAGGGCAGGTGTTTGGGGACTATGGCTTAAGGAGACTTCTAAGTCAATTGGCATAATAAACTCTATTATGAAAACATTCTGCATCCCACTTTGAAGCATGGCGTCTGGGGTCTTAAATGCTAACAAGCGGCCATCTAAGATGAATCAATTGGTCGCAACCCATCTGGATCAAAGGAGAATGAAGAACACCAAGGTCACACGATAACTATGAGCCCGAGACAGAAAGGGCACATGAACTAGAGACTTACATTATCCTGAGACCAGAAGAACTAGATGGTGCCTGGCCACAACCGATGACTGCCCTGACAGGGAACACAACAGAGAACCCCTGAGGGAACAGGAGAACAGTGGGATGCAGACCCCAAATTCTCATAAAAAGACCAGACTTAATGGTCTGACTGAGACTAGAAGAATCCCAGTGGTCATGGTCCCCATCTGTTGGCCCAGGACAGGAACCATTCCCGAAGACTGCTCATCAGACATGGAAGGGACTGGACAGTGAGTAGGAGACAGATGCTGATGAAGAGTGAGCTACTTGTATCAGGTGGACACTTGAGACTGTGTTGGCATTTCCTGTCTGGAGGGGAGATGGGAGGGTAGAGAGGGTTAGAAACTGGCAAAACGGTCATGAAAGGAGAGACTGGAAGAAGGGAGTGGGCTGACTCAGGGGGAGAGTAAATGGGAGTATGTAGTAAGGTGTATATAAGCTTATATGTGACAGACTGACTCGATTTGTAAAATTTCACTTAAAGCACAACAAAAATTATTAAAAAAAAAAAGACTGCATTTGTTTTCTAAAAAAAGCCCCGTATCTCTGAGACTTACAGGCCTTTTTGAATTGTTTGCCAGAGTATTTTACCTGCACAGTGACAAATCTAAATTACCTGAAGCTGCACAGTATGTCTTTGTAAGCTTTCTTCTGCCTAAATGCAAACACACAGCCCCAACTTTTGAGGTAATTGAAAGAGGGAAGCTTGTGTTTGAAACATGTCTTCATATGGCTTGTATTCTTTCAAAGCACCATATTCCTTCTAGAAGAAAGGATGTATTTAGAGGAAGCAGATGGTACAGGTGTTTAGTGAGCTACATACTTAAATCCAGTGGGAAATACAAAGATCTTGAAAATGGATACCAAGTAATTCAAGTATACAAAAAATGTTAAAATTTATTTGAAAGAACCTGATAATTAATTTTTGTTCTAAATATATATTTTCTCATAGGATCAATATTTTATAGTACATTTATGGGAAAAACCTGTAGCGTGATTGCTCTTTAAGAATTACTTGATTTAACTGATTAAAGTTGCATTGGTTTTAAGGCATAGGCTCAATTTAATAATAACAGTTTGGGGAAAAATAAACTTGCATTAAATGTAAATGTATTATAATAATAAACACAAAATTATTCCAAAGACATTAGAATATGAAAAGGGCACACTATACTCAAAAAGTATGCTGAACTTTTACCCTAGAGTTGACAGCTATCTACAGAGGTGCATTAATTTTTATGAGCGATTTGCCTGTCATGTAAAATATATTTGACATTCCCTATTTTTTTTATATGACTTAGATCCCAAATGTATTATATTCTAGCCTTCTGATGGCATTTATTTAAAAGGCAGCTTAGTTAGAAGTGATAGAGAAGGTAGGATCTGAGGCAGCTTTTCCATATTGCAGGCATTATTACCCTTTGCCATAAACAAGGCATGTCAAGTTATCTCCTTCCGGATTGCCATGTTTGGGACTTTATGGCAATGTGTTTTTCTCATGAAATTTCCATTTTACTGAAGCTTTTTTTTGCTCTAGCTTTGACCTTTGTTGCAAATTAGAGATTTATTGCTTTCAGTGCTACCTGAATAATAAGCTACCAAATATCTTAAAAAATAGTAGGTTCTCATTTCTTAAAAGATAATCTGCTGTCATGATCTTATACACAGAAAACCCTAAGGAATCCTGCAGAAAACTACTGAAACTAATAGAAGAGTTCAGCAGAGTATCATGATACAAGATAAACATACAAAAATCAGTTGGATTCCTCTACACCAACAAAAAGAACCCAACCCAGTGCCATCCCAAAAAGAACATCAAAGAGGAAATCATCAAATCAATGCCATTTACAGTAGCCACCAAGCTTAGGAATAAATCTTACCAGAGATGTAAAAGACTTATACAAAGAAAACTGCAGCACTCTTCTGTAAGAAACCAAAAGAGACTTACATAAGTGGAAGAACATACCTTGCTCGTGGATAGGAAGACTAAACATTGTGAAAATGTCTATTCTACCAGAAGTGATCTATACATTTAATGCAATTCTGGCCCAAATCCCAACGGCATTCTTTAATGAGATGGAGAAACGAATCACCAACTTCATATGGAAGGGAAAGAGACCAAGGAAAATAAGGCATTACTGAAAAAGAAGAACAAAGTGGGAGGCCTTACTTATCTGATTTTAGAACCTATTATACCGTCACAGTAGTCAAAACAGCCTGGTACTGGTACAACAACAGATATATGGACCAATGGAACAGAATTGAGAATCCAGACATAAATCCATCCACAAATGAGCAGCTGATATTTGACAAATGCCCCAAAACAGTTAAATGGGGGAAAAGACAGTCTTTTTAACAAATGGTGCTGGCATAACTGGATATCCATCTGCAAGAAAAATGAAGCAAGACCCATACCTCACTCCATGCACAAAAACTAACTCAAAATGGATCAAAGACCTAAACATAAAATCTAAAATGATAAAGATCATGGAAGAAAAAATAGGGACAACGTTAGGAGCCCTAATATATGGCATAAACGGTATACAAAACATTATACAGAATGCAGAAGAAAAACTAGATAACTGGGAGCTCCTAAAAATCAAACACCTATGCTCATCCAAAGACTTCACCAAAAGAGTAAAAAGACTACCTACACACTGGGAAAAAGTTTTTAGCTATGACATTTCTGATTAGCACCTGATCTCTAAAATCTACATGATACTGCAAAAACTCAACTGCAAAAAGACAAATAACCCAATTAAAAAATGGGCAAAAGATTTAAATAGACACTTCACTAAAGAAGACATTCTGGTAGCTAACAGATATATGAGGAAATGTTCACGATCATTAGCCATTAGAGAAATGCAGATCAAAACTATAATGAGATTTTATCTCACTCCAACAAGGCTAGCATTAATCCAAAAAACACAAAATAATAAATGTTGGAGGGGCTGCGGAGAGATTGGAACATTTCTACACTGCTGGTGGGAATGTAAAATCGCACAACCACTTTGGAAATCGATTTGGCACTTCCTTAAAAAGCTAGAAATAGAACTACCAAATGTTACAGCAATCCCACTCCTTGGAATATATCCTAGAGAAATAAGAGCCCTTGCACAAACAGATATATGCACACCCATGTTTATTGCAGCACTGTTTACAATAGCAAAAAGGCAGAAGCAGCCAAGGTGCCCATCAATGGATGAATGGATAAATAAATTATGGTATATTCACGCAATGGAATACTACATATCGATAAAAAAGAGTGAGAAATCTGTGAAACATTTCATAACATGGAGGAACCTGGAAGGCATTTTGCTGAGTGAAATTAGTCAGTTGCAAAAGGACAAATATTGTATAAGACCACTATTACAGGAACTTGAGAAATAGTTTAAACTGAGAAGAAAACATTCTTTTGTGGTTACGAGGGCGGGAGGGAAGGAGGGTGGGAGATGGGCATTCACTAATTAGGTAGTAGCTAAGAACTACTTTAGGTGAAGGGAAAGACAGCACACAATACAGGGAAGGTCAGCACAATTGGACTAAACCAAAAGAAAAGGAGTTTCCTGAATAAACTGAATGCTTCGAAGGTCAGCGTAGCAGGGGCAGGGGTCTGGGGACCACGGTTTCAGGGGACATCTAAGTCAATTGGCATAAGAAAATCTATTAAGAAAACATGCTGCATCTCACTTTGAAGAGTGGTGTCTGGGGCCCTAAACTCTAGCAAGCAGCCATCTAAGATGCATCAATTGGTCTCAACCAACCCAGATCAAAGGAGAATGAAGAACACCAAGGACACAAGGTAATTATGAGTCCAAGAAACAGAAAGGGCCACCTGAACCAGAGACTACATCATCCTGAGACCAGAAGAACTAGATGGTGCTCACCTACAACCGATGACTGCCCTGACAGGGAACACAACAGAGAACCCCTGAGGGAACAGGAGATCAGTGGGATCCAGACCCCAAATTCTTGTAAAAAGACCAGACTTAATGGTTTGGCTGAGACTAGAAGGACCCCAGTGGTCATGGCCCCCAGGCCTTCTGTTGGCCCAGGACAGGAACCATTCCCGAAGCCAACTCTTCAGACATGGATTGGGCTGAACAATGGGCTGGAGAGGGATGCTGTTGAGGAGTGAGCTTCTTGGATTAGGTGGACACTTGAGACTATGTTGGCATCTCCTGCCTGGGTGGGGGGGGGGGAGATGAGAGGGTGCAGGGGGCTAGAAGCTGGAGAAATGGACACGAAAAGAGAGAGTGGAGGGAGAGAGTGGGCTGCCTCATTAAAAGGCTGCCTCATTAGGGGGAGAGTAATTGGGAGTGTGTAGCAAGGTGTATATGGGTTTTTGTGTGAAAGACTGACTTGATTTGTAAACTTTCACTTAAAGCACAATAAAAATTATATATATATAAAAGATAATCTGCACTCCAGAAATTTATTTTCTTCTAGAATTGCCTTATCAGCTGTTTTCTTCACGTCTCAAATACTGGTGTCCATAGTCCCTTCTTGGCTAGAAGCTCAATAGTTTTTGCCAGAGATTTTCCTCCTTAAAATGTTTCCAAAAATATTTTAGTATTATGAGAACAGCTCACTTGTGTCAGATTATATTGATTGTGCAATAACAATTTACGCAGTTTATTAGCAAAGAGTAATGCACACCAACATTCCCATGAGTAAATTACCTGGGGAAGGGGAGTATTTCTGTTCATTTTATTTCCACAGATTTTTCGGTAGCCAATTGACCCACACCCAGCTAATGGTGAGATATCAATGTCTCAGAGATTTCTGCATTGACATTGCTGCAATCCTAGAGCTCAGATTAGTAACTTTGCATAACACACAAACTGTAACAACCCACTTAACTCACATTTCTCTCCCTCTTAAGTATGTTTCCTTTGTAGTACGTGCATTCTTGCTGACCTTGCTAAAAGTGATCAAGTATTTCTCTAGAACTGGTTTGTGGCACCTTTAGATTTTATTTACCGTGCATGGGTGTCAAGCATTATTTGAGAACTGATTTTGGGAATACATATTAATCTTACTATTGAAATCAGGCAAAACAGTAAAGGGCTAAACAATTTAGTACGTTTTCAGTGTTGTGTATGAGAATGAGTGAAAATCTTTCTCATACACTTTGTGTGCTCAGTTAATTAGGGTTTTTTTTTTTTTTTTGGATGCCCTAACAGTAACCAATTTAATGAAAGAAGGAATTTATCTGAAGGATATTGGCCCACAGAATTGTTGAGAAGGCTTGAGAGTAAGGATCATATGAAAATGCTATAGTAAAGTCTCAAGACTCTAAGTAGCAAAAACAAATTAATAAGGTTGGCAGTCACTACTAATTAAATAAATGAAGTCTGTTCATTTTTTTCATTCTTGTATTATTGCAGTTGAAATTCAAATTACTGGAAATGAGGGTAGGATCCACTTCCTGTCTGCTAATTCTTCGCCATTTCCACCTTTTGGCTAGGTGAGGGCAGTTCACTTAATTTACATACCATTCAAGGTGTCCATCCATGGGATTATTTATGTATCCCAAAAGGCCAGATTCAAGCCCTAACCCCTGATACACGTGAATGTGACTTTATTTGGAAATAGTATCTTTGCAGATGCAATTAGTTAACTGAAGCAGGGTATGCCCTAATCCCATAAAAAGAGAAGAGACAGGGAAACAGAAGGAAGGTGGCCATGTGATGATGAAAACAGAGACTGGAGTTATGCTGCCACAAGAATCATCAGACGACAGGAGAAGGCAAGGAAAGATCTTCCTCTAGTGTCTTCAGAGAGAGCGTGGCCTTGCCACCACCCTGAATTCAGACTTCTAACTTCCAGAGCCATTTAGGAATAATTTCTATTGTTCTAAGTCATCCAGCCCTAGGAAGATAATATATATCACATAGTAGGGGAGAGTCAGGAGCACTGGCTGTGCGTGGTCAGCAGTTCAAACCCACCAATCACTCCAGGGGAGAAAGATGTGGCAGTCAGCTTCCATACAGCCTTAGAAACCATATAGAGCATTCTACTCTGTCCTGTAGGGTTACTGTGAGTCAGAATCGACTCAAAGGCAATGTTTTTCTTTTTTTTTAATCCCTTTTAAAGGAGCCCTGGTGGTGCAGTGGTCAAAGCGAGATGTGACAGTCCGCTTCCGTAAAGATTACAGGCTTGGAAGCCCTATAGGACAATTCTACCCTGTCCTATAGGATCACTGTGAGTCTGGATCAAGTTGGTGGCAACGAGTTTGGTTTTGGTCTTTTTATAGCTTCTAAATTATAGGTTGTAAATATATAAGTGAGAAGAGAAATCCCCCAAACACCGGCAGCATCTAAATTCCTTAAAAACCCTGGGGTGAGGGGATGAAACCCAAGTCTACCTGCCAGTCACCTTTGACTGGCAACCCAGCACCAACAAAATGTCCTTTACGTGCAGTTTTTCACTCCAATGTCTCAACTTTCTGTGATTCAAATATTAGAATCTTTGAACCTCTTTATAAATAGAGACAATTGGGACAATATATTTGGTGTGCAACTATCAAGAGATTTTAAGCTTATTTCAATAATAAAAGACTATCTGACCAATCAAGAGCAGGGAAACATTAAAGAGAACTTCTTTTAGAATTACATTTAATAATACTTGCCATATTTAATACTCCTAAAGATATGTTGTCTTAAAGAGAATTTGATATAAGTTCATGCTGATTTACCACTATTCCAAAATCAGGGTAAAAATATCAACCAGAAACAAAAGCATAAATGAAATAAAAGCTGACATTATACCCTTTATAAAAGAATGTACGACCGTAAACTGCTTACATACTCTGAGGTTTCTAAATCCATAGTGCTTCTGTATAGCCAAAGTACAATGTTTAATGATATTTATTCAGGAAGACAGTAGCTGCTCAACCTCCAGAGAGCTATTAATAGGTTTTGTGACTGACATTTAATGAAACCTCCATGTCCTCAAAATAGTTGACAAATGTATTAGAAATAGGGACTCTGCAGGGAGCACCTGTCTCTTGACACTAGAAATTTATGCTGGTCAAAGCAAGGAAGTCATCAATAAATCACACTGAGATTTGATACACATGCTGAACTCACCCCTTTCAGTCAGTGCGAACACATGATGTTTGTGGTAGCAACATTTTCCTTTGCTTTGCTTTAGTGTCAGAAGATCTCTGCAAAATGTGGTGAAGGGAGCTTGTACCTGCAATGTGGCAATTTAGATGTTTTTAATGACTCCTTCCTTGTTTCAAAATGCCTTGGCCAGTATCTTCTGATCTTTTCTGCACTCAGTATGCACATAATTAATAACTCTTTTCAGAGTTATTCTTCCTTTTGCTAGCTCAACTCTACTGATCCCCTGAGCTGGACTGATTGCAATGAAGAAAAGATTTAAATCCCATGCTACTTGTTGACACACTTTAGAAAACTCTTAAGGGGCCCTCACTTTCAGCTCTGCTATAAATTGCCTATACTTTCTTTTGGCAAAAGAAACCAGATTTAATTTTTTTTTCTCTCTCTCTTTGTTTTCAATTATTCTTCAAATAAATACAAAAGAGAGTTACAGAAATTATTTAAAATTAGGAACACTGAAGGAATGATCATGTGGAAATGAACAATGAAAAAGAGAACTGTGAAACTCCTTAAAGAAGAATAAGCGTACTTAAACTGAATAGAATGCTTAAACTAAAGCAATTCAAGGCTTGCCTAAGTCCGCATTGCTCTTCATACATCTGCTTCCATTATTCCTTGGGAATTGCCTGTTTTATTATGAGGGGAGCTCCCCATATATTTGCATACCTCTTCTAACCCAGATGAAGTGAGCCTCTAGTAGACACAGCCTTGGCTCTTGCTCCAACCCCTCCTGTGATTCTTCTTGTTTCTTTCTTTGTCATGGATGCCACCAAGATTTATCTTTTCATTTCCCCAAGCTGTAAGCAGTGTTGACTGTTGATGGCTCTCAACTAAGTTTCTGTCCAGGAACTGTCTTTAGCTGAAGAAAGCCTCTGTTATGCCCAAGATCATACCCACACCCTGCTGAGCACCACTATCCAGTGGTCTGTTGGTAGTAGGGACTGGGAATGGTAGAGGCACTGTTTAACGGTCTGTAGCAATTGCATTGGTAGGGAACAACTCATTGGTGTTGATTCTGAAATTGTTGTATGCAGATAGTGATCTTAAAGTCTGTTTCTAGTGAAACCAACCTGTTATTCTCCATAATATCTACCAAAACAAATCCAACACATCAAAAAAATTGATATTTTAATGAAGTTTGAGGAAAGAGATTGAAAAAGGTATTTATATCGTACTCTGCACAGAGTAAACTAAAAAAGGAGCTTTTTATTTTACTTGAATATAGAACTCAGCTGTTATTGATTTTTTTTCATGATTTTACAACCTCTTTTAATTTTTTAAAAAATATTTAATACATTTCATTTTTAGAGCACTTTAGCTTTATAGAAAAATTGCACTGGAAGTAGACTTACCAAATACCTCCTTTCACCTTGCACAGCTTCTCCTATTATTAACATCTTACATTTGTTAAAATTGATGAATTGGTGTTTATACATTATTACCAACTAAAGTTCATCATTTACATTAGGGTTCACTATTTCTGTTGTACAGTCCTATGAATTTTGACAAATGTATAATGTCATACGTCCACTATTACACTGTCATGTAGAAGAGTTTCACTACCCTTAGCATGTCTTGTGCTTCACCTATGCACCCATTTATCCCTCCCCTTACTCCCAGCACCTGGAAATCACTAACTTTTGTAGTGTCTCTGTAGCTTTGCCTTTTCCAGAATATCATGCGGTTGTAATTGTACAAAAAAACCATTGCCATTGAGTTGATTCCGACTCATAG
This sequence comes from Elephas maximus indicus, assembly GCF_024166365.1. Classification (NCBI taxonomy): domain Eukaryota; kingdom Metazoa; phylum Chordata; class Mammalia; order Proboscidea; family Elephantidae; genus Elephas; species Elephas maximus. The sequence continues at coordinate 33,472,606 of NC_064834.1, forward strand.
CAACCCTATAGGACAGAGTAGAACTGCCCCAAGCAGCAGGGTTTCCAGGCAGCAGCTGGTGGATTTGAACTACTGACCATTTGGTTAGTAGCCAGGCTCTTAACCATTCCAACACCAGAGTTCCTGTAATCACATAGTATGTAGCTTTTTCAGACTGTCTTCTTCCACTTAGCAATACTGAATCTTTTTTTTTTCCTTTGGTAGTATAATTGCAACCTTGTCTAGCAGTATGAATATGGACGCTGCTTCTAGATCCCAGATAACTTAAGCTGAGAATTGTCAAATCCATCTATGAATTTGACCAGTTATCCCCTTTAGTTAAAATATCAATTGATCAAATACTTTCATTGTTTTGAGACCATATGCACTGAAATTATCATAAAAAACTTAATATATAAAATCCTTAATCTTATTAGAATAAAAATAAAATAGTGGTGGTAAATCATATCATTATTTCCAGGAATACTTTTCAACCCAAGACTTTCTTTCAGACATTTGCTATCAAGTTTTGTTTTGTTTTTTTTATTTTGATGCATTCTTCATCCTTGGCTTCCCAACAAGTTAATGGTGTGTTTGTTTGATTGTTTTTAATAAAAAAAAAATAGTCAGTAAAAATATCCGTGTACTTCCCACCTGATTAGCGTGTACTTTTTGTCTTGCTCAATTGCTATCTGGGTTTAACAATACATTGAGGAACTACAGTCCAGTTGCCTTAAGGGGCATATTTTACTTATAAAGATAATGCATGTGTTCAAGTAAACCTAAAAGAAAAAAAGCACTTTTTTAAAAATTCTGTATTGACTAGATTACCCTGAAAGCAGTAGTGTATTTAATAAGAAATAAAACTAATATAAAAAAAAAGTAAGGAGCAAATGTCAGGGACTGAAAGTAGTAAGCCCCTAATAATGACTTACCTAAGATTTCCAGAGCTATGGTTTCACTCGTTAAACACTGTGCTAAGTTTTGACATTTGGATTTTGCCTACTAGTGGAGTTTAAATGAAAATGATGATCTCTGAGGCTTAGTAGGTACTACTGTCTGGAATAGCTAACCACTGGTTATTTTAAGAATATAATGGTTGCTAAACAGCTTTTATTTAACATTCATTTGTGTGTGTGTGCATTTATCCCTGGAGAAATCTGTATGTATAGCTTTATGATGCTATGTTTCTACTTTGTTTTTAGTTTCATTGTGTAATAGACTGACTTAATCCCATTCACCATAGATTTGAATATGTCAGTTTGTAGTAAATCCTGATTGTTTTTACTACTTTTAAGGGCTGCTCAGAGTCAGAATCGTCTTGACGGCGGTGGGTTTAGTTAATGATCATGACAGTAATTTATTTGAAGAAGTGTGAGGAATGTCAGTTCACCCAGACTTAACTTTTAAGTGTGAAACAGCAGGTGTTGAACAACAGATTGACCAGATAAGAAGTGGATCTTACACAGTCCTAAAGGCGACTTCCTAAGAAACCAGTTTATTCTCATTAGATGCTGCTGCTGGATTTGTGTGTGTGTGTGTTTGTAGGATATTTTGTTTTTTTTTAAGTGAGAAAATGAAAATGAGCTAGGAACAAATCAATATAGAACTCAGAAAAAGGCATTTCTAGTCAGGGGTGAGAAGAGCAAGCTATGGACCTATTAGTAACGATCTAACATATTTATAGAAGAATCAAGAAGTGCCGGAAGCAACATGTCTCTGTGTGATAATATGGCAATTACCTTTGTAACTTCAAGAGTACTAATAGGTACAAAGGTTAAAGTAAATCTCTCCTTCTCTGAAATGACACCCCAAAGTGATTGGGAAAATGTGCCTGCTATCTGTGGGTGATTAATGACAAAATCAAGTGAAGAGCTATCAGCAGGGGTCAGACACCTGAATGCTATCTGTACCTACTTTGTGAAGATAGAAAATTAAGATATTTCCTTTACATCTTTTAGGACAGTCCACATGTACTCACAAACACAGTTCTAATTTATTAGGAAAAAATATAGAATTAAGCATGTGTGTGTATTTGTATTTCATTGTCCCCTTAGGTCCAGCTTCTCTAAGATGATATTTTATAGCATTATTTCTAAAATATAATTGTATTATGTACTATGAAGGTAGTTATAAGAGTCCTATTTCAGGAAGTAAAATCTTAAATATTGTAAGGTACAACTGAACATGGACATTACAGATACCAAAGTGTGCTTGAGAATGTACTGTAATGTCTTTTCCAAAACATACTTCTTTGAAATATAGCAGAACGGCCTATAAATTAAGAGTAGCTATTTAAATTTATATAATATTACATATCTGTGAAAATAATATATTGTGTGTTTAATCCATTTCAGGTTCTCAAAATTTCATTTCTTTCTCATATTCCTGAAATATTTCTTATAAAAGAGAAAAGGAAAACACATTATCTGAGTACACACATAGGTAACTTTTTGTGCTAAATGTTTTACATTTAACTACTGACATTCATAGCACATGTTTGTGTTATAATACTTGAGTTAATTCAATGAAATAATATGCAGAATTCAGCCCCTCTCTCCTTCATAACGTAATATAGTATAAAAGATTTTTAGACATGACTTGGCTTGAATTCACATGTGCAGATACTCTTAGTTTATTCATTTATATTGAAACAGTGTTACTGACTAGTCTACATGTACAAATAGAATTTTGTAAAGCTTTTAGGATGGATGTGTGAATTTATATCAAACCTCAACCCATTTTCTGTCTACTGAGTTCAAATATCAGTATGACAGGTGTTTGTATTTATGCTTCATTTGCATTTATCAAAAATAAATGTCTGTTTACTTCGTGTTTTTTCACCTTAGTAATTTTGTTAAGCTCTAAACACCTTTGAGTTTTTGAAATTATTGTTAGCACACCAAATTTTTCATAATGTCTGAACCAATTCCAGTCTTTTGATAACATGTATAGTCTAAGCCTTAAAATTTCATCACTCAACACTGATTTGCTTAAACCATTATGTTTTAGAGTGATCTGTCTTATGATAATAACCCTAAAACACAGTTTTGGAAATTAACTTAACGTTATCAAACATTTAACATAAAGGTGTTGGATCACATACTAAAAAATACAGAAACAGAAAATAAGAAGTGTTAAATACATGTTTTCTGCAAATTGATCACTTTGACAATGTGGTTTCTATAAAATCTCCAATAGATCTGAAAAGGTTAAAACAACTAATAGTAGTTTCTCTTTGCCAACATATCCCATAGCATGAACAGATGGACCATATACTTCAAAGAGAGTTACAATTGTGGGGGATATTAAGGTAATATTCTGGCAGAAGTAGGCAGGACCATGGTGGTTACATCATTCCCAGGCAAGTGTATTAATAGTCTATCTAGTTACCATGATAGAAATCAAGAATTGAGAACAACACTTCAGAATTTCTAAGAAAAGGTGTAGTTGGAAAAAGTACCCAACTAAATTCTGATATAGACAGCTCAATATTTTCTCTACAACTCTATATGTTGTTGTTGTTATTGTTAGATGCCTTTGAGTCAGTTCCAACTCATAGTACCTTTGTGTACAACAGAACGAAACACTGCCCAGTCCGGCACCATCATCAGAATTGTTGTTATGCTTCAGCACATTATTGCAGCCACTGTGTCAGTCCATCTTGTTAGAGGTCTTCCTCTGTTTCACTGACCCTATACTTTACCAAGCATGATGTCCTTCTCCAGGGACTGTCCCACCTGCTAACATGTCTAAAATAATATATATTTTGTCATAAGCTGTATACTTTATCACAAACCAACTTGCTACCCTAAAGATAAAATAAATTAGAAGATTGCAAGAGAAACACATTCAAAAGAAATACTGTACAACCACATTCTAGGATGGACAAGAGCCAGGACAGCTCTGGGAGTCTAGAGAACAAGGAACTAGTGAACATTTGTTTCGGGTAACTGCTGTTGTGATGAATTAACTTCAATTAAATTTTCTCCTTATGTGAAATTCCTGTAGCATAATCAGATTGACTAACTTGTTTTTAAAGTCAAGCACAAGGCTACGGAAGATAAGTATAAGTTGCTTTGATGGACAGAATTACATGACTGTATACATCAGGAAGATTTTAAAATTGGTGTACCTTTACCAAAAGGAGGGGAAAGGGATGTTAGGCAGGTACAAACAGACTGCATTTCAGGCATCATTGAACTAAAATGAGCACTCTGACATAAGCTAAATGAATTTTTTTGAAAAGAGTGAGTCTGTTACTTAAGATTTTGCTAATGGAGTTTTATATCACTCATGAAAAGGGAGCTGGGAAGAAGACTTCAATGTTTGGTAATGAGTGCTAATGAGATTTGATTTTTTACTTTAAAATGAAAAGAGCTCTGTAACTAATTTGATCACTTGTAACCTTACTAGCAAAATCAAATAGGATAATGGAGTGAAGGATGGATATAATATTACATGGTGTTAAGTTCATAACCTGAAAGAAGCTGTTAACAGAATCAATCAACCCATTAAGAAAGAGTCTTCTAATTTAAATACAGTCAAGTATGTCCTAGTCAAATTTTCTATGCCTTAGAGTAGTGGTGTCCAAAAGAACTTTTTGAAATGATGAAAAAACATTCTATATCTGTGTTGTTCAATGTGATATTCAGTATTGACATGTGGCTATTAAGTTCTTAAACTGTGGCTAGTTTGCCTGAGGAGTTGAATTTTTAATTTTCCTTAATAGTAATTAATTAAAATTTAAATAGATACATAAAGTTAATGATTATCATTAGTGACCAAGGGTACTGAAGGAAGAAGTCCAAACTGCACTGAAGGCACTGGCGAAAAACAAGGCTCCAGGAATTGATGGAAAACCAATTGAGATGTTTCAGCAAATGGATGCAGTACTGCAGTTACTCATTCGTGTATGCCAAGAAATTTGGAAGACTGCTATCTGGCCAATCAACTGGAAGAAATCCATATTTGTGCCCATTCCAAAGAAAAATGATCCAAGAGAATGTGGAAATTATCAAACAATATCATTAATATAACACACAAGTAAAATTTTAGTGAAGATTTTTCAAAAGCAGTTGCAACAGTACATCCACAGCTAACTGTCAGAAGTTCAAGCCAGATTCAGAAGAGGATATGGATAAGGGATATCGTTACTGATGTCAGATGGATCTTGGCTGAAAACAGAGAATACCAGAAAGATATTTACCTGTGTTTTATTGACTATGCAAAGGCATTCAACTCTGTGCATCATAACAAATTATGGATAACATTGCTAAGAATGGGAATTCCAGAGCACTTAAACTGTGCTCATGAGGAACCTGTACGTAGACCAAGTGGTAGTCCTTTGCACAGAACAAAGGAATACCACGTGGTTTAAAGTCAGGAAAGGTGTGTGTCAGGGCTGTATCATTTCACCATACTTATTCAATCTGTGTACTGGGCAAATAATCCAAGAAGCTGGGCTATACGAAGAAGAACATGACATCAGTATTGGAGAAACACTCATTAACAACCTGCAATATGTAAATAACACAACCTTGCTTACTGAAAGTGAAGAGGACTTGAAGCACTTACTGATGAATATCAAAGACTACAGCCTTCAGTATGGATTGTACCTCAACATAAAGAAAACAAAAATCCTCACAACTGGACCAGTAAGCAAAATCATGATAAATGGAGAAAAGATCGAAGTTGTCAAGTATTTCATTTTACTTGGATACACAATCAATGCCCGTGGAAGTAGCAGTCAAATCAAACGATGTTATTGCATTGGGCAAATCTGCTGCAAAAGACCTCTTTAAAAAGTGGGACAGTGAATAAGAAAGACCAAAGAAGGATTGATACCTTTGAATTACGGTGTTGGTGAAGAATATTGAATATACCATGGATTGCTAGAGGAATGAACAAATCTGCCTTGGAGGACGTACAGCCAGCATGCTCCTTAGAAGCAAGGATGGTGAGACTGCATCTTATATACTTTGGACATGCTGTCAGGAGGGACTAGTGTCTGGAGAAAGACATCATGCTTGGTAAAGTAGAGGATCAGTGAAAAAGAGGAAGACCTTCAACTAGATGGATTCACACAATGGGGTCAAGCATAACAAAGATCGTGAAGATGGCACAGGAGCAGGCAGTGTTTTGTTCTGTTGTACATAGGGTTGCTATGAGTCACTGACTCAGTGGCACCTAACAACAACAATTGTGTTGGAGAACACAGCCTTAGAGTATATACTGTCATCTGGAGAGCAAATCAAAAATAGAAACCCATACAGATAAAAATGTATTTGCTAAGAAATTCAAGAAACACATTGCTGGAATAAGAGAAAGAGTGTGTCTCTCAGTGTTCTGAGTTGCAAGCAAAATAATCCACACTAGCTACTTTATGCAGATGGAGCCCAGGTGGCCCAGTGGTTAAGTGCTCTGCTGCTGGTGGTTGGAATCCACTAGCTGCTCCATGGGAGAAAGATGTGGCAGTCTGCTTCTGTGAAGATTACAGCCTTGGAAACCCTATGGAGAACTTCTACTCTGTCCTGCAGGGTTGCTAGGAGTCAGAATTGACTTGATGACAAGGGGTGTGTTTTTTTTAATGATTTGGTTTATACAGGAAAAATATTATCAAGGTGTGCAGACACCACACCTTGCCTGCTGGCACTTGGTCACTGAATGTTAGAAATTCCGTCACCATTTTTTCCCAAATGTGAATGTTTCTGTTGTCACCTTCAACAGAATGGATTCTGTACAGAAGCTATATTCTCCATACTACTATGATTAGGCACCCCCTGTGGATATGTTGAAGCCCTGATGGCGCAGTGTTTAAGCATTTGGTTGCTAACCAAAATACCGGATGTTCCAAGCCACCAGCTCCTCCTTGCAAACCCTATAGGGCAGTTCTACTCTGTCCTTTAGGGTTGCTATGAATTGCAATCTACTCAATGGCAATGAGTTTTTTTTTTTTTTTTTGGGTGGTATGGCACATCTGTGGATTCCAAGTTGCATCCTTGACATAGATAAGCCCAGGTAAATGATTTGAGGAAATCTAGGTAATTGAGTTTCCATGTTTTTTTTTTTTTTTTATCTTGGAAATACACAGACTGATAAGGAAAATTTGCAAAGGGTTCTAGCTTCCCTCAAATCACCAACATTCAAAAGGCCTGGTGATTTACTTCTGAAAATCAGTCAATGAAATCCCTATGGATTGCAATAGTCTGATCCACAACCTATCATGGGGATGGTAGTGAGGGACCAAACATCGTTTCCTTCCCTTGTGCACGGAGTCTTCATGAGTTGGAGGCTGATTCAAAGGCAGTGAACAATAACAACAGCAAATTATTATATACTCAATCATCATATCCTGAAAAACATTCCTATGCATATCTTTTAACTTACAAAAGATCAACTATACATGCTTGGTTAAAAAAAAAAAAAAAAACAGGATAAAAAATTGCGTTACATGTTCTGCTTGCACATATGCCTGCCATTCTGTTCAGTGAGTGTACACACTGGAGTAACTGGTGATATGAATTTGATGTTATCTTTATGTATGGCTGTTTTCCTTGTATCTCACAAAGTGAAGTATCTTGCAGCTTTGATTATGATTCCAGTGTTCAAAGATTCATGTTTTATATTCTCCCTGGCTTCTACACAAGAGCTAAGTACTCAGAGAATTCTGGTTTGTTAAATACAGAATTCTGATGTGTCTTCAAATCATTTGATTGAGAGAAAACAATGGGTGTCTCATTTCTGCAGGCTCAAAGTGGCCAGGTAATCTGGGGATCCAAAATAACGAGTACTCCTATCCCCAATCTCAAGGTTTCATGCTTTCCAAGTCAGAATCCTGGAATTGCAATAGCAAAACTGTCTAGGTTAGGAATTAACCTCCTCTGTAGTTCTGGTGTTTTAGAATTAAATTCTGGTCCTGGTCCTTGGTTTTCTCTGCTTTCTGGAAGCAGGATATGAACCATTCTTTATAAGCTACCAGTATGCCCTCTGGCTTTCACATGTAGTCTCTAGTGGATGGTTCATCATTCTCCATCTGTCTTACTCAAAACACTAGTTGCCCCTAGCAAGAAGTATCCTATTTCATTGTTCCTCTAATTACTGTTCTCACATATTTCTATACATCCCAGGACATATCTCTCTACCAATATCTTATCCCATTTCACTCTAGAAACCTGTTGCCTTGGAGTCATTACCACTCATGGCGATCCCATGTTCACAACTTCAGTTCACTACCACCAATCAAAATTTTACAATCACAGGCTACCTTGTTCTAGGGGCTCTTTGTAGTCCACTACTCCCCAGTGAGGGGCTCTCTATTGCCTGCCAAGCAGCATGTACCCCAGGTCTGTAATCCCATCTTTGTGTCTATGTTCTCAGACTATTTGTGGCACCAACAATGATTTGGGTTTTATGTGAAGCAGTCTGAACTGGAGATTTATCCTGGGGGACATATATTAGGAAGTTTTTCCATTGTCAATATTTTTGGTCTGTATCTACTGTTTTGCTATTTCTTCTGGGATTTCTTATGTTGTCTTTTTCTCCTTATGTGCCTTATTAGTGTCATGTGTATGAGACTTACTAATCATCTAACCGTTAAGGAGATAATTTGAATCTTGGGAAGATGATATCCTCCTCCAGAGAGACTTTGTATTTGCTTCTGCCAGGAAATGAGGACACTGCCTTCCAAAATCACAACAACCCAATTTCTGGAATTAACAGATAATCTGCAACCCTGTGTCAGGTTGTATACATCAAACAGATGCTTCCTTGTGGGTGGAAAGGCTCAGGTTCTCCCAAAAAGTAAGGGGTTTATCAATTCCTGGCAGTCTACGAACTGCAGGTAATGGAGCAATGGATTGCAATTCTTTTTCCCCTAGATCCACAGAATGGCATATCTCCCTGTGTTTCTGTCCTACCTATTGGTCCTGGGATTCTGGTGATTCTTCACTATTTTATTTGCTCTATGATGCCTTCAAGCATATTTTTTTTTTAATATTTTTCCAGCTTTCCTATTAATTTTCAAAATATAGATTCATATGAATTATTTAATCCACCATTAATAGAAACAAAAGTCAAACTATCTTTCAAGATATACTTACATTGTAACTGGACTTGAAAAACAAAATAAAAACCCATTACTGTGAAATCAATTCCGACTCATAGTGACCCTACAGGACAGAACTGCCCCATAGGGTTTCCTAGGAGTGGTTGGTGGATTCAAACTGCCAACCTTTTGGTTAGCAGCCTAGCTCTTAACCACAGTGCCACCAGTGCTTGCAGGTACCACCTAATTAATTTTTAGTTGATAGAGTGTTGTATTCAGTTGACAAAGAGTTCATAACCATAAACATTTAAAATGTTAAACAGTATAAACCAAACTCATTACCATCGAGTCAATTCTGACTCTTAGCGACCTTATAGTGACCATGCAGGGCAGAGTAGAACTGTCCCATAGGGTTTCCAAGGAGCTGCTGGTGGATTCAAACTGCCAACCTTTTGCTTAGCAGCCAAACGCTTAACCACCAGGGCCCCATCAAACACTATAGGTGTGCAAAAATACAAATTGCAAAGAATACGCTCTGAATTCTGTATACTATAATTTTCTCTATCACTGGGCACACATACTTACTATTCCTCTAACAAGTAAAATATAATGCATGTGAAGCACACATTTTCTATGCTTACAAGATAACGTTGATATATCTTTAGTTTGTTTATATTTGAGTAGTTAAAAGATATTTTGAAAAAGGCCAGAGCAATAAAAAGGGGTGGTAGGGAACTATCGCTCTAACACATTGCCCTTCTTTGTAATAATATAATATGGTTCTGTCCCTGGATTAAGCAGAGGAGTATTATTCCTGTGAAATCAATACATGAATATTATCAGTTGCATTCCTATCTTTCTTTAGGAACATACAGAAAAAAATGTTTTGCTGATTTAAGGACATGTTCTTACTTTCAACTAATCTCTCTTGCCTACCTCCTCAACTACTATAAAAAGAATTTAAGATACAAATCAAATAAAGTTGCATCTGTCTTTGCACAGCATAGGAAAGAAAAGGTCAATGAAAAAAAAACCTTTGAGGGAGAAAAAAGGAAGGAAGAAAACAGAAAAAGATGTTTATTTAACCTTTGTAGGATTTTCTGATTCCTGTATGGTGTAGTTTCAGAGATGCTGAATAATGTGAATACCTGAAAGAGACAAAGCTTTAGAAAATAATACAAATTTATCACAACACGATAGAGGTGTGATCTCCATGTTTACCTCACATATTAATCCATTAGTTCTGTTGAGTAAGCATATCTTATCCATGTCAACTCTTCCTTTGTCCCTCTTAAACTCCTATTACTTCTCAAATTGCTTAAGTGAGACTTTGTAGCATAGACTTGCTCAGTTCAACTCTAACAAATATATATTGGGTACATATAGTTATTTAATGGAGAATCAAAATAAAATAAAGTTCAGGTCAAACAACCTGGTTTTAATTCAAGATTCAAATAGGGTGCATGACACAAAAGCAAACACCCCCAAAAGAACTTACTGTCAACCATCACCATCACGATCATCATCATCAACAACTAGGCATTAATTTAGATGCAAAGGTTAATAGGGCATTGTCCCTTTTATTGAATGGGTAGAGAGAAGTAAGTCAGTGTGTTTAATGTTGAGAGCATTGCCTTAGCAATATGAGAGGTTAAATGAAGGTATTTAGTCCATATGACGGAAATCAAGTTGAGAAAAAATCTCTTGAATCCAATGACACGTGAGCTGAATATTGAAAATTGAATATGCCAGGAAAAAAAAAAAACGAAGGCAAGGAAGGGAATTCAGAGGAAGGGGCAGAATTTTCAGAAGTGCGTGGTAGGGTAGAAAGCCAGGGAAGTGAGCTGAGCATTGGGGAATTCTTCAACTCTTAGTGTTTGTGCAGAGAACTTAAAGCAGCTCAAGTGTAAATCATTTGTAGAGCGACACGCCACAAGTTTGGAGAGCTGGGCCAGGATGAGGTCAGGGAAGGGTAGACGTGCCATGCCAGGCACCTGGTTTTGGTGCTGTAGGTGATGGTGAGACACTGAAGAATATGAAGGAGTCATTTACCTCTGTCAAAACTTGACCCTAAAGGAAAAATGAGAATTTGATGTAAGAGTCAGGTTCTAATTCTTTGGGATGCAGAGTACCCTTCCTTTTTCCCATACCCATCACTTTTTCAAAATGGTCCGTCAGTCTCAACCACTTCTTAATTCTTTCATAAGGCTGCATACTTTCTCTGGGACCCTCATAATATAAACATAGAATACAACCTTAGTTTTGTGCTCTATTCCTAAATCTACTTTGTTTTGTTTCAATGTTGGCAAGTATATTTTTCTCAAGTAGATTTTAATTTCTCTGAAAGTCATAGCTTTTTTGTAGATAAACCAATATACCAAGAAAGCTAAGAGGGACCTTAGAACTCATGTAGCCTTGTTCGTATATTTCACAGCAAATTGGGGACCAGAGGGGATAGATGATTTGTATAAGCGTGCGGAAACAATTTGTGACCAAGCAAGAAGAGAATAGTCATCCTCTGGCTGCCTGTTAAGACTTCTGCATTGTGCCTCTTGTATTCTTTCCATGTCTTCATGTTGTTACACACCTAATAATTGCACACCACCACACTCATATTTGGAATTTTCTGTTAGGTTTTTTTGTTTTTTAATTAATTAATTAAGACCTTTATATGTTTAAGAACGATTTTGTTGTAGTTAGGTGCTGTCTAGTCAGTTCTGGCTCATAGCGACACTATGTATAACAACAAAACCTTGCCCGCTCCTGTGCCATACTCACAGTGTTTGTTATGCCTGAGCCCACTGTTGAAACCACTGTATCAATCCATCTCCTTGAGTGTGTTTCTCTTTTTCGCTGACCCTCTGTTTTACCAAGCATGATGTCCTTTTCCAGGGGCTGATACTGTTCGATAATTTCCACATTCTGTTAGAGTATCTTTCTTTGGAATTGGCAAAATATGGATCCCTTCCTGTCAGTTGGCCAGGTAGCTGTGTTCCAAATTTCTTGACATAGACAAGTGAGCACCTCCAGTGCTGCAGCTCTTTGTTGAAACATCTCTCTTGGTATACCATCAATTCCTGGAGCATTGTTTTTTGCCAGTGATTTCAATACAGCTTGGACTTCTTCCTTCAGTACCATCGGTTCTTGATCATATACTACCTCTTGAAATGCCTGAACGTCGAACAATTCTTTTTGGTACAGTGACTCTGTGTATTGCTTCCATCATTTTTTGATGCTTCCTGTGTCTTTCAATATCTTGCCCATAAGATCCTAAAATATTGCAACACAAGGCTAGGATTTTTCTCCAGTTCTTTCAGCTTGAGAAATGCCAAGCGTATTCTTCCCTTTTGGTTTTCTAACTCCAGGTCTTTGCACATTTCATTACTTTAGATTTACAGAAAAATACAGTACAGAGTTCTCATATACTCCCCAACCCCCACACACAGTTTCAACTATTCTTAACATTTTAATATGATACATTTATTACAATATTGCTACAATATTAATAATTAATGCCCCTACTTTATTCAGAGTTCCTTAGCCTTTACTTAATGTCCTTTTTCTTTTCCAGAATTCTACCTAAGGTGCAACATTACATTCAATTGCATTCAATTGTCAAGAGCCCTGAAGCTCCTGTTGCTGTGGCAGTTTCTCAGACTTTCCTTGTTCTTGGTGATGTTGATGGTTTTGAAGTTTGAGTGAGGTATAATGTAGAATGCCACTCTACTGGAAATTGTCTGATTTTTTTTTTTTTTTTCATGATTGGACTGGTGTTGAGTTTTTGACTTTGATCACCTGGCTAAAGTACTGCTTATCAGATTTCTCCACCATAAAGTTTCCCTTTTTTCCATCTTTCCATACTGTGCTGTTCTGAAGAAAGTTGTTATGTATAATCTGAACTTGAATGGGGAGTTATGCTTAGGGTGGAATGTTTATATAATTTATTTGGAATTCTTCACAGGAGATTTGTCTCTTCTCTCACTTTTATTAATGCAATCAATTATTTCTTCATATCAGTATGGACTCATAGATGCTTCTTTTATACTTTGGGTTATAATCCATTATTACTTGGTTCTTTTTTTCCCCCCTACTCATTAGAACTAAAGGAGATTTCTCCAGATCTAATTAATATTTTAAATAATTCTCATTAAATATTCTAAATTCCAGTTTTCTATCCTAAATTTTTTTTAGAATTTTAATGAATTTTTAGCCAAGCAATTGCATATTTTTACAAAGCCTGAAAAGAGATCAGCAGATTAGAGAATATGAAGAGATTATTGAGTATCCTATTTAAGTAACTATGCTATTAACATCTACAATTCAAAACAGAGCATTTTCGGCTGCAAAAGTTAGCAAACATTTTACATGCTGAAAAGTAAGTTTATATCGAGGAAAACATTATATAATGGATAGATTTTCAAATATATTTCCATAACCTTAAAATTAATCAATTTATATCAGTCTGATATATGTTACTTGTCTAGTAAATATTCATTAAACACTCATTATAGTCCCTGTATGGGGGCCCTGGTGGCACACTGGTTAAGACCTTGGCTGCTAACCAAAAGTAGGCAGCTTGAATCCACCAGTTGCTCCCTGGAAACCCTAAGGTGCAGCTCTACTCTGTCCTGTAGGGTAGCTACAAGTCTGAACTGACTTGATGACAATGGGTATAGTTCCTGTATAAGAGCGCTGGTGGCACAGTGGTTAAAGCTCTCAGCTGCCAACCGAAAGGTCAGCAGTTTGAACCCACCAACCACTCCACAGGAAAAAGATATGGCAGTCGGCTTCCATAAAGATTACTACCTTGGAAATCCTACAGAGCAGTTATACAGTGTCCTATAGGGGTGCTGTGAGTTGAAAGGACTGGGACAGTGGGTTTGGTTTTTTATAGTCCCTGTCCTTAAAGAGCCCACAAGTACAGAGACCTATGAATAAATATTTTTTTCACAATATGATGAACACTATAACAGAACAATATTCAAAATCCTTGTTAATTTTTTTTTTAAACTTCTTCAAGCTAGATACAGAATCTGTGTTAAGAAGATGAACTGTTATAAATGTTTGATAATGACTTTGATCAAAGCATATTGGTTGTTGTTGTTATTTACTTGTTTCTTTCCTCTGACTAAAAAAAAAAGAAAACAAACAAAAAAATCCACTGTTGTCGAGTCCAACTCATAGTGACCCCAGGGTAAAACTGCCCCACAGGATTTCCAAGGAATGGCAGGTGCAGGTGGGTTATGAACTGTCGATCTTTTGGTTAGAAGCTAAGTGCTTAACCACTGTGCCACTAGGGCTCCTACAGTTAAATTATCAGGTCAGCCTGTTAAAGGCAATTGGCTGAAGAGCACGCTAATTGCTCACTGATAGTCGTCTTAATTGGCTTACCTGCCTTGGTTCAATTGTCTTGCTATTTTTAAAATTTCCCCAAGATCACTTAATTAAAGCACTCTTCATTAATCCTTCAAGAGGATATAATCTTTGTAATTCTCATTAAAATTAAAAAAAAAAGAAAACACTGCAAAATGATATCATACTGTGTCATAATTTTTAACTTTAATTACAACCATGTCTATAAATGAGAGCATACAGGGTAAATCAAGTGAATAAGGGAAGTAAAGAAACTTAAATGTATTATTGTATCAGATAGTAGCTGAGAAGAGCTCCTACTTCACAAAGTTGATTCTTTCAGAAAATAAAACAAGTTAATTTATAAGATGCATGTAATTTTAAACCTTCAGAATTGTTTTTAATTTTAACCAAAATAGCAACAAGAAGAAACATTATATAACTATTGGTTTGCATTTATATTTTGCAAAAGTGCATAATATTTTTAAGAATGTATAAAATATTACATTTCATCACGCCCAGTTGAAGCAGAGTTCCATCTTTTCTAGAGATGAAATGGAGTACCTCTGGCTATTTTTAGTTTCTGACGAACCACTGCAGATCACACATAAGCTTATGTACTTTGTGAAATCTCCTGTAAAAATAGCAAGGTGATGTCATTCTAATTACTTTAAGATGTGCATTATGGATTATTTCCCTGGGCGATTATGGGATTAACTTCAGTCTGAAGCTTAAATGAGTTGTTTAAAATCCCAGTATATGTGTGGATACCTGATTTCTATTGACTTTCTTACCCATCTTGTAGTGTTGAAATTTTTCTCAGGAAGACCAAAAGAATTTGCAGTTTTCCTGTTAAAGAGAAGTTCTCCTGGTTAACACAAATGCTCTTCCAAACCCCACTCTCATGGCTAATACAGAGCCAAAAGAGGCACTGGGATACGTGCCCAGAACTGAGAGTGGGTACTTTAGGTTTGAAACTAGGCTTAAACAACCAGACGTGCCATCTCCAAGGTCTAAGTTCCAATAATAGAGATAAACTAATGTTGTCATTTTATTGATAATAATCATTGCCATAGCCAATTTAATGACAGAAGTTAATATGTATTAAGAACATATGTAGGAAGTATGAGTATCTATTGAACATTTTTAAGGCAATAGGATAGCTCCCAAGTTCTATTAAAATGAGGACTTTTTAAATTCAAAATTTCATATATTGATAGTATATGCAAGTTGACATTTTCCATTTTCTTTTAAATTTTATAAATTATTTCCTGGTGGATCTAAAATTATATTTTTTGAGGAACAGTTAATGGGGTCTAGTAGAAGGTTGTGTATAATATTTCAAGTTCATAATTAAAAGTCGTTAAAGAAATGCTAGATTATTTGCAATTTTGCCTGCCTCAAAGTATTTATAAGTTTTAATAGAGAAAAGGTGATATTAAAAGAAGGTGTTAATGCTCCCATATGCATGAATGAGTTTTTTCTTTTTGTGAATTCTATTTTAACTTGAATTACAATGTATTATCTCCACATTCAACTGCAACAATACTAAACTTATTAAGAGTAAGATTGGCTCTTATAAAGTAATTCTCACCAAATTAACTAGTCCTTTTTTTTTTTTTTTTTTATTTTATTAATTAGGTTTTTTTTTTTTTTGAGGGTATTAACAAATAAACACCAGGCATAATCCTAAAATAAAGCCCCAGAATATTTCTCAAATAAGATCCAAATGTAGCTTCCTGATTATTTTGATTATTTATGTGCCTTGGTGAATGTGGACTTGTCCAAGTAGGGTCAAGACCTGGACCTAAACTATGCCAATCCTTCCCTATTTATACTTGATACTTTGCAGTATGCAGAAACTTTGAAAAGTCTAACATAGAAAAATAAAAATAAGAAAATTACTGTTTGAATGCTTGGAAAATTCTCAAAGAAAGAAAGTTTAGAAAAATCCTACAGTTACAGAAACAGTTTTCAATTTTGTTTATGACAATAACTCCAGGGAGATTAATTGAATCTATTTCTTTGGAACCTGGTATTTTGTAGGTGATCACCTATTATGTGAGGAAATGATGTTAACCTGCAGTGAATAGTGTCACATTAATTTGAATTCTGGTTATACCTTTTGAACATGATTACAATTTTTATTTAATAGTATAAGATTATAAGAGAAAGCATTTCATTTTTTTTGTTTGTTTTTGTATGGGCATTTGATCTTTCACAATAGGAGCTGAATGATTTTTTGCTTTTTTAAGGCTGTTTTAGAAAATACATGCCCTCCTGAAGGCTTGAGAAGTCATCGCTCTGCTGCAAACGTTTTTCCAATCATTGCTCGCTTATATAAATCACAGCAAATTGCAGCATGTGTTTATAAAGCTGAAAAGTAAAACTACTATAGTAGATTATTATATAGATAAATTATATGAGCTTTATCTTTGAAAAAAATTAATTTTTAGTACCATACTGCTAATTTATATTTTAAATTAACTTCATGAAATAATGATGTATAGTAATTGAGATTGTTTAATTTATTATGTAATTTTCTCATATATTTAATATATTTGGCTTCTCTTAAAACATATTTTAATGATTTTCCTTACACAATCTTTGAGGAATAATGCAGAATTATATTAAATTATTGAGAAAGAATAGTGGCTGTTGGGAAAATTTCTGTGTTCTGTCATTCAAAATGATATGTATTCTATTCCATCAATGACACAAAAATGAATATGTTGAAAATCAGTGATTAGTGCTTTGATTTACTTTTGATAAATTAAATTTTCAACCAGATGTGTGTGTCTCTAAAGTCAATAACTAAAAAACCATTTGGGGAGAGTTATTTCTAGTATCAGAGAAAATATTAAAGTTGTCAAAGATTCCATTTTACTTGGGTCCACAATCAATGCCCATGAAAGCAGCAGTCAAGAAATCAAATAACATATTGCATTGAACAAACCTTCGGCCAAAGACCTCTTTAAAGTATTCAAAAGCATATATGTCACATTGAGGACTAATGTGCGCCTGACCTAAGTCATAGTATTTTCAGTCGCCTCAAATGTATGTGAAAGTTGGACAGTGAATAACCAAGACTGAAGAAAAATCAATGCCTTTGAATGACTCAATGGCACCTACCAACAGCAACATTTCTAATGTATTTTTGATTGATAAACATATAAAGAACACAAAGGAGATGAATAGATGAATGATAGAATAAATCAATCTTCCATTCTTGATTATCTTGTTTTAATAATTTTGACAATGGTAACTCCAAATCCTGTGAATATGTGACCTTACATGGCAAAAGTGACTTTGCAGATATAATTCATATTAGACCCCTCAAGAAAGGGAGATTATCCTGTTATGTCTGCAGTTTTTCAATCTAATAACATGAACACTTGAAAGTAGAGAATTCTTTTCTAGCTGAAAGCAGGAGGGATATGGTAGAAGGGGAAGTCAGAAGGATTAGAAGCTTCAGAAGGACTTGACACACTGGCTCTGAGATGTAGAGGACCATTTGCAAGGACCAGAAAGAGACCTCTAGGAGTTAAGGGTGATCCTCAGTGACAGTCTGCAAGGAAATGGAGACTACTATGCCACAAAAACAAGAATCTGAATTCTGCCAATGGCTTGAATGAGCCTGAAAGTGGCTTCTTCCCACAAACTCCAAAAAAAGAGTCCAACTGGCCAATACCTTCGATTTTGGCCTTGTGAAACACAGAGCAGAAAAACCAGCCAACCAACCCAAACATCTGACATATAAACTGTGATGTAATAAATATGTCTTTTAAGCCACTACGTTGTAGTTATTTATTATGATATTAGTAGAAAACTAAAACAAGGAGCGTCTGCCTATCTCCATTAAATCACTTAAGATAAGTTTCTCTTTTTAAAGGCTCCATTAGAATAATTCAAAGTAAGTAAACACTGTTGATCTTTTTTTATTTTAATAACCGATAGGAAGGGAAGAGAACATATAAGTCAATGAGAAAACTAAATATATTTTAGAAATTCAGATTCAGAATCAGTAAATGAAAATTACTTGTTGAATGATCTCATGTGAACCCATTTGTTCTCACGATAATAAATACAATTCAATAATTGGATTACATAATCATACAAATTTTGATAATTTCTAGTCATGTTTAATCTTTTTAAAAATTTTATACAAAAATGGAAATGAATTAGGGAACTAGTTAGTTGCTTTATTAAGGTAATCATTGCTTTTTTTCACATCAATAGATGTACAATTCTAATACCCATATAATTCTAATAAGACTAAAATTTTTTTTAAATTATAACTTCAAAAAATGACTCTTAATTTCATAGCAGATCTTTATTAATGCCTTGACTTACATGGAGAAAAGCAAGAATATACATATTCTAAGCTGAACACTTCTTCCAGTTCATTAGTAGGCCTTCTCAAGTAAAGCTTTCACTGCAGTCAATAATGGTAATTAGAGTAGGTGATTAATCATTTAAACTTGCCATGCATTAAACAATTCATTAACTGCTTTATATTTAAGCTTCTTAATAAGACCATGAGGAAAATACTATCATTTTTCTATTTTGCCCATAAGAACTGTGAGGCCCAGTAAAGTAAATTGCCCAAGTTAACCCACCTAGTAAGTGGAAGAACTGACACTGTAAACAAGCATTTAAGATAAAGTCCCTGCTTTTAAACACTCTTCTATCATGCTTTCCAATTAGACTAGTAATTTTTTTTTTAATCTACTAAGTACTAAAAAAGTAAACTCAAGTATTTTACTTTCACACTAATGACAAAGCAATATGTGCTGAATAGTTCTGATTTAACCTCATAATCCCATTAGAAAAGTGTAATGTCAATTATTTTTTATTAGTCTACAATTTTTTAAAAGAATCTTTATCCTTTTTTTCAGTGAATTTTTGTTGAGCATTTACTGTGTGAAAGATATTGGTCTAAGTCTGAGCATATGTCAATGAAAAAATATGCAAAATCCCCTCCACTCACTGGAGTTTACATTCAACAGTGAATCTGTTGTGAAGGATAGACAAACAAATTAATATGTAAGATATATGTTATGTCATATGGTAATAGGTGGTACAAAGAAAAACAGAGGAGAGAAATGGGGTAAAGTGTGGTGAGTTGTCATTTGAGCAGAGATCTAAAGAAGATGAGGAATTTAGCCATGTGGTTATTGGGAGGAAGAACTTTCCAGGAAAAGAAAAAAACAAATTCAAACATCTTGAGGCACGAATGCACATGGCACTTTTGAGGGAACACCAAGAAGACCAGAACGGTTAGAGTGAGTGAGGGTGAGAGAGGTATAATATGTATCCATAGAGTTTGTGGGCACCAAGTCATGATCTGGTTTGTAGCCAGAGTGAGATGGAGAGTTTGCACAAAGGACAGAGGTGATCTGACTTATGTTTTACAAGGTTACTATGGCTCACTATGCTGTGAATAAACTAAATGGGGGGAAAAGGTAAAAAGAAGGAGAGTCATAAAAAGGCTGGTCCAGAGAGGAGGTTATATGGCCTGGACCATGGTGGTAGAAGTGGAGGTGATAAAATGTGGTGAGTTTAATTAACATTGAAAAGCAATTCATTGGTATTAAAGACAGATTCCCTGAAATAAAGAGAAACCAACGATATATCATTATGGGTAGGAAGTAGCATGAAAGAATAAGAGAATTCAAGGATAACTCTAAGAACGTTAGTCTTAGTAGCTTGAAGGATGATGTTGCCCTTAAATGAAATGTAGAAGACAGCAGAAGGAGCTGGTTTGAAAGAGAAAAAGAATTTGGTTTCGGATGTTCTATAATTGAAATATTTACTGACAATTCAAGTGGAAATATGGCATAGATAATTGTATATATGACTGCTGAGTTCAGGGGAGAGGCTCAGTTTGGAAATATAATTCTGTTAATTTTTATATTTTAAATGACATTTTCACATCATAGGACTAGATGAGATCATAAAGAGAGAAAACACAGCAAAAAAGAATAGGTGTAAGAATTGAACCCATTTTTTACTCCAGTGTTTAGAGATGATAAACAGAAGGAAGCGCCAACAAAGAAGACTGAGAAACTAGAGAAAAAAAACTTGGGGAGTGTACAGACTTGGAAGTAAAATAATAAAAAAAAAAAATCTTTAATAATGAAAGAGTAATTAATGTGACAAATGCTATTGATAGTTCAAGTAAGAGTAGTACCAAGAATTAGTTATTGAATTTAGTAATCTTTACCTTAAAAGTGCATTTCCAGAAGTGTGAAGGAGATAAGAGACTGATTAGCATGTGTTCAAATGTAAATGGGTGTAGAGAAATAGAGAAAGGAGTATAAACAGCTCTTGGGGGGAAAATTGCTGAATAGCAGTTGTAGAGAGAGGGAAATGTTGATTTATGAAGTTTTCATAAGGTGAAAGGTATGATAAGTGTGATGGAGAGGAGATATTTTATGATGCTGAGAGAGAGGTATAATTGTCGGGGCAATATTCTTGGGTAGATGAAAGTAGAGGAGATTATAGAATAATCCGGAGTAATTCTTATAACAATAGCAAAAGGCCAGAAAGTTTTTTATTGCTTCTTGACAATTTTTTGTCCACTGTATAATTAACAGTGAAAATGTTTTGACTGGCTTTATTCTTCTCAATTTGAGTAAATTCAGCTTTTTGTTTTTCTTAATAAAATATCACTTTGGATTTCATTTCAGAAACACAACCCAACTACTTCAACTTCTAGCACACTGCATATATGCAAAGTTTTATCACTGTGTGACATGGTTGTAAAAGGGAACACGTTTTACCTTGATTAACAATGTCACAGCAAACAAACAAACAAATCCATTGCCATTGAGTTTATTTGGGCTCATAGAAACCCTATAGGATGGAGTAGAACCGCCCCATAGGGTTTCCAAGGAGCACCTGTTGGTTTTGACCTTTAAGTTAGCAGCCGTAGCTCTTAATAACCACTAATTTGTATTAATTACATTACCTGGGGAATATAAATTTACACTTAGCTTTTATGCGTGACGAGATATTAAATACAATCAATGATTTATAAATTAACTAGTGATAAGTTTTAAAGCATAGTTAAGCCTTGAACTAATTTAAAGCAGAATCAAGTCAGAAGAGACTTCAATTTTTTTTAATGTAAATTGTAGGGTCGCTATGAAAAAAGGTCGCTATGAGTCGGAATAAACTTGACCTCAATGGATTTGGGTTTTTTTGTGCTTGTTTAATATAAACTGCTTCAGTGAATGAAGTGCTCTCAAAATGAAACTCTTCCTTTACCCTAATGTTCATTGCATTAAATATCTCTTAATCTCTCTCTCTCTCTCTGTTTCTGCCTCTCTATTTCTGCCTTTTCCTTCTTTTCACTCCATCCCTCAATCTTTTACCTACTCTCCTTTGCACAGTTTCTCTGGCAATAGAACTTTTAACGTTACTCATTTTTATTCTCCTTTTTTTTTTTTTTTTTAATTTTTTTTATTGTTGATATCATTGTTTTTTTTTTTTCCCCCTCAGGTATCTCCATTATAATTTTCCTTCAACTAGGAAATACACAGAGTATTCAAACTATATTTTGTACACCAAAACCCAGTGCTGTTGAGTCGATTCTGACTCATAGCGACCCTATAGGACAGAGTAGAACTGCCCCACAGGGTTTCCAAGGAGCGCCTGGTGGATTCGAACTGCTGACCCTTTGGTTAGCAGCTGTAGCACTTAACCACTATGCCACCATTTTATACACAAACACGATAAATATTATTACAGAGAAAAGGTAATTGTTCGCCTATTTCTCTGTAGAGAACAGCATAGAGTATACTTAAAGTTATGAATCTGAAGTTCGAAGATCAGAATTTCCTTGCCATTTGAAGAAGCGAGGTAATGTGAACATGGCCTTCCCCTATCTTGTATGAAAAGTTTTTTCCACTGAAAAAGTTTTCTCAGAACCATTACCCTGTAGGAGATTATTCCACTCCAAAAAAAAAAAGCCTGTAGTTTGAAGTCAGCTTCGTTTTGGATAACTTACTTAACATATCTCAACCGCCAATTTCGAATTATTAAAATTATTATTAAAATGAATATAGTATTACTTTTCTCAGAAGGTTTTTATAGTGATTACTCAAGCTAATGTGTATAAAATAGATTGTGCAGAAAATGGCACATAGTAGAAGGTCATTAATTTAATTTATTCACTCTAGCAAGTGATACTCTCAGTCTTTCAAAATTTGCTCAGCTATTCAGTAAATCTTTGTTGAGTACCTGCTCTGTGCAATGATAGTTCTGAATACTGAGGACACGGTAGTTAACAAAATAGATAGAAGTTTCTGCTCTCATGGAGGTTATGTTCCATCTTGGTTTTATCACACAATTTTGAATTGGTCCTTATGTCCCATTTGTGATTATTTTTTTTTACAACTCTCTGATTTTTTCATCTTTTATGTTGCTTTTTTTCTAAATAGTTTTGAAAATTGTAGCACATGTAAGTTATTTCACTTCTACATTAAATATTACAGCTGGATATTTAAGTACATATTGTTATTATTTTTTTTATTTTGTTGGTAAGAAATTCATATAGGAACTCTGATGGTGCAGTGGTTAAGCACTTGTCTGCTAACCAAAAACCTGGCAGTTCAAACCCACCAGCTGCTCTGCAGGAGAAAGATGTGGCAGTCTGCTTCCCTAAAGATTTCATCCTTGGAAATCCTATGGGGCAGTTCTACTCTGTCCGATAAGGTCCCTATGAGTTGGAATCAACTCAGCAGCACTGGGTTTAGTTTTTGACAGAGTAAACTAAACATCAGTAGAGTAACTGTTTTCATGAGGTATAAATATAAAACCAAGAAACCCATTGCTAGCCAGTCGATTCCGACTCATAGTGACCCTACAGGACAGAGTAGAACTACCTGCTAGGGTTTCCAAGGAGCAGCTGGTGGATTTGAACTGCTGACCTTTTGGTCAGTACCCAAGCTCTTAACGACTGTACCAGCAGTATTCCGCAAATATAAAAAAAGGGCAGCATAAAAACATATCCCACAAGTGGTCTGTGAGAAAATTTATCTAAGACAGTTGAAATTAGTGAGACTCCTCAACCTTGTGGTGAAAAACAGACTTCTCCCAGTATTCCTCCTTAACTTCTGGGTGATGATTTTTTTTAACTCGTCAGCCTCAAACTAACTTGTTATATGATGTTGCCTTTTGCCTATTGGGTTTTCTTGTGATTTGGGCTTTTGTTTATTCTCATTCATTGTGTGTGTAGGAAAAGATACTTTTATTATGACCAACTGAAAAGCTTTTTCTCTAAAAAAAAATGCTTTAAAAAAATAAGCAAAATAAAACAAACAAAAAACATCACCAGAAAAAAAAAAAAAAAAAACAACCCATGTGAACAGTCTCCCTCTAACCAAGCTCTTTGAGGGAAGAAGTTGGTCCCTATCCACCATTTATTTTGTCCTGACCAATGCCCTTTCTCTCAGTAATTTTTGTTTGTTTGTTTGCATAAAACTGTGTTGCCCTCACTTCACTGGCTTATACACTCAAAAGGCAAAGCACTTACATATTCTTGTAAACATGAGGACTTTTTTGCCATTTTGACTTGATCCTACATGTTTGGAGCCCCAGTGGTACAGTGGTTAAGAAGAACTCTACTATTAACCAAAATGTTGGCAGTTTGAATCTACCAGTTACTCCTTGGAAACTCTATGAGGCTGTTCTACTGCATCCTATAGGGTCGCTACAAGTCTGAATCAAC
Organism: Elephas maximus indicus; assembly: GCF_024166365.1. Lineage (NCBI taxonomy): Eukaryota > Metazoa > Chordata > Mammalia > Proboscidea > Elephantidae > Elephas > Elephas maximus. The sequence continues at coordinate 33,496,719 of NC_064834.1, forward strand.
TCGACGACATTGGGTTACCTACATGTGTATCTCTTACTTATACCAGGTGTTACCTTGGTCTACCCTTTAAGACCAGTATTTCTCCAACCACGTAGATCATGAAGTCTAACCTATGCTACATAACCTATTCAGCTTTGTAATCTCTCAGTCATCACTGAAATTGGTGGAAGCTGGTTTGTTGAAAAACATTTCTGGCACCAATTAAAACTTGGCAGCACATCATTTACTTACATGATATTCCCCCAAGAACCCTACCTTAAGAATCTTTATTCTTCATTTTCTCACTCAAAACACATGAGAGAGAGCACACATTCCTATTGTAGAACAGTGGCTCATAGTGGTCATTCCTCTATGAGGGTGTGTAAGAAATTCTAGAGGGAAGTAGATGAAAAAAGCTTAGAAGGTGGTTTAATATGTCCATAGTTCCACCTCTCGTCTTGCTATTTACTCTGTTCTTATATTCTGCATAAGCAAATCTCACATATTCTTTATCGGGTATGGCAAGTTCATTCAGTGAACATTTTCTGTTTAGTCTTGTGTGGAACAAGGCTAGACACTGTGTAACACATTTCTTAACATGCTTAGGGACCATTGAAAGGGTATATATTTATTTTCCTTAGCATTATTTTTTTCTCCAGTTTGCTTTACCCACTGCCATCGAGTTGATTCCAACTCATAGCAACCCTATAAGAGAGAGTAGAACTGCCCCGTAGAGTTTCCAAGGAGCGCCTGGCAGATTCGAACTGCCAACCTTTTGGTTACCAGCCGTAGCACTTAACCACTACGCCACCAGGGTTTCCTATTAAGCACTGTATTTTGAGCACAGGCCTAAGAAAACTTGGTGAAGGTACTCTCTCTTCCTCAGGTTGATTGACAAATCCATATTTTCACTTTTTTTTTTTTTAATCGGACCTCATAGATCACATTTGCATGTTAACAGGCAACCATCAAGTTTCCTAAGAAAATATGCATTTAGAAAAAGACTAAATGTCTTATATTAACCTTTTAACTTAGATGCCACTGTTAACATGATTACTCCCCAGAGCTCTTTTGGAAGGGGAAGGGATTTAAAGCAACTCCATGGAAGAAAAGACCTGGCGATCTGCTCCAGTAAAGTCTCAGAAACCGTATGAGGCAGTTCTACTCTTAGGATCCCTATGAGTCAGAATCGACTGGACGGCACAGAACAACAACTATATTGGTATTAGGTTCTACCGTTGTTGAACTTTGAAACTTCCTACCACCTGTGCTCTTAAAGTCTCATGGAATCTGAGCTACAAAATGTGAATCATATTCTGGCTTTGTAAACATATATGACATAGGGATCTCAGTGTTTGCCACCTGTTGTTGTGCACAGCAATATTGCAAAGCTTTGCTGGCAAAGCCCTGAGATTTTTTTCTCCAATATTATTCTTTGTCTTTGACTGTAGCAACCACCTGGCACTCTATTGCTTTCTCAAAAAGTCAGGGTGGGCCTATCCTCAAAATGAGTATTCCCTATCCCCTGTAGACAGATGAAATAATATCCTCTCACAGATGGTCTGTGGTGTATACCTTAGTTGAATATCTAATCATGACAAGTAGTTAAGGATTAACTGCAAGTTGCTAGAATCAAATTGTGACACAAACTTATGCTTTGAAAGCATAGAGCATAGAGATTCTCTGAAGATGACAGCTCCTTTGGCATCTATCTGCTACGTAAAGTGTGTGTTTGGCAATTGCTTCTCATTTCACTGCAACATGTCTAAACAGCTCAAATGTGTGAATACAATTGAAAAATAATCTTGTTCCAGTATAAAAACATTGGTTTTCATGATTGCACCTTTTTTTTTTTTAATGCCAGTCACACTGCCTCAGCATTTCATAAATGTTTACCTGAAGAGAATATTTTAACTATTAATTTTAACTATTAAGATGGTTTAGTATAAAGAATGTTGAATTTTTGAAAGTATAGAGTTTATCTTTTTTTTTTTTTTAACAAGACAAAGAAAGGTAGCTAAGCTGTCAATACCACAGAGTTGTACTAGATTTTAAAGATTCAGAGAAGGTTTTGTTTTAGTTTTTGACTGCGTGACCCATCACTTATGCCATGATAATTAGAAATGTCAATTTTTGCTTTTACAAAAATATCTTAGTGTATTCATTATCATCAGATAGTATTCGATTACTGGAGAGACTTTAATTTTACTTCAAAAAAGTACTCTACACATATCCATATTCAACCCAGCCCAGATCAAACACTTGCATTGTTTCATCTGGAAAGTGAACATATTCTAATACCTCAAGCAATTATTTTTCTTGAAGTTAATTTACATGTGAATGCATTTTCTACTTGAATTTTTACTCTAATTGACATTTCAGCAAGCCAAGAATTCTATGTACAATGAGCCCAGAAAACTTTACTCTGTAATATTCCTTCCGTATGATTATGATTATATATGTTATTCACACTATGCTGTAACTCAGAAGTAAGTAAAATATCATTCAAAGTTAAATTAGTTGGAGATTTTATCAGAGTGCGCACTCCATTTGTAAAGAAAATGGTCTAACCAGGGCCAAGGACTTTGTGTTCAGACTAGTGTCAGAATATACATTTTTTTGTTACCACAACCTGGTCTTCTGTTTCTTTAACTTTTACCATTATCTAGTCCCCAGAATGCTCTAATTGCTTATGAAGATATTTCAGTTCTGTATTAAGGATTTATCTGCAGTGCTTGCAATTTTATTACTGACACCGGTGGTTTTGACTGCCCAAAACCCTTCCTTCATCATTTTTGTAAAAAAAAAATGCTAGTTTTTCCTTTGAACAACTAACTCTTTTCTATGCTTAGTCCATTAGTTTGAAAGCCTGATTCTCTACCTGTAGAGATGGGCATATTACCTAGGCCTGATGCCCATTTTGTTCTCTGACCACTGTGACTAGTTAATATGTCATAAACATGCCCCAAGCTAAGCCAAATTACAGTCATTTCAAAGACATTTGCTGAAAATACTGAGAAAGAAGTTCGTTTTGTTGGAGGAGGAAGTAGGGAGATGAAGGTAGGGGGCTAGAATGTGAGAGCTTATAGTGAGCATCTTTGCCACCGTTATAGGAAAGTCTGTCTAGAAATTAAGGCATCATGAAGGAAGCGATAGAAATAGGAGAGAGGCAAGTCCCTGGTGATGTTTGAAACTTTAGATTCAGCTTTGCTTCCTTTGAACTACCCAGTTACGTGAACTATCAGTTATTTGAGTCAGTAGCTTCACTATATTTTGAGCCAGTTTGTCACTAACTTTCTGCACACAAAGAGCCATGCTGATTATGCTATCTTACCATGCATAAATTTGGAATAAGGTAACCCCTTCCCATATTCCCCTGCTACTTCCATGTGTCTGAGAAAGAGATTTCTATAGACAAAGAAATAATAGGAGCATGAGAATTATGCTTATCAATTATACTTAATTTTAATTTTGCATTTTTCTGCCATCTAAAAACAACAATTAATTCTAAACATCCTGAATCGTATATGATGTTCACAGCCCTGAAAAATGCAGAGGATGAATCACTGAAGTCAGTTACCTCAAAGAAAGAAAATGACCAAGAGTGCCAGCACCATCAAACACTGCTATTAAAAACTCAGAGTCAGGCAGCAGTTCGTGAATTGCAAGGATGGTTTCACATTTACACGCAGATATGAGTTAATTTGAGTAAGATATTTAGTAGCCACTTCTGCTGTTCTCATTATCCAAAGCGTTAACACATGAGATGAGGCACTGGGAGGTACGTGTGGGAGGAGCTGTTCCTCACATCAGCGAGGTTATTGATAGAAAAAATTATATATATGTTGTATTTTCCAGATGTCCATCCCATCTGTTCTACAACAGTTTTTCAAAGAGACAATGGTGAACAGAACTTTAAAGAATTAGCAAGGTGAAGGAACAAGGAAATGTCGTCAGTTATCTACTTTGGTGATTTGTAAAGACCACTCTGGGAAAACAGATTAAGGTATTGTTCCCTTGACAAATTGTGTATTAATGCTCACCACTTTACAACTTTTAATCAAGGTTTTCAGCACTTTATAGGCATGTACTCATTAAAACTCCTGAAAGTAAATACAGGCAAACTTCAATGAAGTTATTTTTTTAAGTTTTTTTTTTTAGCAAATATAAGTTACTGCCTACGAGTCAAGTATCTGTTTTGTCAACTTTTAAGCTCAGTGTGAGGTGGCTACAGTTCCTTGCCTCATAGATGTGAGGACATCATGGGATGAAGAATACCAAAAGAACAAAAACAAACAAACCAAACCCGTTGACGTTGTGTCGATTCTGACTCAGCGACCCTATAGGAATGAAGAATAGGTCTCTCAAAATTGGTAGCTAAGGAGAAGGCTTTTTATGCACCCTGTAACCCAAGCCTAGACAGATACAGTAGTGTGAAGATTATTCTGGGATGAACTACACAGAGTCACCCATAACCTCAACAAGCCCAACTCCCAAAATGAAATGTGGAAAGGGCACAAAAAGAGAGAACTAAGCAGAAATTTGAAGAAAAATTTAGGATTTCTAAAAAAAATTGGGGGAAGATTTATGCCTTGGTGGTTTGCATTATTCCATGAAAGTACGTGTGCATTTTAATAACATGTTGTCAATTTCTTAATTCATGGGAATTAAACAAATATCCTGCCAAGAGACATAGGATGTCCAAATTCTGTTCCCAGGCAAATTGTTGATATTTTCTAAATAAAAACAATGGGTTGTATATGGTTAAGTAATTTAACTAAACACACATAAATTGCTTCTATACTAAGAGGAAACAGGCCTATGAAAACAAAGTACTGAAATGAAACTTAGGATAGAATTTATGTATTTTATGGTAGATCCAGATTTCTATTTCTTAAAATATCATTTTTTTGTGAAACTAATTCCTATTAAAATCTGTATTTAGATTTGCAAATTGTATTCTGTTTTATTGCCGAATTTACAACAAATTTAGAAAACTCTCACATTTTGCAACCTGAATAAAGGAAAATTTCAGGTATTTGCTTGACTGTGTTCAAGTGGAATTGAACACTCTAATTTGTTTTGAATATCACATGTCATATCCTTCATTGTAAAGAAAATGATGGTAATACTTTTCAATTGCCTACTTGAAATCTAATTTATTACATCAAGTGGTATTTCCCTGTTGCTATTATAGGGTGTTGATAAGAAGCAAGATAGATGAAGGGAGAGAAAAGGGAGGACAGGATCGGAAGTAAAAAGAGGACACTGAAAGAGATGCCTGAGGGAACATGTCATGGAGATAAGAAAAGGAGAGTCAGCGGGAGAACAGAAAATGAGAGGACAGAAGAAGCCAGAGCTATAGGAGGTGGGGATAGAAGAAAATACAGGCGTAAGTCAAGAAACTTGGAAGGACAAAATTATACAGATAGATAAAATAACTAGGGAAGTCTCTACTGAACAGAAACTTTAAAGAATATAGGCTAATATTTACCACATTTTTACAAGGATTTATAACAGTATGTTGCTTTAGTGAAGAGAGATAATTCAAAACTCAAGCCAAAGCTTCAATATTAGGTTTTTATTTGGATTTCTTCTGCAATGATATCATCCAAGCTGCTCTGTAATCACAATTGATTGAGCATTCTCACTGATCTTTTCTGCTTCCTTGATAGGAAGGAGAAATGCACCCACAATAGAGGAACAAGTAAAAGACTACATTAATATATGACAATACTTGAACTCGAGTGATTTGGTATGTTTATGCACTAAGAATATTTAATTTCAGGAACTATTAATTACATTTAATGGTTTATATACTATGTAATTTATAGTTTAAAAATGCAAATCTTCATTTATACATAAAGTATATTCCAGTTATTTGTCAGATACATCCTTATTAATATTCTGTTGAACCTGTGTTTGTCAGAGCTCCTTTGGTTGTCTGAGAAAGAAAACCAACTCAAATAAGCTTAAAAGATAGAGGACGCTACTGGGAGTTCTTCAGGTATGGCTGCACCCAGGGACTCAAACAGAAGCCTCAGGAGTCTGTTTTTCACAATCTTTGTTTGTGTCCCATGGTGTGGGGTTTTATTCTTAGTCAGGCTTTGTCCATGAAGATATATGTGAAGGCTGCTGGTGGCCCAATACCTACATTTTATGACTGTCAATTCCTAAGGAAAGGAGACCTTATCTCTCTCAGCATACTTGAAAAAAAATTCAGAAAATAACACTATTGTCCTATTTAGGCCCCTTAGTTGTTGTTGGTAGTGAACATGGCACTGCATAAAGTGCAAAGAGTGTAAAGGAAGTAGTTCCCAAAGAAAAATAAAATAAAAAGAAAGAAAGAACACAAAAAAGGAAGGGATGCTGGGCAGGCAAAAAGCAACAGATGGTATCTACATCTCACTTCGTGGCAGCCTAGCATACACATAAACATTTCTAATAGAGATAATTTCAAATTGTCTTCTGCTAATATTATACACCCCACACATCTGTCAGTTTGTCATACTGTGGTGGCTTGCAGGTTGCTGTGATGCTAGAAGCTATGCCACTGATATTTTAAATACCAGCAGGATTGCCCACGGTGTACAGGTTTCAGCTGAGCTTCCAGACTAAGAGAGACTAGGAAGAAGGACATGGCAGTCTACTTCTGAAAAAAATTAGCCAGGGAAAACCTTATGAATAGCAGTGGAACGTTATCTGATACAGTGCCGGAAGATGAGCCCTTCAGCGTGGAAGTCACTGAAAATACTACTGGATAAGAGCTGCCTCCTCAAAGAAGAGTCGACCTTAATGACATGAATGGAGTCAAGCTTTCGAGACCTTCATTTGCTGTTGTGGCACAACTCAAAATGAAAAGAAACAGCTGCAAACATCCATTAATAATCAGAACCTGGAACGTATGAAGTATGAGTCTAGTAAAATTAGAAGTCATCAGAATTGAAATGGAAAGATTAAGGTCAACATTCTAGGCATTAGTGAGCTGAAATGGACTAGTATTGGCTATTTTGAATCAGATAGTCATATGGTCTACTATGCCAGGAATGAAAACCTGAAGAGGAATGGTGTTGCATTAGTTGTCAAAAAGAACATTTCAAGATCTGTCCTGAAATACAACACTGTCCATGATGGAATAATGTCCATATACCTACAAAGAAGGCAAGTTAATATGACTTTTATTCAAATTTACTCACCAACCATGAAGGCCAAAGATGAAGAAACTGAAGATTTTTACCAACTTGTACACTCTGAAATTGATCAAATATTCAGTCAAGATGAATTGATAATTACTGGTGATTGGAATGTGAAAGTTGGAAACCAAGAAGAAGGCTAGGTAGTTGAAAAATATGGTCTTGGTGATAGAAACGAAGCCAGAGATTACATGATAGAATTTTGCAAGACCAACGACTGCTTACCTTTTCAGTAACATAAATGACAACTACACACGTGGACCTCACCAGATGGAATACACAGGAATAAAAATGACTACATCTCTGTAAAGAGAAAATGGGAAAGCTCAATATCACCAGTCAAAACATGGCCAGGAGCCAACTGTGGGACAGTCCATCAATTGCTCATATCCAAGTTCAAGTTGAAGCTGAAGAAAATTAAAACAAGTTGACTAAAGCCAAAATACAACCTTGATTATATCCCACCTAAATTTAAAGACAATCTTAAGAATAGATTTGATGCATTGATCACTAATGGCAGAAGACCAGACAAGTTATGGGATGACAACAAGGGCATCAGACGTGAAGAAGGTAAGAGGTCATTAAAAAGACAGGAAAGACCAAAATGGATGTCAGAAGAGACTGTGGTTCTTGCTTTTGGATGTAGAGTAGCTAAAGCAAATGAAAGAAATGATGAAGTAAAACGCTGAACAGAAGATTTCAAAGGGCCGCTCAAGAAGACAAAGTAAAGTATTATAATGAAATGTGCAAAGACCTGGAGGTAAAAGACCAAAAGAGAGGAACTTGCTTGGCATTTCTCAAGCTGCGAGAACTGAAGAAATAATTCAAGTCTTGAGGTGCAACAGTGAAGGATTCTACAGGAAAAATATTGAATGACACAGAAAGCATCAAAAGAATATGGAAAGAATGCACAGAATCACTGTACCAAAAAGAATTGGTCAACATTCAGCCATTTCAGCAGGTAGCATATGATCAAGAACCGATGGTACTGAAGTAAGAAGCCCAAGCTGCACTAAAGGCATTGTCAGAAAACAAGGCTTCAGGAATTGATGAAATACCAGTTGAGATGTTTCAACAAAAGGATGCTATACCGGAAGTGTTTACTCGTCTGTCCACAAATTGGGAAGACAGCTACCTGGCCAACTGACTGGAAGACATCCATATTTGTGTCTATTCCAAAAAAGGTGATCCAGCAAAATGAGGAAATCATCAAACAATATCATACACAAGTAAAATTTTGCTGAAGATCCTTCCAAAGTGGTTGCAGCAGTACGTCCATAGGGAACTGCCAGAAATTCAGGCTGGATTCAGAAGAGGATGTAGAACAGGGGATATTACTGCTGCTGTCAAATGGATCTTGGCTGAAAGCAGAGAATACCAGAAAGATATTTGCCTCTGTTTTACTGACTATGCAAAGGAATTCGACCTCGTGGATCATAACAAATTACAGATAACATTGCGAAGAATGGGAATTCTAGAACACTTGTGCTCACGGGGAATCTGTGCATAGAGCATGAGGCAGTTGTTTGAACAGAGCAAAAGGATACTGGATGGTTTAAAGTCAGAAAAGGTGTGTGTCAGAGTTGTATCCTTTCACCATACTTATTCAATCTGTATGCTGAGCAAATAATTCGAGAAACTGGAGTATATGAAGAAGAACAGGGCATCAGGATTGGAGGAACACTCATTAAAAACCTGAGATATGAAGATGACACAGCCTTGCTTGGTGAAAGAGAAGAGGACTTGAAGCACTTACTGATGAAGATCAAAGACCATAGCCTTCAGTATGGATTGTACCTCAACATAAAGAAAATAAAAATCCTCACAACTGGACCAGTAAACAACATTATGATAAATGGAGAAAAGATTGAAGTTGTCAAGGATTTCATTTTACTTGAATCCACAGTCAATGCCTTTGGAAGCAGCAGTCAAAAAATCAAACGTGGCTTTGCATTGGGAGATTCTGCTGCAAAAGACCTCTTTAATGTGTTTAAAAGCAATGGTCACCTTGAAGACTAACCTAGGAATAATACCTGTCCCAAACCATGGTATTTTTAGTCACCTCATATGCATGCGAAACCTGGACAATGAATAAGGAAGACTGAAGAATTAATGCCTTGGAGTTATGGTGTTGGTGAAGAATATTGACTATACCATGGACTGCTAGAAGAATGAATAGGTCTGTCTTGGAAGAAGTACAGCCAGAATGTTCCTTAGAAGCAAGGATGGTGAGACTTCGCCTCACATACTTTGGACATGTAGGTAGCAGTCCCTGGAGAAGGATGTCATGCTTGGTAAAATAGAGGGTCAGTGAAAAAGAAGAAGACCCTCAACTAAGTAAATGGATTGACACAGTGTTTGTAACAATGGGCTGAAGTATATAACAAGGATTTGTTTTATTCTGTTGTACATAGGGTCGCTATGAGTTGGAACCTACTACAGGACATCTTACAATGACAATTTAACATACTCATCCCAACTACAACTGAAATTATGCCTGCCCAGAAACAGAATATTCAAAGCTGTGTTTTATACTTCACCTTTATCTCTCATGCTGTCTAAAATACCTTTGCCATTGTGTTTACTCAGACTTATGGTAATTGTATTAATCTCTTCCTATACTAGGTTCCTCATAAAAAAGAAATAAATCTCTGCAATGCATTCAAGTACTTTCCATGTAAACAGAAACTAGAAACATGAACTAACATGACACAAGTGACTTTACCTTAATGTACTTAAAATATTTAAAAGAGTAGCTCGAATCTGGAAAGACCATACTTAAAAAAATTGGCTCTGTAAATTTCTAAGCATATTTATAATACTCTAATTATTTTGTGAACATCACACTGTAATTCTTTACTTCCATTGATTTTTTTCCTTTATTTTAAGTAATGCATTTTGAAAAGAACTGAAATACCCATATGGAATGCTGTCTCTGAATTGGGATCTAATTTAATTGAATCTGCTAAATACAACTTCTTAAATTTTTACAAAATAATAATAGTTAAATGATGTATTCTATATCAGTGTCAAGATTTATTATTCAGAATTTATTTCTAGTAAATTGTTTCTATAATAAAAAGCACAAAAATTAAAAAAAAAAAAAGACAAAATCCTCCTTAACTGAAATAATTAGATGTGTGCCGTTGTATTAATGGAGTACATTGTTTGAAGTCTACCAAGCTTTAATAAGGACTTCATTTTGCAGAATAACAACAATTCATCCTTGGCTCGATATTTGTTGATTCCACTCTAATCCACTGCAAATTCACTCTTAAACTAGTTTTATAAGGAGTTAAGATTGTTCTAATGATTCTAATCTGAATAATCAGATATAAAGGTTCTAATCTAAAAGAAGTTTGCTGGACAGTCTTGTCCAAAACCACCAGGAAATTATTCAACCTGCCACTTTCCTTGGCAGTAAAGATCCAGTTAATAAACTTCAAGTACTATCCATCTTTAGGGAAGCGAGTTGTCTACCAATGGAGACCATTCTAGCAATTGCTTAGTCTGAAGTGTATTAACATAATACTTCCTGCTTTTCAGAGTCATTTTTAAATTTATTATGACAGTCCATCCTTAGGATACCGAAAAATAAATAAATAGAAAATTTATTGCTATCAAGCTGATTCTGACTCAAGGCAACCCCTTGTGTCACAGAGTAGAACTGCTCTGTAGGATTTTCTTGTCTGTGGTGAAGTGCTCAGCTGCTAATCAAAAGGTTGGCAGTTTGAATCCACCAGCCAGTCCTTGGAAACCCTAATCAATCCTATAAATGAGAATGCCAAACTGAGGACACCTTGATTATGGCCCTGTGAGAACAGTTCCTGGAGAAGGACATCGTGCTTGGTAAGGTGGAGGGTCAACAAAAAAGAGGAAAGCCCTCATCGAGATGGATTGACACAGTGGCTGCTACAATGAGCTCAAATATAGAAAAGATTGTGAGGATGGCACAGGACTGGGTAGTGTTTCATTCTGTTGTACTTAGGGTCACTATGAGTTGGAACTGACTCAATGGCACCTAACAACAAGACCATGAGCAGCTGACCCAGCTAAACTGTGGCCAGACTCCTGACTTATGCACAGTCTGAGGTAATCACTTATGTTTTGGGGAATTTGTTATGCAGCAATAGAAAATTACTACGTGGAGAAATCTGATGAAATAAGGTATGTAAAATGCTAATCAGTTTAGTGTTTTCTGTAAATCGTTTATTGATGTTGCCCATGGGATTGAGGAAGAAAATGGACTGCTATCCAAAACGTTGGCAGTTCAAATCCATCAGTCACTCCTTGGAAACCCTATGGGGCAGTTCTACTCTGTCCTATAGGGTGGCTATGAGTCAGAATTCACTCGACAGCAATGCTTTTTTTTTTTTTTAATATTATTATTCTTTATAGAAGCAGAAACCCAGGCCTCTCTTCTGCAGTGGGTGGGTTCAAACCTCTAACATTTAAGATGGCAGTCAAGTGCAAAGCATTTGTGCCACCCGGAGATCTATTCTTAGAATAGTATCCTTTGCCATTGAAGTGTCCACCTTTTGGTTAGTAGCCTGAGCTCTTAACCTCTGCCATACCTAAGCTCCATTCACTATGTGATAAATGTTAGGCAGTGAGTATATGATTGCTGAATTCAAAATTAATTTTGGATAAAGTCATATTCAATCAATATATTTTTGATAATAGGTTTTCAAAGATTCTTCTTCTTCCTTCTTCTGTATTCAGGTGTCTCTGCAGTTAATTTATTGGAATCCAAAAAAGGGGTTTATTTCTGTGAAGATCACTGACTTTCACCCTTTTTTAGATGTTGAAATTTTGCACTATTCTTCATGTACTTTAATATGTCTACCATTGATTATAAGGGACAATAGGTGGGAGAGTTTGAACAAATACAAATCCCTCATGGCTACTGATAAACCTACAGAACACCAGTGGTTTTCTGTCAGTTGGCTGCATAACACTTGCATTGCTTGCAAATTCTAAAGATACACTTGGCATCATTTTATTTTAGGAACATAGAAGACATCATAGAATAGAATAGAGTTAGCCAGTTGAGTGTATTCATTCAGGGATTTATATACTCTGTAAGACTGTAAAGAAAAAAAGGAATTTGTGTGACACGTAGGAAAGATTGTTCTTCATGGTGTTTAAGCCTCAGACAACTTCTGCAACAATTGTTAGTGCTTATCCATCTTTCTGGTAATATACATGCAGCTTGCAAAGCAAATTTAAGGCACTAAAAATGCTCTATAACTTCCATTTCTCCGGATAAAATATTTTGTATAATAGTTTCACAATAAAATAAACCTTCTGTAGGCATTTTATTAATTCTAAAAGATTTCGAAGAAGGACAATGAGACAAAGTAGTACTAGGCATTGTTTTCAAAATAGCATTCATTAGAAATATATCATGATAGCCTTCATATAATATTAATAATGAGTTTAGTTAAAACATTTAATAACTAAATGTTACTACTTTTTTAAAGTGTCTACTAATTTGATGAATGGAGGTAGAGATATTGTATAGTTTTAAATCTTTTTTTCTTGTTTATTATTGAGAATTAACATCGTTTACACTTAAAATTAAAAATAGACACATTTTTAATATTATGACTAAACTATTTTCTTGATATAAAAAAAACTCACACTAAAGAAAGGGATTCAAGAAAATTAAGTGTGGACTTTGAAATTTCCAAAAAACGCACACTATAGAAAGGGATTCGAGAAAATTAAGTGTGGACTTTGAAATTTCCAAATAGCATTAACTAAATCACTTAACTTTCTTTCTCCAAGCTTAATGCAGAATGTTGGACTAGATAGATTTTAAAATTCTTTCTAGGTGCAGTATATTGTAATGCAAATTTTCAAGCTCTGTCTTTGTTTTATGCTAGATATTCTTGAGTATTTGAAGGTATCAGGATATTATTGTCAGTTATATGTTTAGCAGGTGCCATCTGTGCATTTTTACAAGCAATTTTAAAAGTACATCTGTTTGAGCAACAGCAAGATATACTGGAACAATCACGGACTTAGAATTAGAAGAACCTAATTTTGAATCCTGGCTCTCCTACCATGTAGTTATACAATGTCAGGCACATTTTAACCATACTGAGCTTCATTTTTATTGTTCAGTATAATAAGGATAATAATTCTTGTCATGCGAGGTTGTGAAGAATAACTCAGCTACTGTGTGTAGTGCTTATACATGGACTGCTTCCTACTAATTCTAAATGAAACTTTGAAAATCACCTTCCTGATACAAATTTAAGATGTTTTAATATTGCTAGTAATATTCATAGTTTTCAAAACTGTAGTATTTACTAGAGACTGTATGCTTGATAAATGTTATTAACTCTTGTTATTTTTTCAATGTGCTTTTAAGTACCTTATTTTTATGCAAATAAGGTGTACCTTCTACATTTGATTGCCAGCTGCTCCCTCCCAGTTGAGGTATTTTCCTAAGTGCTACTATGACAATTTTTTTTTACATGTTGCATGTGTTATTTGCATAAAAATATGGTAATATCTGTTTATTATAAAGATATAAATTGTTTACCACTGTTGTAAATGCATGTAGAGCTGATATTTTCAGGCAAAAGTAGATTAGATATATCCACCATCAGTAAAATTACTTACTTACTAAACAGTTATTTCTGATGATTAGGTTTGAATTTGGAATAACATTTTGAAACTTAGACATCAGAAAATTTGCTGATGAGATTTCTCAAACAATCTTTTGATACGTAAGCTGACAAGATTTTAGAAATTACTGAAAGTGAAGCAAATATAAGCCTATAACATTTTTACTGAACAATCTTCTATATGTACTTGTACTTTATTATGAGCACAAGGGTATACGGTTTTCACTAAGTGGAAAAAAATCACTTCATTTTTTATTTAAAATAACCTTAGAATGTGTGATGGTTGCACAACACAAGTAACGTAATTGATATCACTAAATTGTACACCTGAAAAATGTCGAATTGGCAAAAGTTCTGTTATATATATTCTTGAAACAATAAAAAATAACATTAGAAAAATCATAATTTATAACAATGTTTGATATGTCCCCTAAAATTATTGCTTTCAAAAAAGATGAAGTTAAAGTGAAATTAAACCTAACACACAAACAAAAAGGACCCTTTAGGATGGGTTGTATAGCACAGTGAAGTAAATGCTTTATGATTTGACTCGTCATGGTGGAAACTGATTCTTTACACTTCATTACCAAATCTTTGCTCTAATTGCCCTTAGTCAGTGAGGAGACTGTTGACTAGAGTGTTTAAAGAGAAAAAACTATAGCTATGATGATTAGTTGTTTACCCTGTGTTTAAGTTTTTTGTCTTATGAAAATTCACATTAACCATATAAAGCATCTCTATCAAATATACCAATAGACTAAAAGGGTTATATAGATATAAAAATAAATAAATAAATGTAAAAATAATATGTTAGCATGTAATACTATTAGATTTGGGAGAACACTGAAATTGAATTTCTCCAAGTGTATTTTAACTTATTCTTAAATAAAGGAGGATGAGTGAATGAATGAATGTTGGCAGGAGCGCTTAAAGTAGCCATTCCATCTATCTGGGTAGATAGCAAACTTGATAATGAGGCAATAATGTTAACATATGATTAAGGGAGCTCATTCCCTGCCACCATAAATCTATTTAACATAAGAGGAAATGGAGATAAGAGAAATTAAAAATAATTTTCAAGTTAAAAAATCTAGCTAATGACAAAAACAGAATTTAAATCCAGATCTGTATTACTCCAGATTTCATGCTTTTAACTGTAAAGAGTAGACGGGGTAGAAATCATTTATGCAAGAAGACTAAGACCAAAACCAAACAAACAAAATACCTAGGTTTTTAAACTTCAAACTCTGTGACTGCATATTTAACTTTATCGATCACATTGACCACTGTGACACTGCTTAAAGGTACCATAAACTGAATAATAAGCAAAAGTCCCAGGAAGGAATAACTGAACTTCTTTTTTTTTTCCCCAATACTTTGAGAGAAAACTACATCACTCTGGCTGATTTTTGTTTATGTCTAAGAATAACGCATTGAACCACTTTGAAGATCTTCCATAAAAGCATAGCCATTAAAATGAATAAGTGGCACTCTGGATTTTACAAAAGGAACTAGAGATGTGTAATATCAACATACTTCAAATATAAAATATTTTCTTGTCATAAGGCCAAATAATAGCTAGAGTTTTGAACCCCTTTGATGTACCCCTAGTGTTAATGGAGAGAACTTTTATCATCATTTAGGATCCAGGAAACAGTTTAATTAAAACCAAGTACTTTACAGCGCATTTCTTCTTAGTACTGAAAATGTTTCTTTAAATTGTCATCATTATGTTTTATTGCAGTAAAAGTATTGCATTTAGTTTAAATGCCTTCGGTAAAGAGCTAGGAATAGTCACTGAAGTGGCTTTACATATGGCGAAAGAAACACTTTGGAAGCAGCAGGGTAGGTTTTATTCCCACACCTAACTAGCACTTAACTTCCTAGAGCACTCTCACATTCGTTATGTTAACTTTGTGATCTCAGTCAAGGTACACTTCTTGACCTTAGCATTTGCTGAACCATTTTCACCTTTTGAAAAATAAATGGCTACAGAATTGTCCCCTTAAGGTATTGTCCACAAAGAAACAAAAACAGCTGGCTCAATAGAGAATTAGTTAGAAAGAATAAGATACAAGTAAACTCACAGTTGGGGTATAGAACAATGCATTTTATCTACCGAGAATAGTGGGATGCTAAAAGGAATCACAAAGGTGTTTAAAAGCAAAGTGCTCCTCCTAACAAGTGCTTTCTAACCCGGTCTCAAAATTGCAACATCAGAATATGATAATATACATAAGGCATAAAAAATCCAAAAAAACCCGTTGTCATTGAGTCATTCTGACTTAAGCAATCCTATAGGACAGAGTAGAACTGTCCCATAGAGTTTCCAAGTACTGGATGGTGAATCCGAACTGCTGACCTTTTGGTTAGGAGTCGAGCTCTTAACCTCTGTGCTACAGGGCTCCCTAGGACATGATAATATACGTGGAAAACAGTTGAGCCTGTTTGTGTCAGAGAGGACTTGTATAGAGTTTCAACCCAAGGCCCCATGAAGCAGTCTTTAGGGTTTCTGAATGATATCAGGATACACCTGAAACCCATTCTTAGTAAACATTATAATCAAGGAAATAAGGCCTTTAAGGCATTTCGTTTTCTCTTTATTATATTAAAAAAAAATAAAATAAAATATTGCGTGTACCTTTAAGGCCCTAAAATAACTTGTGAACACAGGACTGTGGACTATCATCTCTATGAGTTTGTATGTACATGTCTGTGTATCTGCATTGCACATGCAGACAGGGTGTGTCTCAAATTTCCAGGAAGCCATTAGACTGCTAGGAAGGAGACGCATACACCTAGTGGCATCAAGCATTCTATGGGTGCCACATTCATCTGTGATTGAGACGGACACACGGGACACTTACACAGTGTTAGCAAAGTGAAAGACATTATTATTTATAGAAAACAAACAGTAAACAGTAGCAACAGATTCTCAAAAGGAGAACTGCTTACCCTTCCTCCCATGTCCATCTTATTTTTATCTTATAGTCACCAAGAAGGCGTGTCATGGTTAAGGTCAAAGTCAGATGCTGTCTTCATGTCATCGCTGCCTCTGGCTACTACCACTCTGCTCGGATGGGTCTCGAGGCTTCTGCTCTGCCACTGAGCCTTGTTGGTTTTTGTTGCCGGATCCCATCATACTACCCAGGACTGCGGGCGGTCTTGCCACCACACTACTCCAGTCCATGTTGCCTAGGGAGGGGGGTGGAGGAGGGCAACCTCTGCATGGGGCACACTCAGGTCTCTGCCCTACACAGGCAAGTGCTACAACTATTTTACCTCCGCCGACAAACCTCCTGCCTGGAGGCACTCAGCCCTCGCTCTGAGAGCTGGCAAGCCCACCGCAGCTATCTCTTGCCATCTTCAGCATTCACCCTTTCTTCTGCATCTAGGAGATTCTCAGCTTAGGGACCCTGCATCCTTGGTCTAAAGGACTCAGTCCACTTCAGGCTCCTCTTCTTGAAGGTAGTGAGGTCCCCCTAAACTGCTATAGGGTTAACCCTTATATCAGCAAATCCATAGTCAATTTCAAGGTACAGCCCTCCCACCAGGACAACTAACTGGCCAATCCTCTCCTAGATCATTTGCATAGAGTCCCAGACAATTATTTTGTGATAATTAGAAGACCATAGCTAAAATGGTCATGTAAAAGTGAATCATTGCACTGTAGAGTTTTTTTTTTTTTTTTCCCTTCTTTCAGCACATATTTTTTAAATACTTAGTTTTTATGTATTACATGGAGTTCTGGTGGCAAAGGTTAAGAGCTTGGCTGCTAACCAAAAGGTTGGCAGTTGGAATCCACCAGTTGTTCCTGGGAAACTCTGTGGGGCAGTTCTACTCTGTCCTATAGCATTGCTGTTAAGTTGGAATCGACTGGATGGCAATATGTTTCATTTGTTTTTTGTGTACCACATGCTGTGCAAGGTGCAAGGGAGAACAAAGGTGAGCAAACAGAGCAAAGGTCCACCTATTACTAAATATTATATTTGGAGTGGTGAAAGAAGTGATGACTAGCCAATAATCCAGTAATAAAACCTAAACTAACCGTTATAACAAGCATTCAAAGGAAGAATATGTGGTGCTGGCTGGTGGGACACTTGATATAGTGAGGTGGGAAAAACATTTCCAAGGAAGTAGTACCTGCAAAAAAAAAAAAAAAAAAGACCTGAAGGCTGAATAAATAACAGGTAAACTAAAAGAAAGATACTCATTGCAGTAAGAGGGCCTATTGAGTGAGAAGGTGTTGTACAAGACCAGGGCTTGAAAGAAGATTTAAGTTAGTAAACCTGGGAGGACATGATGTGAAGGGAC
This sequence comes from Elephas maximus indicus, assembly GCF_024166365.1. Classification (NCBI taxonomy): domain Eukaryota; kingdom Metazoa; phylum Chordata; class Mammalia; order Proboscidea; family Elephantidae; genus Elephas; species Elephas maximus. The sequence goes on from NC_064834.1 coordinate 33,514,843, forward strand.
TGAAGAAGCAAGCTGGGGGCAAGCCAAGCAGTACCTTGTAGTCCAGGCTGAGTAATTCAGTTTTCTCCCAAAGAACAATGGAAAGCTATTAAGGAATCTTATGAGATTAAGTTTTCCTTTGAAAAGATACCTCTGGCTAGAAGGAGGGCAGAAAAAATGTAGGACTAGGTAGAGGACTCTTGAGAATATTAAAAGTTCCTTCAATTAAAAAAAAAAGTCCAAAATAGGAAAAGGTATACTCTGTTAAGAATGGCAAACCATATTATTGTGAAAAGAGTGGTGCATTCTATATATATATGTGTGTGTATATATATATATATCAGTTGTAGTACTGTGGTGACCTGCATGTTGCTATGATTATGATGCTGGAAGCTATGCCACTGGTATTTCAAATACCAGAAGGGTCACCTGTGGTAGACAGGTTTCAGTGGAGCTTCCAGATTAGGACAGACTAGGAACAAGGACCTGGCGATCTACTTCCAAGAAAAAAAAAAAAATTGAGCAGCAAAAACCTTATGAATAGCAGCAGAACATTGTCTGATATAGTGCCAGAAGATGAGCTCCTCAAGTTAGAAGGAGCTCAAAATACAACTGGGAAAGAGCTGCTTCCTCAAAGTAGAGTTGACCTTAATGATATGGTTGGAGTCAAGCTTTCGGGACCTTTATTTGCTGATATGGCATGACTCAAAATGAGAAGAAACAGCTGCAAACATCCATTAATAATTGGAATGTAGAATATAACAAAGTATGAATCTAGGAAAATTTGAAGTTGTCAAAAAGTGAACTGAAACTGACTGGTATTGGCCATGCATAATTTTTTTATGTTCTACTCTGCTGAGATTGACAAATTGGAGAAGAATGGAGTTACATTCATCATCAAAAAGAACATTTCAAGATCTCTCCTGAAGTACATCACTGTCAGTGATAGGAGAATATACACTTACAAGGAAGACCAGTTAATACAATTATTATTCAAATTTATGCATCAACCACTAAGGCCAAAGATGAAGACATTGAAGATTTTTACCAATTTATAGCCTGAAATTGATCAAACATGCAGTCAAGAGGCATTGATAATTACTGGTGATTGGAATGCAAAAGTTGGAAACGAAGAAAAATCAGTAGTTGGAAAATAAGGCCTCGGTGATAGAAATGATGCTAGAGATTGCATGATGGGATTTTGCAAGACCAATGACTGTTTCATTGCAAATAGCTTTTTTCAACAACATAAACGATGACCATACACGTGCACCTTGCCAAGTGGAATGAACAAGAATCAAATCAACTGCATTTATGGAAAGAAATGATAGAGAAGCTAAATATCATCAGTCAGAACAAAGTCAGGGTACAACTGCAGAACAGACCATCAATTACTCATATGCAAGTTCAAGTTGAAGCTGAAGAAAATTAAAACAAGCTCATGAAAGGCAAAGCAATCCTTGAGTATACCTCACCTGAATTTAAGAAAAAAAAAGTTGATGCGTTGAACACTAAAGACTGAACACCAGATGAGTTGTGGGATGACATCAAGGTCACCATATATGAAGAAGCAAAAGGTCATTTAAAAGATAGGAAAGAAAGAAAAGATCAAAATGGATATCAGAAGAGACTGTGAAACTTGCTCTTGAACATAGGGTAGCTAAAGCAAATGGGAGAAATTATGCAGATTTTAAAGGCCAGCTTGAGAAGACAAAGCAAAGTATTATAATGAAATGTCCAAAGACTTGGAATTAGAAAATCAAAAGGGAAGAACATGCTTGGCATTTCTCAATCTGAAAGAACTGAAGAGAAAATTCAAGCCTTGGGTTGCAATGTTGAAAGATCCTATGACCAAAATATTGAATGACACAGAAAGCATCATAAGAAGATGAAGGGAATACACAGAGCCATTGTACCAAAAAGAATTGGTCAGTGTTCAAACATTTCAGGAGGTAGCATATGATCAAGAACCGATGATACTGAAGCAAGAAGTCTGTGCTGCACTGAAAGTATTGGCAAAAAACAAGGCTCCAGGAATTGACTGAATACCAACTGAGATGTTTCAACAAATGGATGCAACGCTAGAAGCACTCACTCATCTATGCCAAGAAATTTGGAAGATAGCTACCTGCCAACCAACTGAAAGAGATCCATATTTGTGCCTACTCCAAAGAAAGGTGACCCAAGAGAATGCTGAAATTATCAAACAATATTATTAATATCTTGCAAGTAAAATTTTGCTGAAAATCATTCAAAAACTGTTGAAGCAGTACATGGACTAGGAACTGACAGAAATTCAAGCCAGATTCAGTAGAGGATGTGGAATGAGGGATATCATTGCTGATGTGAGATGAATCTTGGCTGAAAGTAAAGAAAACCAGAAAGATGCTTACCTGTGCTTTACTGACTATGTAAAGCATTCGACTGTGTATATCATAACAAATCATGGACGAAATTTTGAAGAATGGGAATTCCAGAACCCTTAATTGTGTTCAGGAAGAACCTGCAGTTAGACAAAGAGGCAGTCTTTTGAACAGAACAAAGGGATACCTCGTAGCTTAAATCAGGAAAGGTGTGTTAGTGTTGTATCCTTTCATCATACTTATTCAATCTGTATAAAAAAAAAATGCTGAGCAAATAATACAAGAAACTGGCCTGCATGAAGAACTTGTCATTAAAACTAGAGGAAGACTCATTATCAAGCTGTGATATGCAGGTGACAGAACTTTGCTTGCTGAAAGCGAAGAGGACTGGAAGCACTTACTGATGAAGATCAAAGACTACAGCCTTCAGTATGGATTACACCTCAACATAAAGAAAATAAAAATCCTAACTGGACCCATAAGCACCAACATGATAAACAGAGAAAATATTGAAGTTGTCAAAGATTTCGTTTTACTTAGATCCACAATCAATGTCTATGCAAGCAGCAGTCAAGAAATCAAAGGACATATTGCACTGGTAAATCTCCTGCAAAAAATCTCTTTAAAATGTTGAAAAGCAAAGATGTCACTTTGAGGACTAAGGTGCCCCTAACTCAAGCCATGGTATTTTCAGTCACCTCATATGCATGTGAAAACTGGACGAGTATACGAAAGATCAAAGAAGAATTGATGTCTTTGAATTATGGTGTTGGCAAAGAATATTGAGTGTACCAAGAGTAACAAACCTGTCTTGGAAGAAGTAGAACCAGAATGCTCCTTAGAAGTGTGGATGGCGAGACTTCCTCTCATGTACTTTGAATATAGCGTTGGTTAATGTTGTGTGTCAGCTTTACTGGGGCATGATTCTCAGTGGTTTGGCAGTTATGATGTAGTTTGGCAGCTATGTAATGATGTAATCACCTCCATAATGCAGTCTGCTATAAAGTGATCACTTCCATGATGAGATCTGCTATGAGCAGCCAGTCAGTTGAAAGAGAGTTTCCTTGGGGGTGTGGACTTTCTGGCAAAGCTCATTGGCTTTTGCTACCTGTGGATTCTGCAGCTGGCTCCTCGCCTGACCTCCGGTTCTTGGGATGTGAGCTAGCAGCTTACCTGCCATCTCATCTACACATTTTGGCATTTATCAGCCTCCACAGCCTGTGAGCCAGTGACTTGCTGTCTTACCTGCTGATCTTGGTGATGCCAGTCCCTGCAACTACGTGAGTTAGGAGAAGCCTCCAGACTTACCCATGCACTTGGGACTTTCCAGCCTCTACAAGTGCATGAGCCACTTCCTTGATATAAATTTCTTTCTCTCTCTATATATAAACACACGCACAGGCTTCACTGATTTCGCTTCTCTGGAGAACCCAGCCAAAGACAAGCATATTATCAGGAAGGACCAGTCCCTGGAGAAAACATCATGCTTGGTAGAGGGACAGTGAAGAAGAAGAAGGTGCAGGGCCGGGGAGTGTTTTGTTCTCTTTTACATACAGTTTGAGTTGGAACTGATTCGACAGCTTCTAAATACTACAACAACAATATGTGTATATACAGATGTCATGGATTGAATTATGTCTCCCCAAAAATGTGTGTACAAACTTGGTTAGGCCATGATTCCCAGTATTCTGTGGTTGTCCTCCATTTTGTCATTGTAATTTTATGTTGGGAGGATTAGGGTGGGATTGTAACACCACTCTTACACAGATCCAGTGTAAAGGGAGTTTCCCCGGGGTGTGGTCTGTACCACCTTTTATCTCTCAAGAGATAAAACAAAAGTGAAACAAGCAGAGAGTTGGGGACCTCATACCACAAAGAAAGCAACACCAGGAGCAGAGCATGACCTTTGGACACGGGGTCCCTGCACCTGAGAAGATCCTTGACCGGGGGATGATTGAAGACAAGGACCTTCCTCCAGAGCCGCCAGAGAAAGCCTTCCCCTGGAGCTAATGCCCTGAATTTGGACTTGTAGCCTACCTGGCTGTGAGAGAATAAGTTTCTCTTTGTTAAAGCTATCCACTTATATTATTTCTGTTATGGCAGCAGTGGGTAACTAACACAACATATATATACATATATAAAAAAATATATATATATACACACATATACATGTATACATATGTATATAGACATACATACAAAATCTGATGAAAATCATTCTCATAAATTATCCTCTAAAACTATGCTATTTATATCCATTTGCTGTAATGGATATGAGTATATACTGAGCCTTATGAGTCCTCTTTGCAAATCATTAACCTGGGTATGGTCCTGGTGACCCCACAAAGAAGGATAATAAAAATGTTTATGAGGTATGAATAGAATATACCTGTTCATACCTCATATACATTTAAAATGTGGTGACAGAGGCATCTAACCTCCTCTGACTTCAGGAGGGCAAAGGAGAATCAAGATGAACAAAATCAGATGAAGTTTATTCTCTTAAACCATTCTCATAATCCCAAACAGCTTGTCTGGACTGAAGAATAGTGGTTAACTCCATATTTCAAGCCAGAATGTAACCATTTAGTGGATTCATGGTTTAAAACAATATAGGTACCTTGACAAAACTTCTCTTCATGGAGTAGACCCAACAAATGTAAATTCCCCATTCTCTTAGTGATTGCTGCTAAAAGTTAGATTGACTAGAACATTACCCCATTGTGTATCCTTTTAACTGACACTGCATATCCACATGGAATATTAAATTGTTTGACTATTTCCTGGAAATGCAAGTCAAGGTTGGCATAATTTTAAGTTAACAAAAGTATTCTATTCTAAAATTTATGATCGTATTTCATTGCATGGAACATTTTCCTGTCTTTTAGGCTAAGAATTCCTGGAAAGACTAGGACTAAAAGACTAAACAGAGAAGTTAATAAATTGTTAATGAAAACTAAGTTGATTGATTAGTTAGTTCATTCATTCATTCTTTGTATAGGTCTTTGGGCATCTAGAATGTAGCCAGCACTTCATGAAACTTTGTGTAAGAAAGCGTGTAGACACAGTTAACATAGTGGGCCTGAGACTGCTTTCCTTGGAAAAAAATCTCCTTGCAAGTTTGGTTCTTGGCACACGTCTGGGAACTTGGATTTCAGAAGTGTTCCCATCATTCCACGAGGGATAAGAGTAGCTTATTGTGTCTAAATTTGTTGTACAAACAATGTGGTTTATGCTGAACACCTACTTTCTGCAAGTCTGGAATTTTGGCATGGGCAATTGTTACAGGAATTTTGGCAGAGGATAGATTAGCCCCCAATAAAAACAGTGAGCATTAAGTTTCTAATGAGCTTCTCTGATAGAAAACATTTCACATGTATTATTATACCTTAAGTGAGTCCCTCTGTAACTCCAGTGAGAGAGAGTTCTTGGAAGCTTGTACCTAGTTTCTTTCAGGCTTTGCCCCATGCACATTTTCCCTTTGCTTATTTTACATTTTATCCATTTGCTGCAATGAATATGAGTATATACTGAGACCTTTTTTTTATGAGCCCTTTTTGCAAATCATTAATCTGGGGTAGCCCTGCGGACCTCACAAGGTAAGAGAATAAAAATATATACTAGGCATGACTTGTAAAAATGGTGTGGCAGAGGTGTCTGACCTTCTCTAACTTCATGGGGGGAAAGGAGAGTCAAGATCATCAGCTGATTCCTGTAAGATGGAGGTCAGATGTACCTCCTCCAAACTTTTTACCAATTCTGACACCAGCTGTCCCTCCCATGGAACTCTCTACTACTCTTCTGGGTTTGTTAATTCATTGCAATGGCCACACAGAACTCACAGACCATACTCACAAATCATTGTTATAATTGAGCCCATTGTTATTGCCACTGTGTTAATCCATCTTGTTGAGGGTTTTCCTGTTTTTCGCTGACCCTCTACTTTACCAAGCCTTGTCAAGGGACTGATACTTCATACATTCAGGCTCTCATTATTAATGGATGTTTGCAGCTGTTTCTTCTCATTTTGAGTCGTGCCACATCAGCAAATGAAGGTCCCATAAGCTTGACTTCATCTACGTCATTAAGGTCAACTTTACTTTGAGGAAGCAATTCTTCCCCAGTTGTATTTTGAGTGCCTTCCAACCTGAGGGGCTCATCTTCTGGTACTATATCAGACAATGTTCTGCTGCTATTCATAAGATTTTCACTGGCTAATTCTTTTCAGGAGTAGACTTCTGGGTCCTTGTCCCTAGTCTGTCTTAGTCTGGAAGCTCAGCTGAAACCTGTCCACCATGGGTGACCCTGCCGAAAGATGAATACTGATACTGGTGGCATAGCTTCCAGCAACACAGTGAAACACAAACCCCCACAGTACAACAAACTGACAAATGTGTGGGGGGTCATTCTTGTAGGCATATGGATATTATCCTATCACTGATAGCATTGCACTTCAGAATAGACCTTGAAATGTTCTTTTTGACTAAGAATACAATGCCATTCCTCTTCAAGTTGTCATTCCTGGCATAGTAGACCATATGATTATCCAATTCAAAATGGCTAATACCAGTCCATTTCAGGTCAGTAATGCCTGGGATGGTGCTCTGGTGGCACAGTGGTTAAGAGCTCAGCTGCTAACCAAAAGGTTGGCAGTTTAAATCCATCAGCTGCTCTTTGAAAACCCTATGTGGTGGTTCTACTCTTCTCTATAGGGTGGCAATGAGTCAGAATAGACTTGGTGGCAACAGATTTTTTTTTTTTTTAATGCCTAGGCTATTGATCTTTATGTGTTCCATTTCATTTTTGATTACTTCCAATTTTCCTAGATTCATAGTTTGTACATTTCACATTCCAGTTAATGGATGTTTGCAGCAGTTTGTACTTATTTTGAGTCATACCAGGTTATCAAATGAGAGTTCTGAAAGCTTGATTCCATCCATGTCATTAAGGTCAACTTTACTTTGAGCAGGAAACCTTGGTGGCATAGTGGTTAAGTGCTACGACTGCTAAACAAAGAGTCGGCAGTTTGAATCCGCCAGGCGCTCCTAGGAAACTCTATGGGGCAGTTCTTCTCTGTCCTATAGGGTCACTATGAGTCGGAATCAACTCGATGGCACTGGGTTGGTTTTGGTTTGCTACTTTGAGGAGGCAGCTCTTCCCCAGTCATATTTTGAGTGCCTTTCACCACTCGTCTGTCGGTTTGCCCTACTGTGGTGGCTTTGGTGTTGCAGTGATGCTGGAAATTATATCACCGGTATTTCAAACACCAACAGGGTTATCTGTGATGGACAGTTGTCAGTGATGCTTCTAGAATAAGACAGACTAGGAAGAAGAACCTGGCAGTCTACTTCTGAAAAAACTGTCCAGTGAAAATCTTATGAATTATAGCAGAAGGTACATTCTATAGATTTATTAATATAAATGTTAATGGCAGGGCTTTAGTCTAAAAAAAATAAAATAAGAATTCTTTAAACTTCAAGTGTGTCCACAAACTGAACCTATTCTTAGCATATTGGAATGTTAGCTGAGGGTTATTAGAAGATGAGATAAGGCTTCAGGTGCTTCCACTTTGATAAGACCTGAGACTAAGGTCTTCGTTGTTAAGCTAGGCAGGAGGAACATGATAACCAATCTTAAAGAAATAATGAGGACATGAGAATGCCTAGGGCCAGCCATTGTTGTTCACAAATAATTGTTGAAATTTGTTGATATGCAATATATATGGGCCTTCTGCTGTTGTTGTGTGCCATTGAATTGATTCTTGCTCATAGTGACCCTATTTGACAAAGTAGAACTGCCACATAGGGTTTCCTAGGCTGAAATCTTTAAGGGAGTAGATTGCTAGTGGGTTCAGACCACCAAACCTTTGGTTAGCAGCTAGAAGATTGTGTGTGTGTATATATACATATATATACATATATATGTATATATATATTCTGTGGTCATTAATTTACACCAAAGTAATCTTTGGACATGTCTTAGTTATCTAGTACTGCTATAACAGAAATACCACAAACTTTCTTTAACAAAGAAAGTTTATTTTCTAAACAGTAAAGTAGGCTAAAAGTTCAAATTTAGGGCATCAGCTCCAGGGAAAGACATTCTCTGTCAGCCTTCTCGTCAATGTTCCCCCAGATTAGAAACTTCTTTGCCCAGGGACCCCATGTCCAAAGGATGCGCTCTGCTCCAGGCACTGCTTTCTTGGTGGTATGAGGTCCCTTGACTCTGCTCACTTTCTTTTATATCTCAAGAGAGTGTCTCAAGACACAATCCAATCTTGTAGATTGAATCCAGCCTCACTAACACTGCCACCCGCCCATCCTCCTTCATTAACATCATAGAGGCAGGATTTACAACATATTGGAAAATCACACAATACCTGGAATCATGGCCCAGCCCAATTGATACACACATTTTTGGGGTCACATAATTTCGATCCATGACAGGATGCATTCCAGGTATGGGAGAACAGTAGTTTAAAAATATGGATTTTTTTTTGTTATTGTTTAGGATGAATTAAGCACTTTGGAATCAGACAGATTTGCGGTCAAATTGCAATGATCCCACTTGCTGATTGTGCGATTTGAGATATGTTATTTCATTTTATTGGATCATCACAATTTATTGACTCTTTTCCGGTTGTAAAATGGTAGTGTGAGTTTTGAGGCCTAAGTATGTAAACTTGGTATGGAGCTCAAAGTAAGAGCTTAGTTCTTGTAGCTATTTTATTTTAGTTTTTTTCCTCCCCAAAAGATGCCCTGGATTGAAGAAAGGTGTGGACTATACTCACCACTTCCTTGTAAGATGAGTTAGATCATTAATCTTAAAGGACACATGTGGAAGTGACCTCGCAGGAGGCCATGATTTAATGGTAACAGAAGCTGACACAGAAAGAGAGGTGTGACTACCACAACTACTCCCTGAGAAGGGTCCTCACCTAGGATGAGTGACATCTTGGGAAAAAAAAGTCAGAAGTGTCACAGTTGCTTCCAGAGTCACTGTTTTCAGTGATTAAAAGCAGCATAGTTCTCTCAATGGCTAGGATTTAAAGATTCCAGGATATATGCAAGGAATTAACCCTTCTTTGATGTGATAGCTTATGGATTGGCTAATTATGGATTGTAGTTAAAGTTCTAAAAGGACAATTTAAAGTCTACGATGTAAAATAATCTGAAAATTGGCAGCTGGACATTGTTATGGATTGAATAGTGTCCCCAAAAATATGTGTTATAAATCCCTCTCTCTATGCCTGTGGTTATAATTCCATTTGGGAATGAGTGGGGCCACAGCCTCCTGGGTTTCAGAGACTTGGATCTTCACCAGTTTGGTTCCTCGGTGTGGGTCTGCTGTTAAGGTATGCCAGGGGAATGGGGCTGCTGCCCAAAGCCGAGGGGGTGGGGCTGCCTTGCCCAGAGGGTAGAAGAATGGGGCCTGTCAGGGACAAGAGGGTAGGGTCACTACTCTGATAGATTAGAAGAATGTAGTCACCTAAAGCCAAGGGAGCAAAGTTGCCATCCCAGAGGGCCTAGAAGGCGTGCTGAAGCCCAGGGTCTAGGGGCCTTCACCAAGAATCCAGAGGGCATGACCAATACACAGATTCTGGAGGACAGGGCCATTGCCTAGATGATATCAGAGAGCAGAGGATTATTTTCAAGACTGAGAGCTAATATAAATGATGTGCTGGGTTTTGGACTTGCTTGGTGCCCATCATCCCTTATTTCCCTCAAATTTCTCCCATTTGTAATGGAAATGTCTACCTTGTATCCGTACCACCATTGTATTTTGGAAACAGATAACCTGTATTCTAGATATCACATGTTCTCAGATGAAGAGAATTTTGCCCCAGGATGAAATATGCCTAAAGTCTCACCCATATTTGATTCAGAAGATGAAATTTTGAAATTGGAGTTGATTTCAGACTTTTGGTATGATGTCATGACGTGAATGTGTTTTCCATTGGCAAGGACACAAATTTTTGGAGGCCAAAGGGTAGAATGTTTGGATTGAGTTATGTCCCCCCAAAATATGTGTTGTAAATCCTAATCTCTATCCCTGTGGTTATAATCCCATCTGGAATTTGGTTGTCTTTGTTACATTAATGAGACAGGATCAGTGTAGGGTATATTTTGAATTAATCTTTTTTGAGATATAAGAGATTAGATGCAAACTAGCAAGCAGAGATGGGAGAAGAGAGATGCCAAACCACATGAAGATTGTTCAGGAGCAGAAGCTCAGAAGAGACAAGCACCTTCCTTCAGAGCTTACAGAGAGAGAAAGCCCTCCTGTAGAACCAGCACCCTGAATTCGGACTTCTAGCCTCCTAAACTGTGAAAAAATAAATTGCTGTTTGTTAAAGCCACCCATTTGTGGTATTTCTGTTATAGCAATACTAGATAAATAAGACAGATATGTTTCAAAAGCCTTGAAAAGTAAATATGACTGACAAAAGTGAAGAGTTTAAAAAGTTTGATGAATTTATAGGTATTTATATCATTGTTTGGGAAAGGGATATTTTGACTACTATTCCAGTCAGTTATATTCCAGTTACCTAAAAGAGACTATAGCTCTATGAAAATAGCCCTTAAAAATATCTTAATTTGTTCTATAATTCCAGGTTCACTCAACAACATTGGAATTATTGGTTAATCTTCCCAGACACTTGGAAACTATTAAAGAAATGTGCTGACCAATATCTGAAAGCACTCAGGCCTTCACTGTTTACATTGTGTTTTACATATTAGCCAGTTTCTAAATCAGTCCCCTCCATTTTTTTAAAGCATGATCAGTCTTGTATTAACTGGAAAAAAAAAATAATGAATTAATTAAATTTCTCAACCTGTCATGGCCTTGAGCGAGGAATCCCATTAAGTAACTGCACTATGTGGTATCCAGCCAGTAACCCCCTGCCAGTCTTACTGATTTCAGGTTCAGTGCCAGATTTGACATGTTGTGAAAGCCGCACATTCATCCAGCACACATCAATAGACACGTGCTTACTTACAGAGAGTACTTGTTTACCCTTATGAGAAATATTATACACCTGTCGATTCCTTTTGTCTATTTTGTACACTACTTCTGATTAGATCACCTTGTTTCCTTTTTATGTGTTTTACAGCATGTATCTAAAAGGGTTTGGTTTTCATTTAATCCTTTCTTTGAATAGTGTTTCCCGTGGTTAAAGGCAATCAGCATCTAACTTTCACCCGAGTTCCAATCACATGCAATTTATAAAATTTTAAGAACACAAAGTATTTGCTAGGTAGTAATCAACTTAGCTTCAGAAGGACAATTTAATTTTTTCTTCTTTAACACAGTCATAAGCTATAAAGTGAGTTGATTTAAATCATTGAGGTACAATTGCTTTCGAAAGACTTTTGATTTTTACCCCCTTTCATGAAGTTCTTCTTAACAAACAAAAAAAAGCTATATTCAAAAATTAGTAGGATGTTATGCCATGAAGGGAATTTTACTTATAAAATTCAGTTAAAGATCAAATAAAAAGACTTTGTTAAAAAAGAGGGGTTTTTAGTTAAAAATATTCACAGGAGAAACACTGGTAAGTAAAGATAAAATTCTTTTACTGAATTATGAGATTGTCACTTACTGTTTCCTTATTAGAGAACAAGTATCTGCTTACCTGGATTGGTGTTTAAATCTGATACAAACCTGTTGCTTTATGCTTTATTTACTGTGTTATGGTAATACATACTGCCAGAGGAGGAGAAATATCTTTTGGAACCCTTTGCATTTTACTTAAAATACAAATTCTGATAGATTCTGATTTTGAGACTTTTTATTATTTTTGTAGATACTTCCCATATCCCCTTTAAGTTTTTTGTGCCTTCTTTAACATCACACTCTACAGATTTCTGCAACATTCTAGTTTTTAGTGAGTATTTGACACATTACAAGGAAAAGACAGTGATCTTCACTTGCTGTAATCAAATAATATGTTGAACTTTGATAGTTTATGATAACTGCCTATCATTCCTGAATCTAGTTTTTCTTCCTTAAAACTTTTGTTCAGTTTTGTGTGCTTGTGTATGTGTATATATTATCAATTACTGTTTAGAAAATTACCTCAACTCTTAGTCACTTAAAGCAACAGACATCTATTGTTCCACCGTTTCTGTGGGCCAGGAATTCAGGCAAGGCTTAGCTGGGGTCTCTGTCTCTGAATGTCTCACAAAGCTGCAATCAAGGTGTCCACTGGGGCAATCATCATCTCAAAGCTCAACAAGGGGCGGATCCACTTCTAAAATCACTCAAGCAGTTGTTGGCAGGATTCGGTTCTTCTCAGACAATTGGACTGAGGATTGTAGTTCCTCACTGGTTATTAGCTGGAGGCCTCAGTCAGAATACTGCCACATGGGCCTTCTTCATAAGGCAGCTCACAAGGTGGAAGCTGGCATCAGTGGAGTGAGCACCCAACATATTAGGATAAAGACAAACAGTATTTAACATGTCACACTTATGTTAAAAGCACAGCATAACCTATGCTATGTTAAGGATTCTTTTCCTTCTCAGGTGTTGGTGATTTATAATTAATAGATTAAAGCACACTTAGAAACTAAATTAAGAACTGTACTTTAGGGTATTAGTGTAAGCTTATTAAAATATGACTAAGTGGTTCAAAATCTCCTTTTTTTATATTGTGTCATTTTTTATTAATATTTGCATCAACCAAATGTAGCTTTTGGAATAGGAACTTTTGTGTGAAATACAAATCGATTGTGGCAAGCCACTGTGAAGGAGTCATGAAGTTCATATAGTTAAAGGGGCTGGATTACAAGGCAAGACCTGAAGGATCTTTTAAGTTCTTCCAAAGTACTGTACCTTCTCCTCATGTACCCAGAATGAATATCCCAGTTTTCACTAGTCTTCGAAGTCACAAACGCCTTACTAAAAAGCCTGATCCCCAATCACACTCAATTATGTGTGCAGAGTTTAATCATTTATCAGATGTCCAGAATTTTCCAGGGACACACATGTGTTCCAAAGTGTTTTCTGGTTTTCATTTGCCAATTCCATTTACCATCTGGTTCTAGATCTTAACCTCTAACCACTTTTCTGCAGGTGACCTTCTTCTGACTTCCTTCATGCTTTTGTGGCTCTCCTTTAAACACTTCAACCGAATCATGGATACCTAACAGTCCTTTTTTAAAGTCCTCAGAATGAGAGTAAAGGCTAGGTTGTAAATTTTAACAAAATTATGATGAAGTTTGTAAGATAGTGAGGCAAATTACAGCACAAAGACATTTAAAACTCACTATGCGTATTGCTCTCCATAGTGGACCCTACTCAGAAATATATTACCTGTGAAAGAGACTTCTCACCTAGTCAATTCCCATCGCAATATAGAAGCTAGTGTACCAAACCACTGTAAATGTGTCCTGGGCATGTCTGTTCTATCTAGAATGCAAGCCTTATACACAAATCTTTCAGGAAAGGGTACATCTAGAATTCACCTGGTATAAGGCTTGTCTCCATAGTCCTATATGTGACCCAAGATGTCATTCTCTATGAAGATGATCAGTGGAAATCCTTCGAGGAGAAAAACATGACTAGCTCAGTTACGCACTGTGAAATTGTCCCTCTCTCCTTCCCTGCCTCATGCCCCTTTCCCTCATTTCTGTTTCTCTGGGGTTGTACTCACTAATGAAATTGTGGGACATAAACTTTTTTCAGGCTCTGCCTTCTGGATAAGGCTAAGCTTCCTGTTTTTACAAATCTTAAAATGTAGTAAAAGAAGGGAAATTTAAATGTACATAAATCCTACAAAATACCATGTGATAGGTCTTACTAAACACATGCAAAAGACTATACATATTCAGGAGGAAAAAAGCTCTTCTTTGGCTGAGGTGAAGAAGGCTTTTTGATAAGAAGGTAGACTTCACTAGATATTAAATGCCACAAGAGAGATGGTCAAAACCAAATATGTGGTGCTGGTGATGGTCATAGCATGTCCAGGATTTGATTTGGGCATGGGGTACACAATAAAAATAAGGCTAATTACATTTTTAAATAGAGTGGTGTGTGTGTGTATGTGTGTGTGCATGTGTGTTGGAGAAATTTTTTTAAATTATTTTCCAAAAGCTAATTTACTGAGAATAATTATAATGGATTTTTGGTCATTTGAAACATTTGGTTGATAAAACAAAGCCATAAGCCTAACTTTGTAACTCTTGATCCTATAATATAATAGGAACCACAGCATTTATCAAGAACACATGTAGCTCTCCTTTAGAGAAACAGTGTGGTGATACCTTTGTGTATGTTTACATGCTACAGAACTAGCTGAAATCCTCAGTCTACCAGTGGCCAGCATTGTTATGACTTTTAAGGGATCAAGAGAGAGAATGATAAAATTTGACTTGAAGAAAAAAAGTCAAGATTCAGTCATTTAGAAAACAGCTCTTTTTTTCTAACAATACTCAGTTGTATTTTCAGTGCTTTAAACAAATTAAAAAAAAAAAAAACTTAAAAAGGAAAGAAAATCTCACAAACTTAACAGTCACTAAGCCAGAAAGGCCCTGTAATGAACTCCAATCAAAACTGACTGATTGCCGCTCTCATATCTTTTAGTGGCAATGAACCTAAATCAAGAATTGATTTTAATGAAGCTGAGGTCTGATGAATGAATCACCTTACCTAGAAGTGTGAGTAGATTTTCTTAATTAATATCTTAGAAGAAGCTATTAGCATTTTCTTAAGAGATAGCTAAATCACTGTCTTGATTCTCAGTTGTCGTTTACATGGTTTTTGTGGATTGGCACTACTTTCCCTTTTTTTTTTTAATTTTCTGTTTTGTCTTATTTAATCTCTTATTTCTGTATCAGTTAATTTAAAGAGAATATTTTATGTTCTCATTTAAATGAATATTGCCTCACAGGCATTTTTATTTATGTCTGGAGTTTCAAAGTTTTAATCCAAGTTGGAAGAATAATTTGTGGATAAATGTCTCAAGAGAACTTTCCATCCATGTCATTTAAACTGAATCATGTAGATATTTGAATGAAAGGAGGCAAAAATCAGAATTGTTGCTCAAATATAAGGTGTAAAAGTGCAAGAAGTAGGTGTGTACATCTATTTACCATGTTTAGTACTTATTATAAAATGTATGTGTGATGGTTAAGGTTATGTGTCACCTTGGTTAGGCCATGATTCTCAGTGGTTTGGCAGTTATGTAATGATGTAGTTAGCCTCTGTTTTGTGATATAATATAATAGCCTACGTGATGTGATCTGATATGATCAGCCAACCAATTGTAAGGGGAGTATCCTCAAGGGTGTGGCCCTGCCTCCAACATATATAGATCTTCTGGCAAAGCTAGTTGAATTTTGCTCGCTCTGGATTCTGCATCTGCCTTGTCAACATCTGACCTCTTGCTCTTGGGACTTGAGCCAGCAGTCTGCTGTACTGCCTGCCTATCTTGGGACTCCTCAACCTGTGAGCCAACAGCCTGCTGCTTTAACTGCTGATCTTGGATTCTTCAGCCCCTGCAGCTACGTGAGTCAAGAGAACCCTCCAGCCTGATGCCTGACCCACAGTTTTAGAACTTGTCAGCCTTTACAACTGCGTGAGCCATTTCCTTGAGATAAATCTCTCTATATGGATACAAATATATGCTTCACTGATTTTTCTTCTCTAGAGAACTGAGCCTAAGACAGCATGCATTCTCTTCAATCAAACTTGGAATTTTTTAAATTATAGTTTCTGCAGTGCTCCCTTCTTCACCTACCTCTGTTCCAAAGTCCCCATGAATCAAGGATGTTGTGGTGAGGAAACCCAAGGATACATAAGAAAACGATAATATTATAAGATTCTATAGACATTTGCCTACAGAGTTTTGTGTAAACATAAGTTTTTATCTATTTTGGGTAAATACTTAGGAGTAGGGATGCAAGATCATTTGGTAATTACATGATTATAAGAAACTGTCAGACTGTTTTGCAAGGTTGCTGTATCATTTTGCATTCTCACCAGCAATGCATGAGGCTGCCAGTTGCTCCACTTCCTCATTCGCATTTAGTGTTATCAGGTTTTTTTTTTTTAATTTTATTTTATTTTAGTGTTTCTAATAGGGGTGTAATTGCATCACACTGTATCTTTAATGGGTGTTTCCCTAGTGACTACTGGTGTAAGCATCTTCTTGTGTATTAGTCATCGTTGACCTTTCTTTAGTGAAGTGTCTGTTCAAGCCTTTTCCCCACATTGCTTTGGTGTTTTTTTTTTTTTTTTCTTTTTCAACTGAGTTGTGATAGTTCTTTAAATACTACAGATGCAAGTACTTTATCAGATCTGTCACTGGAAAGAGTTTTTCCTATCGGCAGCTAGTCTTCTCATTTTCATTGTCTTATTATGTTTTAATATAAATTCTGGGATCCATACACTTTCATCACTATTTCTCTAACATTGCCTCTTACCTACTTTTCTATCTCTCTCTTTATATAGCTCTTCACACTCATCAAATGCACATACAAACAGGCACACATATACATGGTACACATATATCTGCATCAATGGCAATATTTTTGCAATAATGAGGCTGACTTTGAGGCATGGCCTGTAGAATCAAGCTCATTATTTTATAAACATATCATATGTGTCTTAGTTTCCTAGGGCTGCCATAACAGAGTGCCATAAATTGGATGACTTTTAAGAACAGAAATTTATTGCCTCACAGTTCTGTAGGCTAGAAGTCCATACAAGAGTATTGGCTGTGTTGATTATTTCTGAGGGCTCATGGAAAGAAACTGTTCCATGTCTCTCTCCTACCTTCTGGTAGCTTCCAGAAATCTGTGGCATTTCTTGGTTTGCAGCTGCATCTGTCTCTGTAGTCATATGGCCGTTCTTCCTCAGTCTGTCTGTCTTTGTGTGTCTTCTCTTCTTTTATGAGGACACTAGTTGTGATGATTAAGGTTATGTGTCAGCTTGGCTGGGCTATGATTCTCAGTGGTATGGTGGTTATGATGTAGTTTGGCACCTATGTAATGATGTGATCACCTCCATAATGAGATCTGATATAATGTTATCACTTCTATGATGTGATCTGCTCTAAACAGCTAATTAGTTGAAAGGGGAGTTTCCTTGGGGTGTGGCCTGCATCCAGTATATGTGGACTTTCTGGCAAAGTTCACTGGCTTTTGCTCAGTCTGGATCCTACAGCTGGCTCCTGTTAGTCTGATCTCTGCTTCTTGGGTCTTGAGCTAGCAGCTTACCTGTTGATCTTGGGATTCATCAGCCTCTGCAGCCTGTAAGCCAGTGGTCTGCTGTCTTACCTGCTAATCTTGAGTTCATCGGCCCCTGCAGCTGTGTGAGTCACGAAGGGCCTCCAGCCTGACCCATTGACTTGGACTTTCCAGCCTCTATAGCTGTGTGAGCCATTTCCTTAAGGTAAATCTCTCTCTCTCTCTACATATATATATATATATATATATATAGTATGTGTATATATGTATATGTGTGTGTGTGTGTGCTTCATTGGTTTTGCTTCTCTAGAGAACCCAGACTTAGACACTAGTCATATAGGATTGTGACTTCCCCTTCTCTAGTATTACCTCATATTAACCTTCAAACACCCTATATCCAAACAGGGTCACCGTCACAGATACAGAGGTTAGAATTTCGCCACATCTTTTGGAGGGATGCAATTCAGTCCATAACAGTATGCTTGTCTCTTTTTTCATACTTACTTACCTATAATAATAATGATTTTTCTTGCGAGATTACCCTAAATTGTCCTATGGAATTTGCTTTCTTATTAAGTATTTCTGACATTGTAGTCCATTTTCCTGGATATTAGTGACAATTATTTGGTATTTTATTAGAAAGAGGGGTAAAAGACTTGCAGCATTTTTTTTTTAAAGATAAAATGTAGAAGGCTCTCACTTTTTAGTCTGCTCTTGGGCAAGTCCTTATTAAAAAAGCAGAGTTATGCCCTTAGGTTTGCATGATTATCTGTGTCAGTGCGGCCTGCGT
The DNA here is from genome assembly GCF_024166365.1 of Elephas maximus indicus. NCBI lineage: Eukaryota > Metazoa > Chordata > Mammalia > Proboscidea > Elephantidae > Elephas > Elephas maximus. The sequence goes on from NC_064834.1 coordinate 33,533,166, forward strand.
GAACTCAGACAGATTTCTGTGTAGCTCTCCTTTAGTTCAGACGCTGACCTGTGAGAACCAAGTCAGCGTATATCAGCATTATTTGTCACCAGAAGTGAAGTCTGACATGCGACTCCTTCACTTACAGCAGTTTCTGTAAATTCTAGACCAAACATTTTGTTCTCACCTTTACTGCCAACTATTACGAAGATCAGTTGCTCACATAGATGCTATTTTCCCTCCGTCTCAGTTTTAGCTTGACATTGCTCTTTTTTAGTTCTAAAAAAACAAAAAAGCTGTAAAAAAATAGAATTTTCAAGTCCCTAAATCAGTCTTAACTAACTTGGAGTGAAATGCAAGCTGCAACCTATTCCTTCATGAATACTTTGGTTAAATTTTGTTCATAATTACATAAAAAAGAATTCCTAAATTGTAACTTTGAAATGATCAAACTTTAGTTCATTGATTTCTCACATTGCACCTATTTCTTCACAGTATAATTGAAACCTTTGTTTATTGTCTAAAAACATGGACATTCTTTTGAATGTGTTTTAGCATGGTGTGTCTCTTTGCAATACTGTGCTTTAAATATGTGTTTGCAAACAAGGAATCTTCATTTATATGGATTTTTATTAGAAATGGTCAAAGTAATAGCATCTGTTGTTGTTATCATCTGTTTCTCAAAATGCATCATGAACTCCAAGAGTTGAAATTTTCCACAACTCAATGTGCTATGTCTCATTTTGGGATTTGAATAGCAAAAATATATTTTTGTGTTTGTAGCTACTAGGTACATGCTCTTTGTAAGCATATATATGTTGAAGGGACACAATACAATCCATAAAAGGATGTTTGTATATATGTATTTTTTTTCTTTGCTGACCCTCTGTCTTCCTTTACTCTCCTGTTGAATTTTTTATTTTAGAACCCATTTAAAAATCAACTGTTTTGTTACTATTTTTTTGGAAGTTATGTATTCTATTGAACCATATAAATTTTTACCCATAACTTTTCAGTGAGGCTATATCAATCTCTATAGCTAATATTGGACAACAAAGCCAAACTTTATTCAAATACTTTAGTCAGTTATTGTACCAAAATAAAATTATGTTAATTCAAATTAAATCAAGCACTTTTTTTGAATAAATATTTAGTGAACATATACAGGCATAACTTGGATATATTGTGGGCTCGGTTCTAGGCCAATGCAATAATGCAAATATCTCAACAAAGTCAGTCATAGGAACTTTTTGGCTTCCCAGTGCTTATAAAAGTTATGCTGACACTATATTGCAGTTTATTAAGGTGCAACAGCATTACATCCAAAAAGACAGCATACATAGCTTAATTAAAAATTACTTTATTGCTAAAAAATGCTAACCATCATTTGAGCCTTCAGCAAGTTGTAATCTTTTTGCTAGTGAGGGGTCTTACCTTGGTGTTGATGGCTACTGACTGACTAGGGTGGTGGTTGCTGAAGGTTGGGGTGGCTGTGGCGATTTCTTAAAATAAGGCAGCAATGAAGTTTGCTGCATTGATTGACTATTTCTTTCACCAAAGATTTCTCTGTAGCATGGAATGCTGTTTGATAGCATTTTACCCACAGTAGAACTTCTTTCAAAATTTGAGTCAGTCTTCTCAAAATCTGCCACTGCTTTATCAACTAAGTTTATGTAATATTCTAAATCCTTTGTTGTCATTTCAACAGCATCTTCACCGGGAATGGATTCCACATCAAGGAACTACTTTCTTTGCTCATCCATAAGAAGTAACCCCTCTTCTGTTAAAAGTTTTATCATGAGATTGCAGTCACATCTTCAGGCTCCACTTCTAATTCTAGTTCTTTTTCCTATTTCTACCACATCTGCAGTTACTTCCTCCATGGCAATCTTGAACTCCTCAAAGTCGTCCATGAGAGTTGGAATCAACTTCTTCCAAACTCCTGTTAATGTTGATATTTTTGACCTCCTCCCATGAATCACAAATGTTCTTAATGGTATCTAGAGTGGTGAATCCTTTCCAGGAGGTTTTCCATTCACTTTGCCCAGATCCATCAGAGGAATCAGTATCTATGACAACTATAGCCTTACAAAATGTATTTCTTAAATTATAAGATTTAAAAGTCAAAATTACTCCTTGATCCATGGGCTGCAGAATGAATATTGTGTTAGCAGGTGTAAAAATGGCATGAGAGTTGTGTCTGACCTCTTCCAATCCCACAAGGGAGAAGGAGAACCAAGATCAACAGCTCAAACCTGACTCCCGTGAGGTGGAGGCCAGACGAGCCTCCTCTTTCCATCTTCTTTACCAATTCTGACATCAACCGTCCCTTGCACAGCACTCTCTACTTCTCTGCGGGGTTCAATAATTGTTGCAGTGGCCACACAGAACTAAAAGACCATACTCAAGATTATGGGGTTTATTATAAGGGAAGTAACAAGTTACAGCTCCAACTCAGGAACACACAGGATATAGTTCTTTCATAAAACAGCCTCTCCCCAGCTGGGTTTGCAGGCACACGTCTCCCTGGCCCTCAGTCTCTCCTCAAAGGCACTCAGCTTTCTCTCACCATAGGCCAGAAAGCCTACCATGTCATCTTTCCCTGCCGGGTCTCTGCTGCTGGTCTCTCCTTCTTCGATGGTGGGCTCCTCCTTTCTTCTCTGGAATTCGCTCTCTTTTAAGTTAAAATTTACCAATCCCTTTGGTAGACCACAATTAGCCTATCACACAATCACCTGAGTGGAAGTTACAAGACAATGGCTAGAAAGGCCATGCACAGAAGTAACTAATAGCACCACAGGCCACCACCTGGCTTTTCTAGCCAGATTTCTTTCATATTTGGAAGATAACTTCCCACTCCCAATCATTTTACCAGTCCAAAACTGTGATTAACAATTAGTCTTTCAATAGGGCAAAGAGCTTACAGTATGAGGTAACTCAGGTAACCTGCAGCCATTCAGGTTTGCTGTAGGTGTCCATCTGATTTGATCAGGCTTTCTAACAGTTCATCTGGTCTTCACCCTTTCTGGCCTCTGACAAAATTCAGCTGAAAGATTATTCCCTTGCTCTGAGCCTCAAGAGATACCAGCATAGCAAAACCTTTAAGAGACTTCAGGTTTGGCCACTGTATTTGAGTCCAGCAGTGCCTCACCCTTAGTCCACTCTTTCACACTTCTGTTTGTTAAAGCCGTCCACTTGTGGTATTTCAGTTATAGCAGCTCTAGATGACTAAAACAATTACTAATCTCAATATTTCCCTTAAGCTATGGCTGCTAACCAAACGACTGGCAATTTGAATCCACTAGCCGCTCCTTGGAAACCGTACGGGGCAGTTCTGCTCTGTTCTATAGGGTTGCTATGAGTCAGAATCAACTTGAAGGCAATTTTTTTTGTTTGTTTTTGGTAACATGTACTGAGTAATTTCCATTAGCTTAATTGTGAAAACATTGAGTCTTCAAATTTTTAATAAAATTCCTTCTCCTCTTCATTGAATATGAAAGGATGCACTAAATAAGATGATGTTAACATTTTTCAGATTTGATGTATTTAAAAATAAAGAGAAGTTTTACAAAAATGTTATATTAAGTGAACAGAAAATATGAAGACATAAAGGTTATGTGTGTGACCTAGAAAGGTTATGTTTTGGGTCTAATCAGAAGATACCTATAAAGTTTGAAGAGGAAACAAATGATGCCCTTCACATGGATGTTTACCCTCTTAGACAAGGGTCTGAAGAATTTAACTTTGCAAATCCCACGGAACCAAGTCACTATGGTTAATGGAAACAAGTCGTTGCGAAATGAAGTCCTGTCTCTAAAAGATTTCTTGAGAAATTTAAGAAGCCTCCAACATGGTTTTGTTATATGCTTTGGAAAGAGTCACCCAGTCTCTTATATATACATATATATATAAACTCATTGCCTTTGAGTCAATTCTGACTTATAGCGACCCTATAGGACAGGGTAGAACTGCCCCATATGATTTTCAAGGAGAGACTGGTGGATTTGAACTGCTGGCCTTTTGGTTAGCAGCCATAGCTCTTAACCACTGTGCCATCAGAGTTACATATACATATACATATACATATACATATACATATACATATACATATACATATACATATACATATACATATACATATACATATACATATACATATACATATACATATACATATACATATACATATACATATACATATACATATACATATACATATACATATACATATACATATACATATACATATACATATACATATACATATACATATACATATACATATACATATACATACATTTTTATACATATACATATACATTTTATACATATACATATACATGTACATGTACATGTACATGTACATGATTTATATTATATATCTTATAGAAAGTTATGGCTTCCATATACTGAAATTAAGTCAATGGTGTTAAATTCAGTATTTAAGGCTTTTTAAAAACAACTATTGTTGCGTCTTAGTGAAGATAAAGGGTGAGTATAACAGATGTGAACACATCTGAACATGTACACAGCACATTGAACACAAACACAGTCTGTATATATGCCACAAGTTCTATTATTTCTTCTGCTTTCCTCTACACCGCTGAAAAAGCCTGCCCTTTGCTTGCGACTAGCATACCTATTTACAGAAACTGGTGATGTTTGCGATAGACAGTTCACCTCACAGTATACCTGACACCTTTCTCAAAAAGAGATCTCCTTCTCTGATTACAGTGCTGTGTCCCACTTTAGGCTGTCTGACATTGTTCTTTCTATGTAGTATATAGCTGTGAAATTTTGAAAGAAAATATAACCAAAGAATAGAAAGTCTGCTAAGTGGTCAGTGTTTCTGATGTGAAAATTATGACTCTGAGAGGTTAAGTAACTTAAGTGAAAAATGTTTCCTGGTTCAAAGCCTCTATTCTTTTTATCACACTACGTTGTTTTATTGAGAAGCATTGGACACCAAATGAAAATGAATGTTTTGGCTCTTCTAAAAAACCAAATATTATTCTAATATTTATGAAGTCAAAAGCCAAATTGTGGTTAGCAGGGAAAGAGTTTAAGCTTTTTAATAGATGTAATATTAATATGTTCTGTTTCCTTGAGGCCAGAGAAATTTATTTTGTAGATTTTTTCAAGGTAGTTCCTGAAACTCATTAGATACTAATTGAATATGCATCTAAATAAATATATGGCCAAATAAATTAAAATGTTCTTAGAGCTTTATCACAAAATATTAAATGTTTTATAATAAAGTTTTTAGGCTTATTGATACTTTTCAGAGGCATGGATTATATTATTATGTTACTGTATTCATGAGCTAAAATATATAGTGGTTTCTAAAATCTTCTCTTTTGTAGAATAATGAATAATCAATCCAGACTGTATTTAAACTATCACTTCTTCAATTCTAAGAAGGCCACAACAGAGTAGATAAAAAAAAAAATAGCATATATCAGCAATTTGAGGAACATTTACTCTGCTGGCACACAAAATATAATACAGTTTTCCACCTAATACCTGTCTTATTTACCTAAGTATACTAGTCTCCTTCTGTCCTTAGTGGTAAATTATGAAACGGCAGATGTGACTATTTTAAAATTCCCTCCCCCGCCCCCGCCCATGGTGTGAACTAGTAAATGAGAACACTTTTAAATCATTCCTTTTGTTTTTAAGTTTTTTTTTAACTTTATTTGATTTCGAATGATTATGTCTATACAGACATGCCAAGTCAGTTGAATCCTACACAGTAAAATCTTAAGAAACACTGTTCTAGATTTATTCCAGTTCATTGAGGGAATGCTTACATTTATCTGCCTTTGCCTCTGGTGATTTGTATTGTCTCCTAGCTAGGGTTAATCTCTTTAAATTTTGCAGTAGGACCTGAAAGCTTTATTTGTCATTCTCACCCATGCCAACTTCTATCATATATTTATTTCATGGAATACTAAAATCTGTTTTACCATGCTGTGAAGTTCAAAGTTCATCTCCACTATCCGTCTACTTTTAATTATTTTAAGTAAAATGAAGGGTCTGGATCTTGATACAATATGTGTCACAAACTGATTGATCCTGTATAGTTTTTCAGTTTAACCCTCAACCCTCCTTCCTCACCATGTTAAAATATCTTGCTGCTGTTAAGTTGACCACAACTCACAGTGACACTGTAGGACAGAGTAGGACTGTCCCATGAGGTTTCCAAGGCTGTTATCTTCACAGAAGTAGATTACTACATCTTTCTCCTGTGGAGCAGCTGAGGGGTTCGAACCACCGACATTTCGGCTAGCTCTGAGTGCTTAACCACTGTGCCACCAGGGCTCCCTTTCACCATCATACTGATTCATAAATGTAGCCCCCAATTCTAGTTCAAAATATTATGCTTCACAGCTATGTGAATGCTGAACTACTGTTCCCTGGGCTTTGAACCCCCAAACCCTCAAGGAAGCCACTCTCAGCAGTAGAACAGGTTCTATCCAACAACCTTCTAGTCTTCCTTATTTGCATGGAGCCCTTTCTTTCTTCTCCTATTAATATATTTTCTATAGCACTTAACCTTTTTCAAAACATCCTGGTTATTACAAGTCTTTTCAAAATGCATCTTTGAATTTCCCATCCACCATTATTTGTACATATTTTCCACTGCTTGTTGTGTGCTGGTTGTTTCAGCTGTTATTAGAATCTTTAATTCCCTTTTGAAGTTTAGCAATGCTGAATCTGTGTTTCAAACAATATGTTTCAAAATGTTTTGTTTGAGCTTGAAAGGTAGATCATTCTTTCTGCCTAAATGCTCAAAAAAAATTTTTAGCTCTATTTTTCATTTTCCCACTAGAAATTTCTGGGCTATGCAGGCCCAATGTGTTTTCTATATCTTCTCTAAGACTTTTGTATCAGATTGAGACCTAAAGTAAATATCAGATGATTTTATAATATCTCTCAAGAAAGAAATTAATTTCTATTTTCTCAACTGTCAAATTTAGGAGTGAGTCCAAAGATGTAATTACCCTGATAGGACATGAAGGAAATATCTGTAGGCATTTCAGAATTCAACAATGTTTAGTACATAGGTTCATAATCAAAGGCAGACAAGCCAGAACCAATTACACATTATGCAAATGTAAACATCATTGATAGTGAAAGATCTGATTAAATGAGGAATAATTATGGAAACAGAGGCTAAGGCACATGAAAAAGCCAACTTATTTCAAAAGTGGTAGTTTTTTTTGAATACTTGATATTTAAAATTTTAACAAGTGAGAAAATTTGTTCTGTGTAGTTACAGATGTTGGAACTAATAGTTCAACAATAATAATAACATAGATATGGTTTTGAAATCAAGGTTAAACTATTATATATATAACTATTACGTATATATATAAACTTATTCATATATATGACTTTCTTGTGAGGATATGATCTGCCCTTTCTGGAGATTATAAGCAGAAAAAATCTTACCACAAATCATGGATTTTGTAGAAGCAAATTCTTATTTTGTTTGTTTAATATTTTTTTGAGTGAAATATTGAACTGTATAATAGTCTCTAAGTTCTATATCTACTCAAGATTCTATGGTCCTTGAATTGTCATCTATGCAGCAGCTAGTAGGTTTTGATTATTTTGTTTTATTTATTGCTTTTCCCAAGAGGGGATGTCTGTGGCTTGAAGATTGCATTATGAGTTTTTCATTTTAATCCTCACAGTGATAATTACTCTATATCAGTAAGGAAGTCCCCTTGTCTCCGTATGTGGAAGGTGCAAGTTTGTAGAGTAAATGTCTGAAAGGGGATGACACCAGACCCAGTTGCACTATCAGTATTGAAAAGATGTGATATCAGTGCCTCATTAATGCTACTTTAATAGTAATTAAAATGACTTAAATAATTAAGGAAAAGCATTTTCTTTCTTCGAAGTAACAAATAGATGATTTCAATGTTTCTGAACTCTTTCTGACAATTTGTTTGGATCTGGTATGGGAACAGCCCAGCCTTTTAAAAAAGTGTTCTATCCCTTTAGCAGATACAATAATCAGCTGAGTCAAGGAAGTGCACTTTTAAAGAGCCCTAAGGCATTTCTAAATGCATTACACACACACTGTCAAACACTGAAATGCAGTTCTTTAATTAAAAAAAAAAGTTTCTGTCGACTTATTTGGACTCATGAAGACCTCATGTGTGTCAGAGTAGAACTGTGCTCTACAGGGTTTTCAGGGGCTGATTTTTTCAAAGTAGATCACCAGACTTTTCTTCTGAGGCACATCTGGGTAGACTCAAACTGCTATCTTTTTGGTTAGCAGCCAAGCACTTAACTATGTGTGCCACCCAGGGACTCCTCCTTTTGTTCAGGTGACTATCTACCCTTGTTTTACCAAAGCAGTCCCAGTTTATGCCTGCTGTGCTATTATTAACTCTTCCATTCTCAAAAGTATTCTGATTTGGGCACAAACTATATGATCATCCTATGGCAAATCACAAAATTATAAATGAAAATAATTAGTTGATACATTAGGAAAACTGAAAAACTATGTCACTGAGTAAAGAAGAGAAATGAGATGATGAAAACTTTTCATGCTATGTGCTTTTTATTGTTAATTTTTTCCTGCTCACATAAAAGAGTGCTTCATTTTGTTCTACACTAAGTATTTTTTGCATACCAGTTAGAAAAACACTTCCTTTCTGCCTCTTCCACTTTGTGGCAACAAGCTATGGCAGAGCGGGCATAAAAAAGAAGCATAATTCTAAGTCCTTTTGACACAAACAGGCTGAAACCTAGTCTGTAGCCATTACAGAGGCAGTTATTTCTTATCTGCCAGCAACCAGTAGATCATGAACAGGCTAATTGTCTTAGTTATTCAGTGCTGCCGTAATAAAAATACCATAAATGGGTGGCTTTAACAAATATAAATTTACGTTTTCACAGTTTAGGAGGCAAGAAGTCCAAGTTCATGGTGCCAACTCTAGGGGAAGACTTTCTCTCTGTAGGCACTGGAGGAAGGGAAGGTCCTTGTCTCTTCTGAGCATCTGCTCCTGGGAAATCTTTGCATGGGTTGGCATATCTCTTCCCCCATCTCTGCTTGTTATAGAAATATCATAAATGATTGGCTTTAACAAACAGAAATTTATTTTCTCACTATTTGTTTTTGTTGTTGTCAGGTGCCATCGAGTTGATTCTGACTATTGGTGAGCCTATGAACAACAGAATGAAACTGTGCCCAGTCTTGTGCCATCCTCACAATCCTTGTTATGCTTGAGCCCACTGTTGCACCCACTGTGTCAGTCCATCTCAGTAAGGGTCTTCCTCTTTTTTTGCTAACTGACCCTTTACCAATAATGATGTCCTTCTCCAGGGACTGATCTCTCCTGATAACATGTCCAATGTATGTAAGGTGCAGTCTTGCCATCCTTGCTTCTAAGGGACATTCTGGTTGTACTTCTTCCGAGACAGATTTGTTGGTTCTTTTGGCACTCCAGGGTATATTCAATGTTCTTCGCCAACACCACAATTCAAAGGCGTGAATTCTTCTTTGGTCTTCCTTATTCATCATCCAGCTTTCACATGCATATGAAGAAATTGAAAACACTATGGCTTGGGTCAGGCGCACCTTAGTCTTCAAGGTGACATCTTTGCTTTTCAACACTTTAAAGAGGTCTTTGGCAGCTGATTTGCCCGATGCAATGTGTCTTTTAGTTTCTTGACTCCTGCTTCCATGGGTGTTGATTGTGGACCCAAGTAAAATGAAATCTTGACAACTTCAGTCTTTTCTCCATTTATCATGATGTTGCTTGTTGGTCTGGTGGTGATGATTTTTGTTTTCCTTATGTTGAGGTGTAATCCATACTGAAGGCTGCAGTCTTTGTTCTTCATCAATAAGTGCTTCAAGTCCTCTTCACTTTCAGCAAGCAAGGTTGTGTCTATCTGCATAACTCAGGTTGTTAATGAGTCTTCCTCCAATCCTGATGCCTCATTCTTCTTCATATAGTCCACCTTCTCTGATTATTTGCTCAGCATACAGATTGAATAGGTATGGTGAAAGGATATAACCCAGACGCACACCTTTCCTGACTTTGATCCACACAGTATCCTCTTGTTCTGTTTGAACAACTACCTCTTGATCTATGTACACGTTCCTCATAAGCACAATTAAGTGCTCTGGAATTTCTAGAATTTCCATTCTTCACAATGTTATCCATAATTTGTTATGATCCACGCAGTCAAATGCTTTTGCACAGTCAATAAAACACAGGTAAACATCTTTCTGGTATTCTCTGCTTTCAACCAGGATCCATTTGACATCAGCAATGATATCCCTGGTTCCACACCCTCTTCTGAATCTGGCTTGAGTTTCTGGTAGTTCTCTGTCAGTGTACTGCTGCAGCCATTTTTCAATGATCTTCAGCAAAATCCTCTTTTTTGTTTCCAACTTTTGCATTCCAATCATCAGTAATTATCAGTGCATCCTGATTGCACATTCCATCAATATCAGACTGTAGAAGTTGGCAAAAATCTACAATTTCTTCATATTTGGCCTTAGTGGTTGGTACATAAATTTGAATAGTCATATTAACTGGTCTTCCTTGTAGGCATATGGATATTATCCTATTACTGACAGCGTTCTTCTTCAGGATAGATCTTGAAATGTTCTTTTTGACAATAAATGTGGTGCCATTCCTCTTCAAGTTGCCATTCCCAGCATAGTAGGCCATATGATTTTCTGATTCCGAATGATTGATACCAGTCCGTTTCTGCTCACTAATGCCTAGGATATTGATGTTTGTGTGTTCCATTTCATTTTTGATGATTTCCAATTTTCCTAGATTTGTACTTTGTACATTCCATGTTCCAATTATTATGGATGTTTGCAGCTGTTTATTCTCATTTTGAGTCGTGCCACATCAGCAAATGAAGGCTCTGAAAGCTTGATTCCATCCATGTCATTAAGGTCAACTCTACTTTGAGGAGACAGCTCTTCCCCAGTCGTCTTTGGAGTACCTTCCATCCTGAGGGGCTTATCTTCCAGCACTATATCAGACAATGTTCCACTGCTATTCATAAGGTTTTTACTTGCTAATTCTTTTTGGAAGTAGACTGCCAGGTCCTTCTCCCTAGTCTGTCTCAGTCTGGAAGCTCCTCTGAAACCTGTCCATTATGCTGGTATTTGAATACCAGTGGCATAGCTTCCAGCATCACAGCAACACTCAAGCCCCCACAGTACAGCAAACTGACAAACATGTGGAGGTCTCACAATTTAGGAGTCTGAAAGTTGGAATTCTGGTTACCAGCTCTAAGGGAAGGCTTTCTCTCTCTGTCGGTTCTGGAGAAATTTTCTTGTCTCTTCTGGGCTTCTGCTTCTGAACAATTTTCATGTGACTTGGCATCTCTTTTCCCCCCTCTCTGGTTGTTAGTTTGCAGTCATTCTGTTTTATATCTCAAAAGAGATTGACTAAAAATACACCTTATACTAATCCGATTTCATTAGCATAAAAAAGAAAACCTAGTCTCAAATGGGTTTATAACCACAGGCATAGAGGTTAGGATTTACAATACATATTTTGGGGAACACAGTTCGGTCCATAACACTAATAATAACACAATGCTTTGTTATTGCAAAGCTCTGAGTGGTGGGTAATATAATCTTGAAAGAGGGATGTTTCTTTCAGAAAGCTAACCAACAGTAATACTCAAATCATTATCATTATTAAATAACATTGTATTAAACATGATTCATTTTGAAAATAACTGTATCCATCACAATACTTTTCCCTTGCTGTTTATTGATTTCAGTGTTTGTAACCCTTAGAGATAAGCACTTTGTCACTAGGAAAACTGATGCTTTATTTTTAACCTTTATAAGAATCGTGTCATGATCCTTCTGTGGATTGGAGACTGACAACATCGATCTGAATTAGTACAATCAGAGGACAAAGGATTACACAGATTTTTTCTTGGTTGAATCATATCAGTATTTTTGTAATTTTTTTTTATGTAGAATATAACTTAGAATTAAGAACTGCTAAGATTTCTTGATTATTTCTTTGTGAAAGGCATATTGCTAAGGGTTTTTTCATTTACTCTTCACAGAAACAATATGAAGTAGATAATATTATCATACTTATTATTAATGGTAGTGTACTTTATACTTCTGTCCATTTTACAGAAAATAAAACTGAGACCTAAAGAGATTAAGTAACTTACTTTTTGAAAGAAATGTGTGTTAATTGTTTAATATTTAACAATGTATGAAGTTGATTTATTCCCCACTCTTCTCAATCCATCCAAGAATAATTGCAGATTAGAAAAAAGAATAGCATTATTCATGTACTAAGATAAGATGTTGTTTTCTATAATATGTGATTAACAGTATGAAATATGTGTTTGCTAAGATTTTTCACAAGTTGTAGCAACTGATTTCTAATTGGATAGAAGAGTAACTTATGTACAATGTATTGTTTGGCTTTCCTTTCTCCCCCTATACTTGTTGGGGGGGGAATAAAAAAAGATAATCAATGCTTATGAAAATTTCAAACAAATATTCACAGCCAGGTTTTGATAATCAATCAAGAATTATTCTCCTCTGAATCAGGGCACTTGACAACATGAGGTGAAAATTTTAAAATGATCATCTTTAGAATTATTGTAGCTCATTATCTGATGGAAAAGTTATGAAACTGCAGCTAAGCACCACCTCCCCCCCCCCCCACAAACACACACAGACACACAGGTTTTATACTAGCTTCAGGGACAGCTGCTAGCTACCTTGAGGGTGTGAGATTAGGAGGAAAACATTGGAAGCAGTCCAATTTAGAGCATAAAAGGAGGCCAAGGCTAAGAGAATCATTAAAATAAAAGCTGAGAGTTATTCTGAACCCTCAAGTAAAAGCCTGATTTTGGAGAAGAAAAGAAAGTAAGCAGGAAAAGTCACAAAGCTGCTGGAATGTCAGAACAGTGAGGGCAGTAAGAATAACCAACAAGTGGATTAACAGTGGGAAGGAAAATTGTTTCTACATCTGAAATCTCCCTGAAAACATTTTAGATGTGTATCATTAATAATGGACACCCTGACTGTAGTTACATATAAAAAATGAAAAAGATATACTGCCACTGTTATTTTATTACATGAATTAAATTAATTAGGTAGTTAGGTCTTTCTTAGAAATATTACCAAAAATACTATATTCCAAAGTGCTGACATTTCTAAATTCACGTCTTAATTATAACCTCAATTTTGCATAATTTATTTGCAGACAAAACTTAATCTTTACAGTTTTGGCTAATTCTGGCTGAAGTTTTTAGATGGTGGCACACAATAAACATTTCTCTTTGATGCTTATAATGCCTCTTGCCCAGTGAACTCCATTGTCCAAGGAAACCTCACTCCAAAAATGAAGACGACACATCTCTCCCTCACACACGCATGCACACACACACAAACACACACACTCTATAGTCTAGTCAATTACACGCGAAGGGGAAAAAAATGTGTAAGTTTGGTTAAAACAACCATGAGTTCAACAATCTTTTTTTCTGTATACACATTGTAAGCTATTTTTCAGCATTAAAACTGAAACATTTTTACACCTCGTGTGTATTTACATGGATGACATTTGTGCCATTTAATAAGGTACCTATTATACCATCTCAGTGAAAAATATCCAGCTCTGTAAAATTCACTAGATTTACCATATTCCAACTTGGGCTTGTGCACTTTACCAGATGGAAACTGAATATCAAATATAAGACATGTCTTTTTGCTTTATATCTTGCACCCCTGAAAGCTACCCTTTGCATTGTTGCTATAGTGATTTATCTACAGTATGAAACTGGCCTTATCACTTTTATATAGCGGGTCCATGGCTCCACTGTGATAATCGGTATGACATACAATGTGTCCTCTCTGTCATATCTGCTTTGCCTGACTCATTTATCAGCACTCTCTAAAGTGACCTTTATGTTGAAATAATGCTGAAATGCTTATAGTTCCTCAAATGCATCTGTTTTTTTATGATAGTCTACATTTGCTCATGATTTTCCCTTTACCTGAAACATGCTATACCTAACTTATTTATTTCCCTAACACATTATCTACACTTAAGGATTACCATGGAACCATGTCCACCAGACAGACATTCCTCAACTCGTGGGTGGGACTAAGTGCTTCTGTCTGACATTATGGCATGCCGCCTATTTTTCTTAGCAAAATTGTCTGTTTACATGTTTTTTTCCTTTAGATTACAGATTCTTCAACGGGAGTCAACGTATTTTTCATCTTTGTAAGTTCAGCGCTGAGCATTATGACTGTAGGTGGTAACGCGCATTTCTTAAAGTGAATTTCTAATCTGAACTGACAGTGTTTTTCATGAAACCATAATCAGAGTTCTGTCTCAAAACTGTCTGGACACTGACAAAAACTCTTGTATTATTTGGAAATAAAGGCTTGTTTAAAAGAGTAGGATGAGCTGGATTTGTTTTGTTTTTTAACCCTTTTAAGGCAATTTATTGCTTATTCATTTTTTGAGAGGAGTATTCATTTGCCACTCAGGTAACTTCTAAGATTGGGCTCTTGGTTTTTATAATTGTTTCAAACTGCAACAGTTTCTGTAACAACAACTCATTGTCAATGGGACATATACTCTAATACAATCTATTTATGCCCTTTTGCCCTTAAGAATAGCTCATATCGGGCATGAACCAGATCAGTGAGATCTCTAGTACTAAGGTTATTACTGACTGGTGCACTAATTACTGCTCCTAGGGGAGGCTGCTCTCACTGGCACCTCTCTGAAATAAATTTCATCAAGTGTGTCTTAACGAGCTCTCCATTCCTGCTGTGGAGCTGACTAGGCTTGTCTGCCACCTTAAGGTTGACAGCTTAGGTAGATAACTCAAAGCTGAATTCCCTTTATTACCTGTAGAGATCACCAACTAGGAGTGAACCCAGTGCAGCTGTGGTACTCCATACTTCTTTAAATAAACTTGCTGAGATACTTTCAGACTTGCATTAGAGAAGCAGATCTGCATAAATCCTGTAGTTTTATTCTCTATTCTTAGCAGAATATTCTCTTTCCTATTTTCTAAGGCCTAAAATATATCCAAGAAGCCCTGATGGCACAATGGTTAAGCACTCAGCTAACTGAAAGTTTGGTGGTTTGAATCTCTCCGGTATCTCCACAGAAGAAAGACTTGGCAATCTGCTTCTGCCAAGATTATAGCCAAAAAAAAAAAAAAATGTGAAACAGTTCTAACCTGTCACACGGTGTTGTTATGAGTCAGAATCCAATTGATGGCACACAACAACAACAGAATATATCCTGAGGGCCAGATCTCAAATATCTGCATCCCCAGAGATGGTGGGGACAAACGTAAGAGTTAGAGAACATGGAAATGATTCCAAAATTTTATATTATTTATATTATTCTCTCTTACCCATCTAAGGCATTGCATATATTGGTATCATCTATGCATATCTCATATTTTTCCAGAATATCAGTGTAATCTAAACTCTAATAATGACTCCAGGTAATGTTTCATCATTAGGGTAGGACTTAATTTTTATGTCTATACATCTGATCTGTTTTCAATTAGACTACTAGTTCCTTGAGGGTACAGACTAGGTTTGATATTATTATATATCATTTAAAGCATCTGACACATACTTTGACTAAATAAATATTTGCTGACTTCATTCTTTTAGAATATAAAATCATATTGTTCAGTTAATGTTGAAAATCTGAGAGACTGGTTTGTTTCACTCTATCTCCCCTAGTATCTTTTTAACTCCTCCAGTCCACCATTATCTCTCGTTATTTCTAGCCCCCACTGTTTTCAATCAATACCACTTGATATAACCGATCAGAATAATCTTTAAAGAGAGGTACTTTCTTTTGAGGAAAAAAACAGAAAACAAAACAAACAAAAAAACTAGAAGGCTACAATTTAAAATTACCTTCTAGTTGCTCTCAATCACAACATCCTTGTCCCCCTTATACGGATTATTACTATCTGACTTTTTTATTTTCTGGTTTGCTTTCTATCTTGACAATAGAATATCAGCTCCATGAGAAGAGACACAATGCCTTTCTGGTTCAGTTATGTTTCCTCAGAGTCAGAACATTAAAGGAAAAGATGATAGTAAGTATTAGAACAAATCTAAATATCCAGCAATAGTATATTTATGTTGTGAGATGGAGTCTCTGCCACCATTGAAAAAGGATATTGAAGATGAAAATTTCTTCACGCAAATGATTTGCTTAATTTTTTTCCTCAAAACTAAGATGAAAACATTGACATTTATGGGAAATCAATTGAAATAATATATTTAGAAGTAACAGCTAGTGTAAAAATATAAACATTGATGACGTATTTCATTTTCATATATTCATGTTTATTTTTTTTTAGCTACATAACCAAAAACACTGAACCCACTGCCTTCAAGTCGATTCCCACTCACAGAAACCCTATAGAATGGAGTAGAACTGCCCCATAGTGTTTCCAAGGAGCTCTTGGTAGATTTGAACTGCTGACCTTTTGGTTTACAGCCATAGCACTTAACCATTACGCCACCAGGGTTTCCTTTAGCTACATGCCGCTTAACTAACCAGTAAAATCCCTTTACAAAATGTTAAATGGTAAAAGAAATTAAGAGATACATTTCTCTACTAAGATGTTAAATTGTGTAAGCCTCCAAATGCACTATTACAATTCATTAGAAACTTAAGTATTGAAAACAGGTAAAAAAAAAAGTGTACTACAATTCAAACTAAATTCAGCTATTTTTGTCTCAGGCTAACATGCTCCCATCCTTTCCTTTCTACCACCCCACCTCCTTTATTATTGTCCACACATGAAAGTATTCAGGAGCAACTGAACTCTAGTTGTGAAGGCAAGGTGAGACTAAAAAGTCGCTGTTATAACAATACAGTAGAGGTCATTTAATAACCACAGGACAAACATGCAAACATCCTTTCCCTCAGAAATTTGGTACTACTGGTGACTTCCACTTAACATCCGACCTCAATAATGAAGTTTTCATGGCTTTTAGGTCGTAGCACCATCCTGACTTGTATTCTACAATGTGTGAAAGTTTTTTATTGTGACTGATAATTTGAGGAAGAAATATATGTGACTGATTCTTTTTTTTTTAACATGAAATCTGTATTTTGGAATTGTAAGATCATATTACAAAACCCTTGCTGTCTAAAGGTGGCGATAGCATTGACAAAGAGTTTGAGGCATTATACGAATGTATTACATTGTCTGAAGTTTTTTTTTTTTTTAAATCCTTTGTCAGAATGTCATTAGCACTTCATACATTACATCATTACCCTAAGCAGAGAAAAAGATTTTGGGCAAGCTTATGCTCTTGTTTATCCTTTCTTAGGAGGAAGGTATCACTTGTCTGAACACACTCATTTGATTAATACTGACTTCCCTTTTATAAGGGAAAAAGAAAAAGGAATTTAGTGTTTGGTTTGCTAATCAAAGAACTCTTTCTTGAGGGTATGAAAAAATTATAATTATTCTCAAAGTCAGCTTCGGTAAAAAATCTTTACAAAAGTGATAGCTGGAAATAGTTAAAGAAAGACTTCTCTAAAGTCAAAAGAAATGCTGGCTTGATTGTTATTGAAGAAAAGATCCCCATAGCTGGGGCCTTTCCACTACACCATGGATGGCAAAGATCCCTTCTCACTCCCTGTCCCTAGCAGGTATAGCAAATGACGCATAGTTCTTGTTTCTTCTTAGCAACAAACTTCTTAGAATCTTTCTAAACACAGAACCTATACAGCATTTACCTACTAACCAGGTTTGACACAAGTGGTAAGACCTAAGCATCATTCTCTCAAGACCATATTCTGTCAAAATGTACCAAATGGTATTGTCCATTGCTTAGGTGGCATCTTGTCACTGTATCTCAGAGTGACCTTCTGTTTCAAGAAACCTGTATATGTATTTCTTTATCCCAACCCTTCAAATGTTCTCTTCTTACTTTCCAGATTTGTTAAATATCCTATAGATGTCAACTTTTTTCCCTGTCCATTCTCTATTTGGATGTCTGTCCTTTCTCTGTGGGGGGTTATGATTATATTGAATGTTGATTGTTGCAAAGAACATGGATCTTTCTTTCCTCTTGACTGCTTCACCACTTATACACATCACCTATCCCATACTAAAGCTTTTTCTCTAGATAAGTATTGATTTAAGCATCTCTCTGCCAATGACAATAAGGGGAGGTGCAGAATGTCACTGTATAGAGAATTTAGCAAGTAGCCTAAATAGCATCTTAAGTGCCAATGGGTATAAGAAACAACGCTAATCAATGGGAGAGGATATTTTTAAGTAAGAACTTCATTTCTTTATATACATATATATCTGTAAGAGAGGTTATAAATGGGATGAGCCAAAGTAAATATAAATATATTTTCAGGGATTAAACATTACAAGGGTGCAAAGATATTTATATCTGTATATGTTAGTGTATATATATATGCACATACGTATATATTTATGTTTGTTTGTATACTTATATGTATATTTCACATAGTGAAAAATTGATGGGGTAGTGGTTAAGAGATTGCTAACCAAAAGATCAGCAGTTCAAATCCACCAGGTGCTCCTTGGAAGCCCTATGGGGCAGTTCTACTCTGTCCTATAGAGTGACTGTAAGTCCAAATTGACTCGGGTTTGGTTTTCTTGGTTTTAGGTTAGTAGTCCAGCATAAACTGTGCCATCCACAGACCTCATAGATGTAGAAACATGGCACAAACATATAAGATCACATTTTGTGAACAGAACAATGTGACAGTAGGCTATATGGTATGATGCCATTTTGTGTATAATACAGATTTGAAAAACTCTCAAAGATACATACAAAATATTAACAGAGGTTATCTCTGAAATTTCAGATATTTACCCTTTTCATTTATTTTTTTATCTTAATAACTAATTCTTATCTGCCAGAAAATGTATTCTTTACATAATAACTACACATAAAATGAATGAATTTATTTAGGGAAAGATTAAACAACAAAAACGAAAATGTGTCTGCATCCTACAAGACAACAGCCTAATGGAAAGGAGTTGTGTTGGTAAAAAAAAAAAAAAGACAACTATGTATGAAAAGCCATCCAGAGAGGACTTAAACAGTCACATTGTTTTACTTAAAGGAGCTAAAAGTTTTTGAAATAGCTATAGAAACAAAATAAAACAAAACATTAGGAATGACCAGGCTGAAGCAAATATTTGGGGTAGAAATTGAAACCTTAAAATAGTTTATTATTATTATTATTTAAAATTGAAATGAACCTCTATTAAATCAGAAGTGGGCAATGGGAATATTTTGGTTTTAATCTGCCAGTGCTAGTTTGCTTCTTAGGTTTTTTTTTTTTTTTTGACACTAATAGAAGATATTCAGTAATGCTTTTTTAAAAATTGTGCAATGTTTCATAGTTATTAATAAAGAAAATATATTCCAGATAAACACTTTATTACATAGAATATAATGTGAATATAATCTATTTGGCATTAAGTATGTTGTCTTTTATAATACTTGCTTTATTATTTTGAACTATTTGACTCTTATTTTTAGTTAGATTTGAACATATTTTCTCCCCAGTCCATCTTCCTTATTTTGAGGCAGAAATCATATCCTCTACATTTTTATGAGTCCTGTAATACTTAGCTCACAATACATAGTAGGCTGACCAACTTCATTTGAGGATTCGTTTAAGGTATTTTCTCATTTATTCCCCAGATTTTCTTATGGAATAACTAAAGTTCAGGAGATTTACTTAAAACTTAAATAATAGGCCAATATCTTATTTTTTCCCATTCACTCTTGACATCGTTGTTGTTAGGTGCTATCGAGTCGGTTGCGACTCATAGCGACCCTGTGCACAACTGAATGAAACACTGCCCGGTCCCGCTCCATTCTTACAATCGTTGTTATGCTTGAGCCCATTGTTGCAGCCACTGTGTCAGTCCACCTCATTGAGGGTCTTCCTCTTTTCCGCTGACCCTGTACTTTGCCAAGCATGATGTCCTTCTCCAGGGACTGATCCCTCCTGACAACATGTCCAAAGTAATGTAAGATGCAGTCTCGCCATCCTTGCTTCTAAGGAGCATCTGGTTGTACTTCTTCTAAGACAGATTTGTTCATTCTTTTGGAAGTCCGTGGTATATTCAGTATTCTTTGCCAACTCTTGACGTTGGTCATATTAAATTGTTTTACACTTTAAGTTATTTTAACAAGAATAGTAACAAAAAGGCTAATGTTTATGGAAAACTTCGTAAGTGATAAAATACTTATTGGCATAATTTCATTTTAATCCTTACACTGTTACAATTTTACCTGATTTTATAGGTGAGACACCTGAAAATAAGAGAGCTTATTTTAGACACAATGGAAAAGACTGGGTTCAAACCCAGCGTAAATGAATCTAAATTCATGCTCTTAAACATGGTTTATTTGGGGAAAAAAAAAAAAATCTAGACTGCCTCCCCCCCACCCCCTTGTCTCTCTTTGATAATCTCTGATAACCATAGGTGTTTCTCTCAGTAAATTGTGTAGGCTGATTGACAATCACTGAAGTGTGAGAATTTCCCTCAGTAATTATCTTAGCATTAACTTCTATAGTTGACGGCTACCTCCCTCTTCCATCCGGACTCTCCAATCTGACCAGTCTAGAATCTCAAACCTACTCTTACATAGTCTTTCTTTCTCCATCTGAAAAAGTCCATCTTCTTTAGGGAAAGTTGAGTGACATAAAAAACGTAGATTTTACTGAAAGTTACTGGAAACACAGTACATTTTTAGAGCCTATTGGTTAAGAATAGGCTTGGCTTGGCTATTGGTTAAGAACTCGACTGCTGATCAAAAGGTTGGCAGTTCGAATCCACCAACTGCTCCTTGGAAACTCTTTGGGGCCATTATACTCTGTCCTATAGGGTCACTATGAGATGAAATTGACTCGATGGCAATGGGTTTGGTATTTTTTCTTTTTTTTTGTCCCCTCAGAAACTCAAGTTAGAGACTCAGCAGCCCAACACAAGAATGCCTTATAGCTCTGAAGTTTCCACTACTCTTTTAATCCTATAGGGTTGGAAAAAGGGTTTATGCGTTTCTTCTCAAAAGAAGAGATATGCAACACTTTAAAACACCCATATCTCAGAAAATTCTGTCAGTTTAGGATGTGATCATTTGTTTTTTATGATAGAATTAAATAACAGAGAGCCTTGTTACATAATGGGAGTTCTACAGCATTTCAATTTCATGCTTTATATCATGAGCATATTTACTTACATAAAACGTAACTGACTATAGAAAAAGAAACATAAAAAAAGCCTCAACTGCCAAGACTATAATTCTCTCCAATGTGGAAAAAAAAAAAAAAAAACAACAGGTGAAGAGAAATCCCCTAGGAAGAATGACATTCACGTGGTTGAATACTTACTATGTGCCAGTTGTTATTCTAAGCATGTGTAATAAATTATCTCATTTAATCTCATTTAATTTATACCATTTCCTTAAACCCTGGTGGCAAAGTGGTTAAGTGCTACGGCTGCTAACCTAAAGGCTGGCAGTTCAAATCCACCAGGTGCTCCTTGGAAACTCTATGGGGCAGTTCTACTCTGTCCTGTAGGGTTGCTCTGAGTCGGAATCGACTCAACGGCAACGGATTTTTTTTTTTTTTTAATGGGTATACCATTTCCATTTTGTTGGTACTGTACCTGAAATCAGAGTTCCTGTCAGATTTGTGAGCTTAATATTTTGAACTGTTTATCAGAGATGTTTGGAATTACTTAGTTTTAGGTTTAAGAGTAGCTTAGACATGTGGCTTAGTTTATTAACAAGTATGGAACTTACATTTCCAGAGTTTACGTAAGCTGAAACCACTAAAAAAAAACCCACTAGTTTCAAAGAATTCTTATTTGTGGGCTATTTCCTATGCATGAGCTGATTTAGAGAAGGGTAAATCAGTGAGAATAAGAATATTTAGCCCAATTGAATCATATCTACAAAGCATCTGACATAAGAGGAAATCAAATTTGAAATATCCAAGAGTTTATATGGGTTTTTAGAGTTTAAGTAGAAGGAGATAGTTTGAATGTATTTTTAGTCAAATTATAACGCTGCTGGAAACAGTATACTAGTTTAAGAAGTAACAACTAGTGAATATAATTATCTCTATAAGAGGATACACTGGTGAGAATTGAAAATATATCTTTTTGCAAGTGGCATACCCTGTGTGCCTAATCTAAATGAAGGAAGCAGTCTTCACTTTTCAGTGTATGCAGATAAAGGTAAACAAAGCTGAGAGACAATGTGAACCATTCACATTATATATTGTTCCAGGTAATATGGGAACCAAAACAATTACTGGAAACACATTTTAAATTATCATCTCTGAAACAAAAAGTTCTAACTCAAGGTTACTTTGAATTTCATAGAAATTTGAAAATATATTTTTTCTTAAACCTCTAAAATGTCTTAAGAATTCCCCTTCTGCACTTCTTATATGGGGGAAGCATACATTTTCTATTTCTTAAACCCAGTGATTTCTCTGTTTTCCTGAAGAAAAAATGTAAAGTCATTAAAGCTAACTTTCTGAGTCACTTAAACTCCGTAAATAGAAAGCCTACAGGAGGCATATGATATCCTCTCCAAAGCTGTCAAACTGTTTCTCTAAGTATCATGTAAGAATAGCAGGCAGGTGTAAAGAAGTTTCTTATTCAGCAATCCAATTTCCTTGAAGGATGATGTTCACATCTATGGTGTCTGTAAAGTACAAAATTTTAGATCACAGCATGGTTGAAATGTTGAGCATTGCCATCCTTTGCATTTCAGTGTTCTCGGTGGAATATCCAGAGGAGTGCTGTCTAGCCTCCTGTGGGAAGGAGCTTTCATAGCTAATGAGTTAGTGCAGAAAGTCATTCTTACCTCCTAAATTTATTAGTTGTGGGGGCCACATTGATTTAGTCTGAAGCTGTGGGCATGTAGAGAGTGATAGCAACCCAACAGGTTTTCAGCTGATGTGTTTTACAGTTGAAAAGTGGCATCAAGAGAATGTCACAGCCTGACAGCTTATAGTGACTATGGAATATGCCAGCCCAGCCCAAAAAACCAGGCAGAAAGGAAATGTCATAGACTATCACTTATTAACAAGTTTTTTTTTTTTTAGTGAACAAGATTGTATTGGTTGCTCCTAAATATAAACAATATACAAAAATATACAAAACAAATACAAAGCATGTAGGGTTTTCATATGTACAAATCTGGGCACTAACATGACTGCTCTTTCAACAAAGATGAAATTTTTTTGTGGGTTCTTATATCTGAAATTTAGATAAGAAATACTGTATTTATAAAAATTGATTTTTAAAAAAAAAAAAAAAAAAGAATTTCTCTCTCTTCTGCGGTGCCCCGTCATGAATCTTCAGGCAGGCATTTATATGGTTCTTTCATTTTTACCATAACACATTCTATGCTCTCTTAAGATCATTTGCAAGCTATGAGCATAGACTCCACTCAACCTGCTCAGAAAAGCTCTTATTTTCTGGGGCAGTGACTTGAGGCAAAATTCTGATGTATTTCTCAATGACCTTCAATTCCCTAAAACTATTCTCAGATTCTAGGAAAGGTGGCATCTTATGTTATGTACCTAATGTAGTACTTGCTCCTGTAGGGAAACTAAAGTGTTATGGAAAGCTTCAAACATAATAGAATGATTTTAAAAGTTAAAGAAAAATACCAAAAGACCTGAAGAAATTTAGTAGTTCTTTCATCAATTATAATTACTATTAATCATTTAGAGATCAATAACTTAATACACAAATTTAAAATTCTCTGGCTTATTACCTAGCCCCACCATAACCTCTGAAGTTAATTCAGAAATGGTTGCAGCAATACACTGGCAAGGAACTGCCAGAAATTCAAGCTGAATTCAGAAGAGGACATGGAACGAGGAATAAAGTCCTGATGTCAGATGGATCTTGGCTGAAAGCAGAGAATACCAGAAAGGTGTTTATCTGTGTTTTATTGATTAGAAGTTAGAACCAACTAGATGGCACCTAACAACATCACCTCTCCATGCTACTTCTGTCATACACAAGTTGACAATACACAGATTATATGTATTTATATACACACACATAAACACACAATACTTTTAAGTACCATAAAGGAACAAAACTGTTCCAAGACAAATAACAAGTAACTGCAAATGTAGTCATTCTATGACAATAAACATATATTGTCTCAAAGTCTCTATGGGTAAAAATTCCAAGAGTAGCTTAGCTGGCTGGTTTTGGCTCAGAGTCTCTAATGATGTTGCAATCAAGCTGTTAATTGTTACTGTTGTTATCTCAGTGCTTTACTAGAGAGGATCTGTGTCCAGTTCACTCCAGCACTGTTGACAGGCTTCAGTTCCATGCCATGGGGCCTTTCCAAAATGCTGCCTCATGACATGGCAGTTCACTTACAATATAGTTTTTTTTTTTTTTTTTAATTGCTTCAGTATTTTAAAATTTTCCCAATAACTATACTCTCTGTTTCACATGTCATGATCTGCCCTCAAACTTCTCTTCCAATCTTGTACCAGTACTCACATCAATACGTTCAAAAGCCCATGGAAACATACACCAATTCCTGCTGGCACCATATTATTGTATCTCCATGTCTTTACATGCCCTACAACCTGTGCCAGGAACGTACTAGTCTATTTGATGACATCTCATTCCTCCTTCAAGAATATGCTTTAATATCACCTATTTTACGAAGCAGAGCCCTGATGGCATGGTGGTTAAGAGCTCGACTGCTAACCAAAAGAGGTGGGTAGTTCAAATCCACCAGCCACTCCTTGGAAACTCTGTAGGGCAATTCTATTCTGTCCTATAGGGCCACTATGAGTTGAAACGGACTTGACTGGGCAACAGGTATTCTGTGAAGCCTCTGTGTACCTCCAACCCGCAGAACAATTGTTTACATTTCCCCAGTACTTGAAGTATTTGGTGCCTATTTCTCTTACAACACATACCCCATCATATTAAAATTTATTGGTTTGCTTTTCTCCAACCAGGTGAAGAACATCTCAAATGCAAGGATCATAGCTGCTCTGTACCTAGCATGGTCATGCAAACAGTATCTGATATATGTGGGGGATAAAATGCCATTATAAATGATGGATAATGATAAAAACTTCAGAGATACACTAAATATGGTAGATTTATATCCTCAACACTTTCCTCACCCTCTAATTGCTAACTTCTGTAAAGTACTGTCCATGTCCAATAAGTTAATAAGAAAATGGTCTAGAGGCAAAATGTAGATTTTGATCTAGAATTTTTCACCCAGTGTATATGGACAATCAGGAGTTCTTGAAAAATTAGCAATTTGGAGACCAAGAATTTTGAAACATTTTACATAAAACTCAAACTGTTTTTTTCTGAGAGATTTATTACTGTATCTAAAAATGAGTCTTTTTTATTTGAATGTTTTAAATGAGTAATATAATATTTCCCATTTGTTATAGTAGAAATGTTTATTTACACATACTTAAAAATGACCTGTTTTATACCCATTCATATATATGTATGTATCATCTATCTAGATGTAGCAATATAAGTTACTAATATTAGCAGGAATTTTTCTTTTGAGGTTTTGGTAACCTTGTCTAAATAGTTTGTAGTTTAAAAAATTTTATTTGAAGAGAAAATAGAGATTTTAGAAATGTTACTGAGAAATCAGGAGCCCAATCTAGCACATGTAAAAATATTAAATTATTCTTTGAGCCCTAGAATATTTTTAAGCAATCCAGGGTAAAAAAAATAAATAAATAAAATAATCATTTTTTTTTTTTTTTTTTAAGGTCATTAACTTCACTGTGACTTTATACATGCTGTTAATGCAAGTGTTAACTGAACTGGCCCACATATTCTCAGATACAATGCTAAATATAAATGCAAGCTTTGAGCCTTTATTTGTGGAGAGAGAACTTGCTACTGTTATGTCAAATTTCCCTCATGAATTTTCTTAGTGAAAAAGTAATTGCCTTTCAGGGTTGATTTAGAGACACTGCTTGTGGAGTTTAACTTTTGTTCAGTTCTTGAGCTATAACAGAAATTTTAATAGGGCTGAGCTTATCTCTGCATCATCACTAACTAGCAAGTCTAATTTCACATCCTCAGATTTTCAAAACTAACATGGAAGGAGAAAAACATGAACACGCTTATTTAAGCACCTTCTAGAGTTTTCAATAAGATCTCTGTGTCCTAAACCACTGTCCTCAAGTCGATTCCGACTCATAGCAAAACTACAGGTCAGAGTAGAACTGCCCCATAGGGTTTCCAAGGTTGTAAACCTTTATAGAAGCAGACTCCCACATCTTTCTCCCACGGAGCAGTTGGTGGGTTCAAACTGCTGAACTTTTGGTTAGCATCCGAAGGCTTTAACCAGGATCTCTCTGTACTTTTCATAAAAATATACTCTTTAGACAAAACAGTGTTTGCCTTTAACATTTGAATCAGTTAAACTCCAGACTCTGAATTTTAAATTTATGATATAATTCTGCTTGTGTGAGACTGATTAAAATTTATTACACATTTTGTTCAACATGCATTTAGCTAAAGTTAAATTGAATCACCATTTGTTAGTTCCATCATAGAAATTCTGTTTATTTAGTACAAGTAGCTTAACTCTAAAGGAATAAATTGAGACTTAGAAGGGTAAGTGACTTACTCAGAACCACCTAATAATCGGGAGAGCTGAGGCTCAAATTCAAGTTTTCTAACTTTAAGTTCTACTCTCCCTGTTCCTCCATTCTTTCCACTTTTCTCCTCATTTTTAAGATTATGTTTTTGTTAGAAATCTCTGAAATAAATCCAAAATTCATTATTTTAACATTAATGTATTACAAATAACTAGTAAAATATATGCCTTATTCATATTTCCTTTAAAAAAAATAGAATCTGCAGCAAAACTTACTATATCAAAAGTTGCTGTAATACCCAAAGAAAACTGCTAAAATTTTAAATGATCAGCTTTTGAATTTTTTTTTTCTAGGAAAAAAAAAATCCATGTTTATAATACTAGTTCAATTAGTAGTAGACAATTTTAATGTTTTAAAAAATCTTAACACTGAGTCAGTGTTAATTGTAGATAAAGTGCTCTTGGATTTGAGTGTGAACTATCTGTTTTTCTATCTATAACCTATCTATCTATCTATCATCATCTATCTATCTATCTATCTATCTATCTATCTATCTATCTATCTATCTATCTATCTATCTATCTATCTATCTATCTATCTATCTATCATCTATCTATCTATCTATCTATCATCTATCTATCTATCTCTCTCTCTCTATCATCATCATCATCTATTTATCTTCATATGATGGCATCTTTGGAGAAGAAATAAAGTGGATGAGGCTAAGATGTATTTTGGAAGTAGAAAGCACAGGACTACATGTTAAATTGGATGGAGGAGCAGGGAGAGTGCAAGGAGGTAGGGAGAGAGGGACCAAGTGGGGAGATATGAGTGCAGATCCCAGCATGATAAGCAAGGAAAACAAACTGGATAGCAGAAAGTTTGTTTGACTTTTCCTATCTGCTCTGTTGTTACTTCGTACAACAATTTAGCATTGACATATTTTCAAGGAAAAAAAAAACTCGTGTAAATTAAGTGCGCGATCATGATAATTACTGAATATTTTTTTTTTTACTTCATGTAGAGATATTTATCTGATTCCCTTATGTATTTTTTTTCTATTTCACTGTCAAAAGTCTTTGATTTGTGGAGCAAGTGGAGATTATTGTTCCTGTTAGATTTTCTGTAAGGGAAATGCAGACTCCGAAGATTCACTTTAAATATTCAGGTGGTACCGATTTGAATAATTTCCCCATATCCTATTTCCGAAGTATAGGAAATAGAACTTTAATCATTTTATCATGATAAGATAGTTAAATGGCTGCTGGCCAGAGAATATACATTTGCCATTGAAGTGTGAAGACTATTTCTTTAACTAATCAATATATAGCTGTATTATACGCTTCAAATTTTATCATTAATAGAGAAACAACAAAAATATTTTCATAGCTTTAAGTAAAAAGTCTCATATATATCTACATAAAATATCCATAAGGTATATTTTATTGACTGGGACCTATAGTACCTTTTGCTGTTAGAATTTCCTTCAAGAAAATGTAGAATTTTAAAAATCCAATGTAAACATCCAGGTGATATGAGACTAAATAATTTTCCCAGCTCCTCAAAAATATAGCTTAGAAGATCATTCTATTTCTTCATACAAATATTTGATAGTTAAAAAAGTAGATACATAAAATCTATCTATCACCTATCTATCTATTCATAATCTTTCATCTATTTATCATATATATTTCTACTTGTTTATTATTTATCTAGCTACCTACTTACCTATTTATATATTGAAACTGATGCTTTATTTTTGTACGCTCAATTTTTTCTCAGTATTTTAATATTACAGACAATACCTCAGTGGATATTGTTGTACAGAGTTATTTGGAGACATATGTGAGTGTATTTGAAGCACAGATTTTTAAGGTAGAATTGTTGTCTAATATAATAAATGTATTTTAATATTTCATAGACATTGCCCAATTTCCTTCAGTAGAAGTTATAGCAATTTACATTCACATTAAAAAACAAAAACCCATTAGCAGTATGTTATAGAGTGCTTGTTTTCCTGCACTTTGTCCAACATAGATTAACAAATTTTATCTTTGACCATCTAATACATGAAAAAACTTTATGTTTTTTTATTATGTATTTTTTCTTATGGCGAATCAACATATGCGAAGTCAAACTGATTTTGTTCTTGTTCTTATTGTATGTTTTTTAATTAAAATTAGACAATTCTAATTTCCAGGGTATGTTTCCCTATCCTTATTGCTGCTGCAACAAAACTGGATCTAAAACTTACAATGCTTTTAGATTTAGCTTTGTTAACATTAAAAACATGGGAAGTTAGCCAATGTACTATATTTCTCTTTATACAAATCTGTATCTGTGGGTATCATTGCATATTATATTTATACAAAATTATACTTAATTCTGCTTTTGTAAATATATATCCTTCCTCTTTGTATTCTCCACATATTATCTACCCTTATAGTGCTCATATCAGATATACTTTCCCTAAGAATTCTGGCTTATCTCCCAGAAAGAAGTAATCATCTTCTTATTAAATCAAAAAATACTGTATCTTCCCCAAGATGAGGTAGGATGTTAGGTGCAGAATCAGGATTACAATTCGGTTTAATCAAACTCTTTATATCAAACTTTAAGTCATTATATATACTATTACTTGACACATCTAGAACTTCAGAGTGTTGTGAAAAAGACAATGGACATTAATTTGAAGACCCTGGTCCTACTCTTGCTGTGTGACCTTGGGAAAGCCTTGTAACATCTCAGTCTCAGCCCTTGTCTTGCTCATAAAGAAAGCAACAAACCTATTTTATAATTTTGATATGTAAATTATAAGATAACATTTATTTAAAGTACCTGATAAAATGTCTTAAAAATAAAAAGTAGATGCTTAATAATTGTTAGTTACATATAAAATTTGAAGATGGAACCCAGCATTGAATCCCCTCAAATACCCTGTCCATGATAACCCTTGCTGTTGAGTTGATTCTGACTCAAAACAACCCTACAGGACAGAGTAGAACTGCCCCACAGGGTTTCCAAAGAGTGGCTGGTGGATTTGAACTGCCTACGTTTTGGTTATTTTTAATTGCTTGTGGTGTATGCTGAGGGAGGGGTGGCATAATCCTTAATAAGTAGCTCAGGTCAGTTTCCCAAGCACCTAATTCTAGTTCGGTTATTTAGGCCAAAGTGGTAGTTAGTATAGCTATAGAGAATGTGACATTACATTATCTGCTGCCATCCAAGTGTTTTGTATATTTACAACTCCCAAAAATGTTTTTTTAGACCTCAATTACACATTTTGAATATTTATCTAATAAGCACATTTTAAAGCAATTTGTTTTAAATTAAAAAAACTGTAAAAGTAAAAAAAAAAAAAATTAGCAATATTTTGTCTACTCTAAGCCTGCATCACAACTGAAGGTAGCTAAGGTGGGGGGAAGGGAGACAAACGTCTCTTATCCCTGCCCTGTAACTCTATTATATTTTCACAATTAACTCACAGTATTTGTTTTCAAAGGGATACTTCATATCTTCTCTTTTTCTCTTTTTCCTGAAACTTCCAACACATATACTCTGCCTTCTCACCAGATACCAAAAATGAACTATGGATATCCACTGGAATCCATTCCCTTTTACAAAACTAAGGGCTTCTCTCATTCTACAGGCATACTTCACTCTTTCCTGCTCTGTCTGCACTGTTCTTTTCCATGGATCATTCCCTTTACCAAACAGCCATGCTGTAATAACCCTCATCTTTAACACACACATGCACGCACACATGCTCTCTAGTGCTGCATGTGCTCTCTTCCTGCCCTGACATTTTGCTGCTCACTTGTACAGCAAAAAAACACCAATGATCTAGATAGCTGCCTCCAAGTTGACTCTGACTAATGGCAACTTTATGTACAACAGAATGAAACATTACCTGATTCTGTGACATCCTCATGATCACCGACATGTTCGAGTCCATTGCGGCTATTGTACGAGTCCATCTCACTGACAGTCTCCCTTGACCTTGCTTGTCACCAACTTCACCAAACATGATGCCCACCTTCAGCACTTGATCATTCCTGATGATGTGTTGAAAGAAAGTGAGTTGGACAATGTTTTCTTATTATCCATAAGATTTCCAATGGCTAATTTTCAGAAGTAGATCACCATGCTTTTGTTTCTAGTCTGTCTTAGTCTAGAAGCTCCACTGAAACCTGACCACTATGAGTAACGCTAGTGATATTTGAAATACTAGTGGCATGATTTCCAACAACACACAAGCCACCAGAGTATGAAAAACTGATTGAAGGGTGGTAGAAGAATGATACGCTCCATATATTCCTTAAAAAAGTCAGTCAGGCTTCTGTTCTCACTGTTCCACTGTAAGTACTTTTGTACTTACAGTGATCTCCGTTTTGCCAAGCACGCAATGGTCTATTCTCAGTCCCTATCTTACTCAACCTATCAGTACCATCTGACATGTTAATATCACCTTCTTGGAAGCCCGTCCTCAGGAACTCTTTCTTACCGGCCACTTCTCAATGTCTTTAGCTGGATTCCCTTTATTTTGCTAACCTTCATCTATTTGAAGTCCTACTTCTTCTCCCTTTATCCTAAATAAATAGATATTCTGCACTAGGTCCATTTTTTTTTAAATGATTCCCAATTGTATATCACTTCTGACTTCCAGACTCATTGATATCCAGCTGCTAAGCATCTTCATTTGATAGTCTAATAGATATTTCAAACTTTAATTTTTTAAACGAACTCTTGATTTCTACTCAAAATTATTTCTTCACCCAGCATAAGACATCCAAATAAGCAGTACCTCCGTTCTCCTAGTCTCTTGAGTTGACTACTTCTCAGATCTGATCTCCTACTATATCTCTCTCATTAATTATGCTGTAGTTAAACTTGACTATTTGCTGTCTCCCAAGTATGCCTGGCATGCTCCCAACTCAGAGTTTTTGAAATTGCTCTTCCTGCTAGTCAATGATGGTATTCTCCAAAAAGCCCCTTTTATTCAGATCAATTCCAATATAATCTTGTGAGAGAAGCCTTCCCTGAATATCCTAATAGCTCGCAATTCTCCTCCTAACCAACCCCCGCTCTCTGCCTTATTGCATTTTTAAATATATATCTTCTATCAGGAGAAATGCGTCTCAACATAACAAGTATATAATTCTGATTTATTTTCATCAGTTGGAGAGTTTTATTGCAGAAAGGAGGAAAAGTAACCTTAAACACTGACCCTGAAGAGTACCTCTACTAGACACACTGATGAATTATTGATCTCATCATTTCTATTTGGTTAGGAGTTTTCCTTTACTTTCATTCATCTCCCACCACTATGTTTACCACTCTACCTTAATCCCAGGAGAAATAGATAACTCATCTCTATTATCCTGGGAGAGAAAACTTAATTTGATCTCATAAATGAGCAAAATCTATAAATAAGCTACATATTTAATCAAAGTTTCATAATATATGTGTCAATTACATATATTTTATATTGGCAGTTTAACATATATATATCATAAATAAACATATACATAAACACACTCATATATCTTAGAAAAATGTTTTAACCTATAAAATATATGATATCCTCAAGAATTATAATTATACACCCAATTCAGAAGTTTACTTGTTACTGGAAAATTATTTCCTGTGTAATTTTGTTTTTAAGAAACTATAGTAGCAACATTTAAAAAAAATTATCAACAGGGATTCATTTCAATTTTCTGCACTATTTTCTTCTATACAAAAATTTAAGCAAAACTTTCCTTATTGGACTAAATACATTCATTCTTTATTAGTTTTTTGTTTGTCTATAAACAAATCTCTATTGCCAGACTTTACCTCTTCTGTAATTACCTTTTGCTTAAGAGAGCTCCATTCAGAATGAGATTACAGGAAAATTATAGACATCAGCCACATTTAAAGTTGTTTAATAGGACAGTTGGAATAGCTTTCACTCTGCTTGTATCACTTGGCTGGTGGAAGATAGTGCATGATACAATTTTAGTTCTAGCACCTAGTATTGAAATTAGTCTACTCGCCATGTGTTTTCAAGAAAGGTGATTTTTAGAGGCTAATCTTTGTACACAGTATTTCCCACTTTAATTAACAGTTTCTCGTAAAACAGAATATGGTTGGCTACTGCTCTTGTTTGTTTAAAGCATCTTTTGTACATATAAGATACAATTTTTTTTTTTTTCTGTGCAATACAAAGATTTTCATGGGCAAATTTCCTAGGCTATACTAAGTATTGTGACATTCCACTGCCTCACATATTTTATATTATGTGTTTTAAAATTCACATTAATGGCGTAATTGGCATGTAAATATTTCTAAAATTCCAATGCGGCTTTATTATTTCCAGCCATATTTAGATATTATTTTATATTTAGAAAGTTGTATTTTCTCCAAATATAATACTATATATGCCTTTTTCTTCCATATTTACAGTGGTATACAAGATAGAACTCGGATGGTAATGAAAACAGTCTGAAAGTTTTAGTAAAACTTGCTTTCATTCTAATTTGAACCTTAGGAAATACCTGCAGGGAACAAGTCTCATGATTGCAGTCCTTTACTTCTTTTTTTTTTTTTTTTTTTTGATTGGAAGCAATATACATAACCTTATAATTAAATAAGGGTTTTCATTATGAGTTGAAATGCCAATCTAGTGATCCTGACAAAATCTGAAAAAGAGATAAGAAGCAACTACTGAAAAGTGGTTTATAGGATTGTGTAGAACCAAACATAAACCATAAAGTGAATAAAAAAAGGGTAGATAAATATCATCAACATGAGATTAACCCAGGATTTGCTATCAATTTAAAAGTTACATGATTACAAAATTTAGAGCAGAAATCAATACTTGGGGCAAGAATAAAATTTGCAATCTTGATGACCACATCCCAAATCCATTCTTACAATAGAGGTAGATGTGTATCCTCGAAAAACCTTTGTGAATGTATATGTGTGTCTGTTTTTCATTGTGGTGAAAATATAAAGAACAAAACCTTCACCAATTCAACAATTTCCACACATACAATTCAGTGACATTGATTACATTCTTCATATTTTGCAACCTTTTATCACTATCCTTTTCCAAACTATTCTACCACCACTAACGTAAACTCAATGTCCCCTAAGCCAAACTTCCCCTTTCCTCTCCCCTGCCACCCCTGGTAACCACTAATAATCTTTAGTTTCTATGTATTTGCTTATTTTATGTAAGTGATATCTGCTTTTTGTTTGTTTTTAAAGTAACTGCATGGTAATTCTGAAAATTCTCCTTTTCAGAAACTCCTCAATGCCAGCATGCTACAATTCCCACCTAGTAGACCTTGGGCAGCCTGGTATATCGTTTTTATAGCTATTGGGTCTGTTACTGAGACAGATTTTCTTCCAGTCAGAAAAATGCTTTAAACTGCTATTACTCGCCCAAAAAATCTTGATTGTGAAGAGTTTTTTGTGGGATGTGGTAATAGAACTTTGCTGTAAACATAAAGAGTTCTGATTATGTAATAGGCAGTCCACTGATAGCCAAAGATTTCAAAGTGTTGTGCCATGGGCTGAACAGTACAAGCAGCTCTATTTCTTGGACCAATACAATACTTTAAAAATATATAAAAAAAAAAAAAAAATTAAATAAAATGGAATAGTTTTACATTATAATCTAGACACTCAAAGAAAAGATAAGAATTGTATTTGAACTTTCACAAAGAAGCTAATATCTATTTCAGTTTGGCAAAGTGGCTGGAACTCCTCATTTTCTCTGAACCCATTTCACTTATTTATAGTATCTACCAGAATTTTGTAGTCTTATGAGATTATGACTGTTCCTTAAAAAACTATAGTTACTTATACTTGATAATACATGCCACCTAATGCACACAAACACACACACAAGCACAACACAAAACCATACAGAAACACACACACACACATGTTCTCTCTCCAATTTCTCTTTTCTTAGCACTCATTTTCATTCTACTACTATTATATCTGATTTTGTTTTTATCTCCATATACCCTCTGTATACAAGACATTACAACATGCACTTAAAAAAATTATTTATTTTACTTTTTTTTGTTGTTGAGAATATACACAGCGAAAGCACACATCAATTCAAGTTTTTACATGTACAATTCAGTGACATTGATTACGCTCTTCAAGTTGTGCAACCATTCTCACCCTCCTTATTCGAGTTGTTCCTTCCCCATTAACATAAACTCACTGCCCTCTAAGGCTTCTGTGTAACATTTCAAGTTGCTGTTGTCAGTTGGATCCCACATAGGTAGATCTTAAAATAGCATAATGCCCAAGGCAGAAATTCTTTTCTAGTTAAGCTAAACTATTGTTTAGTTTTAAGAAGACTTCCGGGAGTACTTTTGGTTTAAGTTTTAAAAATTATCTTCGGGCAATAATTCTAGGGGTTAATCAAGCCTCCATGGCTGCAGAAAGTCTGGATTCCATGACAGTTAAAAATTCTGTTCCACATTTTCCCCTTTTGATCAGGGTTATTCTACAAAATCTTCCATCAAAATGTTCGGTAGTGGCAGCCGGATACCATCCAGTTCTGGTCCCATGGCAAAGGGAGGAACTGTTGGTGGAGACATTAGCTCACACTCCATTTCCTCTTCCTATTCCTGACTCCCCTTCTTCCTCTGTTGCTCCAAGGGAATAGAGACCAATTGTTGTGCCTTGGATGACCACTTGCAAACCTTAAAGACCTCAGGCACTACACAACAAATTAGGAGATAGAACAGAAGCACTAAATACACTTTTGAAATGCGTATTCAGCTGACAAAATGGTGGGCATGGGTGGAGCAATATAATTTGTTTCTTCATTGTTTTTCTGCTCCACTATACCTTTATCATTATTAAAACTGAACCTTCAGATTTATCCCTAGTATCTAATTTTATCTTTACCCATGACCATCATGTAAATTTCTAACCTTAAGACAGCTGTTTCCTTTCATCCACAAAAGATTCTGAACTCTGATTTATTAAACAGTCTCTCTGAAACTGGAAAGTGTGAAGAGAAAGATTCTAGCCACTAATTTGTATGAAAGTTAATCCTCTATAATGATAATTCTAGCAGGAATATGTGCTGAATCATGTAAAATAGAGGACTTTTCATATTTTTAAAAGTTATGCTGCATACTTTATGAGTAGTAATTAAAGCTTGAACATTTGAACTTCAGCAGAAATTCTAAAGGGAAAAGTGTTACTTTTTAAAGTGATTATTGCTTAATTGGACAAGAGTGCTAATTAAGTGGAAGAAGCTATAATTTTTATTTTTGTATAGAATTTGTCCAATCGTTTGGTTTTGTTTTCCAAGAATTCATCTTAAGAAGATACTTAATTGTCATGTTCTATTACTTTTACCTTTTGAACAATATTAAAAAAAAACCATAGCTTATGTGCACTTCTTTTAATTTTTTATATGAGTACACATATTAAAAATAGAAATTTTTATGTTACTAAACTTATAATAGACCTCTTCCAATATCAGTGTGTTCAGACATAAGGGACAGTTTGAGACGAGATGAATTAATTGGCTCAGAGGAGCAAAATGGCCTAATAGCTTCTATTATATATAATCCATTAAATTTTGATTTACAGATAAGAATTTGGTACTTGTTTATGGGTTGCATAAGTATTTCATTCTTACCTGTTATAAGCACATATTTATCTAAGTCTGACAACTTCAAATGTCCTTTTATAATGCATATATATATATATATGCACACATCTCCATGTTATTTGTGCAGATAACCCTTTATCCAAGGATAGACAATAAAGATTGGGAAGAAATTATGACTTCTCTAGTGTTTATCAATTATCTGCTTTGCCTATGCAGCACGTGTTGCAGTAATAATTTATAAATTAAACATATATGTTTCTAGATATACACAAAAAAAAATTTTTTTTTAATCCAGAAACTAATTGATTAGTATAAAGGATAGGCCACTGCATAAAAATAATGAAATTTTATGAAAAGTAAATTATTAATTAGTTCAACACGTGCTTATAAAATGCTACATGGTTCTAGGCATTTTTCCAGGCTCTGGCATAAAAGGTGGCATGGGGGTGAGATAGTAACAATTCCTGTTCTCAGGGGAGCAGGGTAAAATCAAACGTTGTCAAAGAACCCACTGACAAACATGTAATTGCAAACTGAGAAACATTCTCTGAAAAAAAAAAAGAAAAGCATAGATAATATAATAGCAAATGAACCTGACCTAGGTTTGAGGACCTGAAAGAGAAGTTTTATATGAGGACGAGGTTCTTAAAATGTAAAGCTCGAGGGAATGCTTGGGCAAAAAATAGCAAACTAACGTACTAAAACTGGAAATAGAATATGATAGGATAAAAGAGGGTGGTGGTGGTAAAATACAGGCAGTCAGGGATTATTCCAGATTGAAAAATCTTATGTAAAAACGCTCTGGAATCAGAAAGGTTGGACTGAAATTTTTTCTTATACTGATAAGTGTCTTGCTGTACTATACTGAGAAATTAATATTTTACATTTTTGACCTTTTAGAAAATTATTAAGTAGGAAAATGTCCTTAAAATAATCACCAAACCCAAGGGAATTGTAGCAACTTATTTTAAAGTACAGAAAAATGCAAAATGATCATTAGAATGTCCATACCGTTTTTATGGACATACCATTTAATACCTTCATCATCTTAATAGGGTACAAAATATTATATAGACAGTTTTTATTTTCTGTGTAATAGCAGAAATTAACATTTTAAGGTTATAAATTAGATTTTTAACTTAGAAAAAACTGAACTCTTTGATGGTTATCATGCTATATAGCAGACACAGACACTATACAAGAGAGAATGATTACTTTTCAGTTTGGTAATTATTGAATGCAAGGATATGATATGAAATTAGATATTTTTCCGTAGACTTTTTTCTTATTTTCTAACTCGTAACTCAATGTGTAAAAGAAATTTGTTTATGCTGTTTGCCAGTCAGAAATACAGAATATAATAATTGTAGTGTGTTAATACTGATATAAGATAGATTTTTACAATTGTAAGATTTGTTGTCCTTAAAAGGAATACAGTAAGATCAACTTACGCTGACTTTGCATTTGTTGTCTATTCTGTAAATATGAGTCAACTCTGCTTGATGTATTTAAACAGAAGGCATAAGTGAAATTATAGCCTCAGCACTGATTCTGCCTTTTATTCTCCCCCTGCCCCAAGCCACTGAACATACTTCTACCAAGTTGATCTTCATAAAATATCATCTTTTTCATGAATTTTTGTTTAAACATATCTATAGGTCACTACTACTCTCAAGCAAAAAAAAAAAAAAAAAAACTTATTAGTCTATGTTCTGTGGTCCCATATGATTTGACTATGATATGTACTTCCGAATTGTCACCAGCCAGTCCACTATGTGAACTCTCTCTCGATAACATTGTATTTTTATCTATTTTCTTCCATTTGTTAACCCTATTTTCTACTTGAAATGATTTTGCCTAGTTCCCTTTTCCAATATGGGTCTTACACTTTCATGCCCTGTGGAAGTCACAGTATCTTTATGAGAAAAGGTTTACCTGTCCTGTTGTCAGTGACCCTCCCATATGTACTCCTGTAGATGAGTCATCTTTACTCCTATCCTGTACTGGATTATATCGTTCATTATGTTTCACCTTGTGTATATTTTATTCTCTAACCTACTAATTTTCAAATAGTTGTCATTTTTTTAAAGCTGCCATAGTGCCTTAATGACTCAAAAGTTTATAATGTATCAATCGATTGATAATAAATACAATATTATTTCCTCTTTACAAAGCCTTTTCTTAACCATAATTTAATTTATTTTCAATATCATAGTTAAATATGCATAGCTTTACATTCTCAACTCAGTGCTGTAATTTATAAACATCCAAATGTTTAAGATGTTTAAAACTTATCTCTTTTTCAGCTCTTTTTACCACGTATAAAATAGAGCTAATTTGCACATAGTTTTTTATTATGATTATTTTTTACCATCTAGAGAAATTGCCATGGACCATAACCACTGTATAGTCAAATAAAACTCAGCCTTACATTAAAATCTAGTCTTTTTAAGAAGACTATAGTGATGATGGATTTGTAGTGTAAGTGAAAGTCTTTTCATGATGTTACACAATCAGATATTTCTCTAAGCAAAATAATTTATCTTCACCCTTTTGCCAACCAGGGAGAATGATTGCATTCTTAACCATGCATATTTATAAGTCAAAAGGTAGATACATAGAAAAATAATTACATCAAAACAAAGCTTAAGAGTATTTCTAAAAATGCTATCTTATTTGTATGTGTTTCCATATTTTAGTTGCTGTTTTTGAGATGATTTTCTACAAAGATCCTAGATTATAAATTTCACTTATAATTTGGTAGTGTAAATAAGAAAAGCAAAATATGAAATTAAAGAGCTCAATCTACCATTTGGTTATCAAAATTAGTAAGATACATCTAATGATTTTAATAACAGTGACATCTATCATACTCCAAATATTATATTTAATATCATTTTTCGGCATTAATGCACAGATTAGGATCTAACAGAATTTTTCAACTTTACAATTACAGTAAATGAAGTGGTTCCAGTCAGTGTGCTGAGGAATACTGAAAAGACAATACAAAGTGATATATAGTATATGTAGTTTCTGTACCTTCACTGACATAGTAAGTAGCTTTCTGACAAAATACCAGGTTATCCACCATATAATTAACTGTAAATAAAGCCTTAAAAAGGTTATAATCTTTCAGTCCATTATCCTGAGAAGAGGAGCAATGGAAAATAAACTTAATTGTGTTTGTTCTACTTGTATTTTACTTACCAAACGTTTGAAATACACATTTTCTATTCCATTCTTGTTAAAAAAATTAAAAATAATTTTACATAATATATATTGTAGCTATAAATTTTTTTTTTTGATACAGTAAGCAAAATGTTAGCTAGAATACCTGGTTTCCAATCGGTGTTTACTCTTGTGTCTATTATATACGTCTTAATATTCAAATAAGTATCATAAATTATAGATGTGCTACTATCATCATCAAAAATATGTAATGAAAATTAAATGTCTTATTAATTGCTTTTCCTTGGTTTTTTTGTGTGCAGGTTTTTAAGAATGAATAATTTGAAGACTACTGTTTGACATGTCATTAAACACTTAAATTTTTTTCTCAAAATTAGAATGGTTACGAATCTTCCATCCTAAATCTGTCACTCAGTTTTAAAGACTATTATTTAAAACCGTATTTCCTACCAAGTCATAGCAATGGCAGAATTAAATGAAATAATTTGAAAGAATTCTAGGACAATTTTTCTCAATTAAAGAAGCAGAAACAATAAGTGAATATGTCAGAAAAATGAATTTTGTGTGTATAATTTATTATATCTAAAATAATTTAAATGCTATTATTTTAATGACTAAATTATATTTATTTCCAAAGTGCAAATTTCAATATAAAATATAATTTTCTAAATATTAAAAACTTGGTATTTTGTAATTTCCAACTTTAGGACATAGATACCTTATGTAAACAGTCTCAATTTTACTTATCTAAGTAAAATATTATAGTTGTTTGTTTTTTTAAAGCAAATTGGATGTTCATTCAAGTTTCCATAGTCCCAAACACAATATTAATTTTATATGTATTTTTGACCTAAATTTTAGATATGGCCTGAAGCGCTTCTTTCCTAAGCACTAAAGCTCTAGCATGAAGAAACATATTTGTGCTTCCTATTTTTATTTTATACCTATAAACTGAAGCATATGTGATATTATTGTTATTATATGGTCATGTGTCTATGTCACTTGACGTCCACAATATGTTCTGTGAAATGCGATGTTAAGTGATTTGGACATTGTGTAAACACTATATTATATACAGGCAGTTCCTAGATTATGAATGAGTTCTATTTGTAAATCTGTCTTTAAGTTGAATTTCTGTATAACTCAGAACAGTTAAGTATAGTTCATATCTAATGCCAGTCAGTCAAATGTTTGCCTTAGTACATACTATATAGTGTACTCTTCTATGCATAAAAAAAAGAAACACTGCCAGATACACTAAAACATTTTTAACAATACAGTAATAATAATGTTTTGATTTGTGTCACAAAGTAGCACCTGTTTGTTATTACCAACCATGTACCCTGAATTTTTGCTATAATATGCTTTATGAGGGTTGGTTCATACCTATGGGTTGTATGTAAGTCAGAAGTTCATAACCCGGGGACTACCTCTGTAACCTTATGGGACCACAGACATATTTGCGGTCAGGTGCTGCCTGAATGGACACTATGTTCTACTTGTAATATAAATAAAATCAAAATATTAAGAAGATATTTCACTCTAAAGAAATTGGCAGTTACAAGATTTTTAATTAAAAATCTATTTTTTTAATTCAAAAATAAAAGAAAATGTTAAAACCTTTGGTTTAATTAATTTTTTTCTGATGTCAACTTCTTTCAAGAACTCAGTTCAAAATTTAAGAAAACACAGAATAAGTTAGTTAGAATCAATAATTTTTGACATTTTATTTCTTAATGTCTTGTCTTACAACTTGAGGAAAACAGTGATTGGACATGAGACTTCCCATGGGTACCTGAATAAAGACAAAACTTTTAGACATAGTGGTTGTACCACAGTACTGACGATTATCTTCTTTATACACTTCATTTCATGGTAACCATACTCATTTGTCCCTGCAAATTCATGCTTATGTTTTTTAAATGTGTGTTTCCAACTTTAGTTCAGTTACTCACACCGCATTGCTGTGCAGTCAATTCCGACTCATAGCAACCCTATATGACAGAGTGGAATTGCCCCATAAGGTTTCCAAGGAGCGACTGATGGATTTGAGCTGCCAACCTTTTGGATAGTAGCCCATTTTCTTCCTTAATCCCATAGGCAACATCAATAAATGATTTACAGAAAACACTAAACTGATTAGCATTTTACATACCCTATTTCATCACATTTCCCCATGTAGTAATTTTCTATTGCTGCATAACAAATTCCTACAAACACAGTGGCTTAGAACAACACACCTGATTACCTCAGACTTTCCATGAGACAGGAGTCTGGCCACAGCTTAGCTGGGTCTGCTGCTTATGATCTTATTGTTAGGTGCCATCAAGTCAGTTCTGCCTCATAGTGACCCTATGCACAACAGAATGAAACACTGCCAGGTCCTGTGCCATCCTCACAATCTTTGCTATATTTGAGCCCATTGTTGCAGCCACTGTGTCAATCCACCTTGTTGAGGGCCTTCTTCTTTTTTGTTGACCCTCTATCTTACCGAGCATGATGTCCTTCTCCAGAAATTGGTCTTACAGGGCCATAATCAAGATGTCCTCAGCTTGGCATACTCATTTATAGGATTGATTAGGGAAGCATACCTTACCAAGCTCATTCAGGTTATTGGTTTAATTCATTTAATTTTTAGTTGTATGACAGAAGGTCCGATTTTCTGATTGGCTGTTGGCAAGAGACCACCTTCAGATCCTAGACACAGCCCACAGTTCCTTGACACATGGCCCTCTCCATAGACAGTTTACAAAATAGACGTTTGCTTCCTCAAGCCCAGCAGAAAAATCTCTCTCTCTCCAGTCTACTCATTCTGATTCTTATATAATATGACCTAATCAAGGGAGTGACATCTCATTACCTTTGCCACATTCTGCTAGTTAAAAGCAAGTCACAGGTTCCATCTTCAACTTTTGGGAGAAGATTATACAAGGTCACAATGTATTTCAGGGGGGTCACCTTAGACTGTCCCATCATACCCCACTAGACTGAAGACTCTATTTAGACCATTATTTATTTATTTAGTCATTATTAATTCATCCATTTTATTCTCACACCGCTGTAGCTTCTAAATCAGCACTCAATAAAACCTTACGTAGTAAACAAATGAATACTCTCAAGTGCTCTTATTTCTCTATTGTTCAAACCTTCATCTGTCAACTACAGAAGAACAAAAATGGATGTTATTTGAATATTAAATTGATTCAGAAGGTTTCTCTAATTTTCATTCATAAGATAATTTTCATTCATCCCAAATCCAGAGCTTTTATTGTAATACATCAGAAAAGTCATAGGCGTATTCACACTTCATACTTTGGCTCACTTAATACTTTGATTTTTGTTAATGGATTTACCCTGTGAGAACACTCATTCATTCATTAATTTATTTGTGTTTCTTGGGTTGTGTAACCTCAATCAAACAAGGGTATTAGTCAGAAGCTTTTTCTATGTTAGAGAATGACATGACATAGAACTCTTTTTCAAGCTTTTTTTTTAATATACATGCACTCATCTGAGCTTGCAAAATTAATTTTCAATTTACTTGGCTATGTTTTTAAGTAAAACAACTTTCAGATAAAAATAATGCTTGGGATTTTTCCATTTTAGATTGCTTATCCATTCAAACTAAGTCTTTTCCTATAATTCTTATAAGACATTGTAGAACTTGTGTTTATGTCTAAGACTAGTATTTACATGATGGCTTGGAGAGCAGAGATTGAATGGAAATCCTATAAATTTGGCAATTAAAATTTAATACTCCCTATTTTTTTTTAATTTGGTTTAATTTTGAATCCTTTTTCTGAAGTATCTTGAAAGTACCTTTTTAACATTAAGTTAAAATATGAAATATGGTGCTTGGAAAACTCATTGTGAGGAAACTGAACTGATTTATTTCTGCAGTAGAAGCTGAGTGTCTGATATGCACTAAATATACAGTAAATTCTCATTGAATAAATACATTTATAAACACTAAAAAGAATGGCCAATATGAAGGCAATAGTAGACATAGGTATTGAATCATCATTCTTTTTTTTTTTTTTGTAATAATTTTGACTGGTCCACACTTCACAAACCAACAGGTATTGAAAGAGTATTATAACATAGAGCTTATATGTGTTATTGATTAAATTGAATATTGGCTTTCTCTAAAATATTGAAGAATATTATGCCGAATGAAAACCAGTATTCTTCCCTCTTTCATTTAGAGTTTGATTACTAAAAATACCACTTATAAAAGGGTAGACCCCTGCAGGTATGATAAGGTACTGATTTGAATTTTCCAAAGGTCCGCCAAAGTTTATAGTGGAGAATATCTAATCTTGGACTTGCCATGTGAGTGTTATGTGGTGTCAGGAAACTTATTTCGTTAAATCAGTCTCACTTAGTTTCTACAACTGGTGATTATGTATTTAAAATGTTCAAAGTTTAAATATAATACATTATCTATAAATGAAAGCAGTGATGGTCAGAGCTCTTATGGATTTCTTCTCTCCCTCATTTTTTTAAATTATTTTCAGTAACTTATTTCTGGTTTGTTTCCCCATATTTACAGCACATATATAGAGACAGCAAATGCTACATTTTAAAGTGAGTAGCTAAAGCACATGTAGACACTGTGGATGTCACCAAGCTGAAAGCCCCAACAGATCAGGTAAACCTGGTTTGGTGGGGCCAGGCTGGAGAGGTGTCCTAGACTTTCCCAGGGTTATATGACAACACAGGTTACTTAGCTTCCCCAGCCTAGAATTAGCTATGACCTGGTCATTTCTGCTCTTAAGGTGGAATTAAGCTCCTAACTAATATATATATATATATATATATATATATATATATATATATATATATATATATATATATAAAATGGTAG
This sequence comes from Elephas maximus indicus, assembly GCF_024166365.1. Classification (NCBI taxonomy): domain Eukaryota; kingdom Metazoa; phylum Chordata; class Mammalia; order Proboscidea; family Elephantidae; genus Elephas; species Elephas maximus. Next base: position 33,577,534 of record NC_064834.1, read on the forward strand.
ATAAAATTGCTATACCAAACCAAAATCCCCTGCCGTTGAGTCGATTCCTACTCATAGCGACCCGGTAGGACAGAGTAGAGCTGCCCCATAGGGTTTCCAAGGCTGTAAATCTTTACAGAAGCAGAATGCCACATCTTTCTCGCACAGGACATCTGATGGATGCAAACCACCCACCTTTTAGTTAGCAGCTGAACACTTAACCACTGTGCCACCAGGGCTTAAAATAGCTGTATTTAAGAATACAAGTGTATATAAATTATAAATGTGTTTCCCTATATGTAATAACAATTATATATAAAAGTAGATATATTTCTTTATATAGATTTCTCTCTATATAAATACATAATGTTATATATAAAAATATTTATTATATATAAATATATAAATTTGTATATAAATATCAATAGTAAGAGTAAAAAAGAGAGTATAAAATCTAGAAAGAGGAGATACATCTGAAAGAATCTCTGAAATTTTACTTTCCTGAAGTTCATGTTAAAAAGCAATAAAGAAGTAAAAGATGATTCATCAGCTCATGCTTAGGAGTGATAACTGTCCTCTGTAGTGATGAAAACATTGTTGATGTTTCCCTTCATGGTGAGGTAGAAGAAAAGATCTCTGCCAGTCAGATAGGAAAATTCATATTTGCTGTCATGAGATATGGTGACTTTGGAAAGCCTCGTGTTTTCAGTTTGATAGTTAAGACTTCTTTGTAAGGGAGTTTGCTTCATTTTAGCAAGCAGATAGCATATATTTCTCTCAAGGAATACAAAGCAATGACAAGTTTTATTTTTATAGCTAGATTTTGTCAGAGATCAGAAGTAGGGGGAGTTTCACTGAATAGACTGTTGAAGGGCAAACCACATATGCACAGCTTCCACTTCACTGAGAGCCTCCAGCTTGCTTCCTGACACTACATGGATAAGGAATTTCCCGTCACCATAATGACAGTGTGCTCCAGACTCTGATATATTAAGAACATTAGTGGGTTTTCACATAGCAGTCAGGGACAGAGGCTAAAAATGTAGGTAACACTGTCAAAAATGAACCACAGAAAAGAGTGCTGTGGTGTCAGCCTTGGTTTCTTTTGTAATGTGTCACCACAACCAACCAGGATACAGGGAGCAGGTATAACACGTAAAGGGCAGAGCTTTTGCCAGCCTTTGGATTTATACTCAAAAATGGGAGGCAGTGAAAGACCTTTATTCTCCTTCCAGGAGTTGAACAGCAATCTGTACTGAGGGCAGTAGATAACGTCAAAAGTGTTTTCAAGCTAGCATTGTTGGAATAGTTATACTTTCATTGCAAAGTCTCCTTCAGTTATGTTATCAGAAAGCATTTTGGTTGCTTCAGGTGATCTTCATTTTCTGCATTAGAATTAGGTATAAGTTCAGGTGGCTAACAGATACATGAGGAAATGCTCACAGTCATTAGCCATTAAAGAAATGCAAATCAAAACTACAATGAGACACCATCTCACCCCAACAAGGCTGGAATTAACTCAAAAAACACAAAGTAATAAATGTTGGAGAGGTTTTGGAGAAACTGGAACTTTTATACACTGCTGGTGGGAATGTAAAATGGTACAACCACTTTGGAAATCGATTTGGCGCTTCCTTAAAAAGCTAGAAATAGAGCTGCCATAAAATCCAGCAATTCCACTCCTTGGAAGACATCCTAAAGAAATAAGAACCTTCACAAGAACGGATATATGCACACCCATGTTCACTGCAACACTGTTTACAATAGCAAAAAGATGGAAGCAACCAAGGTGCCTGTCAACAGATGATTGGATAAATAAATTATGGCACATTCACATAATGGAATACTATGCAATGATTAAGAACAACGATGAATCCATGCAACATCTCATAACATGGAGGAATCTGGAAGGCATTATGCTGAGTGAAATTAGTCAGTTGCAAAAGTACAAATATTGTATGAGACCACTATTATAAGAACTCAAAAAATAGTTTAAACACAGAAGAAAATATTCTTTGATGGTTACAAGGGTGTGGAGGGAAGGAGTGGGGTATTCACTAACTAGATAGTAGACAAGAATTATTTTAGGTGAAGGGAAGGACAACACACAATACAGGGGAAGTCAGCACAACTGGACTAACCCAAAAGCAAAGAATTTTCCTGAATACAGCCAAACACTTCAAAGGCCAGAGTAGCAGCGACTGGGGACTGGGGACCATGGTTTCAGGGGACATCTAGGTCAATTGGCATAACAAAATATATTAAGAAAATGTTCTGCTTCCCACTTTGGTGAGAGGTGTCTGGGGTCTTAAATGCTAGCAAGCAGCCATCTAAGATGGTCTCAAATCGCCTGGAGCAAAGAAGAATGAAGGACACCAAAGACATGGGGTAAAAATGAGCCCAAGAGACAGAAAGGGCCACATAAGCTGGAGACTACATCAGCCTGAGACCGGAAGAACTAAATGGTGCCTGGCTACCAATGATCACTGCCCTGACAGGGAACACAACAGAGAATCCCTGATGGAGCAGGAAAACAGTGCGATGCAGATCTCAAATTCTCTTAAAAAGACCAGGCTTAATGGTCTGACTGAGACTAGAGGGAACCTGGAGGTCATGGTCCCTGGACCCTTTGTTAGCCCAATTGGAATCCTGAAGCCAACTCTCCAGACAGGGATTGGACTGGATTATAAATAGATAATGATACTGGCAAGGAGTGAGCTTCTTAGCTCAAGTAGACACATGAGACTATGTGGGCAACTCCTGTCTGGAAGTGAGAGGAGAAGGAAGAGGGAGACAGGAGCTGGGTGAATGGACACGGGGAATACAGGGTGGAGAGAAGGAATGTGCTGTCTCATTAGGAGGAGAGCAGCTAGGAGTACATAGCAATGTGTGTATAACTTTTTGTATGAGAGACTGACTTGATTTGTAAACTTTCATTTAAAGCACAAAATATAAATTAATTTAAAAAAATTATCTGTAAGGTGACAGTATAAAATTTTGAAAATAATGTCTGGTATTTTCATGTCACCTAATAACTTTTAAGGTGTTATATAATTTACTAATGTTTATTGTTTGTCCACTTTTCCTCTGTTGTCACTGGGTGGTGCAAATAGTTAATGTGTAGGCTGCTAATGGAAAGGTTGGAAGGTTGAGTTCACCCAGAGGCATCTTCACAGAAATCAGCCACTGAAAACCCTACGGAGCGCAGTTCTACTCTAACGCACATGGGGTCTCCAGGAGCTGGGGTCAACTTGGTACTGGTATCTTTCCTCTGCCAAAATGTAAGATCCATGAAAACGGAGATAAGAGTCAGCTTTTTTCACTGATATTTTCCAGCGACCTAGAAAAGTGAGTGATTCATAGCAGACTCTCAATAACTGCTTGTTGAATAAATAAATTTCTGAGGTCACTGAATGCCAGGAAAGTGGATTTGGTTATTAGCTTGTAAAAAAATATAAATAATATGAAATTCAGTATGGAATATTATGATTATGTCTTTATTAATATCAGTAAAACATTTCAAAGCATAAGAAAAAATATAAATTACGTGAAAGTCAAACCACTTACATATAAGATTATAACATAACTGGGAAAGCCACTTTTTTCAATATCCTTGAAAATCATTATTTCCAGATCACTCTTGTAAAACCTTATCTTTGTTAGTAGTAGCAGAGAGTTAATATCCCAATTAAATTTGCTCCTGAGAACCAAACCTGTTGCCATTGAGTCAATTCCAACCTGTAGTGACCCTACAGGACAGAGTAGAACTGCCCTATAGGGTTTCCAAGGAGCAGTTGGTACACTCGAACTGCCAAACTTTTGGTTAGCAGTCAGACTTTTAACCACTGCACCACCAAGGCTCCGGCTCCTGAGAAGCAAGTACAGTATATTTATGGGTCAGCTACATTCCCTGTTTGAACTGGACATTTCTAGACTGCTGAAGTATAATATTACTTTTTAAAGTATAATATTATTGGTAAAGAAGGTCAGGGAGTGTAAAATGGGACTAGTAGAAGTAGTGGTGGGAATATCAGTAGTAGCATCAGAACCTGTCTAACTTCACGGGAGAAAAATGACCAGGATCAGCACAAATCTGATTTCGATGAGGTGGAGGTCAGATATACCTCCATTCTTCAACCTTTTTACTAATTCTGACACCAGCTGTCCTGCCACAGCACTCTTTGCTTCTTTTCTTGGTTTGATAATCCATTATAATGGCCACAGAGAACTCACAGATCATTCTTAGAGTTAAGCGGATTATTAAGGAGCAGAGTAAAACTCAGGATCAGGATCAGTATCACGATCTAGATCAGGAAAGATGTAGGCAAAGTTTCCCTTCTTCAGTGCAGGACAGCTCTCTTAGCTTCTCTGGGCAGTGCAGGCCTCCTCTTGGGCCCTCAGGACAGGCCTCCTCTTAGCCCCCTGAATACAGCCTCCTCTTGGTCCCCTGAGGACAAGCTCCTCTTGGCGCCCTGAGTACAGGCTCCTCTTGGCCCTGCAGTCTGTCACCACCGGCTCTGCCACTGGGCGCCTGGTGCTGTCTTCAGTGTTACAGCCCTTGACCTGTGTTACAGCTCTTTTAGGTGTTTGCTGGTTTCCTTGCCTCCTTTCTCCCTCTGCTTCGTCTTTCTTTTCTCTTCTTTCTGCTTCTTCTTGCTGCTTCTCTTCCTGCTTCTTTCTGTCTTTAAAACCTCTGTGGGGTAGGCTGTATACATACACAAACTCTTTGTGAATTTCAAGGCCTGGACCCTCCCAACAGGAGTCACAAACTGACCAATCCCATTTTGGTAGGCCACTGACACTTCATTTGCATAGTAGGCTACAGACACTTCTTTTGTGTAGTTTATTGAATAATCCCTGCAAGGTGTATACCAATCAGAGAGCGGGCTGCAGCCCGGGATAAGACAAAAAGTATCAAACCAAGTTGTTTATAGTTTACCTAGGAAATGTCAATCAATGTGGAAAAAAGTAACAAACCCTCTAAGACAGAAAACTAAGGCAAAGGTAACTCCTCAGGGTTTAGGGGGAAAAAAAATCTCTTGAATTGTTTTTCCAAAGAACTAAGACATAAAGCCACATAAAGGAACTCGTTTCACCACTGGAGGGAAAGTCTGTACTCAGGGGACATGACAAGAGTTCTATGTGCGCTTTAAAATAAGAGGACAGCACCACACTGGATACAACGTTTGAAATGCTTTCATATACCTGTATTTTCAAGATTTAGAGTTTCTCCAAAAGACATTTGCCTGCAATTTTAGAGATTGCAAAACTAGTAGTGAAGAGTTTCTCTTGTGTAAGCATTTGATCCATTCCAACAAATTTAATACCAGTGTCATAGTAAAATAGACTGTCAAGTGGTTGACACAATGTTGTTGTTGATAGGTTCCGTCGAGTCAGTTCTGACTTATAGTGACCCTACGTACCATGGAATGAAACACTGCCCAGTCCTGTGCCATGCTCACAATCGATGTCATGCTTAAGCACATTGTTGTAGACACTGTGTCAATCCATCTCATCTAGGGTCTTCCTCTTTTCTGCTGGCCCGGTACTTTACCAAGCATGATGTCCTTCTCCAGGGACTGATCTCTCCTGACAACAAGTCTAAAGTATGTAAGACACTGTTTCGCCATCTTTGCTTCTAAAGAGGATTCCGGTTGTATTTCTTCCAAGACAGATTTGTTCATTTTTTTGGCACTCCATGGTATATTCAATATCTTCGCCAACACCGTAATTCAAAGATGTCAATTCTCCTTCAGTCTTCCTTGTTCATTGTCCAGCTTTCACACACATATGATGGAATTGAAAATCCCATGGCTTGCGCCAGGCACACCTTAGTCTTCAAGGTGACATCTTCGCTTTTCAACACTTTTAAAGAGGTCCTTTGCAGCAGATTTGCCCAATACAATGAGTCTTTTTATTTCTTGACTGCTGCATCCATGGGTGTTGACTGTGGATCCAAATAAAATGACACAATGAGTGAATTAAAAATGCTGGTCCTGTAGTATGTTGATTGGAGAAGCACAACTTCTTTACAGCAGGTGCTTTTCACTGTATCTTTATTTAGAAAATGGAGTTTTCTGTTCAAATCAGTATGTGCTCTATGGTTTAGTGAATCAAGTTGACATTGTAGGCCATAGCTTTCTTTCAGGTTGCCGTAAATAGTGAGACCATTGAAGTGATTAAAATTGCTTTGGAAGCAATGTAGTTGTAAACTGAATAGTAAAAAACAATAAATAAATTTAGGTAGAGAAGTTACTACATTTGTCATTATTCAAAAACAAACAAGCCAAAAATAAAACAGGTATAACACATTCCCTCAAATTATCTTATCCTCTAGGTGAAAAGAACAATATCTATTCTACATGAATTTTTGTGCAGATTCTTATTGTGATGTTTTCAAAAGTATAGATATGATCTGCTAATAAAAAATGCGCAGGATCACAAATCAAGATGTTCTATTTCTAGGGGCATAAAAATAATAATAGGGGCATAAATATAATTAATTATAATAGCAGTAGCTTTAATGACTTTAAAATGATGACCCTTCAGGTTGTTTTCATCTTGAAGGCCGTTAAATAAAACCAAATTGGTTTGAGTGAGAAGTGAAAGAAAATAGTATCATTTATAAGAGCATAATACTAAAAACTAAGCTAGTAAGAGGGAAGTCAAGTTGGCAGAGTAAAGACCCGTGAACAACATTGTCCTTTTGTCCTTTGCAAAGATATTGCTTTTCCTTTTTTTCTCCTGATGAATATCGTTTCATTGTTTCTCTCTCTCTTTTTAATTTTAAATACCAATTTTCTGTTTTTTGGATGGTGTCAGATTTATTTAAAAAAAAAGAAAAGAGAAAGAATTGAAGCCATTATTTGCATAAATCTTAGCAAGGATATACTCCAGTTTTGAGGAAGAAAATGGAATATCTGTCCCTTAAGGTAAAACAGACCAATACAGCTGGCCATTCATGCTCCCATATCCCCTAAAGCCTTCTGAGCCATGTGTTCTCTTGAAAATGTTCCAGTCCTTTTCTGTAATGGCATGAGCAGAGGTTTCAAATTGACAAACTTCACTGCCTATTCAGCCACCCACTGTCTTTGTAATCTTGAGCCAGTGACTTTTCCTCTGTGAACGTGACCCTCCCTCCACAGAATGGAGATGATAGTATCCACCTAGGAGGCTTTGGTAAAGGCAGATTGAAGAAATACATGTTTTAAGCACATTGAAGAGACTCTATATGCTGAGTCAAACTACTTGTATTAAGCATTTATGGAGCACTTGTTCTGTCTTAGGCACTGTTCTAAGCACTTTTTTTTTTATCCATTTGTATAATCCTCAAACAATCTTATGCGGTAGGTACTAGTTTATCTCCATTTTAATGATTAGGAAAGTGAGACACAGAGATGCTACTTATTTTTCACAAACTCATATAACTAGCAAGTTGAAAAGCTTGAGTTTAAAAAGAGGCTATACTCTTATCCACTGTTCTATGCTACCACGATTTTGCTCAATTTTATTTTATTTTTCCTATAAGCAAATACAGACTGTAATGTTTTCCTGGCACATAATACAGGACTCCTCTTTTGGCTCTCTGTGCCTACAATTATAAAAACAGGAGCCAAGCACTTTACCAGTTGTGAAAGGGAATTTGGCAGGGCCAGGTGGAGAGAAGACCTTGCCCCTCTTAGACAAGGAAATAAAAAGCAAATAGCTTCCATCTTAAAATAAGTGTTTTATGTGCAGTGATCTTTGAACTTCAAGGATTGTGAATACTGTGAATAAAAAACATTTTGAGCTTCCACCTTTAAAATTATTTAAAATAAATGATATATATTTATATACGCTACTATGCAAATTTATAGTAAACATTTTAGAAACCCCACAAAAACAAAAAAATGGATAAAATATAGATAAAACAGAAATTCAAATATTTCCATTCTACCCTCCAATGAACCTTGCCTACTTTCACAACTAGTCTAGTAAATAGAATACTGGTCAGGAACAGAAAACTAGTCTTATAAAGGAAATTGTACAATCATCTAAACATTGGGAAATCTCATGCGAAGATCTGGATTTCTGACTTCTGCTGGAAATTCAGAAAACTGGCAACAATGGCTTATATTCATACATGACAGCATTTGAGAGAAGTTGAGCACCAGCTGGTTTCTTTAGACAAACCCCATGCTCCATGGTTTATCACAGTCTTAACTATCCCTATGGTCCCTTTAGGCTAATTGACTCTTTTTCTTTACCCGCATGGCCCCTTCAGAAATGTGAGTTTTAAACCTCTAAATTAGAGAAACGGAGTTTTGATCTCTGTACTGCTGCAGTCTATAATCAAAGCCATTTTGAGCAATTCTGTGTGAAAAATTTCTTCCATTTACAAAGAAACTGAGCACATCATTCTTTCAATAAGACTCTTTGGTTGCTCTCTGGTCCCTGATCTCTTAACATACAGGGTTCATTTACCTACTGGGAGGTTACAAATAAATAAGAAAGAAATTAAAATTAAATTCATTCAAATTCTTTGTAAGACAGATGTGGTAAAAAAGCAATGACTTATTATTACTCTAACGTGGCATAGTTAAATCAGTCTCTCATCACTCTACTAGAAAAGAATTAGCATTTTAATTATGAGTCTTTCTACTTAATTGGCTAAGACAAATTTCCATTTAAATTCTTTTGTAGAATATTAACAATTAGTTTATCAGCTTAAGTTGTTGTACTGCAATGTATACTTTATAATCGAATTATGCTATAGGCAACATAATTTTATTAACTAACACTGATTAACATTTGATTTATAATATTAAAGAAGAGTGTGGTTCTGATATCATCAGTTTGTTAACTCCTCGGCGTACTTGCTTGCCAATTGAATAACAGAAAAGATCTCTTTCCTTAGAGATTACTTTTCTGCAAATTCATGTCCAAAAAGTGTTCAAATGCATTAAACAAATGTGTTACTTTGTTAATGGATCGCATGGCACAGGTAATTAACTGTGAAGTCATTAGGCTTTTCTTTGCTGTGACAGTTGTGTTTACCTATAACAAATTAATGAACATGTCAAATCTTCCTTTCTCCTGTTATTTCAGATCAGCCTTGACTGGAACTTGACAGAAGATGTTACAACGGTTTTATCTCTGGAAATGTTTGGCTTCAGGGATTATCCTGGGCTCTGTCTTTGCATTCTGCTGGGGCCAGTATGACGATGGTAAGGCTGCTTTTAGTCTGACCTTTAGAGTTAGCCAAGATTCCTGTTATTAAATAGAAAATGAAACACAGTACAGAAATGAATAATGCTAATTTGTAGTTCGTTTTAAAAGGTTAGTAGCTCTATACAGTAATTTACGTTAATTGAAATACAAAAGTGGCATCAGATGCACTTTGTTTCTAAATAAGGATTATAAAAAAAAAAAAAGGATTATAGCATAGTAGAAAATCCCACGAGGCCTTTGTTTGAATGTTTACTCCTTCTCACTAAGCAAATACTCAATTGCTATGACCAAAAAAAAAAAAAAAGAAAGAAATTCTGTTTACTAACCCTTGCAAAACACAAACAAGATCTGAAAAAAAGCTTGGACATACAAAATGTACGGAAATTTCCCAGGAGAGAAGATTCCTGAAGGGGTCAAAACTATAAGTGATTTTATTGTTAGAACTTTACTTGGAAATTGCATTGTTTCACTCCTCATTATTTCATTTGAAAAGAGTGGGGAAAAAAAAAAAGTGAAAGTCTGGACGTTAGACTTCTTAAGTCATTCCCTAATAGCAAGTCAGTCACTTTAGAAAGATATATTAGTCTTCAGGCTCCTGAAGGACCATTTAACACTTTGTGTCTGCAGTGGTCCAAATGTGCGTCTTAGGTATTTCAGTACCTGAGACATCTGTTACGTGGTTTGAATACCACGTAACGAGAGGTAGAAGATATGTAATAGTTTACTTTAATAGAAATTTTAATAGAAGCAAAAAAAATAAAAAGGGCAAAGTGCCCCTCCCTAGAAGTTTACTATTCAAGAAAACTGAGATGCTTTCTTTTTTTTTTTTTAATGTATGTTGTTTTTATTCTAAATTTGCTCCATATTCAAGGTACATAGGCAAACAACCATCTCCTTATCTTTGTTGCCTTGCTATCTAATTGCTCTCAGCTACAGTGGAGAATGTGGATTTCTTTTGTGCTTTCCTTGGCTAAATTGATTGATCTAAAGATAGATGGGTTAATTTGATTTTATCCCAAACAGTGTTTAAATTGTGCATACATTAGGACATTCTCACCCTCGATAGTTAGGAGGATATGTCTATTTTGAGGTTTGCAGAATAATTCACAATGATAACGATTTTTGTGAAGTCAACAGCCTATTCCCCTGAATGGTTCTGCTAATTAGCACAGTGTTGACTGCTTGTGTATCTGAATTTAATGTTCATGTGTTTGCCATTTATGAAGATTGTGAATCTCCAGTCTAAAACTGAATAAAATTGCAATGATAGATAAATATCTACTACTGTGAAGCAAAAAAAAAAAGGAAATCAATGAAATTAAAAACAGCATGACTTTATATTACAGGAAGAGATTTTAAATTGTACATCAGGAGTAGATGACAAATCAATGGGTTGGTATTTCTTTATGTCACCAGGCATTCTATTTTTATTCATATACTGGAATGTGAGGAAGCATTGATTTTTTTAGTTTTCACACTGAATACGGCAGGATTATCTGTCATTCCTTACATCACACAGACGTTCACAATCCCTGCACTTTTTAGCAGTGTAATTGAAGTTATCAGAGGAAATCACTCCTGGTTTAACCTGCAGTGCACTCCTGGTTTAACCTGCAGATTGGTTTCCTTAGTAAGCCTATTACAGCACTTGGTCTTTCATAAAAGTACTCACATAGCTTCAAAAAGACCATTATCAGGTTACTATTGGCCATCATGTAGTCTGCTTTCTGAAGCAGAGTAGAACTCCACACCTGTCAAGTGATCATGTACAAGAGGGCCACTTCCTAGAATATTACACTCGTGGATGAATCTCCTACAACCACAGTTAGAAAGTCTTCTCAGTTCTCTTTTCCTGGAGGTAATTGATTCAATTTTTAGGAAGATTGAAGAGATGGGAAATGTGACAGATAAACTAAGGTCTTGTACAGTGTTTTATAGAGATTTCTTAACTTTACATTTATTTCAGCATTTTTTCATACTTTCAGCTTGCAATGAGCCCCAGAGGTAATAACACCTTGTATTCCCTTAGGTCTCCTCCCAGGAAAAAAAAAAAAATTTTTTTTTTCTTTTTTCTCCACCTAATCAGGAACTCTTTGACATTACTTTTATTCAATTGTTCAGTTATGTGTTACTAAAAATCATTTTCATAGTTTACTATTTTCTTTTTAACTCATATAATTGTTAGCCCATACTATGCAAGGATAAAGTGAGACCTTGGCAAAATATAGATAACACAAAATAGGACTAAACTAAAATGTGTAGTATGAATTTTTTAAAGCAATTTTTATATCCAAATGCTTTGGTTATGTGGTTGAATAGAAGGAATGGAATGGTGATGATCATAAACATGATAGAAAGATTGTAAGAAAAAGCAAAAAATAAATAAATAGAAATAAAAACAAAAAAGGAACACTTTGCCATAACTACTCCACTGATTAGATTAGCCTCTTTTGATAATTGATAACTGATTTGCATACATAGTACCTTCAGGAAGAGAAAAGGAGAAAATTATAGTTTTAGGATTATTTGTATATAATTCTAGGCTGTTCTCATCATGTTAAAGAGAAGGAATCTTCTGGAGTTTTAATTAAAGACATTCGTGTACGTCTTTGTACGCTTCCTTAGTTAAGCCTAGGACAGTAGAAGAAAAAAGAAAGATTCTTTTTAATGAATATCATGCCTGAAATGGAATATCTCATGTTATCCAGTTATGTGAAATTGCATCTAAGAAAAACATATCGTATAATTATTGTTTTTTATAACAGATTTTTTATTAGAAAACTTTGGCTAAATTTTGGATCCTTTTAAAATTTCTCATTCATATTGCTGTGGTAACTTTTAGATGGAGTAGTAAAAATTTTAGATGGTCTCTTCCATAATGGACATTTCATTTGGTTAATGATTGTATGTCTAATCAGTATTAATATCATAAGTTAGGTTGATATTATTATATTAAATTTAAAAAGTCAGATTTTACCTAATGATAGAGCTATTAGGAAATTAGAGAACCAGACAGATTTGTAGTTAATGGTGTCTGTGTCTTTTTATTTTTTTTTCTCTAAGAGATAATTAAGACTGATATTTTAGCTTATCTTTTAATCCATTCCCGGTTCTGACAATTTTACTTGAGTGGGAACATGCACCTTGCTCCTAATTTGAATGTGGGGAAGCTGGGGAGGTGGTGCCTTTGGGAAGCAGGGAAAGGAGGACAACGTGCTAAGTTGTTTGTTGTGGGGATATAAGGTATTTAAAACATAGCCCCTGTTCTCAAATATTTTTTATGGTGGCATAAATGAAAGAAGTTGAGCACGTGGTTTGTGGTGGTGTTTTTTTTTTGATGTTAAGTGAATGAATAATGAAAGGGAAGGAGGGAGAGTAAGAAGAGAATATGATATATGGGTACTGGGGTGTTGTGGATCAAATAGTGTCCCCCCAAAATATGTGTTGTAAATCCTAACCTCTATAACTGTGGTTATAATCCCATTTGGGAATGGGCTGTCTTTGCCACATTTATGAGGCAGGATTAGCGTAGGGTGTGCTTTGAGTCAATCTCTTACAAGATATAAAAAGAGCAGATTAGGACAAGCAAGAAACAGAGGTATAGGAAGAGAGATACAAAGCCAAATGAAAATCATCCAGGAGCAGAAGCTCAGAGAGACAAGGACCTTTCTCCAGAGCCTACAGAGAGAGAGAAAGCCTTCTCCTGTAGCCGGCAACCAGAATTTGAACTTCTAGCTTCCTAAACTGTGACAAAATAAATTTCCGTTAAAGCCATTCACTTGTGGTATTTCTGTTATAGCAGCACTAGATAACTAAGACAGAATTTGGTAGTCAGATGTGGGGGTGTTGTTCTAACAAATAGCTAAAATGTGGAAGTGGTTTGGGAATTGGGTAATGGGTATGGACTGGAAGAGATTTAAGGTGTCTAATAGTAAATTTTTTTTTTAATAGTAAAAGTCTAGATTGCCTTGAAGAGATTGTTGATAGAATTATGGACACTTCTGGTGAGGGCTCAGAAGAAAGTGAGGAGAGCTACAGAGAGAGTCTCTATCATCTTAGGGGATACATATGGCACCGACAATAGAATGTGGTTAGAAATGTGGACACTAAATGTGCTTCTGGTGAGGCTTTAAAGGAAAATGATGAACATATGATTGGACAGTAGAGGAAGGGTGATGCTTTTTATGCAGTGGCAATTAATTTGTCTGAATTATGTTCAAATTTTTGGTGGAAGGTAGAACTTGTAAGTGATGAACTTGGATAACTGGCTAATGAGATTTCTATGCAAGGTCTTAAAGGAGCTGCATGGTTTCTTCTTGCCACTTATAGCAAAATGCAAGAGGAAAGAGATGGACTTAATAAATGAACTGTACATATTGGAAACAGAACTTAAAGATTGAGAAAATTCTGTTGTACAAAGTAAGGAAACGTGTCCTAGACGTTCATCAAGGACGTGGCTATACAAACTTTTGTTAAAGAAATTAAGCCTGTGACTGATGAATCTAACCAACTACCACAACAGAAAACCCATCAGCTTAGACTAAAGGGGACAGAGAAAGAATGAAAGGAAAGGACAGTGTCTGCCTCTTGGAATTTTATAGGGAGTAAACAGGCCAAATGAGCTATACCTGTTTTCCTTCAAGAAAAGAAAAGGACCATCCCTTGAGCAGCTCGGATATTAGCAGAACTGTTGGAGGAAGCACAGGAAGCAGAACTTTCTCAGTTTCAAGGGGTGGGGCCACAGTATCCTGGATCTTAAAGGGTGGGGCCACAGCCTCCTAGGTTTCATAGAGTCTGATCTTTGCCTACTCAGTTCCAGAGTGTGGGGCAAGTGTTAAAGTGTGCCAAGGGCATGAGGCCAACACCCAAAGCTAAGGGGACAGGGCTGCCATGCCCAAGGGGCAGAAGAATGAGCCTGCCAGGCCAAGGGGGTATGATTGCCACTCAGATAGACTGGGAGCATCGGGCTACCTAAAGCCAAGGGACGTAGATGTCATCACAGAGGGTCTGGAAGATGGCACTGAAGCCAAGAGCTGAGGGGCCTCCACCCAGAATTCAGAGAGTGTGGCCAGGACAATTGCTCAGATGAACAGAGAATTATTTTCAAGCCTTTAAAGCTAATGTAAATTGTTCTCCTAGGCTATAGACTTGCTTTGTGCTTGTTATTCCTTCCTTCCTTCCAATTTCTCCCATTTGCAAAGGAAATGTCTACCTTGTTCCTGTTCTACCAATCTACTTGAGAAACAGATATCTTGTAGTCTGGATTTCACAGGTTCACAGATGAACAGCAATTTTGCTCCAAGATGGAATACTCCTAATGTCTTGCCCATATTTGATGTAGATGATTCAGAGATGAGATTTTGGACTTAAGAGTTGATTTAAGACTTTTGGGATGATGGGATAGAGTGAATGTGTTTTTCGTGTGGCAAGGACATGAATTTTGGGGGGCCAAAGGGTGGAATGTCATGGATTGAATTGTGTCCACCCAAAATAGATGCTGTAAATTCTAACGTCAATGCCTGTGGTTATAATCCCATTTGGAAATGAGTTGTCTTTTGTCATGTTAATAAGGCAGAATTAGTATAAGGTGTGTTTTGAGTCAATCTCTTATAAAATATAAAAAGAGCAGATTAGGACATGCAAGAAGTAGAGCTGGAGAAGAGACATGCCAAGCCATAAGAAGATTGCCCAGTAGCAGAATCTCAGACAAGGACCTTCCTCCAGAACCAACAGAGAGAAAAAGCCTTTCCCTAGGCCCCGTACACTGATTTTGGACTTTTAGCATTCTAAACTGTGAGAAAATAAATTTCTGTTTATTAAAGCCACCCACTTGTGATATTTCTCTTATAGCATCACTAGATAATTAAGACACGGGTGTAATACTTTTTTGTGGTTTTTTTTTTCATTTTCTAAATTCCCCATGTTGATTATATATTACTGTCATAAAATTAAATTATTTGTTTTAAAAAACTATGTATCATACCATTTTTAGAAAGATTGGCCAGAAAGTTACTAGACAAACTTTGAAAAGGTATGTGTGAACCTGAATGTGGTGGTCGTAGTGGTGGTGGTGGTGTGCATGTTTGGTGTGTCCGATTCCCTGATTGTGTGCATACTATGAAAACCAACACGAGCTTATTAAGGAGGGGTTCTCCTTAGATGCTCAGGAACTCAGCCTGGAGGCCAATATATAATGTCAGTGGAATCCTTATATAGCATACAACCAGAACAACTATGTGAAGGGATAATACTTTCCTTATCATTATGAAAGAAATAATAATAGTAATTCTTTGGAAGTTATATTTACACAGTTTATTACAGTGTTTGACAAATGAGCAATGATCAATAAATAATTTTCTTTATTGTTATTTGTGAGTAGCACTGGTGGCACAGTTGTTAAGTGCTCAGCTGCTAACTGAAATGTCAGCCATGCAAATCCTCCAGCCCCTGCACAGGAGAAAAATGTGGCGGTCTGGCTCTGTAAAGATTTACTGTCTCGGTAACCCTATGGACAGTTCTACTCTGTCCTATAGGATCACTGTGAGTCGGAATTGGCAGCAATGGGTTTATGGGTGTTATTATTTGTAATTATATTTATAAAGATGTATGCTTATTTGTAAAAGAGTACATTGTGCTCATGTGTGCACGTATGTATATTGTTTCATTTCTCTCCAAATTAATAAACACACCTTGAAGGTGTAACTTTTTAAATGTTTGTATGCAATCCATGCCTCATTTAATGCTGAGGTAGACATATCAATCATTTAAGGAGGAGCTGTATTCTTTTTTTTTTTTTGTTCTAGGGTTTAATGTTAAATGGTAGAGGTGTGGAAATTTCATTTTTATCAGTGCATCTGGAGGTCATGAGGCTGATTGCCACTGTTTTACACTAATTAAATTTAGAAGACAGTGACATATAAATCACAATGCTGATATATAGTTATAAGAAAATGTACCTGCCCAATAAACTGAAATTCTTCTGCTTCCAGGCAGGAGATTCCCCCCATCCCCCTTAGAAGCCTTAATCAAAAAAGAACAAAGAGCAAATCTGTTGCCATCGAGTTAACGTTGACTCATAGAAGTCCTATAGGACAGAGTAGAACTGCCCCGCAGGGTTTCCAAGGAGTGGTTGGTAGATTCGAACTGCTGACCTTTTGGTTAACAGTCATAGTTTTTAACTACTGCACCAACAGACCCCATTAGATGTCATAAAGAGATAGTTTAAAAACATAATAGCCCTGTAAGAATAGTTGTTATTGCTGTGTGCTGTCAAAACAATTCTGACTTATAATGATCCTATATGACAGGGTAGACCTGCCCCATATGGTTTCCTTGGCTGTAATCTTTACAGGAGCAGATTGCCAGGTCTTTTCTCCCTCAGAACTGCTGTGAGTTTGAACCTCTGACCTTTCAGTTAGCAACCAAGCATTCTTAATTGTTTATGCTCCCAGGCTATTATAGAGTGTCACATAAACCACTGTGATAGAGCCATCCCTGCATCACGGACTGAGAATTTCTTATTTGTGGGGCATTCACTGACTCTCCTAAAAGACTCTCCTAGATGGTGCTAAATATCTTTTAAGGTTTTCTTATTCTTTGAGTTCCCCATTTCTACGCTTGATGAAGATTATCCTCCACCTGTTAGCATTAATTTTCCCTATACAAGTAAAATATAATTGATTCTTTTGAGTTGGTCTTAGTTATCAAATTAAAGATGATTACTGGGAAACATACCTAAGTAAATTTCAATGAAACTCTTTGTCCCGTGGCTTCCGAATCACTCATTATATATGACGTACTAAGGCAGCATACAGAGAGAGAAATAGAACAGATGATAGATGGATAGACAGACAGATAGACATATATAAGTAATACACATTTTAGACAAAAATAATAACATACATAGCATATATTGATATGAAAATTAGTTTTATCTTAATATATTTTAGATGTCTTGTATAGTTCTGAACTTATCACATCATTGTAAGGTTTATTTTTATTCAGGAGGATAAATTCCACTTGCAGGAGTAACTTCATTGTTTTCCTGTTTGAGCTAAAATCCTGAAAGTTTGCTTTTTTGTTTTTTTGAAGATTTACAAACAATTTTTTGTACATTGTCTAGAGTATATTCTGTGTGTGACTTTTAGAATGGGATGACACGAAAGAGCATTGTTACTTTCAATGCTGACATCAATTAAATTTTCCTGAACAATTCGAATTTCATCCCCTGATGAAAGTTTGGCTTTGTGTGTTTTTTTTTTTTTTTTTGGAGGTTGTACCCACAATTGAATTTCTTGTCTCCTCTTTCCTGAAAGTGAGTAATCTTGTGGATCCTTTTATCCTCAAAATGGATTTAATTTAAAGATTTGAAAGCAGGTGTCTTTTCTTTTTTCAGCATCAATTTCCAAATGAGCAAGTTCAAACTACAAATTCTGTTACTTCTCTAAACTCTGATCATGTGCCTTGCGGAATCTCTTTAATAGCTTTTATATACTTCAGTAATGTAAAAAAAATAGGCTCACATAAAGTCTATCTGAATGTCTCGGAAGACAGAGAGCAAACAAGCACGGGGGAGAACAAATTAGAGCTCTGAGAAGTAGAAGATTAATTATTGTACCTAGAAGATACTCTTTCTGCTAACACACATACACACACCGCACATACTCACGCAGAAAGAGAAACATACATACATGGAGAAGTTATTTCCAATTTAGAATTGTCGATTATCAATAACTTCAGATATTCTCAGTTGCCCTGTTAAAAAGACAGGGAAAAAAAACTAAAGGTCTACTTAACTTAAAAAAAAAAAGGCCTAAGCAATACAGATAAAACCAATGATGACTGTTTGGTAAGGTGGATGCTTTCCTTTAAGGCTCTACCAACCTAAAAAATTTCAAACTACTGAAAAATAAAATGCTTATGTCCTGATAGTCAAAAAGGCAGAATTCATTTTAAGTGTTCTTAATAGAAATTGAAGCTGAGGGAAAAAAAAAAAAAAAAACCTTGCTGACTCTGAGTTGCCAATGGCTCATACAACTCATAGTAGAGTAGCTTTTTTTAGTTGGATCTTTTCCTTGCAAATCTGTATACCTATGACCACCAATTCTTCACCAATTCCCTTAAGCTCTGCAATTTCTTTTTTCTCTTTCTACTGAAACTACATTTACTAGGGCTTCCAATGACTACTTGCTTAGACAAATCCTATAATTTTCTAGTATTTCAGCAAACAACATTATTGATCTACTTTTTCTTCAACTTTCTTTCTCAGAGGTCCTTTGTGCTGACCTTTTATTGATTGTCTATGCATCAGACTTCTACTCCATCTTCATGGTGAATATTGTACCTCCTATTCCCTAATTTTGAGCTTGTTCTGCTCTTGTTGTTATTTCCATAATGAGCCATACTCTATAATAAAAATTGGAAATTTTATGAGCTTTAAACAAGGTCTTCTCCTTGAGGAAATAAGATCCTCTACTTGAAAATGTTTCACTCTAATTTTCCTTATATAGTATATTCATACAACTGCATATTCACTGCTCAATGATGAATAAAGACAAAATATTCAATTAATGCCAGTGGTATGGTGATATTATACACTACATGTATTTTTCCTGTTGGTGCTTAGTGAAATACTCTCTCTCTATATATACATATTATATATATACATATATATACACACACAGATAATACTGCATAGTTTAGAAAAGTCTTTGTAGCAAACTCAAACTCTGAATCCATTCTCTCTTCAGATGTCTTTCCTACCTTCCTCCCTCTTCTCTGATTATCAGCTGCTCTGGGCTTTTGTATACAATCCTGGCGGCTCACACTACATAGGCTGCTTCTGAGATCAGCGGCGCAGTTATGCTACTAATCTTCCCTACTCTTGTAGGATCCTGTACTGCCCTTTGGGGCTTCTCAATTAGACTGTTCAGCTGGTCTGAGTTTATTGAGAGCATTTTCTGAATAATTGGAATACTGATGAGAGCTATTCAATCTTAGATAATGTGTAAAAAGAACAAAACTAATACAATCATCAACATTTTAAGTAAATCTATTGTAGTGTTTTAAGTAGAAGACTGAAATGATTTCAGTCAAGTTTTAACACAATCACGTCAATCACTGTGCCAAGAGTAAGTGAATATGAGGGAGACCAGTAAGAAAGTTATTGCAATATTACAAACAGAAAATAAAGGTGCTAACAATGGTCGATCTACTGATATATTTTGAAGGTATAACCGACATGATTAAGGTTTGATACCAAGATTTTTAGCCTACGCATCAGGAAAGCCTGAATGACCACCCTCATCAAAAGAATAAATACGGATAGAACTGAACCATGAAACACTGATGTTAAAAATCCAGGGAGATGATGAAGAATCAACAAGAATGTTAACATATAAGAGAGGTAATTTGAAGAAAACCAAGAGATAGTAGTTTACTGGAAGTCAAATGAAAAAGACATCTCAGGGAGAAAGTGATCAGCTATGTTAAGTATGATCAAGAGAGATGAGGTGTGAAAACTGAACATTGAATTAGCATTTGTTTGTGACCTGGAAAGGAACAGTTATGATGGGATGTTGCAGGTGAATGTTTGTCATAGGTTTCCCCTAAACTTCCCCTCTATTTTTATTTTTCTCTTTCCTTTTTTTTTGTGCTCTCTTTCTCTCTCTGTCTTTCTCTCACTCTCTCCCCTTGCTCAGCTCTTGTTATCTTTCTGCCCCCCCATTAACTAATCCAAATTCCAGAAAGCATGATAAGGATTTTTCTCTCTCTCTCTTTTTTTTTTTTTTCTTTTAGCTTCTATTTATATTTCTAACTTCTGGTTCTACTTTAAAAAGGTAACCTGGATGCACTGCTGGTGGAAGTCCAAAATGATATGACCACTTTGAAAAAAGATATGGAGCTTCCTGACAAAGCTAGAAATAGAAATAGCATAATGATCCAGCAATTCCACTCCTAGGAATACATCCTAGAGAAGTAAGAGCCATCACACAAATAGACATATACACACCCGTGTTCATTGCAGCATTATTCACAATAGCAAAAAAATGGAAACAACCTAGATGCCCATCAACAGATGAATGGACAAACTATGATACATACACATAATGGAATACTATGCAACAATAAAGAACAATGATGAATCTGTGAAGCATCTCACAACATAGATGAATCTGGAGGGCATTATGCTCAGTGAAATAAGTCAATCACAAAAGGACAAATATTGTATGAGACCACTGCTATAAAAGCTCATGAAAAGGTTTACACACAAAAAGAAACAATCTTTGATGATTACAAGGGAGGGGAGGGGTGGGGATGGAAAAACACAAGTGGTAACCTTGGAAACTCTATGGGGCAATTCTACTGTGTCCTGTACGGTCGCTATGAGTCAGAATCGACTCGATGGCAAAGGGAACTTTGTCCAAGGCAAGGTCATGGAAGCTCCATAGACACATCCAAACTCTCTGAGGGACCAAATTACTGGGCTGAGGACTGTGGGGATCATGGTCTTGGGTAACATCTAGCTCAATTGGCGTAACATAGTTCATAAAGAAAATGTTCTAAACTCTATTTTGGTAAGTAGCGTCTGGGGTCTTAAAAGCTTGTGAACAGCCATCTAACATACTCCACTGGTCCCATCCCACCTGGAACAAGGGAGAATGACAAAAACCAAAGACACGAGGAAAAGATTAGTCCAAAGGACTGATAGACCACAGGTTCTACAGCCTCAACCAGACTGAGTCCAGCACAACTGGATGGTATCCAGCTACCAGCGCTGACTGCCCTGACAGGGATCACAATAGAGGGTCCCAAACAGAGCTGGAGAAAAATGTAGAACAAAATTCTAACTCATACACACACAGGCTTACTGGTCTGACAGAGACTGGAGAAACCCCAGGAGTATGGCCCCCGGACACCCTTTTAGCTCAGTACTGAAGTCATTCCTGAGGTTCACGCTTCAGCCAAAGATTAGACAGGCCCGTAAAAGAAAACGAGACTAAATGGGCATACCAACCCAGGGGCAAGGACAAGAAGGTAGGAGGGGACAGGAAAGCTGGTAATAGGGAATCCAAGGTACAGAAATGGAGAGTGTTAACATGCCATGGGATTGGCAACCAATGTCACAAAACAATACGTGTACTAATTGTTTAATGAGAGGCTAGTTTGTTCTGTAAATTTTCGTCTAAAGTACAATACAAAAGTAAAATAAAAGGTAACCTGATCTGGACATTAAACTTCACTTGTTACAGAAAGGATTTGGGATAGCATTTTAGGAAAAGAAAAAAATTCCCAGAGTACATTTTTGAACACATGCACACGTGCTTAAGTGTGTCACACATACATACATTTAAATACTGCTAGAGCTTCCTTCTGTTATTACATAAGGAACATTTTAAAGAATATGCCATCCAATTTCCTTCCCAATGGTAGTGAAGTTAGACAAGTTTTTAATTTAGCCTCCAAATTTCTAAAATTTAAACTCAAACTAGTACCTTTGTCAAATTGCACTGTTTAAATATCAATTCTATGGGAGTTCATTTGAAAATATAAAGTGAGATATATTCTCAGATAAAGAAACCTAGAAGAAATATTGTCCAGTGCCTTGGTTATGAGCTGGCACATGCAATGTGTATCTCATTAGTGATTGCTCACTGGATCCATTAAACCTAATTGCAGCAATCTCCTTATCCTTCCAGCTTAAATGTGGTTTGACAGCAATTCCTAGGAAAGTGACTTTTGAAGGCAATCATGATGCATTTCTGTTTGTTGCATATTGTCAACTGCTTCATTTCCTAGCAATTATATATATATATATATATATATATATATATATATATATATAATATAAAGTGAGATGTATTCTCAGATAAAGAAATCTAAAAGCAATATTGTCCAGTACACTGAATATGAGCTGGCACATGCAATGCGTGTATGTATATGTGTGTGTATATGTACATATGTATACATATATATACACACACACACACATAGGATAACTTACATACTTAAAATCTTAAGAAAAGCAGCTTCTATTTACTGAAAATTCCTTATAAGTAGTCTAGTAAAATGCCCGTGCTAATCTTAGAAGATACATTATGCAAATGTTACAGGAAAGAAATCTGTGATTCTAGATCTTTTATTGGCCCTATCCCATCATTATTGGAAATAACAACTAGCCGATGATAGAACTGCTAATAAAAGTAACCGGAAACTTATAAGAAATACCTTGAAAACAGAAGGCATTCAGCTGTGTCCTCTAAGATAGGGAGATTCAGGGAGATGCTAACTAGGAATAATTCTTTCTGGCCTTGGAAAAATGTATTGTGATAGGAAGTGCTGCAATTTAAATATTGCTAATGTATTTTCCTAGGGTAAACAAATAGTGGGTGGATTTAAAAAAAAAAAAGCAATAACTTAGAATATGAAAAATATATTCAATAAAATTTGAAAATAACTGAATTTCATCCAAGATTATATCTTTTTGTGATTTACATGCCCTAATTGCAAGCAGAACCTTTTGTGGATCTATACCACTTAGAAGATACATTGCTCTAACAAAGACCAAGTGTATGTATTTTTTTTTTTAAGTATATGATACACTTACTTTATTCAAAGATGTATAGGAGTATAAGTGAATTTCAAAAGTATATACAAGAGGTCAAAATGATAGTCTAACTTCATAGATTCTCAAAATGGACTCTCTTCTCATGTATGCCAAGTTTAACGATGCTTTAGCAAATACTACTTATCAATTGGATTCTATTGCTAAATGTCATTGTATGCAACTAAAAAAAAAAAAAGAAAAGAGGGAGAAGGAATATCCTTACTAGCACTTCTGAAATGTATTTCTTAAGTATCTGTTGACTATCCTTTCAGATTTGAGGTTTCAAAATTATTTTGAACAGGTTTAATATAAAAAGCTATTTGGGAAGATGCATCTAAAATAAATGAAAAGCTTATGTCAGAATAGGTTTATCGAATTTTATCAACAATCCTTTCTCATTCTTTTTTTTTTTTTTCCTAAACTTCATTTTGTTATTGTTGAGAATATACACAGCAAAACATACACCAATTCGATGTTTCTACCATTTAGTGACATTGATTACATTCTTTGAGTTTTGCAACCATTCTCACCCTCCTTTTCTACATTTTTCTTCCCTCATTAACATAAACCCACAGCCCTCTAAGGTTCCTATCTAATCTTTTAGTTGCTGTTGTCAGTTTGATCCCATACAGATAGTTCTTAAAAGAGCATAATGTTTAAAGCAGATCTTTTTTGTTGCTTAAGCTAAACTATTGTTTGGATTTAAGAGGACTTCAGGGGATATTTTTCATTTAAGGTTTAAAGATTATCTCAGAGCAATAGTTTCAGGGGTTCATCCACCCTTCATGGCTCCATAAAGTCTAGAATTCATGAGCATATGAAACTCTATTCTGCGTTTTTCCCTTTTTGATCAGGATTCTTCTATGGAATCTTTGATCAAAACGTTCAGTAATGGTAATTGGGCACCATCTAGTTCTCGTGGTCTCATGGCAAAGGAGGCATTTGTTCACGAAGCAATTAGCCACACATTCCATATCCTCCCCCTGTTCCTGACTCTCTTTCTACCTCTGTTGCTCCAGGTGAATAGAGATCACTTGTTGTGCCTTGGATGGCCGCTTGCAAGCTTTTAAGACCCCAGGCACTACGTGAAGAACTAGGAGGTAGAACACAAGCACTAAACACTTTATTATGCCTATTAATTGGGATGTCCCATGAAACCATGACCCTAAACCTCCAAACTAAGGAACCAAAGTCCATGAGGTGTTTGGTTGTACATAAGCAGCCTCAGCAGCTACTCTTTTTTGTTTGTTTTTTTAATAAAAAAATAATGTTTTTACTCATTTGTTTCCCTAACTAGACTTTTTTTTTTTTGAGAACCTTGAAAATAAGAACTGTGTATTATTTATTTTTATACGTGAGTGTTTTAATGGAGTTCACTCTCCCAGCTGGAAGTTTGTGTTTAAGGACTACTTCTTTTACCTGTGAACTTGGCTGTCAGCCTTCTATTAAAAATTATTTTTTCAGCGGTTTTAGCCAATGTCTCCATAGCTGGACTCATGAAATTGCTTGCTTTTTGTGCCTGTCCTTTACAGCAGGATCTTCAACTTGGATGCAGTTCTTGTTCCTGGTTTGACCTCTTGGACAGGACAGTTTACATTGTCCCTTTTTCGTGAGTCTGCCAGTGTTCAGCCTTGCCAACATAGCCACATACATCCATTCTCACACCTAGACAAAATTCAGTCTAAGTCTCATCACCTTATCTGTGTGGGAACTTTTCATACTCACAAGTATATCAATAAATACTTGCTAAGTAAGTAAATTTAGATTTTGTAAATGAGTGTTTTAAGATCTTAATCTCTGAATATTTCTTTTAAATCAGGAAACTATATATATATATTCATTTATAAAATCTCTTTTTCCAATACATGGAGAGAAATATAAATCATTTTAATTTTAAGAGATTCATAATTGCTCCTTTGTGAGAAAACTGCACAAATATCAAATCCCCAATTTTATTCTTTTAGACATGCATTATGGCATTTCAAACCTAGAGTACAGATTATAAACAATAATAATTAATCAAAGTTGATTTCAGTTGCCTGAAGCACTATCTGTGAGGAAAATGGATAGCAAATGTTCTCATAAAAATGTGTTGCTAAGTGCCACTGAAATACAATAATGAAATAAAAGATTAAGAATTTCTTCTCACATGTCTTCTGTTTTTATCGTTTTAGATTGGTTGGTTTCTTTGCCAGGATTTGACACTTTCTTTTCCCCACAAAGGACAGTTAATTTATGTAGAATTCTAGGACTTTGTGTTACATTTCCTTCCAACTTTTCGTTCTTTCTCCTTTTGCCTCGCCATTTTCAGAATTGCGTGAAAAGGATTCCCAAAGACAGAGGTTGGTCTTCGCAAAGACAAAACAAAGCAAAGCAAAAGCCCTCAGTTTTCCATAATCAGTAGTTTTTGCAAAACACAGCCTCCTAAAAGAGATGATTATTTGTGCTTACCCAGCAATATGCTCTGGAGGTGGCAAAAAAATGAGCCATCCTGAACTTGCCAATGGGAGTTTCTCGTTTCTTTGTTCTAATACACTGGTCGTCAGTTTGTGAAGTCCTCTCAGGAAGAACAGCTGTTTCTATTGCTAATTGTAGTAGGAAAAGAAATACACCTAATTTCATGCAAAGCAATTCCATCTCCACAGAAAGAACCCACGTATCCGTTGCTTTTGATATGCCAACTAGTTTGTTTTGGGGTTTCTGAGCCAAAGTAAGGTGAGTAATGGCATACATTTAGTGTGAAAAATGGCCAGAAAAAAATAACAAATAGATAAAAAAAAAAAATAAAAGGAAAACATTTATCCAGGATCCACACAATGCCCAGTTCTCCACATGTTAAAAGAACATGGTGATTTTCAGGCAAAAACTAATCTCTACTTTTGCAACTCACATCCTCCTTGAAAGGATTTTATTAAGCTGTGAAAATGTAAATCACCCATTTATACCTAGGAAAGCAAAATAATTTGGTAAATAGGATGGATAGATGTGGCAATTAATAATTTAATCTATAATTTAGAATTAATTTATTAAAGAAAAAATAAATATATTTTTAATGTTCCCCAAAATAGTTGCCCATATATTTAAAGCTCTAGTTAAATAACAGGTTAATATGTTTACAAGCAAAATTTACTTATTATTAAGAAATATTATACCAGACTAGTTCCATAAAAGAAATAGTACATATATATTCATGTCTGTATTTTTTATATATACATATATATGGAAACCTTGGTGACATAGTGGTTAAGTGCTACAGCTGCTAACCAAAACGTCAACAGTTCGAATCTACCAGGTGTTCCTTGGAAACTCTATGGGGAAGTTCTACTCTGTCCTATCGGCTTGCTATGAGTCAGAATCAACTTGACAGCAATGGGTTTGGTCTTTTTGGTTTATGTATATATGTATGAATATATTAAATTGTATACTGATATATACAAGTAAAAAATGGAATATGAAAATAATATTGTTATTGACTACAAAATTAATGTTTCATTACTAAAATCACTTAGGAACCATGGATTCTCACTAACTTTAAATTTTACTAATACTTTAATTGTCAGATATTTACTTTGTATCCTAGTAAACCAATTATTCATTAATCATTAAATCATTTATTCAACAGACATATACTTATCTTCTGTGTTCTGCCTGGCATTATACTAGATACAGGTATAATAATAACAGGAGTTTTAAATGATATAAAAAAATTCTATTTTCAAAGCTTTTTATTACACTCTTCACATCTGTTAACTTCAATCCTCATTACAAACTTAGAAGATCCTGAGGCTTATAGAGACTAAATTATCACTGATTACTAGGTGAACGATACAAGATACAAATTCAGGTGTATCTTATTTCAAAGCTGATTCATACCACAGCAAACACAGCCCTCAGTTACCTAAAATGTGTTCCCCTTGTCTGCCTTCCTTCCCCATCCTCTCATTTATTCCCTCCCTTTATTTTCCCCTTTCCTTATTTGTGTCTTTGTTTCCTTATTTCCATAATTCTTGGCGTTAAGCAAAAAGAAAAGTAGATTCATGGTCACATAATTAGTTTCTGGATGGATATTGCTTTTTACCACATATATTAAATAAAGCAACTTCTGGATAGTTTTTAAATTCTATTTCAACTCTGAATTCTTATCTCCTGGATTCATTCAATTACAGCTCAGAATTTTATTCCAGTTTTACAAGCAAAATTCCAAATTGAATAATGGTTTTTATTATTTTCATTATTAATTATTAAATTTCATTTCCTTTCGATATAATAGGGTTTTTTTTTTTTTTTGCTTGTCAAACCAACTCCCTGATTTTTGGATTCTTTTCTTAATTTATAACTACATTCCACATTATATAATTTTAATTATGTAATTAGAGGGGCTTAATTTTCCCTGTAAGGAGACCTGGTGGTGCAGCAGTTGAGTACTCTGTTGCTATCCGAAAAGTCGGCAGTTCAAACCCATCCAGCTGCTCTGTGGGAGAAAAGACAGGAGCAAAGGTTACAGTCTAGAAAATCCTATGGGGCAGTTCTCTTCTGTCATGTGAGTCCACCGTAAGTTGGAATCTACATGATGGCACCTAGAAACAACAATTTTCCCTATGGTTCTTTGGTGTTTTATATTTCCCTGCTGAAAAATCAGTGTAACCAAATTTATCTTTTTTCCAAGACAGTTCAAAATAGAGTTGAAAAGTTAAAGATAAAAGTTCTTGGATAAAGATATCCGTGAGATCACTTTTGTAACTAGCATGTGTATTAATAAGTGACTGAAAAATATGTAAGAGGGTTATTTAGAAAGTATAATTTTATTAGTATTTGAATATGTCCTGTATTAATATCAATCCTCTCTTCTGACTTGTCTCCTTAATTTTAGATATAAATTTTATAGATTCCAGTTTTTTCTGTGTGTGCAATTTTACATACTTTCATTTATTTTCTTGTACTTACTAAGCACACATATTTTCATCTATGTATGATAACTCTGATACCTGGGTCTGTTTATAGTGCCTGTTTCTTTCTAGGACTTTTTTCTAGGTATATCTGGAAATTATTCATGGAGTGCCAGATATCATGTATGTAATATTGTAGAGGAGCTTCCTGATAGACATAATCTTCTTTCAGGGAGCACTTACTTTATTTTATTATTAAAAGTTAGAGGGATTCAGATAATACATTAGGTTGTCCACTGGTGTATAACTCAGGTTTCCCCACACTCATAGCATGTATCTCTAGTGGGTCCCAACTGATAGGCTAGAATATTGCCAGGGCTCATTTTGGTAGGTTATCATCTTCAGTTTTTTGTCTTCTTAGATCCATAAATCAAGGAGCCCTTGTGGCACAACAGCTAAGCTCTTGGCTGGTAACTGAAAGTTTGGAGGTTTGAACCTAGCAATGGCTCTGTGAGAAAAAGTTGTGGCAATCCGCTTCCATAAAGATTACAGCCTAGAAAACCCTATGAAGCAGTTCTGCTCTGTTATATAGGGTCACTATGAATTGAAAATTGACTCCACAGCACCTAAAAACACCACCGACAGAACCGTAAAGCTGCCAGTTAATCTTTAAACAAAAACTTTATGAGGTAGATGCTATTATATAAAACAAATGAGCCAAACAGGGAAATATCTTCTCTATCTTAAAAATAAATAATAGCAATAATCCAAAAACTCATCACCATTGAGTAGATTCCAACTCACAGCAACCCTACAAGACAGGGTAGAACTGCCCCATAGGGTTTGCAAAGCTGTAAATCTTCAGGAAGCAGACTGCCACATCTTTCTCCTGCATCAAACTGCTGACCTTTCAGTTAGCAGCCAAGCACTTAACCATTGTACCACTGGAGATCCTTATCCAGCGAGTGGGTGTAATAATGATAATAAACCAAAACCAAACCAAACATGTTGCCATCAAGTTGATTCCAACTTTCAGTGACCCCATAGAACAGAGTAGAACTGCCCATTTGTGTTTCTAAGGAGTAGCTGGTGGATTTGAACTGCTGACCTTTTGGTTAACAGCTGAGCTCTTAACCACTGCACCACTAGGGCTCCAATAATGATAACAGTACTTACAAAACATATAGAAGAAATCATAATACAACAGACTTTTGGTTGCCTTAGTTTCCACAACACAATCTAAGCAAGTCAAGAGGTGCAGAATTTCTGCCCTTAGATGCAAAGCTCTTGCCACCAAGAGCCAGATTTTTAATAATAATGGAACAGTTAGTCAAAGACATTCCAAAACACATGATTCAGACAACTTTATATACTTCCAAAGAAGGTGTTTAAGGAGTTAGAAGAGCCTGTAGATAACCTGGGCTTAAGTTTTACTCTAGTATATTGTTGTCATTTGCTTATATGGGTAAGACTGAAAACATAGCTTTCAGGGCAAGAAGTCATCACAAAAGTAGAAACTAGTCTGTATTGAATAGACTAATGGAAAGTTAGGCTGAAAAAACAAAATCACCTGAGCCACATTGTGAAGAATTACCCTGATGAGGTTGGACTTTCTCTGAGTTAATGGAAATCATACAGGCATTCAATTAAAGAACAAACCTCAAAAAAAGAAAAAGAAAAGTTGGGGCGGGGGGGATGATGTTTGAAGAAAATGTATCTGATAATACTGAGCAAGGTATGTCAGGTCTTGGAAGACTGAAACTAGAGTGGCTGCTTTCAAAGAAGCCACAAGAGCCTGCGGAAAGTGAAGGGCAAGATCTTCTCTGTTTCCCGGAGCAACAACACTTTTCTTCCGAGTCAGAAAAGTCAAGGAGATCTGGTACTTAACTCTTGTTAAGGGATCACAATAGAGGGTCCTACAGAGCTGGAGAAAAATGTAGAACAAAATTCTAACTCACAAAAAAAAGACCAGACTTACTGGCCTGACAGAGGCTGGAGAAACCCCGAGGGTATGGCCCCTGGATACCCCTATAGCTCAGTAATGAAGTCACTCCTGAGGTTCACCCTTCATCCAAAGGTTAGACAGGCCCATAAGACAAAACGACACTAAATGAACACACCAGTTCAGCGGCATAGACGAGAAGGCAAGAGAGGACAGGAAAGCTGGTAGCGGGGAACCCAAGGTTGAGAAGGAAAGAATGTTGACATGTAATGGAGTTGGCAACCAATGTCACAAAACAGTATGTGTATTAATTGTTTAATAAGAAACTAATTTGTTCTGTAAACCATCATCTGAAGTACAATAAAAATTGTTATAAAAATATAGATAACACAACATTTGCCATTTCAATGTTTTTCATGTGTAAAATTCAGTAACACCAATTAATCAATCATATTGTGCAAGATTCTTGCTTTCACTTTTTCATCCACTAGGGTTCAGTTGGCATCCCTGGGTGCTGGAAACAATTAAAAAAAAAAAAGAATGATTCCCCTTTTGCTGGTTGAAAAATAGTCCTACTTTCCCCTTTTCTATTGCACTTAGCACTGTCATTTCTCTAATGTCTCTTCTCCTTCACTGCACACATGTAAAATGTCATGTTTTCTTTCCATTCCTGAGGAATATTCTTTCACTTCTCTTTCTTTCCTCCCATATATTAGCAGTCTAAGTTTTTTTTTTTTTTTTTAATGCGATTCTTTGTACCCTTTATTACTATTGTTACAGTGGCATAACCATTGTTTATGGCTCTGGACCTGTAGGCGTTATTCCGATTCTAAAGCATTTAGCATCAAGCTTTTGAAATATGTAATGCTCAGCAGACCGGACTTGGAACCTCATTGTTTTGTAGGTTGAGCATTCTATTAGGTGATGCTTCTCGGATGAGTTAATTTTGTAAACTTTTGCCGTTTTCCTTTATTGGAAATAAGGCTTGCAACCATGATTACGGCTTTCCTAGGTAAAAGGGGAAACCCTGGTGGCGTAGTGGTTAAGTGCTATGGCTACTAACCAAAAGTTTGGCAGTTCAAATCCACCAGGCGCTCCTTGGAAACTCTATGGGGCAATTCTATTCTGTCCTGTAGGGTCACTATGAGTCAGAATTGACTTGATGGCAACGGGTTTGGTTTTTTTTTTTTTAATGTGAAAGGGAGTCCTTATGGATTTCTGTTGGTTTTTCTGTATCACCTGGAAGAACAGGAATTCCCCACGTAACCTAATGGAAAGGCGTTCAGAATAAACTATTCAGTTCTTACTGGCATATTGTCATGCCACAGATCAGTGGCACCATGGTGCCACTTGCCTTATTGGTGGCTTATATTAACAGATCATATATCTAAAAATCCATAATTCGTATGAAAAATCCTAAATTGGTCTTTGAATCAGTATGCCATAATTAGTGAAAACATAGCATCAAAAGGTTTTTTAAAAACATAAAAATTTAGTCATGAAAGGGTTATTGAATTGCTGAACCATCTTAGTCCTTTTTATAAGTTAGGCAATTTTGGCCAAGTAAAGGTGAGATTCTGTCAGAAGGGGAATTAAGAACATCCAAGTAGAATTTATAGACATAAAGTTTAGGAAGCTTGGCAAAGAATAGAAGTTGATTCTAAGAACTGTAACTCGAGGAATTTTGGTGCTAAAATGGGGCAATAACCAGGGCCTCTTTGGACATAAGGACGGGAAAAGAAGAAGAGAGAGTAAAAAATTTGATGGGAAAAAGGATATTAAATAGAGCTATGTCATATTGTTCAGAGACGACTGGAATTCAAGGAGAAAATAGGAGTTCGGAAGTAAAAACAATGCTGAAGGAGTGTACCTTTAAAAAGAAAAGAAAAAAAAAAAGATTCTTTTTTTAAGATTAAAAAAGTAAGAAAATGCTTAGAAACAATATTTAGATGCAGAAAGAAAGATATTGGATATTTTCTATCCTCTGAGTAAATTGGTAGGATAATCTGTTTAAAAAGTCTGACTTTAGGTGGACAAGAAAATTCAAGAAATGGAAATATGTTGTTAAAGAATTGCTGAGGGCCTCCTAGGAGTCTTATATTTTATGTAATACAAGTGTAGTTACTGTTTGCACATATGATCTTGATAGTTCCATGCAAAGTAAACTTTCCTTACAAAATAATCTTGGAGAGGTGTGCAGAGATCAGCATATTTAGAACTTAAATCATTTAATATGCATAGGAAATATATTTTATTAACAAGAGTGGCTATTCCTGCCAGCACAGAGACTGGAAGTTCACTAGTCAATGCATGTTCATATATTTGAAATAAAAGAATCTCAGCATTAATCTGTTTTAATATAAATGTTGTTTTTGTTAAGTGAATAATTATATGCACATTTATCTTTTATGAGTGAGTCAGGTTTTTGTCCTCATGGTTTATGTAAAGTGAAATAGAACTGTATAGTTGAAAATAAAAAAAAAAAAAAATTTTCTCTATCTACACAGTTAACCTTATGGAATAGTTCATACTTAAACTTGCTTTTTTGATGTCGTCCAAAGAAGGGATGTACTTTCTCTCCATTGAATACTTGTAGATGGCATGTTTTTGTTATTATTTGTTGAATAAAATTAGTACTAGATTTTTTTTTTGAAAAAACATGCTACAGTGTTTTATGCAAAGGTTTTCAGTAGAATAAGAACACTAAAGGCATAACATGGATGATATTTTGCTTAGAATGGCAATTCCATTAGCATAGACTGCCTGTTTCTCCCACAAACAGAATGCTATTGCAAAATACAATCTTACAGGTTATGTAGGAGACATATAGATAATAGAATTTTAAAATAAAAGCTATCCTGTTATGATTATTGTAATTATATACCAATAAGAACAATTTCTACCTCATTTTTGAGTTGTATCTATCATAAAATGTGGTTTTCAGCCTTCACAAGAAAGCACACAATGATGACATTCAGAAGCTTAAATGTGCAAAGGCAGGCTTCTTTCTGAACGCGACCTGACATATTCAGTATCCTTGGCTTTCAGTGAAGAGTAAAAAAGAATCAATTTTATAACCCAACCCATATAATTTGCTTTAAATTATTTTTCCCAAAAAGCTTTATTTAGTCTCAATTTCATTTATAAGATTAGAAATATCATAGAATCCTTTTATCACTCTGATCTCTACCTATTATATTAAATCCATTTTACCAGATTTTCCCCATATGAGGTATGAGTGTAAAGTGACAAAGTGTTTTTTTTTTTTTTTTTTCCAAACCTGCCTAGGTAGCTTCCTCACCATTCTTCACAGTACGATTTTCCCCCACGGTATATCTAAATCTATATAGATACAAAGTAGTGTCCTAGTTCAGGGGCGAATACTTTTTGTAAAGATCAGAGAATAAGTGTTTAGGCTTTGTGGGTCAGATGATTTCTGTTGCAACTACTCATCTCTGGCATTGTAACCTGAAAACCATCAGCAATTTGTAAAGGAATAAGCATGACTGTGGATTTGGGGATTTAAATTTTACATAATCTTCATGTGTCATAGAATATTATTCTTCCTTTGATTTTTTTCCCCCAGCTACTTACAAATGTAAACACCATTCTTATCCTGTTTACTGTAAAAAAAAAAACAAGTGGCAGTCCAGGTTTGGCCTGTGGGCCATAGTTTGCCAAACCCCATCATAGATGACACAAACAATGAAGCTACTCATAGAAGCCCAATTACAGCACTTTAGAAGGATACAACTATGAAATTAAAGAATATTGTAAACTTGATCCATACAGCAATGGCTCTAGCATTTCCATAAAGGAGAGCTTTAAGTGTGGCAGTTTACAAAATTAAAGGTGATTATCCAATTAGATTGGAATCGACTCGACAGCAGTGGTGGGTTTTATCCAATTAGAAGTGAAATATGGCGGTAATATGGTGGCAGCTAGGTATTGTCATGAAGCCATTTTTGCAAAACAAGCACACCTCATTCACTTAGTTTATATGTCTGTTTATGGTTTCTTAGGTAGGAGTCGATCCTCTGCATATTATCACTGCACCCCACTATTCCCTACTTCCATTATTTAATTAGAAAATGAAAAATCTGTTACAATTATCCACAGGAAAGAAAAACTAAGGGGAAAACTACATGTTTCCCACCAATTTCACTGCTTAAAGTAATTCTGTTAACTTCTTACCTCAGCCTTCAAGAGCCATGATCATGCTATTATGAAATAATTGCCTCTTTTGCCCCAATTGACAGAACATCATGCTTCTTCCTTTAAATTACTTAAAAATTTTTGGTCCTTTAATTAATAGAGTTTATCACACCTGACTATGTAGTAGAGCTGATGACTTCTTATTTTGAATACCTTTAAACCTGTAGGTACTAAAGAGGCCACTTACAAAGTACACATCATAGTATCCTCCTTAGTTTCCCCAGGAAGGGACTTCATTTTTAATTGTCTCTACTTAAAACATTATGTTGTTTTTAATTAGGATAAATCTGTAATATGAAATGTGAAATGTTTCCATGTTGTTAACTGTTAATATTGAAGATAAGTGCTTTATTTTCTTCTTTCTATGCAAAAGCAAAATTTCATTAAAAATAACATTAATAATTAATGACATTGGTTGAAAAATCAGGAAATAACAAAATTCCAT
Organism: Elephas maximus indicus; assembly: GCF_024166365.1. Lineage (NCBI taxonomy): Eukaryota > Metazoa > Chordata > Mammalia > Proboscidea > Elephantidae > Elephas > Elephas maximus. The sequence continues at coordinate 33,611,817 of NC_064834.1, forward strand.
ATTTGTTTTGAATGGAACTAGTCATTTTATACCTTGATATCCTCTTGGAGTTCCCTTTCTTCTACAGTTTTTTTTAATAATGTAAAGAAATATTCCAGTGATGACTCCATATATGTATAGCTATTTTTTGTGAGTCTTACGTACAATTGCTTTTAGTAAGGTTGTTTCAACACCAGTTTAGTCTTTTGTACATTATCAAGGCTTATCCTGTCATGACATTTCAGCATACTCATTTGTTCTAATGGTATAAATAGATAACAAATAACAACTTACCATATCACCCAGCCTACATTTATATGCATGTACACACACACACCCACACAGTGGCTAATACAAATATATATTATTAGAATATGTGTGCCTATTTATGTACAAGGATGGCTAATGGAAAAATAATAATGATAATAACCATCATCATCATAATCATAGTAACTAACTTCCAATACGTTCTGACAACTAAAAGTTAGATTTTGGCTGAAACTCTCATTTCAGATACTTATCGGATGAACTATGTTTGGCCCTTTTTCTTGCTCTTCCCCTTCTTCTTTCTCCTGCTCTACTTACTCTTCTCCTTTTTCTTCTAATTCTGTTTTATAGTATATAGTAATGGCAAGTTACATTGTATACTGCATTGCTTATCAATCCTACAGGTGTCCAATTTATCATTGTCTCACTCAAATGAAGTCCATGTATCCAGTGCACAATATCTTAGCTATATGGAAGAACCTAACTTGTCATTTTTCACATGTATGGTGCATTGGTTAAGAGCTGGTCTGCTAACTGAAAGGTCAGCAGTTGGAATCCACCAGCTGCTCCTGGGAAGCCTTATGGGGCAGTTCTGCTCTGTCCTACAGGGTTGCTATGAGTCAGAATCAACTGGATGGCAACTGGTTTTTTTTTTTAATAGTAAAAAAGAGTATGTTCCCTTTATCTACTATTACTATGATTTATTTCTGAGTATGATTGTATTTAAAGCAAGACTTTACTACTTTCTACAGACAGATTTGGAGATAGGTAATTAAGTAATTGCCAAACAGTTCTTTTTCAAAATCTTAAATTCTATTCATGAATTACTCAATGACTACTCTTCCACTGGAAATGAACTTGAAACTATTCCTAGATCTTTCATGAGTTTATCAAATATTCATATTTTTAAAGATGTGATGGAATTTAAATATAAACATCTATGTTCTAAAATTACATATTGCTAATGAAATAGCATTCCTTTTTATGTTTAATTTTAACAAATCTATAGGAATAGAAGTGACATTTTACAAAGAAGTCATATACTTTCAATAAATAATCTCATTAGCAAATACGGGCAGCCAAGAAACATTAGAAATAAGATTGAAGTCTGTAATGAAATAAAATACTGTATTCCACATGCATTGGAACACATATTATCACCTAACTGAACTTGTCATAAATACAGATGTCTTGGATTCCATTCCCTGGAGAATCCAGTAAGTTCTGAACCTCTAATTTTAACAAATGTTCTTACTGGCTTCCAAGGAGCCAGTTTATGATTGAGTTTGAGAAGCTGTGAGTTCAGTGGTATAATTCTCAAAATTTACTTGACATAAAAATTAGTCATGAGTATTTATTTTAAAATCCAGATTTCCATGCCCAAACAAAAAACTGATTTTCTGAATCTGGAGCTGTGCCCAGGAATATGATTTTAACAAATACACCAGGTGATTTCTGTAGTGGGAATCCTTAAGTCAGAATCTGCGAAACAAACTTGTAGAACAGGATACTCTTGGAAACACTTCATTACAAAATCCGAGAGAGATCAAAATTTAAAATTTCTCCTAGAAGGAAATTTTATGACATGACTGATTGAAAAGTTTCTCATCTACCTAGTAATATTATCTTTATTACTGACCTAATTCTGAAAGTAAATATATTTTATGTGTTTATTTTATAAACCTGAAGTACTTCACACATTTTGTTATCTATTGGAAACTCTATGGGGCAGTTCTGCTTTGCCATATAGGGTCGCTATGAGTTGGAATCGACTCGACGGCAGTGGGTGGGTATAGGAATCTGAGTATGCAATTCTTATATGTGCTTTTCCCTCTCACTAGGATGAAATTCTTTGATGTTTTTTGGAGAGTCAGGCTATTTCTTACTTATCCCTGTTCCCCAAGCACCAAACTAATTGTGAAGTGCCTGGCTTAATATGGATGCAAAATATCCGCGTTCCATTGATTAATATCATTGCTTCATTTTAATTTTGTCGACATTGTAGATTACATGATTTCCTTTTTTTTCCTTATTTTCCCAATCATTTGTATACCGTTTAGATTGACTTTTTGAATTTTCTCTTCCTTCTATTCCTAGCCCTGCTCCAAAATTTCCATGGATATCTCATTAGTTAGAGAAACAAATAAATAATCTATTATGAATACGTCCACATGGAACATTTATGAAGTGCAGAAAAATTATCTTATTTCCCTGCATACTCTTGCCTTATGGCTACCAATATAAATTACTCAAATGTACATATGTATTCTCTAATTTTTGTACTCAATTCATATTACTTTATCACTTTCCTAAACCCAGTGCCTTTGAGCCAATTCCAACTCATAGCGACCCTATAGGACAGAGTAGAACTGCCGCACAGAGTTTCTAAGGAGCACCTGGTGGATTCAAACTGCCAGCCCTTTAGTTAGCAGCCGTAGGACTTAACCACTATGCCACCAGGGTTTCCATCACTTACCTAGTGCATATTTATTCTCAACACCTATTGTCTTATCACTCACCTAATTTTTATTTATTGTTCTGGGTACTAGCTGTCTTCCTGTGTGCTTTTATCCACAACTTTAAAAAGTATGGTAGATATTTAGAAAACGTGTGTTAATGGATAAGTAAATACATGCCATCACCTAATTAAAAATAAACAACAAAACTAATTAAAATCCAAGCCTAGTGAGCAATAAGAACGACCATCATCATTTACTGAGCACTTACCATATGCCAGGCCTTAAACTAAGACAGCTTTGCACAATATTTCATTTAATTCTAACCACAGCTCTTAAAAAAAAAAAAAAAAAAAACAGGTAGGCATTATTGTTTCTACTTCACCTAGGAGAAAATATAGGCTCAAGGAAGAGTAAACATCAGAGCCCAGAATGAAATAGCAGATTTTTTGATCCTAAAGCCTTGTTCTATTCATACCCTCCCACAGTGGGACTGGGCCTCCTGGTGAGCAATTTCTGTGGACAGGCATGGAGCAAGTCAGGAAGGCACAAGGAGGAGGCAATCAGATGACAAAAGCACCGTGACAGAGCATTCATTTGTGGTGACAGAACACTTCATCAGTCCTTATTATTTTTAAAGCTTTAGTATTTAGGTAAGATAGTTCAAATAAAATTGCAATCTAAAAATCATTGTTTTGTGGTAAATTTTGATCACGGAAATCATTCGAGTTCAAATTGCTTAAAACTTCCAAAAGGATAAAGTTCATGACTTTAAAAGCCTTAAAATTTAAGCCATTAAAATTTCTTTTAAAGACCAATATTGCCTTTATAATAACCCTTTAAAATGAACAAAACTTTCACCATTTCCAACTGCTTTCATACTTATTATCCATTTTAAAAATCCTTGAAGAAGGAAAATAGCATACATTTACTGCTGGCAGAAAGTTATGAAATGTTCGAATGATTCAGCAGATAGTAAAACTCAAAGTCTTTTCTGACCTCACAGCCTTTCTAAACTAGAGATAGTACAGGACTTTTATTGTCACATTTCAGATAGTTCAATGATTTTTCCTGTTTTACCTATAGTTATAATAATATACATGCTTGTAATATGTATATATATATACATATTCTTGTATATATATATATACACATATGAATATAAATGTGTGTGTGGCTATATATTGCTTACTGATTTTTTTTGCTTATTTTTTAATCCACCTTTATGTTTAACCCATACCACTGCCGTCGAGTCGATTCTGACTCATAGTGACCCTATAAAAAACAAAAAAACCCTATAGGACAGAGTAAAACTGTCCCATAGAGTTTCCAAGGAGCCGCTGGTGGACCTGAACTGCCGATCTTTTGGTTAGCAGCCGTAGCTCTTAACCACTACACCACTAGGGTTTCTACCTTTATGTTTATGTGTGATTAAAGTAGCAATTTTTATTAAGAAATAAAGTAATAACTCGCCTCACAAAAAGTCATGTAACCTTAAAGTTGGAAGTAGTTTTGGAATTCTTTGTATTCCCCATTGGAGGACTAATCTATAAAATAATCATAGAAAATCACCCAAAGTTGGGGAGCTCACAAATTCACTTGTAACACTGGACTGTTAATTATTTCTGCAGGGCAGTTTCCAATAATTAATCAAGCCATTTGCCTCTTCTGGTATTTGGGACTCATGGTCAGAATAAAACTCCTGCTTGTCTTCACCTCTTTTAATTCCAGTTAATCTGTATTTATCTGCTGTAATATTAAAATTGTGACTAATTTGCTTAATTGTCTTCTTAGATTATTCTGGGAAACTTTAAGCACACAGAGATCCTTGACCCTAAACCAAAAAAAAAAAAAAAAAAAACCCATTGCCATCAAGTCTATTCCGACTCATAGCAACCCTCTAGGACCTTGACCGTAGACCCTATATTTGTCTCACCTTTCCCAGCCTCAGTTACCGTGAGTGTGTGTGTGTGTGTGTGTGTCTGGGTGTGTGTGTGTCTGGGTGTCTGTGTGTGTGTGGTGTGTATGTGAGAGAGAGAGACAGAGAGAGATATCCTGGAGCTTTAAACTTCACCTTGAGATTGTGATGTCACCCGCTTCCTTGTTAATTCTGCCACAATATGAATCACATTATCACATTTCTGGTGAAATCATTTGAGTCCTCTCACCAAAATAGATTCCTCAGAATAATCATTTTTCCCCCCCTTTTATTCACACTATCCACATATTTTAAACTCTGCCTTTTGCAGGTAATAAAGTTTCTTCCTCTTCTTGAACTGAATGTACTCTAGGGACATAGCACTGCCACTGTTTCCTAAAACAAGCAATAAAAATATAATTTTTTGGTCCTAAATCAGTACTTTTTGTCTAATACTACATATTTCCCAACTTTTCCCATACATTGTCACTTCCTTAAATTAAAGCATAAAATTACATGGTGCCTCATATGCTTGAAGTATAACTAAGTGGAATTAAACAATTTTTGACTAATAGTTGGATTTATTTTATACAACTGACGAATCTATAGAAAGCTAAAACAGATTTAAATAGATTCATTTGATCTTTGACTTAAGTACCTGCTGCCATTTCAAAGGGAGACACTAAGAGTAAGCAAATAAATATTATCTCCAGATGATTTTGTAAATAGCTAGGTGTAATTAAAGTCTTAAAAAGAAATCTGGTAATTTTGCATAGGATACATATCTTCAGTTTAAGAAGAAATAAGTATATCTTTCTTATTGATTTATTTAATTCATATTTATGGCCAACACTCTTCTAGGTACTAGGGATATAGCAGTGAATCAAACATACAAAAACCAATAGTCTTCCTTTAGCTTACAAAGAGCTAGTGTGTCATTTATTTCTGCACAGTGTGCTCCTCCATTTATATAACTGCCCTCGCCTGCAAGAAAACTGAAGTTAAAAAGACATACTAACAATAAGTATTGAGATGAATATTGCAAAGTAAATGTACTTAATGGTAGTAAGACACTTATTTGGAACTATTATTGTGGAATGTATTCAACTATGTTTTTACACTGTATCAATTAATGCTTTATGTCCCATCTCAGTACTTTTGTCCAAATGTTGGATAATATAAGACATTATATTAAAGTGTATTTCCATAATCATTTTTATTTACCTCAAGTACCTAAATCAAAGGCAGAATTTTCATCTCATAATTTTGAACATGAAAAGAACCACAAACAATATATTTTGCTGTTTTTTAAATTTTGGAATTACAATTTTCTCTAAAGATTATCATCTTTTTTCTTTTGTGTCATCTCTATCAAAAAGTATCTTTTATTCTTCCACCCATCTTTGATCTATAATTACTCAAAACTAAAAAAAAACAAACCCACTGCTGTCAAGTCAATTCTGACTCATAGTGACCCTATACTCTTCCCTATAGAGTTTCCAAGAAGTTGCTGGTGGATTTGAACTGCTAACTTTTTAGCTGTCATAGCTCTTAACCACTGTGCCACCAGGGCTCCTTTAACATCGTAGAGGTTAGGATTTACAATACATAGGATAATCACATCAGATCACAAAATGGTAGACAACCACACAATACTGGGAATCATGGCCTAGCCAAAAAAAAAAAAAAAAAAAAAATTTGCCCTCACTTTGAAACCATTGAACCAACCTCTACTCACAACAAATTTTTCCTCACAATCACCTTTACTTGCTGCATGTCCAGCTTTTAAAATATCGAAAAGGCTGGAAGCCTTTTCTTGCACTAAAACCAAAAAAACCAAACCCAGCGCCCGTCGAGTCAATTCCAATTCATAGCGACCCTATAGGACAGAGAGTAGAAATGCCCCATAGAGTTTCCAAGGAGCATCTGTCGGTTCCAACTGCCAACCCTTTGGTTAGCAGTGGTAGCACTTAATCACTACGCCAGCTAGGGTTTCCTTCTTGCATTAAAGTAAGGCTAAATAAGAACTGTATGCATCTGTTCTGACTTACCTACGGATTCTTAAAGGCACACTGAGGAACAGATCTCTTTTGTAACCTACAAATTCTTTAAAGCACTCTTAGGAACACGGAAACTGCCTTACTTCACTTTCCCATGACATGCTTTGTAATATCAATTGTTAATCCAATTTCTACTCATGAATATATTTGTAAAGAACAATATTATTTTGTTATTCTCCAAAAACCCTCATGAAGGTAGTTTTTTTTATTGCTGTTCAACTTAGGACTTTCGATTTGATTTCATTTGTACATCTCATTTTTTGCCTCTTCTATTTTGGGAGTATGAGATTTTTCAACTCTGTTTAAAAATTGATTTGTTATGATCTAACTCTGCCATCAGAGTTAAAAAAAAAAAAATTTTTTAACTCTGCCATATTACTAGAGCCATTGTATAGAAACAGCCAGAATGTTCTAGAATCCATCCTTAACCTTAAGAAATCTAATTAAAAAAAAGATGAGATTTATTTTTATTAATCTTAGTTTTTGCGTTTATTTATTCTATATCCTTTGAAGAGTAGAATACCAGAGAAGAGAGAAAACTAGGAAGAGTGGATATTAATCAATCATACAAGTTCTTCTTTGTCATTTTTCTTCTTTCTCTTTTCTTCCAAGTTGGAGAAAGTTTAGAAAACAAAAAGAATAAAAATACGACTAAACCAAGGAGACTGACTTAGAGAGAGTGATGAGAAACACAAGAAGCTATGATGCTGGTTTGCTGAGCTGTTCACAAATCTCCTGCTTTGGATGTATTATGGACTGCCTCTAAGGCACATGGATTAAATCCAGAGTAATTACAGCTTGACTTACTTGCTCACCTACATTTATCTCATTGTCTCTCTAGATATCTAGCTCCCTCATGCGTTCTTTCACTGGCAAAAGGGCCCAGACCTTTCAAATACTATTTTCATCAACACATGTGTTCCTCATTGGTTAGGGTGCCTTTATCTTAGCTTTCAGAGTCAGCCGTTGTTCTAATTATCTGGGCAAAATAGTTCTCCTTAAGTATGAATACACTTAAACTTCTGGTGGGAATTTTTATATTAAATTTTTAAAAAGGATGCAAACAGAATTCTAGAGGAATCTGAGAAGATAACTTGAAGATTAGAGCTTCTGTATCTTTTGGTCTTATTTTAGTCACCCTCATTCCATCTATGAAAACAATCTAGAAATTTAAAAAACAAAAGTAGTTAGAAGTCAGTGTTCCCCATGTATACCATCACTTCCTTGCTAATGTTTGCAAGAAGAGCCCATGGGGATCAATCTAAACACACGTGACTTGGAGAGAAAAGGGAATTTAGCATAGAGAATTACAAATATTAAGAATCAAGTTTTGACCTCTTAAATTATAAGAGATAATACTTTTAAGCATTTGGATTCTTTTGAATTCTTTTGCACTTTTAATGAGGTTACCCAGGTCTGACACAGGTGGTTATCTAAGCCATTGAGGTTCTTTAATATGATTTTTATAAAGATCTGTGGAAGCCATGGATCCGTGTTGTTCCATCCTGTTGTATGTTCTCGTTAAAAGAATCTAACAGTAATAACAAGAAACAAAACAAAAATTCCAAGTCTTTTAAATATACTTCTCAATCACTACCAGCAGAATACATTGTCCTAAAATTCCTCTTTGAAACAGTTTTCACATCTTTGTCATTCACTGGTCTCAGAATCTGCTCCTTTAACTCATTCTCTTCAAACCAACTCCTCTTCAGAAAGGCTTCTCCCACCTCCAAAGCCTAATTGCCTTTCATACCTCTGCCATTCCGTTAAAAGAATCTCCTCAGAGGACAAAAGGGTGGAATGATTAAATAGGCAAAACCAGAATATTTAACAGCAAAAGGGAGAAGAAAGCCTGGGAGTGCTCTTGGCTAAAGAAGTTCAAACACGAGGGTAGGGCAAGTATCCAGTTAAATACAGTAAAACCTGAAAATGCCAGAACTTTTCTAAGGTGGAAACATGTCAGAGAAGGAAAACTAAAATATTTTCCAGTGAAACAAGTGATAGAAAAGGGGTAAGACTATACCTTGTCAAAGGCAGAAAACTTGTGAGACCCAGAAAAACAAGGCAGTCCTGTCTAGTTCTGGCTCTTGCAGGTTTCACTGTATACAGATTTTGGAGTCAACACTGACCTGGGTTTGAATCCTACCTCTGCAACATGTAAATTATGGGACCTTGGAAAAGTTATTTAACCTCTTCAACCCAGTATTATTTTTCTTTTTAAAAATGATTAAAACATACCTCTCTCATGAGATTGGTATGAAGATGCAATGAGATATGTGAGAAAATGCTTAGACATTGCCTCACACTAAAAACACTCAATATAAGAAAATATTTTTGAGATGTCAAGGTAAAAATAAATGAGGGCATTAAAGCCATAGGCAAATACAAAGTCAGCAGTTTTAAGACATATTGTTGTTTACCACAGAGTCAATTTCAACTCATACTGACCCTATAGGACAGAGTAGAATTACCCCCATAGGGTTTCCAACGGTGTAATCTTTAATCAAGCAAACTGCCACATCTTTCTCCAGCAGAACAGCTGGTGGGTTTGAACCGCCAACCTTTTGGTTAGCAGTCAAATGCTTTAAACCATTGGACCACCAAGCCTCATTTTTAAGACATTTTTTTTTTTTTTCAGACATAAGAGCTAATAAATAAGATTTTGGAAGAGAATCTTTGAAAGAATCCGTATCTACCCCCAATGGACAGAGCCCTTTCAGCTTCTGAGGCTACTATCCGACCAGGCTATGCCTACATCCCCTAGCATGGTGGCATAGTGGTTAAGAGCTAAGATTGCTAACCAAAAGGTCGGCAGTTCGAATTCACCAGGCGCTCCTTGGAAACCCTACTGGGGCAGGTTTACTCTGCTGCTATGAGTTGGAATCTACTCAACGGCAATGGGCTTGAATTTGGGTTTTTTGGTAGCATGAGGTGTGGAGTCTGTGAGGAGAAGTGACAGTGAGAGTTACATGGTGATAACAAAATTGATGAAATAGCATTTAAGCATGAAGATAGAAACTCACAATCTCAGGTAACAATTTTTACCCATAAAACATCCTCAACCTCAATGACGTAACTATCATGAAATACAAATGGAAATAATTTATTTCCACAACATTTACAGAAATTATTTTAATGACACACATATATGAAAATAAACTATGTAAGAAGGGTAAAATCAATATTTATCTGATATACATAGTCCTGCTTTAACACACTTTTTTCTCTAGGGAGCAAATGAAGTTGTTTACTTTCTATAAATATTCACTGTTTTTCAAAGTGTCTTTCTTATAAATTTGTTAATTGGGGGATTGGTTAAGAAAACACACTGCTTTGCACCACATATAACTATGTGATTTATATAATAAATGCAACCACAGTGGCAGTATATTTTCTGGGTGTTAATAGCCTGAAAATCTTTTCAGTGGCAGCATTAATCCGTCAAGGATGGGTTATTTTATGGTCTTTTTTTTTTTTTTTTTAATGACTTTGTTGATAGATGGAGATTTTGTTTACAGATTATTCTTCATTGAACTGCCATATACTGCAATCTATGATTCTTAAGACATGTTCTCAAAATACAAATAGTGCTGCTGAGAAATCTGTTCACTGCTAAATTAAATTAGATAGCTGAATTCTTTATGAAGCATAGATAATGGAGCAGTATGTTAAAAATGCCCTTTCCTGAGATATTAGTTTGCAATGTCTTAAACATACAATTTTTCCCTAAGAAATATTTCTTTGCTCGTATGCAAGTTTATGAGGCTACTTGTTACTCCTGAGTAATTTTTGTAGAATACATAACATTTAGAATTTACTTTGTGATGTTTGACTATTATAATGAATATCTTCCTTCAGGTCAGACATTACCAATGATTTTCCATTTTTAAAAAAATAACAGAAGCACTCATTTATATTTTCCATAGGTTTTAATAGTATTGAATATACTGAGAGTTCAGTGGGAAAATTTTAATAATTGTCGCAGTCAATGTTTTGTTTCACAGAGAATAATTGTTTATTGTGCCTTTCAGGGTAACATTACTCACCAGCTTGTAATACATGAGTATCATTCATCCTAGTTCTAATAATATTTTGCTCACATAAGTCTTGTGAATTGAGGACAAAATCTAAAAGTTTCAGTAGGATTATATTACTTAAGAATACATTTTCATTTTCCAATTCTCCAAACTTTAACTTAAAATCTCTACTTAGAGATTTTAAATATATTTTTGTCATGTATATATATATTTTTTTACTGAAAGCAATAGCTGTAGAAAATGGTTGTGTTTGGCTGAACTACCCTAAACAAGACATCAGTGTGAATTTGGGTTTTTTTAAGAGAACTTAAATGTGTGGCCTTCTAAAAAACATATCATTTACTATTTGGACAAATACGATGACAAGGAGCTTGAGTACTGGCATGTCATGTTGCCCGAAGATATAGCCAACCTGGTTCCTAAAATCCATTTGATGTCTGAATCTGAGTGGAGGAATCTTCTTGTTTAGCAGAGTCAGGGTTGGGTCCACTGTATGATCCATGAACCAGAACCTCACATCTTGCTGTTCCCGTGGTCACTACCTACGAAGCCAAAGAAATGAAGCTAGCAAGCCACTTTTGAGCCTCAAGTTGTTCACAGCTGTCCTCACTTGCTAACATTTTTCTGAAAATAATGTTGCCTTCTTGTTTCTCACTTTGACATTTAAAGGATGTTCAATACACTGTTTGAATGTGCTGGTGACTGCTTTACTCCTTGAGCAGAGCCACCACTGCCCAGCCAGATGAGTGCTCCATGGGTTAGTCTTAGCTGTGTGTAACCCCAGCAACCATGGTGAGGTCTGTATCCAGGAGAACATACCTGGCAGATGAAACAAGCATCTGAGAATAAGACCATGGGGCCAGTTACAGGGATTTTGTAAATTTGCTATTTTGTTTTTTCCTGCTGGGTATAGTATATATGATGATCGAGGATATATTTTTCAAGTTGGAAACTTTACATTTTATTCAAGCAACCTGTTCCATGTTAAAACGCATGGTTAAGAGGAGGTTTTTATTTAAAAAAAAAAACGAAAGACTTTTTTTTTTATGACTGACATTTTGTTTTGTGACTTTTTCCTTTTATTTTGAGTGAAGTTATTACATAGAGAACCCCACAGTGGACAGAGCTATGACTATTCCTCTTTTTAGCTCTGTTACTTGCACTATTTGTTAAAGAAAAATGTTTCAAATTTTATTTTCAGAAACTCAAAAACTTTGCATGTCTTCTCACATAAATCACAATGATAGAGGCAGTGATTTCACAAAGGCATGTGGAGCACTGAGGGAGCGTGAATAGAAGTGTCTGGCCTTACATAGTCAGTAGACTTCGTGGCAACACACTTTTCCCCACTATTCCAAAAGACCTTTAAGTATGTTTTGCCCTAGACAAGAAAAACCTTTAAAAGTTCCTAATGATTTATTAAGGTTATCTAATAGTAATCCTAATAAAAATATTAAAATAATCCAGATTTTAAGAAAATCTTCATTACCTTCAAATTCATTATATTATTTTACTGATTTTTTTTTTTTTTTTTTTAATGCTAAGGCAGTTCTAATGCTGGATGCCAGATATTACTTTCTACTCTGAACCCAAAACTACATTAAATTTGGCATGCGGACAAATTGGTATAATGTGCAAACAATAAACACATGCCAGGAATCGAGAAGCCTCTGAGGGCAAGGAGCTGTATGTCAAGTATGCTTTCCTACTCTGTTCTCCCCATACAACTTATGCCATCCTCCCATAAGCTTTCCATATTTAAAATCCTTATTGAATATCATATATTGGGTGAGGAGTAGAGGGAGCGAAAGTATCAGGAAATTCACCCTAGGTACCTCAGTCAAGAAAATCATTAAATGTAGACAAATTTTATATAGGGATATATCCCGTTATCAATCTATACCACATGTAGTACTCTTAAATTCATCTCTAAAATCCTGTCATTATTTTATGACTAGTTCAGTTATATCAAGCCATATTATGTGATTTACTGTATGTAAAAAACATTAATTTATTAAATGCAAACACTGAAAACATCTCATTACTTTTACAAATGTATTTTTATTTTTAGAAAACATACTAAATTTCAATAAATACAAATAACCTAAACAGTTTAAAAGACTTTATTACTGATTTTAATAAATATGCCCAGCTTCAACTCACATTGGCATAATATGTCTTTTTTTTTTTTTTTTTAATACACTGGTATTTGCAACCGTCAACTTATGGCCTTAGGATAATAACACCTGGGAATTGTGTGTTAAAAAATTTAGACTAGTTAGGCTCTAAGCAACACAAGATAGAGCTTTTGAAAGTTGCTCTCATGTACCCTTTTTGCTCTCTCATCTTTTCCTTATAAATTCCACTGCACTCCTGGATTCTGATGGCTTTTATTGTGATGTTGCCTTGAGCTTTGACCATCCTTTCATCAATCTTTCTGCGTTCCCTGCTACGTGCTTTCTGAACAAGTTTAACTTGATTTCTTCGCTTACCTGATTTCTGACCTTCTCTTAGGCTCTTGACTGCTGATTCTATCTAAAGGCATTCCTGATTTTCCTGGCCCGGGTCTAAACTTTGACCTTTCCCCGTAATCTTGATCCTAACCTATTGCTTTCATGTTGAAGGAAGCATATAGGTCTGAAACTTTTGTTTTCTGTTCTTCAGTCTCTTTCTGTCTTCCTCATAGCAAGAGGGAAATAAGCATTTCTAGGCTGTATGTGAGTGCTATCCAAGAATATTTTATCTATTCTCAGTTAATAATAGGAAAAAAAAATCTGCCCTTTTAGGGTCTACATTCTAGTGAGGTACATAGATAATAAACAATGAACATAAGAAATGATACAGATAATACCAAAGAGTTTATATGTCAATAGGTGGCAGGTGTTATGGATAAAACAAACAAAAGAATAGTAATGAGGAGGGGAATATTAATAGTTGTCAGTTATCCCTCACTGAGAAGGAGATGTTTAAGTACAGGCTTGAAGGAAGTGAAGGAGTGGTCTAATTTGATTACTTGGAAAAGGGTGTTACAGTAAGAGGCAACAGTGATGCAAAGATCTTAGAATGTTTGGTATGCTTACTTGATGAAGAACGAAGACATAAGGGTGACTCAAATGGAGCGAGTGAAGAGCAGACTGCTAGATGAGATCAGAGAGGAATAGAAGGCAGAACAGTAGAAGAATATCAAATCCCAGTTTCCTTCAAACCATCCATTCAAAATATAGTTATTGAGTGCCTATGTTTGGGATATATTCGTGAATAGAACAAAGTTCCTCTTACAGGCTCAAACTCTAAGAATGTGTTTGAAAAGATCCCCAGGTTTATAACATCAACATTTTCTCCCTCTGACAAGCAGCCATTTTCAGTCTTTCTCCAAAGTGTGACACACTGATGATTCTTAAAGACATAACCATATGTTACCTTATGAATTTTCATGCAATTATTAAGCTTCTATGTTATGGAAAATTCTTACATTATGTACACAAAATAATATAGCAATATGTGTCTTAAGATATGATTATAGTAAGAACACTGGCAAGATGATTTAATCATGTAAGTGAACAATGTAGCTCTACCAAACACATTATAGTAATTTTTAAATTGACTAATAAATATATTAATGAATTATTTTTGTTGATGATGATTATATCATCAGCTGGGATGCCCCTTCTATGAGTATTTTAAGCAATATGATAGATAAAAATATATAGTAAAAACTCTCTTAAAATTGATTTAGTGTTACTACATCTTAAATAATATTCACCTGCTGTTTTAGTCACCTAGTGCTGCTATAACAGAAATACCACAAGCGGATGGGTTTAACAAAGAGAAATTTATTCTCTCACGGTCTGGTAGGCTAGAAGCCCAAATTCAGGATGTCAGCTCCAGGGGAAGGCTTTCTTTCTTTATCAGCTCTGGAGGAAGTCTTCCCTTGGTCTGGGAGCATGTCTGCACAGGAACCTCAGGTCCGAAGGACGCTCTCTGCTACTGGCACTGCTTTCTTGATGGTATGAGGTCCCCATGTCTCTCTACTCACTTCTCTCTTTTATATCCCAAAAGAAATTGGTTTAAGACGCTACCTAATCTTGTAGACCTCATCAATATAACTGCCACTAATACATCTTATTACATCATAGTGATAGGATTTACAACGTATAGGAAAATCACATAAAATGGTAGACAATCACACAATACTCAGAATCACGGCGCAGCTAAGTTGACAGATATTTTGGGGGGACACAATTCAGGCCATGACAACTACTAAAGTGGAAACCCTGGTGGTGTAGTGGTTCAAGAGCTACGGCTGCTAACCAAAAAGGTCAGCAGTTCGAATTCACCAGCCATTCATTGGAAACTCTGTGGACCAGTTCTGTTCTGTCCTTGAGGGCCTCTATGAGTTTGAATCAACTCGATGGCAATGAGTTTGGTTTGGTTTTGATACTAAACTATGTGCCCCTCACTTTAAACAAGCAGATAATAAGTTAGCACTGACAGTCCTCACTTTGCAACATAGTGTGGGAACACAAAAATGGTTGTGCAAGCTAAACTGTGCAGAGTGATCTTAACATGAGAAAAATTATGACTGTGACTTTTAATTTTTTGTGTGTAAATATAAATTTATAGGAAAATTAAAAAATGCTAAAACTAATAATCATTTAGCACACTGTAATTTACATTGAGAATTGAAGACCCAATTTTGGCTGTTTCTCCTGTAACTCCATTTATGTTTGACTCAAATTTTACTTTAAGAGTGGATGAAATTATGTTTCATTTCTATGCTGCACTTTCGTCTTCCCTGGACGAATCCCTCTTTCAATTAACCATTTTTGAAAAATGCCTTTTGGGGTTATTATTGGCAAACAAGGAGATAACACAACTACACACTTTGCTTTCTGCATGAACTGAGTAATACATGTGCTGTGATCAATGGTCAAAGACTTTGAAAGGAGTTACATGATTGACCACTGACTATGAGGCACATCTAGTATTTACGTAGTACTTTTGGGCTAAAAATCAAAGTTCGTGCATTATGTGATTACTTACAGTTAATACACTATGGTAACTGAAATTTGAACTGTGTTGTTTGGGAGCTACTGTTATTTCGCTAAACTGTAGTACACTACGATTTGTGCATATGAGAACAATGCAAAGTGATGACTGCCTGTGTTTAGGAGCTCATGCTATGGAGTCAGGTTCTGTTGAAATCTAAACTTTAGCATTTACTAATTATGTCACAAGGTCTCTGGGTGGTACAAACAGTATGACACTCAGCAGCACTGGGAAGAAAGGCCTGGGGATCTGCTTTCATAAATATTACAGCCAAGAAAACCCTATGGAGCAGTTACATTCTGTAACACATGGAGTCACCATGAGTCAGAATTGACTCAATATCAAGAGGTTTAATTTTTGACATTGGGTAGTGGCTTTCTAAGGCTTAGTTTCTACATAGGTAACATGGTATTGTATATTAAGGTTGTTAAAAAGATTAAGTGAGGTGACATATGTAGAGTAAGACCTTGATATACACACAGTAAATAGCCAATAAATGTTTGTCATTTGGGTTATTATTTCTATTCCACTACACTGCAAGCCCCTTGAAGCCAGAGGCTGCTGTATCCCATTACATGCCACAAGGCCTGGAACGTAGTTGGTACTCAATCAATCTATTTTACATAAATGAACCTTAGTTTCTCCACTCTTAGAACAACACTGTAATAGAACTTTATGTTTTTTTTCTTAAACCGGCAAAATTTATTTTCAAGTGAATTCCAAGATTTATTCCTTTCTCGCCTATCCAAAAAAAAAAAAAAAAAAAACACCATTGCCGTCAAATTGATTCTGACTCATAGCAACCCTATAGGGCAGAGTACAATTGCCCCATAGGGTTTCCAAGGATCAATTGGGGATTTGAACTGCTGACCTTTTGGTTAGCGGCCATAGCTCATCCAATTTATAATGAAATAGCAATAACTATCTCTTTAAATGAAAATTATATGACATGTGTGAGCATACTCAAATACTACCAAACTGGGTCTAATTTTCCTGAAAATTAGCCTTAAAGGAAAAACTGGGAGTAATTTTGTTTCTGACTTGATTTAGCGATCAATTTTATTAATCCTATTCTCCCTTCTTGGAACCGGACTGTCTTTCCCCAAACCTATCGAGATTTTCCAGATACCATCATATTAATTCACTCGTGCCTTTGAGGCAGAGATGAAATGGCCATTTTTCAAATCTAAAGTGCCCTACCCACAGAAAAGCAATATTATTTTTCATTTAATGAGCTTTAGCACATGAACAATTAAGAAGACATAATTGAATGAAGCTAATCAGCAAAAAGCAGGAGCTGGTCTCTGGGAACTTGCCGAAGTTGATTGCAGCTCTTATCTGTGGTGTTATCTTTTAAGCTAATAGTACCTATGGGTGAGAAAACACAGGCTAGATATTGTACAACATTGGCAGCCCCACATTTTCAAATTCGTTTTTAAAAATACATATTACTGGAAGGACTAATGGTACTGATAAAAACAGAGTGAAACTATTGGTTGACCTACAACTGTCAGATTGCTGTTGAAGAAGGCAAATGATACTGATAAAAAGAGAATGAAACCATTGGTTGACCTAAAACTGTCAGACTGCTATTGAAGAAGGCAAGTAAAAAAGAAAATGGGTTCATTTCTTTATCTAGTTGTTAACAACTGCTTAGAGGGTTAGCTTTATCACTCTAAGAAAGTTCTTATTCTAAGGTAGGAGGTGAACCACTTAATGAAGTGTAGATTTATTAGAACTTTTGTTCAAACTTTAATGAAGGACAAGTTTTTAAATATTCAACTTCCTAAAGAAACTGGGAATATCTGCAGCCCTTAGCTGGGAAATGTTAATTCATAGGAAATTGCTATTTTGTTATTGTTGTATTTGTGCTGTTGAGTTGGTTCCGACTCAAAGTGACCGTATGTACAACAGAAGGAAACAGTGTCTGGCCCTGTGCCATCCTAACAATCATTGTTATGCCAAGCCCACTGTTGTAACCACTGTGTCAATCCATCTTGTTGAAGGTCTTCCTCTTTTTTGCTGGCTGTCCACTTTACCAAGAATGATGTCCTTTTCCAGGGACTGATCACTCCTGATAATAAGTCCAAAGTATGTGAGACTTAGTCTTGCCATCCTTGCTTCTAAGGAGCATTCTGGCTGTACTTCTTCCAAGACAGATTTGTTCATTCTTTTGGCAGTCCGTGGTATAATCAGTATTCTTCCATGGTATAATCAGTATTCTTAGCCAACACCACAATTCAAAGGCATCAACTCTTCTGTCTTCCTCATTCATCATCCAGCTTTCACATACACATGAGGCAATTGAAAACACCATGGCCTGGGTCAGGCACACCTCAGTCTTCAAGGTGACATCTTTGCTTTTCAACACTTTAAAGACGTCTTTTTGTGGCAAATTTGTCCAATGCAATGCGTCTTTTGATTTCTTCTTGGCTGCTGCTTCCATGAGTAATGATTGTCAATCCAAGTCAAATGAAATCCTTGGCAACTTTAATCTTTCTCTGTTTATCATGATGTTGCTTATTGGTCTGGTTGTGTGGATTTTTGTTTCCTTTATGTTGAGGTGTAATCCATACTGAGGGCTGTGGTCTTTGAACTTCATCAGTAAGTGCTTCAAGTCTTCTTCACCTTCAGCAAGCAAGGTTGTGTCATATGCATCGTGCAGGTTGTTAATGAGTCTTCCTCCAATCCTGATGCCACGTTCTTCTTCATATAGTCCAGATTCTCAGATTATTTGCTAGGCATACAGATTGAATAAATATGGTGAAATACAACCCTGCTAATTTAAGAGTATTAAAATCAAGAATGGAAAATCTCACAATATTGATGCCCCAATTAAAGTAGTTAACTCTCAGATGGGGTGCTGTTTTAGTCATCTAGTGTTGCCATAACAGAAATGCCACTAGTGGATGACTTTAACAAAGAGAAATTTATTTTCTCACAGTCTAGTAGGTTACAAGTCCAAACTAAGGGTGTCAGCTCCAGGAGAAGGCTTTTTCTCTCTGTCAGCTCTAGAGGAAGATCTTTGTCCTCAGTCTTGGTGGGGGAGCTTCTCAGGTGCAGGGACCCTGGGTCCAAAGGACGTGCTCTGTTCCTGGTGCTGCTTTCTTGGTGGTGTGGGGTCCCCAACTCTCTGCTTTCTTCCCTTTCCTTTTATCTCTTTAGAGATAAAAGATGGTACAGGCCACACCCAAGGGAAACTCCCTTTACCTTGGATCAGGGAGGTAACCTGAGTGAGGGTGGGTGTTATAATCCCACCCTAATCCTCTCAATATAAAATTACAATCACAAAATGGAGGACAACCATACAATACTGGTAATTGTGGCCTAACAAAATTGATACACACATTTTTGGGGGGATATAAGTCCATGACAAGTGTACATTAAATTTCTGGATGGCTTGTTTAAACTAGACATTAAAGGCAACCAAATTTTTTTTTGGCCATTTATAGTTTGTAAGGAACTTAGAGAACCTATGTATCTAGAACCCCTGAATGTTGGCTTCCTTGAACCAGGCCTTAGATTTAATGTATTTGTATATTGTTTTTAGAAGATTTTAGGTGTATACTATGGTATATTGTATAATATGATGTTATAAAAAAGATCTTTGCTAATCAGATTTTCATATAACAGAATCAAAGCTACCATATAGTCAAGGCATTCTTATAATTTTGCCTACTTCTGCTATTTTCTTTTCTTTCTTTAGTTTCTTTAGTTGAAAATAGCTCTGTTTTTTTCTTTTAAATGACTGGAATATCATTACTAATAGGCCTTTGACTATTATTCTAACATATATTCACTCACAACTTGATTCCAGCTTCTATACCCAAGAACTATCAGCACAGCTATTTGTTTTTAAAAGGCAGGGAGACGGTGAATTGGAGATTAGAGGAATGAATAGGGGTAAAGAAAACAGACAAGAAAAATGTAAGGGGGATAGTAGAGAAAGAAAGAGCTGACATGAATCAAGGAAGAGTAAAGAGAAAAGATACAAATAACTGAAGCAGGATAAAACAGTTAAGGGGTATAAGAAAGGAGACATAATAAAACCTCATTGTGGATACTCCATTATCCCTCATGATTATAGATTTAGGGGGCCATTCTATTAATATTGTAGAATTTTTAGCATGTTTCTGTGTATCTCAACTTTGAGAGGATGCTATTGAGAGTATTTGCAGCCTTTTAAATAGAAGCAATAATTTTTAAACCATTTCTTACATAATAATCAAGAGATGAGTGCTATATTCTACAGTTAAAAGTAGAAGCCTTTTTTCTATTCCTGAAATTCATGTATATTTATTGTTAATATTCATTGTTATTTACTTATTTGTATATCTTGATATCCTAAATAAAAGCTCTCATGGCATGTTTCTATCTTCAGATCAGTCATCTTTCTACTGATGTTTTATTTTAGTCTTATTTAAGATGATAGCACAGACATTTACATCTGAGCAGTGGTTTTGTTTGTTTTTTGTCCATTATTTTAACTTCAAGTAAATCACTCCAGTTAAGTACTTCTACCTTTGAAGGGATATCGTGCAGGTATTGAATATACTTTAAAAAAACAAAAACAAAACAACAAAAAAAAAACTGCCTTCGAGTCAATTCTGAATCTTAGCAACCCTATAGGGTAGAATAGAACTGCCCCAGAGAATTTCCAAGGAGTGGCTTGTGGATTCAAACTGCTAACCTTTTGGTTAGTAGCTGAGCTTTTAACTACTGCGAGAACAGGTCTCCTAAATATACTTTAGGGAATACCTATCTTCACACTTTACTACTATGAGAGCAGAAAACAAAATGGATTTATTTTCCTTCCAGATTTGTAAATGAGATTTGTAATTGAAGTAACTGCTGTAGTTCATTAGCATATGGACTTTATTTATTTTTGGTAGACTTGGAGAGATGATGATCTCACCCATTTCTGTGCATCGATGTACTCTTATACCTACAGTTCTTCATGACCCTTCCCCATCAATTGTAATACTTCTTGTTAGTATTAAAAAAAAAACTCACCATGTGTTATTTTACTATTGTCTACATGACCACACCCACACTTCAGCTGCGAGATATCTTTGCTCTTCCTTTGACTGTGAAAAAGTAACATAACCCAATCTTCCATTTAGTAAAGTAAAATAGGAGGAAGAACAAGGAAGAAAAACGAAATCATCCAAGTAGCTCAAGTAAAAAGTAACTCTAGAAAATCTTTGTATTCTCCCGTCGTTTAGTACAATGTTTTACATGTTGACTCATTTGATCAAATTTGTTAATTGCATGGGTAGAATATTCTCTATCATATATTTGGTCTGTTTGCTCTATCAGAGGTATTCACTTATGTAAATACAAAAATTGGCAAAACTAACTGATACATCTTTTAAGGATGCATATATTGTTGTATATCTATAAATCAACCAAAGACCAGTTGCTGTAGAGTTGATTCAACTCATGGAGTCCCTGGGTGGCACAAAGGCTTGAGCGCTCAACTACTAACCAAAGGGATGGCAGTTTGAACCCACCCAGAAGAAAGGCCTGGTGATCTGCCTTTGAAAGGTCACAACCTTGAAAACCCTATAGAGTCAGTTCCACCCTGACTCACATGGGATCACCATGAGTCAATTAATTAAAGCAAGTAATAATTAAAACAAAATTTAGGATACTCTTTGTTTCTGGAGGATAGTAAAGTGTTTACGAGAGATTCTAAGTTACTGGTAATGTTCTATTTCTTAAGCTGCGTTGTATCAGATACACATTTTTTATGTAAATAGTAAATAGAAATACATGATTTTTGTGTATATAGATTTTCCCACAAGAAAAAACATGATAAAAAACTGTATAACTATGACAAGAAAATTAATGCGCTGAATGTGACCTGAACTGTGTTCAGATCCCACGTTGGATTCATTTTACTACTTAATTATTATTTTATGTATGATGTCACCGAGGCTATGCCTCTTACCAATAACAGATTTCAATGAAATAATCAGATGATTAAATGAATTTAACATTCTTTTTGGAAGCAAACTGTTCTATATGATTATAGATATGAAGGATAAACCCATATAATAATCTTTTCTCTACAGAGGTCAAAAACAGATAAACTTAAATTTACGAAAAGAAAATCTTTATTTTTAAAAATAACATTAATAAGCAATATAATTAGTTTGCAAAATACGAGGAGAAGTATGTTGTTTTTAGGTGTCAGTGAGTCTATTTTGACTCATAGCGACCATAGGGTTTTTTTAGGCTGTAAACTTTATGGGAGCAGATTGCCAGGTCTTTCTCCCAAGGAGCTGCTGGGTGGGTTCTAACTTCCAACACTTTGATTAGCAGCCAAGTGGTTAACCTTTGTGCCACAAGGGATACCTGAGGAAAAGTATAGGGATGAGAAAATACCTTAAGTGATAAGGTTTATTAATGTTATTATGTGTTTTAGTGGTTTATAAGTAGTCTGTATGTGCATTTATGTATATATTATTAATCCCAGATAAATATAGTATAACACCTATTGTGTAGATAAGTCTTTTAATCCCCACTGGACAAATGAAAAAACTGAGGTGAGCAAATGCCCTCTATAACACTGCCAGTGAAAGAAGTAGCTTCAATATAAACACTAGTATCCTGACTTCAGATATGGGTGTCTTTAGCGAAAAATGATAAAACTATGATTACAAAGTGATCTTTGGCTCTTTGAATAACAGGATAACAGTTTATGAGATTCATCCTTAAATCTAAGAGGAATTCCCCATACTTTAAAAGAATAGAGAAATACCATTTTAATTTGCATAACATTTTTATCTTCTAACTCCTAAACCCTATCTATTTAACCCCACCTTTTTTTTTTTTTAGTCAGCCCTATCCCAACACACCAAATTCTACAACTCTGTCATGTGATCCACTTTATTATAGGGGGATGCATTTTTCCTTAAAAAATTCGTGTTGAAAAACTTCCTGTATGTAAATAGGCCTCGTTATGCCTTTTGGAGAGACTTTTGATGTAGTTTCATTGGTGATTGTTTTAATCTGACAACTCTAGTTAGAAAGCTTTTAATATTGAACTATGGGTCTTTTGGCATTATTTTTTTCAAATATTCACTTACTCCCTTCTAAGATGACTTGTGTGCACAACTTAAGGCTGTTGCGGTCTATTTAGAGTTTGCTTCAGTTACTCGTTTATTTTATTAACTCTCGTTTTCAAAAGAATAGAGAGAATAGGAAAAAAAAAAAAGACCAAATAATGGCAATGTAGATCACTCCCAAACTGTTTAAACCTCCAGGTTAGGCTAGACTATAAACCCCATAATGATAGGGAATTTTTTTCCATAGGGACTAGACTAATAATCACTCAATAAATATGTGTTGGATGAATGAAAGTATAAGCTAGATTAAATTACTTCTAAAGACTCCCATGATTCTGTAAAGTTTTAAGAGTTTATAAAGATATTTTATGTAAGAGTCGGCCCCAGGCGATTTGTTGTACTCACTCTCCTGTGTCAAAAATCAAAAATGTGCATACAGTTGTGTACAAAGATGAGGCCAGTTCAGAAAAAGAACTTGGGAGTTAAGAGACCAATGCACTTTTTGCATTTTAAAATGGTTCTTCAACAACTAGAACTTGTTTTCCTTCCGAGCCCCAAATAAAAAGAAAACATCAAATCAATTTTGCTTAAATAGTTCAAAAAATTACTGTTTAACAGCTTACTTCCTGAAGAGGGGGTAGCTAAAAATAAAATAATTTTGCATCTGTTTTCCAAATATGTTGTTTTCTGTATCATGATCAATGCTCTATAAATATCATTTTCTCCTATTCTTTCCTATTTTAGTCCTTCATGATTTGCCTAGAGAAAAAATAGTAAGATATTGCAGTGTGATGGATCACTCTTGGGTGGCCTTCTTAGCCGTGGCCTTGTAACTCCCAACCTGGTGATGGGTGGGATGGTGCAGATAAGGTAACCAACCAAAGGGATTGGTCGGTTTTGCCATCTTGCTGAGCTTGAAATGAGTGACTCTAGAGGTGAGAAAGAGAGAACCCCACCACCACCAAGGAAGAACAGCCAGGAGCCAACAAGTCCTTTGGACCCAGAATACCTGCACTGAGAAGCTACTGGACCCAGCAGACAGACAGTGAGCTATAACCCTGAAGGTGGCAAGAAGTGGTGGCAGAGACCCGGCAGCAGGAGACTGCGTGCTGAGCTTTTTGGCCTATGGAGAGACAAGGCTGTGTACTTTGGGGAGAGTCCTAGGTCCAGGGAGAAGCATGCCTGCGAGCACAGCTGGAAAGAGGCTGTCCTGATGGAAGAACTATATCCTGAGTGTTCTTGAGCCTGAATTGTAACTGTATTTCCCTAATAAAATCCATAATCATGAGTATTGTCTGGGAGTTTTGTGTGATGATTGCAGTGAATTATCAAACCCAATAGAGTGCTGTGGGAGGTATGGTTGGTCAGAGTTGGTAAAAATGGCTAAGAGAGAAAGCGTGTCTGACCTCTGCTTCATAGGAATCAGCTCTGGGCTGTTGATCTTGATTCTTCTTCCCACTTCTGGGGTTGGAGGAAGTCAGACGCTGCCCCCACGCCATTTTTACAGGTACATATTTATATCATATGCAAATAAATCAATGCTATTAGATCTTGGGTGATTGCATTTTGGCATTACCAAAAAAAAAACAATACACACACAAAAAATTGTATAGAACAGCTAATGAAGCTTTAAGTTCATTTTGTTTTTGTTGCTGCTTCGAGTCTTAGCGACATGAGGTTCAACAGAACAAAACACTGCCCGATGGTCACCATCCTCACAATTGTTGCTATGTTTGAGCCCATTGCTGCAGCCACTGTGTTAGTCCATCTAGTTGAGAATCTTCCTTTTTTTCACTGACTCTCCACTTTATCAAGCATGATGTCCTTCTCCAAGGACCAGTCCCTCCTGATAACATGCCCAAAGTATGTGAGACAAAGTCTTCTCATCCTCACTTCTAAGGAGGATTCTGGCTGTACTTCTTCATGACAAATTTGTTCATTCTTCTGGCAGTCCATGGTATATTCAATATTCTTTGCCAACACCATAATTCAAAGGCATAAATTTTTCAGTCTTCCTTATTTATTGTCCAATGTTTGCATGCATATGAGGCAACTGAAAATACCATGGCTTGGGTGAGGCACACCTTAGTCCTTAGACTAACATCTTTGCTTTTTAACACTTTAAAGAGATCTTTTGCAGCAGATTTGCCCAGTGAAATGCATCATTTGATTTCTTGACTGCTACTTCCGTGGGTAATGATTGTGGATCCTAGTAAAATGAAATCCTTGGCAACTTCCATATTTTCTCTGTTTGTTATGATGTTATTTATTGGTCTCCTTGTGAAGATTTTTGTTTTCCTTATGTTGAGGTGTAATCCATATTGAAGGCTGTGGTCTTTGATCTTCATCAGTAAGTGCTTCAAGTTCTCTTTACTTTTAGCAAGCAAGGTTGTATCATCTACATATTGTAGATTGTTAATGAGTCTTCCTCCAATCTGATGCTGCATTCTCCTACATATAGTCCACCTTTTCAGATTATTTGCTCAGCATACAGATTGAATAAGTATGGTGAAAGGATCCCCATGTTCTTTTTTGTACAACTTTCTCTAGGAGCCACATGAGCACAATTGAGTGCTCTGAAATTCCCATGCTTCTCAATGGTATTCATAATTTTTTATGATCCAAACAGTCGAATGTCTTAGTATAGCCAGTAAAACACAGGTAAGTATCTTTCTGGTATTCTCTGCTTTCAGTCAAGATTCATCTGAAATCAGGAATGATATCCCTTGTTCAATGTCCTCTTCTGAATCTGGCTTCAATTTCTGGCAGTTCTCTATGTACTGCTGCAACCATTTTTTAAAAATTTTCTTCAGCATAATTTTATTGCATGTGATATTAATGATGTTGTTGTTGTTAGGTGCCGTTGAGTCAGTTCCGACTCATAGCAACCCCATGCACAACAGAACGAAACACTGCCCGGTCCTGAGCCGTCCTCACAATCATTGTTATGCTTGAGCTGATTGTTGCAGCCACTGTGTCAATCCACCTCTTTGAGGGTCTTCCTCTTTTCCACTGACCCTGTACTCTGCCAAGCATGATGTCCTTCTACAGGGACTGATCCCTCCTGACAACATGTCCAAAGTATGTAAGATGCAGTCTCGCCATCCTTGCTTCTAAGGAGCTTTCTGGCTGTACTTCTTCTAAGGCAGATTTGTTCATTCTTTTGGCAGTCCATGGTATATTCAATATTCTTCACCAACACCACAATTCAAAGGCATCAACTCTTCTTCAGTCTTCCTTATTCATTGTCCAGCTTTCACATGCATATGATGTAATTGAAAATACCATGACTTGGGTCAGGCACACCTTAGTCTTCAAGGTGACATCTTTGCTCTTCAACACTTTGAAGAGGGCCTTTGCAGCAGATTTGCCCAATGCAATGCGTCTTTTGATTCCTTGACTGCTGCTTCCATGGCTGTTGATTGTGGATCCAAGTAAAATGAAATCCTTGACAACTTCAATTTTTTCTCCTTTTATCATGATGTTACTCATTGGTCCAGTTGTGAAGATTTTTGTTTTCCTTATGTTAAGGTACAATCCATAATGAAGGCAATATTAATGATATTAATGATATTGTTTCAGAATTTCTGCATTCTCTTGGATCAATTTTCTTTGGAATGGGCACAAATATGGATCATTTCCAGTCAGTTGACCAGATACCTACCTTCAAATTCCTTGGCATAGATAAGTAAGAGCTTCTAGCATTGCATCTGTTTCTTGATACATCTCAATTAGTATTCTGTCAATTCCCAGAACCTTGTTTTTCACCAATGCCTTCAGTGCAGCTTGGACTTCTTCCTTCAATACCATTGGTTCTTGAACATATAATACCTCCTGAAATGGTTGAAGGTTGACCAGTTATTTATGTCATTCCACAATTTGTCTGGTCTTTGGTTGTTAGTGTTCAATGTGTCAAATATATTCTTGAGATGGTCTCTAAATTCAGGTGGGATATACTCAAGTTCATACTTTGGGTCTTGTGGGTGGTTTAAATTTTCTTCAGCTTCAGCTTGAACTTGCATATGAGCCATTGAGGGTCTGTTCTTCAGTTGACACCAGTCTTGTTCTGACTGATAATACTTTGCTTCTCCATGGTCTCTTTCCACAAATGTAGTCAATTTGATTCTTGTGTATTCCATTCAGCAAGATTCATGTGTGTAGTTGCCATTTATGTTCTTAAAGAATGATTTTTCCAATGAAAAGTCGTTGGTCTTGCAAAATTCTACCACGTGACCTCAGGTGTCATTTCTATAACCAAAACCATGTTTTACAAATATTGGTCCTTCTGCTTTGTTTCCAACTTTTTCATTCCAAGCTCCATTAATTATCAAGGCATCTTGATTGCACATTTAGTCAATTTCAGATTGCATAAGTTGGTAAAAATTTCAATTTCTTCATATTTGACATTAGTGGTTCACGCATAAATTTGAATAATAGTCATATTAACTGATAGTCTTTGCAGGTGTGTGGATATTATCCTATCACTGGCAGCATTGTATTTCAGGATAGATCTTAAGATGTTCTTTTTGACAATGAATTCAACATCGTTCCTCTTCAATTTGTCATTTCTGGCATAGTAGACCATATGATTGTCTGGTTCAGAATTTCCAATACCAGTCCATTTTAGCTCCTAATGCCAAGGATAGCAATCTTCAAGCACTGCATTTCACTTTAGACAACTTCCAATTGTCTTTGATACATACTTTGAACATTCAATGTTCTAATTATTATTATTAAAAAGTTTGCAGTTGTTTCTTCTAATATTGAGTTGTGCCACATCAGCAAATGAAGGTCCCCAAAAGCTCGGCTCCCTCCACATCATTAAGGTTGACTCTACTTTGAGGAGGCTGCTCTTCCCCAGTCATCTGTTGAGTGCCTTCCAACCTGAGGGGCTCATCTTTAGCACTGTATCAGACAGTGTTCCACTGCTATCCGTAAGGTTTTCACTGGCAAGTATTTTCAGAAGTAGATTGCTGGGTCCTTCTTCCTAGTCTGTCTTAGTCTGGAAGCTCCATTGAGACCTGTCCACCATGGGTGACCCTGCTGGTATTTGAAATACAGGTGGCATAGCTCCCATCATTGCAGATTCATTTTAAAACATTTAAAAGTTCATTGTAAAACTGTCAAACTTTTCCACTAACTTGTTTTGGTTTATATAAAAATAATAAGCAAAATTTATAGGCTAAAACTCTATAAATATTGCTTAGTGTTTTTATACAACCAAAACAAGTTTGTGGAAATGTGTGACAGTTTTACAAGCCAGAGGTCCCTGGACATCTATGCAGAAATGACTTGGAGTAGGTGCTTAGGGACTTTTTTTTATGTGTGTCCTATATTTTTCAAGTAGATCAGCAATCTTATAGTTATGTTTTTCTTGATTATATTGTAAGAGCAGTCAACAATTTTTAAAACTGCGGAATAGCAGTCTACTTTGTAAAATCCAATGTCTCAGCAGCACTATTAGCCTTAGGAGTAAGCAGAGGCACTATGATGAAATGAGTGAGCACATAGACAACTTGTTAGCTTCTCATATTTTTCCCTTTGACCTATGTTGGCCATTGCTCAATCATTAACATTTAATTTCTCAGGGGCTCCTTGTTTACTCTGGGCAAGTGCAAATTTTCATAAAGCTTGTAACTGAATTTTTTAATTGAGATTTCTTTGTTATTCGTCCATCCATCCATTCTTATTTTTGAGAGGTGTTGGGCAGAAGTGGATAAAAGGAATTTGTTCTATATATTGGGATTCAGCTCAGTCAACTAATCAGTAAGCTTTCCACAGCTACAACTTTCTAATCCCAAATCAACCAAAACCAAACCAGCTTCTCTTGAGTAGATCCTGACTTATAGCGACCCTATAGGGTAAAGTAGAACTGCCCCATAGAATTTCCAAGGAATAACTGGTGGATTTTGACAGGCAACTTTTTGGTTAGTAGCCGAGCTCTTAACCACTGTGCCACCAATGCTCCTTTCCAGTCCCAATTCCCTTCAAATAATTATTTCCTGAACTATGCATAATGAGTTTATTTGGCATTTTCCCACTATTTACATTGCTTTACACTTTTGGTTACTTTTCTTTCTCCCTCACTAGAATTCAAGCTCTTTAAGTACTGTGCTAGTATCCAACTACATGTATCTAGTGTCCAACAAGTATAGTGCCTAACACCTAGTATACATGGGTAAATGTTTGTTGACTGATTAAGTAAATGGATAAATAATTGATAAAAGATGAGTGATAGGCAACAGAGAGTCCCTGACAGAGCAGGAGAAAAGTGGGGTGCAGAACGCAAACTCTAGTAAAAAGACCACATTTAATGGTCTGACTGAGGCTTGGCCCTGGACTCTCTGTTAACCCAAAACTAAAATCATTCCCAAAGCCAACTCTTCAGACAAAGAATAGACTGGACTATAAAACATAAAATGATAATCTTGAAGAATGTGCTTCTTAGTTCAAGTAGATACACTAAACTAAATTGGTAGCTCCTGTCAGGAGGTGAGATGAGAAGGAAAAAAAGGATAGGAACTGGTTGAATGGACATGGGAAATCTGAGGTGAAAAGGTGGAATGTGTGGGCACATTATAAGGATAGCAACTAGGGTCACATAACAACGTGTGCATCAATTTTTGTATGAGCTATAAATTTTCACTTAAAGCAGAAAAAAAATGAGCAATAGGTTATTTACTTTAAAGATGCAGCTGTCAGTGACAGAGATGGTACAAACATGTAACTATTATATGGCAGGGCATGTATGCCACAGGAAAGAGCTCAAGGAAAGGTATTCCTTACTACTTGCAACACAAGAGCTCATTCAGGGCCAGGTATACTACAGCCTCATAATTTTGATGATTAGTTCCTTCACAAGTACTACTTCAAATTGTGCAATGTAGCCCTTTGGGATTAAAATGCTGGGAATTGATTTTATATAGATGTGATTACTTCTTGGGATTAAGTTTGGTGGCTACTTATTTAGAAATATTGTATTTACATAGTTCAAAAGCAACATTAAAAATTGTTAAAAGGTCATCACTCTTATTCAACATTAATGCTGGAGGTTCTAGCCAGAGCAATTAGGCAAGAAAAAGAAATAAAGGGCTTCAAAATTGGTAAAGAAGTAAAAGTATCCTTATTTACAGATGATATGATCTTATATACAGAAAACCCCAAAGAATCCACAAGAAAATTTCTGGAACTAATAAAATATTTCAGCAAAGTATCAGGATACATACATGGCAAAGGATATGAACAGGCACTTCACCAAAGAAGACATTCAGGTACTAACACATACATGAGGAAATACAATCATTAACCATCAGAGAAATGCAATACAAAACTACAATGTGATACCATCTCACCCCAACAAGGCTAATATTAACACAAAATAATAAATGTTGGAGAAGTTGTAGAGAGACTGAAACACTTATACATTGCTGGTGGGAGCGTAAAATGGTACAACCACTTTGGAAATCGATCTGGCGCTTCCTCAAAAAGCTAGAAATAGAAGTACCATCCCATCCAGCAATCCACTCCTTGGAATATATCCTAGAGAAATAAGAGCCATCATGCGAATAGATATATGCACACCCATGTTCATTGCAGCACTGTTCACAATAGCGAAAAGATGGAAACAACCTAGGTGCCCATCAAGGGACAAATGGATAAACAAATTATAGTATATTCACACAATGGAATACTATACAAAATTTTGTCAATGATATTTTCAAAAATACAAACAAAATTTACTACACGAATTAATTATGCCTACTCAAAATTTGATGACAATAGAAGTTTTCATTTAAGCATTTTTAAATTTTCAGTGTCATTCTAATCTTGTGAAGAAAAGGGAAGAGTATATAGGATGAAAAAAAAAGTTTTCAGTTAAGTCCTTATGGGATAGTTTAACTATTCACCATTAGCCTTCAACTCGGATTCGACTCGACGGCACTAGGTTCTGGATGGGTTACTAACGGAGTTTTACAATCCTATCGTACATTTTAATTTTTCTGACTAGGAAAAGTATACCAATTACCTGATTTGGAGGAATAAAATACATTTTTGTTTGTTTAAACTAGCTACGTTTTTTGTTATTATTATTACTATTATTATTTTAAAGTATGCAGACTATTTCTTAAATCTCAGTGGGTTATTCATTAAAAAGAACTGCTAAAATCATTCCTTCTAGCATTTTTCTATAAGGTTAATATTTCTGGAAGAGTTCCTTTAAATTAAAATACAGAATGTAAAATCCAATACTCCAAATGTCAGATTGTTAGAGTGAGCCATTTATTTACCAATCAAGGGCTTGATACCAACATTTATCGAAATTATTAAAAGCACCACAATTAATCAGAGTAAAAGCTGGCCCAAGACCAGTCATTCTCAATCTTTTGGGGACATAGAAACTGTGGAGATTTTTTAAGAAACACATGATCCAGGGATTTTATTTCAGGAAGTACAAGGAGGTATATGAATTAATATTTATAAAAGGTTTCACAGATAATTTGAATGTGCACTAAAGGTTGAGGACCATTATGATCAAATATAAAACTTTCCAAAGTGTCTACAAATCAGACCAATCAATGCATGAATCAGTGTGATGTCATTTTATTTTACCTTACGTTATTTAATTTGGCTAAATTTAATTTAATTGTGGCATGCTCTTCAGAAGAACTCTTCAGGGTTTTGAATAAACTGCTAGAAGACCCTTGAAAGAAGACTGTTCGTGAGCCCAGAAGCCAAAACCTCCCCTCACCAAATAGAGCTCTTCGGAGTGAGGACTGGTGCCTGGAGAAGAGGACCATATGCATAGACTGCATCGGGAAGCACACCGACCGAGGAACCTAATCTGTTTATTGTCTCCTGTAAGGGACAGGGAGCCCTAGTGGCACAGTGGTTAAGAGCTCAGCTGCTAACCAAAAGGCTGGCAGTTCTAATCCGCCAGCCACTGATTGGAAACCCTATGGTGCAATTCTACTCTGTCCTATAGCCACTCCTTGGAAACCCTATGGGGCAGTTCTACTCTGTACTATAGGGTTGGTAAAAAAATGAGTTGTAATTGACTTGACAGCAACAGGTTTGGTCGGGTTCTATAAGAGACATATAGGGTGCAGTGGTGGTTCACCATAGAATTCTTGCCTTCCAATCAGGATACCTAGGTTCAATTTCTGGATAGTGCACCCGAAATGCAGCCACCACTTGTCTGTCAGGGGAAGCTTGTATGTTGCTGTGATGCTGAACAGTTTTCAGCAGAACTTCCAGACTAAGAGGGACTAGGAAAAAAGGGCTGGCAATCTCCTTTTAGGAATCAGCCAATTAAAACTCTGTGTATCACAATGGTCCAGTCCACAACAGTTCATGGGGATGGTGCAGGACCAGGCAGTGTTTTGTTCCATTGTACATGGGGTCTCCATGAGTTGGGCTGACTGAACAGCAACTAACAGTGTAAGGGGCATGACCAGTAATATGCCTATGATGAGCAAACCATTATAAGAATGGCTGGCTTTGAGCTTCATCTCTATAATTTCAGAGTCCTTGATAATCATATGAATTTTGACTTTTTTTTTTTTTTCTGTATTCCCTAAAAACATAGCGTTTAGGATCAGAAGATACTTCAAGCAACTTTTTTGAGTCCTGAGATCTTAACAAGAGAATTGTCGGTATCATGCCCAACGCTAACTTTTGTAGGAGAGGGACATGTGGCATCTAAACCATAGGGAAATGTTTTTAGTGGTTCTAATTCATTAACAAGGAGCCCTGGTGGGGCAGTGGTTAAGTGTGCACCTACTAACTGAAAGGTCAGTGGTTCAAATCCACCAGCTGCTCGTCAGGAGAAAGATGTGGCAGTCTTCTTCTGTAAAGATTTACAGCCTTGGAAACCTATGAGGAGTTCTACTCTGCCCTAGAGGGTCGCAATGAATCAGAATCAACTTGATGGCGATGTGTTTTTGATTTGATTTTGGTTAATTCATTAACAGAGGCAATGAAAAGAAATACTTCTCTTTTGAAAATTATTAGGCATCAAAAAACTACAAGCAAAGCATCCTATCATCAGTGTACTCATAGTCAGGATACTGCTTATGAAATATATTTTAAATCAATAACACGTAGAACTAATATAGCATTTTACATTTTATAACATATCATATGGCATACCTAATAAATGTTCAAAAGAGATCATTGAATTGACATGGAACTTCCTTTGGGTATAAATAAAAAAGAAGTTGTACATCAGCAAAAGAAGATAAGTACAATCAATCAATAAAACTTCCCTTCTCAATTTAGTAAACTCAGAATTGCAGAACTTTTTTTTTGTTTGTTTGATAGTTTTATTATTATTATTTTAATATAGTGAGGTAGAAGATATTTATGCAATTTTGTAATTGGCCATTGGCCAGGACAATGAACTGATCCCTGCAGAAATAAATGCTTTTGTGACTTTGATGACCATGGGCAAAACTGCATAGTTACTCACTAGCAATTCCCATTAAAATCAATGTTGTATAGAATTAAATGTAGCACGAAAACATGTGTCATTGCTTTTGTTAAAATTGCCAAGTCTCATGTGGAAGCATTGGAGAACCACTTTAGAACTCTCGTTGTAAGCAAGTAGCTGACTTGTTTCTTACTGCATAAATGGTCTGTTCTTCAGGTTTCCTTTTATTCTTTTCTCGTTTAAGGTGGACCTTTAAGAGAATTAGGGGAAATATAAGCATCTAGATATTGTACAGATGTAGACTGAAAAGATTTCAATTTAGTACAGTAGATGTATTGTTAAATCCCATTACCATATCATGAATACAATGCAGTATCATTATAATTCCTATTATAAAGTTATGTACACATTTTTTGACTATAATATTATATTTAAATAAACTAACTTGGTTGATACTTAGGAAGTTGATATAATGAGATTTGATCCAGGACAGTATATCAGAAAAAGACCTGACAAGAATAAAACAGGGCAATTGAAGATATTTTAATAAAGGGATTATTTACTAGGTAAGGACAGGGTTTAGGGACTACAACTAAAGATCATGCCTTCAGTAGCTGAGGCTAGCATTAGCAGGACATTTTTTCCATGCTGTATTCCAGTACTGTAATCCAGAAAGGGCAGGGTACGGTATGGTTACCAGAACCTTAATTCCTAGAAAGCAGTAAAGAGAAGGTCACCTTATAGGAGTTGTGACCTGCATATTGGCATATACATAATGAAGAATGTATAATTGTTAATGTTGTCGTGTGTACCCTCCAGTGATTTCTGACTCATAGTGACCCTAATTATTTATAGTGTCTTTTAAATGTCTTTTTTTTTTTAATTGTATTTTTGGTGAAAGTTTACCTAACAAATTAGGTTCTAAATGAATCATTTCTTTTATAAGGATCAGTAAAAAGCTGGTTCCTATGAGGTAGAGGTCAAGGATGTCCCAAATGTCCAATTTTTCCAAGCTGTTGTACCACTCCATCATCTCTAAAATCAACTAGTCTCTCTCCCCTCAGTAATCTCCCTCCTGTCTTTGGGTTCCCTAATTCACTGCAACGTCTCACAGAGCTCACAAACTGTATAAAGGAGATGGCTCATGTGTTTGTGAAGACTGGAAAGTCCCAAATTCATGGGTCAGGTGTAGGCTTCTTCCAACCCACATGGCTGCAGGGGCTGAGGAACACAAACTGGCAGTTCAGACCACAGGCTACTGGCTTACAATGCTACAGAAGCTGGTGAATCAGGTCACATGATAAGCCGCTGGCCCGAAGGGCTGTGAAGGTTGGCAAATCTCAGAATCAGAAGGTCAGACAGCAGACCTCTGAGGAGGTCAGTTGATCACAAACTGGGTGCAGAATCCAGTTGCTGAGAGAGAGAGCCTCACCAGGACACACACATACATCTTAGATGCAGGCCACACCCTAGGGAAGGGCACAACTTTAGTAAGGGTGGGGCTTGAGTTATGCCTTCCTGCAAGACTGGGACCCAAGACACACCTGACACCAATCCTGCCTCGTCAACGTGTAGAGGTCAGGATCCACAGCACATAAAATGGAGGACAACCACACAATACCAGGAATCATGGCCCAGCCAAGTCAACACATAACCCTAACCATCACAGGATCCATATACCTTATTTGCATAGCCTCACTTAATCACTGTGTGTGAGTCACAAAGACCATGGCTGGAAGGGCCATATTAAGTAATTTATTGCACCGCAGGTTCCCATTTAACAATTACTACACGTATTGTTCAGAGACATCGGTTACATTTTTCACATTGTTCTAACATTGTCATTAATCCCCTTCTGGATGTTTCCCTTCCAGTAATCTGGTTTCTCTGTCTCCTTACCCCTTCATCTTTGCTATAGAGTAATTGTTGACCATTTGGTCTAATTTAGATGATTTTTTAAAGGTGTGCAGTAATCATTGTTAATATTCTTTATTTTATGAGCCAATCTATTATTTAACTACAAGGTACCCTCAGGAAGTACTTTCAGTTAAAGGTTTATGGAGTGTCTTAGGACAAATGTCAAGGATATCTCTGTAGTCCCAACTGGTCCAGTAAGTGTGGAATTTTTTAAAGAATTTAACTTCTGTTCTGCATTTTTCTCCCATTCTATCAGGATCCATCTATTGCAGCCCTGATCAGAACGGTCTTTATTAATAGCTGGACACCATCTAATTCTTTTGGTCTCAGTGTAAATGAGGCCGTGATTTGCTTAGTCTGTTAGCCCTGTAGACTAGTTTCTTCTCTGAGCCTTTGGTGTCTTTCTTTCTATTTTGTTTGGACATGAGACTGT
The DNA here is from genome assembly GCF_024166365.1 of Elephas maximus indicus. Taxonomy (NCBI): domain Eukaryota; kingdom Metazoa; phylum Chordata; class Mammalia; order Proboscidea; family Elephantidae; genus Elephas; species Elephas maximus. Next base: position 33,647,435 of record NC_064834.1, read on the forward strand.
TAATTAAATCTTAGATGGCCATTTATAAACTTCTAAGGCCCCTAAGTGTCTTTTTGATTTGGGAAAATTCACTACAAGGCAGAAAGCTAGAAACCGTTTTTTGGCAACTGGCTCAGAATTCCCCTTCAGAGAAAATGAATCAAAGGAAATTGTTCAAAATACAGTGCTTTGTTAGATTTGGAACACATTAATTCTGAGTTTTGCATTTTATGTGTACCAACTGGTGTTACTGACTCTTAATTTTTTTTCTTTTAAATTTGTGTGTAATGGTAAAGAAGAGGCAGAAGAAAAATAGCTTAATGCAGAGTCAGCCTCAGAACTCATATTAACCATTTTTTATTAAAAATAAAAAAAAAAAAGTAAGACAGTATATTCTTTATTTTATTTTTTTTTTGCTAAACAAGTACTATGATATTTTACATTTGAGTATATGAGGCAGTACTTCTGTTGAGGGGAGATTTGGCAAGAACATGGTTTAGGGTCCTCATTTATCCACTACTAAAATTGGAATATATATGTTATAGTATAGATGCTATATTATATATATGTTATAATGTATCTATATGTAAAATTGTACTACATAATATACACCAGAAGATGCGTTTAAAAAAAGATAAACTCGTTGCCATCGACTCAATTCCAACTCATAGCAAACCTATAGGACAGAGCAGAAATGTCCCTTAGGATTTCCAAGGAGCAGCTGATAGATTTGAACTGCCAACTTTTTGGTTAATAGCCATGCTCTTTAACCACTGCACCACCAGGGCTCCATAACCCATTGCCAACATGGTATAATTTGAATAAAAAGTAAAGTAATAAAGCATCAATATATAAATATAGCCAAATAGAACATCAGATTATAATTATAATCTTTGATTTACAGATGGAAAATTAAAACTTTAAAAGGTATATGATTTCCTCATGGATTCAAAACTAGCAGGAGTCTGAGTTTTTACCTGCCTCTTCTACCTCTGCCAGGTGTAATCACATGAACAGAAAATATAATGAACTACAATAGAGAAGTGAGCCTTTCTTTCTCTCTTATTCTTCACTGATTTTCTGCTTGAACTCAACATTTCTTTTTGGGAATTTTCATAACGTTTCCCATAGTCCAGAAAGTAAAACTTATTAATTTATTAAATAGTAAAGGAACTAAAGCTCACTGTAATAACACTTGAATCAGCAGCCAGCTCCATAATGGATTCCGTTTGGAAGTGCCTAGAATGAACATTGCCATTATCATCAAAACACATTTAGTAAGTTTGCATAGGCAATAAATCTACAGAGTGCTTGACCTCCAGGAGTGTACTGCCACTCAAATGTAAAGTGAGAACTTGATAAGAGTAAGCTTTTCGCACAGGGAATGAACTCCCTTTTAAGTTCCCCTTTTTTTACTTTCCCTCTATAGCAGAAAGCAAGGAATTGAATTTGTGATTTTTAGAACTTAAATTGTTAATTGGGAAGTTCTAAAAATCACAAATTCAATTCCTTGCTTTCTGCTATGGAGATAGGAATAGTGCTGCTCTTCTGTTACTAAGTGGTGAACTATGGGATAGAGTCAGTTCTCTATGATTCTCCTGTTTGATGTTATTAATAATATTACTAATAATACTATTACCTGTTAGAATGTAAGTGCAAGAAAGATCAAGAGATTTGGTCTGCATTTTGAACTACTGTATCCTAACACATAGTAGGTACTCAATACACGTTTGGCAATTAATGAATGAATTTATTGCAGCTTCTTATATAACAGACATAGTATTTTCTGATGTAATTCTCGTAATAAACCTGGATAGCATTATTGAAGCACAGTTATAGATGAACAAACAGGAGTTGGGGGAGTATAAATAACTTGCCCAAGTCCCCTGAAATAATCAGTTCAAGAAAGTATTTGATACCAAGTACGTCTTACTCCTGGAAACCCTGGTGGCATAGTGGTTAAGGGCTATGTCTGCTAACCCAAAGACTGGCAGTTTGAATTCATCAGTTGCTCCTTGGAAAACTCTATGGGACAGCTCTACTCTGTCCTACAGGGTTGCTATGAGTTGGAATTGGCTCAACGGCATAGGGTATAGAGGTATAGGCTAAGTCATTGTGCTTAGCCTCTGTTCTTCAATTCACACCCTTCTGCTTGCCTATCCACTGAGAAGTCCTGGCATCATTCATTCAGAAAATTTTCAGATCTTTCATTTCTTTTCATTTTTAAAGTCTATTCTCAGGTCTGGATCCTAAATATTTCTGTCTGAGCTATTATAGCAGGTCCTTTTGAAGACAGGTCTAGCAAAATGTAAAATAGGCGAAGTGTGTTTTTAACATTACTTTATCTCATCTTTTGACACCAAGCTTATCCCATCTCCTTGCACCCGATTCATGAATCCTACTTTATTTCCCACTTCCACATTTTTTTAGATTATCTAGCTTATTAACCCATATTGAAGCAATAAGTGTTTTTTTTTTTTTTTAATGGGTTAGTATGTTGCCTTTCCAGGTGTTATAATTGCATTTTAATGAGAATATTGTGAAGTTAATATATTAATCCTCTGCACTGCCTCTAATGATGAGATTTTTCATACGTTGGAAGATTTAACAGAAAATCCACTCAAGCTTACCCCCAGGAAGCCATTTCTCTGCACCTCTTCAAATTGTGTCTGTTTTCTCACACTTCTTGCCCTTCACAAAAAGGTTGAACTGGTGTCTTCTTCCTCTACCCATGTGCTAAAACTCCTGCTCTTTTGAGACCCATGTTTGCCCTTGTGCAAGTCTATCTTCTCAGCAGTCTATCCTCATTAAAAAGTCGGGCTCAAAGTTCTTCCTCTCATCCTCATTAAAAACTTGGGTTCAAAGTTTTTCCTCTACCTCCAGTCCTCTTATCATCCTTGTGCCTTTACTATCTGCACCATGATAATATGTTTGACACACTGGCCTCTTAGTTCCTTGATCTTCTTATTTTTGATGACTGTCTTCAATCTACCTTGAGTACTCACAATCCAGTGTCAAGCCTTAGAACTCAATAGAACTGGAATTAGGATGAGGCAAATAAGGCACTTGCTTTTTGTACAAACGTTTTAAGAGGCTGCTAAAAATCTCAATACTTAAGATAAATGATATTTTAAAGTAATATTTTTTAAAAAATGTAAACATTGTTACAAAGACCCCATAATAAACATTATACTGAATTTTTTAATAAGGGGGAGATCAGTAATTGAAGTTAAATGCAAAAAATTATATAAGATTGTCACACTTAGTCAAGAGGAATTTTCAAACATAACAGCTCTCCCAATTGAAAATGAGGTAAGCAAAAAAAGTAGATTTTGAAAATATCCTTGATGAGTTTGCTTCCATTAAAGCCAGGAAAGTAAAATTTAATAAATCCTGGGTTTGGCATAAATAAAATACTTAAGAAGGTGGTGTGTTTTGACCTCAAATTCTCATAAAAAGGTCAGACTTAATGGTCTACTGAGACTAGAGGGACCCAGAGGTCATGGTCCTCTGACCCTTAGTTAGCCCAAGACTGGAACCATTCCCGAAGCCAACTCTTCAGACAGGGATTGGACTGGGTGATAAGACAGAAAATACTGGTGAAGCGTGAGCTTCTTGGCTGTAGTAGACACATAAGACAATGTGGGCAACCTATCCAGAGGTGAGATGAGAAGACAGAGGGAGATAGGAGCTGGGTGAATGGGCATAGGGAATACAGGGTGGACAGGAGGAGTGTACTGTCTCATTAGGGGGAGAGCAGCTAGGAGTACATGGCAAGGTGTGCATAAGTTTTTGTGTGAGAGACTAACTTGGTTTGTAAACTTTGGCTTGAAGCACAATAAACTTAAAAAAAGGTGTGTTTCAATGTCAAACCCTACTGTCTTAGTCATATAGTGCTGCCGTAACAGAAATACCATAGATGGGTGATTTTAACAAACAGAAATTTGTATCCTTACACTTTAGGAGGCTACCCACTACCCACTGCTGTAAAGTAGATCCTGACGTGTTGCAACACTACAGGACAGAGTAGAACTGCCCCATAGGGTATCCAAGGCTATCAATTTTTTGGAAGCAGACTGACACACTTCTCTCTCACAGAGCAGCTGATAGGTTCAGAACTCTGACCTTTTGGTTAGTAGATGAGTTTGTTAAACACTGTGCCACCAGAGCTCCTTAGGAGGCTAGAAGTCCAAATTCAGAGTGCTGGCTGTAGGGAAAGGCTTTCTCTCTGTCAGCTCTGGAGGAAGGTCCTTGTCTCTTTTGACCTGCTCCCCTTGGGATATCTTCATGTGGCTTGGCATCTATCTTCCCCCAACTCTGCTTTCTTGCTTGCTTTTGTGATCTCTTTTATGTCTCAAAAGGGATTAATTTAAGACTCTCCCTATACTAATGCCAGTCATTAACATAACAAAGAAAACTCATTCCCAAGTGGGCTTATAACCACAGCTATAAGGGTAAAGATTTAGAATACATATTTTGGGGGAACAAAATTCAATCTGTAACAGCTACTTTTCAATTTTTCATTATTTTCTCAACTAATTTAATATTCTGAAAAATATAACTATTAAAAATCACATAAAATATGTATAAAGCATCTCACATATTTCTTTTGCCTTAATCTCCAAAAGGTTCCACAGGTCACTGTCTAATACCAATTTTAAGTGCTCCATCGTGTCAGTGTCATTTCTCACACCACTGTCTATTCCTGGAATAGTGAGATACACACATAAACACAAATACAACTTTGTTAGATTGGCACTGGGATTCTGTGCCCCTTTTTTGTTTGTTTGTTTGTTTTTCTAAGGCTGATTGCATCCTCCTCCCCATGTCGTAATATGGGTTAAAAACAAAAACCCGTTGCCTTTGAGCTGATTCTGACTCATAGTGACGCTGTAAGACAGAGTAGAACTGCCCCATAGAGTTTTCAAGGAGCGCCTGGTAGATTTGAACTGCCGACCTTTTGGTTATCAGCCATAGCACTTAACCACTGCACCACCAGGGTTTCCGTAATACGAGTTACTGCCTTTTAACTGTACATTTTATCTAAAAACCCGGAGAGTGTTGGAAGTCAACATAATCTCTGACTCCCAGTGGCATTAAGATTGCCAGCTACAAGAAATCTACTTCTGAGACTTTTGTGTGTCTTAAAATCCTGAGCAAGAAACTCTAAAAGATTCTTGGTTTATTTGATAAATTATTTAATGACACAAATTTTTCAGTCTTTCTTTAAGATTTGTTTGTTCAGGGTTTCCAGCATTTTAGGGGCTTCCTTGGAGTGGAATGATCCCAGTCAGACCTATTGTCCAAGTCTATTGTCTAAGCCTTTAACTTCAAACTTGGTCTGGAAATCCCCAAAACTCAACCCTGCACTGGAAAAATTACTGTAGTTCTTTTTGTATAAACTTCACTAATAATTCATTGTGACATAATCATCTACCCCAATCTCGGTGTCCCTGACATCTGCTTACTGGAATAAAACACTTTAAAATAAATTAATCACCCTAAGTGCTATTGGAATGGAAACCCTGGTGGAGAAGTGGCTAAGAGCTGCAGCTGTTAACTAAAAGGATGGCAGTTTGAATCCACCAGGCACTACTTGGAAACCCTATGGGGCAGTTCTACTCTGTCCTTTAGGGTCCCTAGGAGTTGGAATCAACTCGACGACAATGGGTTTTATGTGCTATTGGCGTAGTGGTTAAGTGTTTGGCTGCTAAGCAAAAGGTCAGCAGTCCAAATACACCAGCTGCTCCTTGAAAACTCTGTCCTATAGGGTTACTCTGAGTCCGAATCAACTCCATCGCAACGGGTTTTGCTTTTTTTTATTTCGGAAAAATAGATATATCTGTTCTTTTACAAATATGTGTGACATTTTGATTCTAGGGGGTTTTTATATTGCAAAAGTTTCCCATGAAAGTTCATAAATGAAATTTTTTATGACCATCAAGCAAGAGCGATTAAAAACAACAGATGATTGAATGGTTTATTGCACTTAAATATTGCTATCCTGTTATTATTCACAATAAAATTTTAGTGTATTTTCCAGTATATATATATATATATTTTTATGTGTGTATATGTATACAGAGAGAGAAAGAGAAAGAGAGAGTCTTGGTGGCACAGTGGTTAAAAGCTTAGCTGCTAACCAAAAGGTCGACAGTTGGTATCCACCATCTGCTCTTTGGAAGCCCTACGGGGCAGTTCTACTCTGTCCTATATAGTCACTATGAGTTGTAATCAACTCGAAGGCAACAGGCTTGGTTTAGTTATATCTATATATATATACATATAGATATAAAATACATACACATTATATATTCATATTCCAATATGAGATATATTTACACATACATGTATTTGCATCCTATATTGCTTTTATGTTGTGAAAAAGCTAATTTCAAATCTGCATTAAACTATGTTGAATACAAAGTCTGAGTGAAGAAGGTCTGGTGGACTTGTTTACAAAAATGTGGCCAGTGTCTTTTTTGGCTTTAAAATCTCAGGAAGGGCACTTCGAATGGCTTAGTGTTTGCATGTTTCAACACCAGAGCATAGCAATAGACTCTGGTATCCACTGTAAGATGTTCTTCAGCTACCAGAGCATCAAGTCTCTTCAGTAGGTCATTCTTTGGAAAGGAAATTACTTCCACAAATTCACCATCCCCAGGCTTTGGCTCTTTGTTGTCGTTTTTAGGTGTCGTCGCATCAGTTCTAACTCATAGCAACCCTATGCACAATAGAATGAAACATTGCCTGATCCTGTGCCATCCTTGTAATTGTTGCTATGTTTGCCCCATTGTTGCAGCCACTGTGTCAATCCATCTCATTGAGGGGCTTCTCCTTTTTCCTTGACCCCATACTTTACTAAGCATGATGTCTTTCTCCAGGAACTGATCCCTCCAGATAACATGTCCAAAGTATGTGAGATGCAGTCTCTCCATCCTTGCTTCTAAAGGGGCATTCTGGTCATACTTCTACCAAGACAGATTTGTTCATTCTTTTTGGCAGTGCATGGTATATTCAGTATTCTTTGCCAACACCACAGTTCAAAGACATCAGTTCTTCTTTGGTCTTCCTTATTCATTGTTTAGCTTTCACACGCATATGGAAAAAAAAAAAAAAGGCGATCGAAAATATCATGGCTTGGGTCAGGTGCACCTTAGTCTTCAAGGTGACATCTTCACTTTTCGACATTTTATAAAGGTCTTTTTGCAGCTGATTTGCCCAATGCAATGTGTCTTCTGATTTCTTGACTGCAGCTTCCATGGGTTGATTGTGAATCCAAGTAAAATGAAATCCTTGACAACCTCAATCTTTGCAGCTCAACATAGAGAAAGCAAAATACCCTCACAACTGAACCAATAAGCAACATCATGATAAACAGAGAAAAGATTGGGGCTTTGGCTTAGGTCTTACATTTTCATGATCATCCCCATTAATGATACTGCTATGATATGCACCGTACAATTTGACAAACCTGGATCCATACATACAACTGGAGAACATTCAACAATGTCACATTTATAACCAGTTCCTTCCTCAAGCTCTGGAAGAGCAGCTACTTCTGGGCTCTCATTATCGTCCATGAGGCCTGCAGAGAATTCTGTGCAGTAGCCACCCCTTGGTGATCTAAGCTGTTTCATCAGAACAGTACATTCATAATGAAGAATTCTTTGCAGCACTGGGATAATTGCCACACCACAGACAGACTGTCTTTTCCTGGTTGTACATTTCACAGTATCCCAGGTTCTAGTTTTACCAGTAGGATCCATGTAATTTTTTTTTTTTTCAAGCTTGATGCATTTTGCTTCTGAAATTAACTCCTCTAAAATAACAGACTGGTTGTTTGAGAAGAATCCATTGGTTCTTGGTTTTCCATTTTCAAACTAGTTAGTCTTTACAGTACTCAGGTAAGAAGTTCATGTCCGAGGTGTACATATACATGTAAAACGAAACCAAGCCTGTTGCCGTGGAGTCAATTCTGGCGTATAGCAACCCTATAGGACAGCATAGAACGTCCCCCTAGGGTTTCCAAGAAGCAGCTGGTGGATTCCAGCTGTTGACCTTTTGGTTAGCAGCAGAGCTCTTAACCACTCTGCCACCAGGGCTCCTTGTATATACATACATGCATGTATGTACATATATATGTGTGTGTATATATTTATAAAATATATATATATATATATAAACATTGTAAACAGTTTTGCACTTATGCCAAACTATCTAACTGTATATTGTTTCTACCTCAGCATGTACCTTTTAATTTTGGTATATCATGCCGAAAATCCCATGCTTTCTTCAATATAAGAATCGTTTTAAAATTACATTGCAACAATCAATTTTTACACGTTATTCTTTGAAACCACATTTCAAATCAGTCTGAGCCCTTCATGAAGAAAAAATAAACAAATACAATTGAATATAAAATTTCAATATGGAAATTAAAAAAAAAGATTCCTTGAGGCTTACTAAGATCTTCTTACTAATATTTGAGTTCTATTTTTTTTTATAGTTTAGTGTAATAATGGTACTTTATAACGTCTTTCATATTTTGTCTTCCAAATCTCTTTAATGAAAACAGAAAATAGTGTCAATAGATGATATACATGTAATATAAACATAACACACTTAACATACTCTATGTTCCATTTATATGAAGTTCTAAAAGAGCCAGAAAGAGTTTATGGTGAAGTAAATGAGAGTAGCAGTATGCCTCTGTGGATGAGGGGGATACTGACTGGGGAGAAGCACAAGAGAACTTTCTAAGATGATGGTGGTGCTTTGTCTTCCTGGAATAGTGTGTTACATATGTGTACATATTTGCCAAATCTGCTGAACTACAGTGTTTACGATCTATGTATTTCCCTGCATGTAAATTATATCACATTAGAGAATAATTAGAAAAACATAGGTGAAGATTATGTTCTACTGAATTTTTCTAGGTTTACAAAGTTAATTTTTTAATTAAAAAATAAATATATAATATGTTAGGTAGTGATATGTACTGCTAAAAACAGAGAGTAAGACTCGAGAGGATGGAAGTGGGCTATCTGAGATAGCATGACAAGGAAGGCTTCTTTGGGAAAGTGGCACCTCAGTAGAGATGGAACAAATGAGGCCTTGAGCCAGGCAGGTGTCTGGGACAAGGGTGTTTCAGGTAGAGGGAAATGCAAAGACCAGGTCGAGAAGAGAAAATGCTTACTGTGTTTATATTACAGGAAAATGGCTGAAACAAATTAAGTGAGAAAAAAAAAATAACAATGAGCTAAGTTTTGAATATATATTTTTAAATGCAATTCAGTATCTTATGAACCAAAGTGTAAGAGATTAGCTATCTCCCTATTAAATATAATTTAGCTTTCTAAATGGCAAGAGGCTCTATAAGTGTACTTAAGTGTACGCAACGGATAATTTTAACTGCATAGAATCATTCAAAGCCATTACAGCAGATGCTAGAAACTTTACTGAATGAAGGTTTCTCTTTCTGTGAAGGAAATAACACAGCAGGCAGTCCTTCCATGATATAACTCTGTAACTTCTTCACCTTCCACTGGTTGCCTCTTGACATCTTAATGAAATCACTTAGATGTCTTGATCCATTTTGACTTTCTTATTGCTGCCTCAAGAAATATATTATAGGTAGTGATGAAAATCTTTTTAGGGTCATTAGAAAATTCTGCAGACAACAATAAAGCAGTTTGAACATTATAATGCTTGATTATAGAACGCAGAGTCCTTGATTATTACAACAGATACAAAAGTTATGCTACTTGATTACAGGAGTTTTTTTTTGCCTTGCCATCTGTCCTAGTTATTTAGTGCTGCTATAACAAAAATACCAAAAATGGGTGGCTTTAACAAGCAGAAAAATATTTTTTCACAGTTTAGGAGACTTCTTGTTGTTGTTAGGTGCCCTCAAGTCCATTCTGACTCATAGCAACCTGTTAGGACACAGTAGAACTGCCACATAGGGTTTCCGAGGAAAGGCTGGTAGATTTGAACTGCAGGCCTTTTGGTTAGCAGCAAAGTTCTTAACCACTATGCCACCAAGGCTCCATTTGGGTGACCAGAAGTCAGAAATCAGAGTGCCGGCTCTAGTGGAAGGCTTCCTCTCTGTATGGGCTCTAGAGGAAGGTCCTTGTCTCTTTGAGCTTCTGCTTCTGGCAGTTTTCACATGGCTTGGCATTTCTCATCTCTGCTCTGCTCCCTTGTATAATCTCTTTTATGTCTTAAAAGGGACTGACTCAAGATACACCATACACTTATCCCACCTTATTAACATAGCAAAAAAAACTCATTCCCAAATGGGATTATTACCACAGGCATGTTAGCATTTACAATGTATATTTTTGTGGGACATAATTCAACCCTTGACACCATTTAAGAAGATAAATCACCATTTGGTTTCATGACACAATAAAAAAAAAGGCCACATCATAATAGTTTGGAAGGATGAAAAGCATTCATACAAAAAATGTTCAGTGGAAACTTAAACTATATTTCTTTCTCAAATTTTTTATTAAAAACAATTATTTCTTTCTCAAAAGTATTCATTTTAGTAAAATCAATTATGTCACAAATTACACAGTCCGTATCTAAATCATCACAACCCACTTTATTTATGCACAAGAAATTATGTAGATGTTTCTGATCAATGTACCTATTCAGGAATAATTGACTCAAAATGCAGGATCTTAAGTATTCACTTCCATGTGCTTTGACAATTGCATACACGTAACTGCTACCTCACAAAAGATATAAAACAGTTTTAGCATTCCAGAGAGTATCATCATGTCCGTTCCCAACCAATTTTCTCACTCGTAGTTATTACCACCACCACCGTTATCATCGTAAGAAGCTCTGGTGGCACAGTGGTTAAGCACTCAGCTGCTAAACAAAAGGTCAGCAATTCGATCCCACCATCTGCTCCATGGGAGAAAGATGTGGCAGCCTGCTTCCATAAAGATTTCAGCCTAGGAAACCCTATGGAGCCGTCCTACTCTGTCCTATGTGGTTGCTATGAGTCAAAATCAACTAGAGGACGATGATTATTATCACAATCATTCAGAAATCTTCTATACAACTAGGTTGATATGCAGTTTCTAGTTGATCCCACTTTTACAACCTACAGACGTAGTGCTACAGCTGCTCCCTAGAGAGACCAGCTGGCTCTTCAGGTCAAGTCACAATCTGTAGGAAAATCAAGGGTGCAGAGGATGATCATATCTTTATAAATCTAGAAATGTGATTTTTATCTGCATAATGTAAGAGGTGATTGGACTTCCCCCTTCAGAGGAAGGGATCAGAAGAGCAAAACTCACCAAAGATTGGTCCATGTGACAAAATGCCAATTTGTTGATTTACCATAAGGAACATAACTGATAGAGGATTGGAATGTTTGAACCAATTAGGTTATACATTTTCTCATTGCAAGAACATAGAAATGAGAATCCAAATTTTATCCAAGTATTGCAAGTAGAATCAGAGTGAGTGAAACTCATTTAATACTGATGTTTCAGGCTTATCAAATTTTGCTAGCCCAATAACCCACTAGTGTTATAGGACAGAAAGTAACATTCTTTCTCTTAAGTTTTCTTTATTCAAGTGTATGACATTTATGATAATACAGAATGTCTGCATTCTTTGAAAATATAACAATAAAATGACACTTATAATAATATATACACAAATAATTATTTGTATATCATTTACTTTCTACTTGTTCTGTGTTAAGGACTTCTCATGCGTTTTTAACCTGATCTTCATGGCAACCCAAAAAGATAAAATTGTGTTCCCATTCTATTGATAAGGTAAACCCATTGCTGTCAAGTTGATTCCAACTCATGGCAACCTTAGGCGTTACAGAATAGAACTGCTCCATAGGGTTTTCTTGGCTGTAATCTTTGTGGAAGGAAATTGCTAGAACTTTCTTTCTAGCCTCCACTGGATGGGTTCAAACCGCCAAACTTTGGGTTAGTAGTTGAGCACAAACTGGTTGCAGCATCTAGGGACCCTATTGATGAAGTAACTAAGGCAAAATTAATCAATTTTGCCCTAAGATGTACTGATGTACTGAATACTCATCTTTCCAGGTTGTACTGGCACCTTTCTCACTAAAAAAAAAGTTTTTCCTCCTTAATTGGCCACCTAATTCACACTCTGAGTTACATTCTCAGTGTGCAAGTAGATAGGTAAACACAGATGGTAGGTTAGATTCCAGCTTTATTGCTTTTTTTTTTTTTTAATTAATTACTGGAAACTAGCCTTTGCTATCATTCCTGCCAGAACATTTAAATTACTCTAAAGGTAGAGACAGAAACAGCTTGCAAAAGACTGTCTTCTGATATTTTCACAATGGCAAAATTTAATACCATTCTGTCAATGTAAACGGGGCAGATTAACCAGTAAGCAGGGTACACAAGGGTTTACATTAAGCAAGGTATGCACCGGCTTACTTGTATTTACCTACCAATCTGTAGTGCATGATTTCACATGAGTTTCATCAAAGATGTGGTAAAAAAAAAAAATAATTGTGTACCACAGACTAGTACATAAGCACAAGTAACCCTTGTGTACCTTACTTATTGAGTAATCCAGCCCTGATAATGGTTATGCCGATTTTAATCCCTACTTAGTCAAAATTCAAAACCAAACCAAGTGCCGTCGAGTCGATTTGGACTCGTAGCAACCCTGTAGGACAGAGTAGAACTGCCCCATAGAGTTTCCAAGGAGCACCTGGTGGATTCAAACTGCTTACCCTTTGGTTAGCAGCCGTAGCACTTAACCACTATGCCACCAGGGTTTCCCCCTACTTAGTCAGAGCTCTGAATTCTCTCAGAGAGGTAAAGCAAGGCTTCACTTTTACCTTGAATTGGGTATCCTAGTTCTTTCATATTTAAATACATAACTCAGTTTAGCATCTGCTTGGATGTTCAGCATCTGTTTCTGATATATAACCATTTGGAATAAATTGTTGTTGTTGTTGTTGTTAGGTGCCATAGAGTCGGTTCTGACTAATACCGACCCTATTCACAACAGAACGAAACACTGACTCTTCCTGCGCCATCCTTACAATCGTTGTTATGCTTGAGCTCATTGTTGCAGCCACTGTGTCAATCCACCTCGTTGAGGGTCTTCCTCTTTTCCACGGACCCTGTACTCTGCCAAGCATGATGTCCGTCTCCAGGGACTGATCCCTCCTGACAACTTGTCCAAAGTATGTAAGATGCAGTCTCACCATCCTTGCTTCTAAGGAGCATTCTGGTTGTGCTTCCTCTAAGACAGATTTGTTCGTTCTTTTGGCAGTCCATGGTATATTCAATATTTTCTCCAACGCCACAATTCAAAGGCGTCAACTCTTCTTCGGTCTTCCTTATTCATTGTCCAGCTTTCACATGCATATGATGTGATTGAAAATACCATGGACTGGGTCAGGCACACCTTAGTCTTCAGGGTGACATCTTTGCTCTTCAACACTTTAAAGAGGTCCTTTGCAGTAGATTTGCCCAATGCAATGCATCTATTGATTTCTTGACTGCTGCTTCCATGGCTGTTGATTGTGGATCCAAGTAAAATGAAATCCTTGACACCTTCAATCTTTTCTCCATTTATCATGATGTTGCTCATTGGTCCAGTTGTGAGGATTTTTGTTTTCTTTATGTTGAGATGTAATCCATACTGAAGGCTGTGGTCTTTGATCTTCATTAGTAAGTGCTTCAAGTCCTCTTCACTTTCAGCAAGCAAGGTTGTGTCATCTGCATAACACAGATTGTTAATGAGTCTTCCTCCAATCCTGATGTCCCGTTCTTCTTCATATAGTCCAGCTTCTCGGATTATTTGTTCAGTATACAGATTAAATGGGTATGGTGAAAGAATACAACCCTGACACACACCTTTCCTGACTTTAAACCAATCACTATCCCCTTGTTCGGTCTGAACAACTGCCTCTTGATCTATGTAAAGGTTTCTCATATGCACAATTAAGTGTTCTGGAATTCCCATTCTTCGCAGTGTTATTCATAGTTTGTTATGATCCACACAGTCGAATGCATTTGCATAGTCAATAAAACACAGGTAAACATCCTTCTGGTATTCTCTGCTTTCACCCAGGATCCATCTGACATCACCAGTGATATCCCTGGTTCCATGTTCTCTTCTGAGACCAGCCTGAATTTCTGGCAGTTCCCTGTCAATATACTGCTGCAGCCGTTTTTGAGTGATCTTCAGCAGGATTTTGCTTGCATGTGATATTAATGATATTGTTCTATAATTTCCACATTCGGTTGGATCACCTTTCTTGGAAATAGGCATAAATATGGATCTCTTCCAATCAGTTGGCCAGGAAGCTGTCTTCCATATTTCTTGGCATAGACGAGTGAGCACCTCCAGCGCTGCATCTGTTTATTGAAACATCTCAATTGATATTCCATCAATTACTGGAGCCTTGTTTTTCGCCAATGCCTTCAGAACAGCTTCGACTTCTTCCTTCAGTACCGTTGATTCCTGATCATATGCCACCTCTTGAAATTGTTGAATATTGACTAATTCTTTTTGGCATAATGACTCTGTATTCCTTCCATTTTCTTTTGATGCTTCCTGCATCATTTAATATTTTCTCCATGGAATCCTTCACTATTGCAACTCAAGGCTTGAATTTTTTCTTCAATTCTTTCAGCTTGAGAAACATGAAGCATGTTCTTCCCTTTTGGTTTTCCACCTCCAGCTCTTTGCACATGTCATTATAATACTTTATTTTGTCTTCTCAAGAGGCCCTTTGAAATCTTCTGTTCAGATCTTTTACTTCATCAATTCTTCCTTTTTCTTTCGCTGGTCGACGCTCAAGAGCAAGTTTCAGAGTCTCCTCCAACATCCATCTTGGTCTTTTCTTTCTTTCCTGTCTTTTCAGTGACCTCTTGCTTTCTTCATGGATGATGTCCTTGATGTCATTCCACAACTCATCTGGTCTTCAGTCACTAACGTTCAATACCTCAAATCTATTCTTGAGATGGTCTCTAAATTCCGGTGGGATATACTCAAGGTCATATTTTGGCTCTTGTGGACTTGCTCTGATTTCTTCAGTTTCAGCTTGAACTTGCATATGAGCAATTGACGGTCTATTCCACAATCAGCCCCGGGCCTTGTTCTGACTGATGATATTGAGCTTTTCCATCGTCTCTTTCCACAGATGTAGTCAATTTGATTTCTGTGTGTTCCATCTGGTGAGGTCCATGTGTACAGTCACTGTTTATGTTGGTGAAAGAAGGTATTTGCAATGAAGAAGTCGTTGGTCTTGCAAAATTCTATCATTTGATATCTGGCATTGTTTCTATCACCAAGGCCATATTTTCCAACTACTGATCCTTCTTCGTTTCCAACTTTCGAGTTCCAATCACAGGTAATTATCAATGCATCTTGATTGCATGTTTGATCAATTTCAGACTGAAGCAGCTGATAAAAATCTTCTATTTCTTCATCTTTGGCCCTAGTGGTTGGTGCGTAAATTTGAATAATAGTCATATTAACTGGTCTTCCTTGTAGGCATATGGATATTATCCTATCACTGACAGCGTTGTACTTCAGGATAGATCTTGAAATGTTCTTATTGAGGATGAATGCAACACCATTCCTCTTCGAGTTGTCATTCCCAGAATAGTAGACTATATGATTGTCCATTTCAAAATGGCCAATACCAGTCCATTTCAGCCCACTAATGCCTAAGATATTGATATTTATATGTTCCATTTCATTTTTGACGATTTCCAATTTCCCTAGTTTCATACTTCGTACATTCCAGGTTCCGATTATTAATGGATGTTTGCAGCGGTTTCTTTAAGATTTTGGTGATATTTTTGATGTACTTGATAATTTGTGGGAAAGAAAAGTCATGAACATATAGAACTTGCCAGGAGTTTTTATTGTCAGTGAGTCAGCAATATCTAATTTAGTAGTAGGTAAAATTCTTAAAGAGCTCTGTAATTCCTCTGTCATTTATTCTGTGTTTTTGAGTCCAAGCTGATTAGTCTCTGGGGATTTTTTGAGTTTTGTTTTGCTTCCATTTTTTTTTTTTTTTCCTGTGAAGTAACCAGGAGAACATTTGTTTTCCCCTCAGAATTGACCAGAGGAACAAAGTCTATTGCATATTTAATTTCTCAGGTGATGGTTGTTTTTAAAAAAGCATTGTTGCTATGGCCAGGTTGTGTTGCTTTCCCTATTACTACAAAACACAGAACCAGAACAGGAGTGGATCCTGTAGCCACCACATTATGAAGCCTGGAAGTGGAGCCCCAGTTTGGCAGATCCACTCCCTTGCTGGGGCAAGCTGATGCTGTCTTGTCAACAGTACTGCTAAAAGAGCTATATTCCCCTGATGCAATGGTCTTGCCACAATTTGTACAGAATTTGAGTTTGAGTCTTTGTGCTGTATACTATATATTTAACCTGTTACTCATTTGCCCACTGAGCAGATAACTTGGACTCCTCTTTACCAGGTAGCTCCCTGTCTCATTGGTTTAAATAGCTTCTTTGCCTGAAACAAAGCACTGTGGTTTTAGAAGAATTGCATTTGGATATTTCGTCCATGATACCTGGCAAACCAGATGCTACTGAACTTACACATTCAAATCTATGGTTTTGTTCTGTTTGTAGTACAAACCCACGAAGTTAAAGTGCTATAAAAGCAAAGTACCCCCAGGCCAGTGGTCTTGGATCACAGGTCCACTGTCATATGTTCATGATGGGCTCAGCCTTAAGTTAGTGGTATTAACAGCAACTGACACTACTTCTAAGCCTAGGAAATAATATGGACTTAGAAGTTTACATTTGAAAAAAAAGTACCAGCCGTGAAAAGGGGTCAGAATAGTATCCAAAATGCAAATTGTTCTAAAATTCTATTTGATAGCATTTTTGTTTCATATATTTTATCAATTTTGACAGTCAAACAAATACTCTTAAGAACAAGGGTTAGTTTCTAAGCCAACTGATACTTAATTCATTAAACTTTTCTCTCTGATACAGAAGGAAATTAATAAATAATAATTTGCTGTGTTGTTTCCTAAAAGCCTGGGTCCATAAACTTTAGGCTTCAAAGTATCATTTTTTGGCAATACATACAGCTACAGAGAGAGACTGCATATAATATTGGGCCATCTGGACTAAAACTACTGAACAAAAAGACCCTATTTTGCATTTTTCAATTTTTGGACCTAGACTCGTTAAGCTACTACATATGGATGTATGTGTGTGTGTATATATATATATATAAAGTATGTTGTGAAACCAAGATCCTCATACATGATTTAAAAAAATTTTTTTGGTAAATTTTCCTAGATCTTTGTCGTGTAAGAGATATGTTGGTCTGTATCATATGGCCTTACACACCATGAGAGCCTTTTCGTAAAAATAAGCATTGGCTCCATAAAGCATGATATTTTATATTCCCTTCAAATTTCTTGCCACCCAATATTGAATTGCTGAACTCTATTCTAACAAATCTCCTCAAACCCTTATAGTCCTTACAAGATTCACTGAGATTATATAATCCTTGTGTGGTACAATAAGCAATTACTATCAAAAAGATTTCTTGAGAAGCAAAGAGTTAATGTTTCTTCCAGGAAAAGGGATCACTGAGCAAGGATTGACAAATATTTTGGTAACAAATATCAAGCAATTTAATTATATAATTTTATATATAACGCTCTGCATAAAACGAATAAACAGTGGCTTTTTTTTTCAACTTAAATTAGGGGTGTTTTTAGACATATGACAAAACCAAGAAAGAGTGAAATAAAATCAGTTTTGAATAGATACTTTTCTTCCACCCATTACCTTTACTGAAGTTACCACCTTAATTGGTGATTGGGTGCCTGTATCTGCTCATTGGTACGTATATCTGGGACACAAAACAAAATAGGTGGCCATGAACTTGATTCTACCTGTATAGTTTCTTTCTTTATTTAAGCCAGATATCTCTGCTTAGCTAAAGCAGTCTTTCTCACCAGATGTTTTCTTTCTTTTTGATAAGAATTATAGAACCTTTTTGGCTTGTACCAGCCTTATTGGCTTTTGAGGTTTCATCATTGTTAGCTTGCCTTCTACAATTAACTTTTATAGATAACTGTTTTCAAATTGCAAGCCCTCCCTTGGAAAATCCCTTTCATGGCCTTTTTAAAAAATGATGTTATTAAAATTGCAGTAGATATTATGAAAATAAACTTCCTGGTGGCTTGATCTGTTATGAGTGTTCTCAATATTCTCTGGGTTATTTCCATAACAAGACATGGTGAACAGCTAAAACAGGTATGTTGGAATTTGTTAAAATTCTAAGCATCTTTTTATTTTTTCTTAAAATTTGACTCCACACTTTATTTTCACAGGCTATTTTCTTTTATCTTCTTACTTTGACTGTTGCTTTAAGTTCATTTACTGTGCTTATATTATCAGGACTTCTAAACCAGCGAGGAAGAAAAAGATTCCTGTAGTTGCTTATTCAAAATCATTATACAGAAGATAATGAATTTAGAGATTTTCCAGTACAATTACCAATTGGCAAGAACACATAAGTAACCCATCTAATGGATTTAACAAATGCTCATATGAATCACTTAAAATAAATAAATAAATAACACCATTGCTTATTTGGGGGGTTAAAAGAGCAGAGTTAATTTTTTCTTTTTTAATTAAAAATAAGATGTGTTAAAATTTTTTTTATTTAGTGTGCAGGATCTATTCTTTCTAGCAATCAGTTAAAGCCTTCTTCCACAGCATAAAAGAGTGAAAACTGTAAAGCAAGCAGCTGTTTCTATTTAGGCTGCTGGAAAATATATATAAGCAACACTTTCACACATGATTGGTGAAAATTAAATATGGGAGGTACAGGGCAATTGATTACTTTTGTGTTGACTTTCTAGCCATGGTCTTGTAACTTCCACCCAGGTGATTGGGCAGGGCCGTGAAGGGGTAATTGTGGCCCACCAAGTGAATTGGTCAGTTTTGCCTTAAAAGAGAGGCAATTTCACAAGAGAGGAGAATTGTACCACCACCAAGGAAGAACAGCCAGGAGAAGCTGAGAAGCTCCTGGAAGCAGGAAACTGAGAGAGAGAGAGAAAGAGGGAGAGAAAGGGAAAGAGAGAGAGTGATATTGAGCAAGCTGTAACCCTGAAGAAGGTGAGAAGTAGTGGCAGGAAAGACCCGGCATCAGAAACCTGGCAGCAGGAGATAGTGCAGTGGGCTTCCTGGCCCATGGAGAGAGAAAGCTGAATGCCTTTGGGAAGAGGCCTAGGCCCAGGGAGATGCATGCCTATAAGCATGGTTGGGAAGAGGCTGTCCTGATGGAAAAACTGTGTCTTGAGTATTCTTGAGCCTGAATTGTAACTGTTATTTCCCTAATAAACCCCATAATCATAAGTATGGTCTCTGAGTTCTGTATGGCCATTGCAAAGAATTTTCAAACCCAGCAGAGAAGTAGAGTGCTGTGCAATTGATGGTTGGTGTCAGAATTAGTAAAGATGGTGGAGAGAGGAGGCTTGTCTGGCCTCCACCTCATAGGAGTCAGTCTTGCATTGTTGATCTTGGCTCTCCTTCACCCTTGTGGAGTTGAAGGAAGTCAGACAATTTGAAAGTTCTTAGCAAAATTTTGTATCTGTGTATTAATATAAAGAGCCTATTTCTAAGCATCTTTATTACATAGATGCTTATATATAGTCACAAAGTATTCTACATAAAAGATATTCCTTGCAGCATTGTTTTAATGAATAATTAGAAACAACTTCAATGTTTATAGAATTGTTCAATATTATGCAATGTGGTGCAAGGATTTTAAACAATTAGCTTCATATATTTGCATTTTGCAATGTTTCATCCAAAGCATTCTCAAATAGTCTCACTTTTAGAAATCCTCATCTAAGCCAAGGAACAAAAACAACATTAATCATACTTAAGAATTTGGAGAGGATATTATTATAATAATTTGAGTGTTTTCTCATGGAGATTAATCCTCAGATCCTCATGTACAAAAATATCCTTTATGAGCAGACATTATGACTCTTCTTAGAGAAACTAAACCAGAGGCCAAGAGAAGGTCACTTCATACACAGGGTCATGTGATGAATCAGTCCACATTTTAAAAGCCCCAAGGCTACCAATTTCCAACTGGAATGCACTATAATATACTAGTGTAAAGGCAACAAATTGGGCCACAAAACTGGGTTTTTTTTTTCTCTCAACAGACATTTTAACATAAATAAGGGAATAAATGCAACATTTTGCAGGGTTTTTGACAACTCTTTACTTGTGAAATAAATTTACATTGCCATGGGATGAGGGAGTCAAGAACATTTTTCACTCTGAGATGAATTAAAGTGTGGAATAAACTTATTGTGGCAAGGGATTAATTCTCATTTAAACCAATCATCTCTAAAGAAGGAAATTGACTCTGTCCAAAGCATACTTGTAGTTTTTTTTTTTTTTTTCCAAGAAGAAGTTATTATTGAAATACGCACATCTAAAAGAGTACTTTTCATTTGTGGCCTTGGACGATGTTCATTGTGGGACTAACTCCACATTTGTTAGAAAACTGTAGGCTGTTGGCAGAAAAAAAAAAAAACTATTAAATCTTATATTTCATTTCCTTAAAGAGATTCAGAATATATGGTCCGGGTAATTCATCTTCAAAGCCATAATCAGAACACATAAACAAACACATATTCAGTGCCTTGTACTAGGCATTTTAAGAACCAAGATCTGCTTTTTCTGAAGATGCATCATTGAATTTTTACTGGATATTTTGGAAACTTACTTCTGCAGGCAGTTTCATTTATACAGAGGTTGTTGCTTCATCTGGGCTTCACAGTATATTAATATCAATAACAAGATTAATAGCTACTGTTGAGAGGGTACCTACTAGGAGTTTTAAATACATTATCTTTTTGCCTCACAGGAGCATTACAAAGTAATAGGACCATAAATGAGTACTTAGGCTATGTCAGGTCCCATCCTAAGCCTATCTGTGTACATATTTTAATTTTCATGGGCACTCTGTTTTGTAGATATTATCCACAATTTACAGAAAAGAAAACTGAGAATAGGAAGTCTTTAAGTGCCTTCGCCAAGGTTTCACGGCTACTTAGAGGTAAAGTCAGGGAGGACCCAGGCTCCTCTGGTAAAAAAAACCATTGTTATTTTATGACCACCAAAATCAACCTCATCTCTGATTCTTACCTGAGTTGAGTATCTAGATGGTAAAAGTGAGGGGAAAAATAAAAGAACTAAGTAAGCAGATAGAAACAGGGGGAGTTTGTATAAAATAGCCTATGAAAAAATTTATTATAAAATAAAAGTGTAGGGTTAATCTTAGGAAATATGTGTAGAAGAGGCAAATATAGTTTTGGTGAGTAATATATATAGATTATCCTTCTTCACATTTTTACACAACAGTAAATAATGGAAAATACCCAAGTAGTAGCAGTAGTAGTAACCACAACTATTTATTAAGACTTTAATCTGAGGCAAATATTATGCTAAGCAAATCTAAACGTATTGGAATTTACTGCAATATTGATAAACATCATCCTCACAAATACTTACCAATGTCTAGAAAGGGGGATTCAGAAGCGAGATACTTATACTTATGGGCTTAGGGATTGGACTTAATTGTTTCAAGCCAGGCATTAAAGGCAAAGAACGAATTGGGACTGGACAGAGTTCATGATTCAATAATTTATGATTGGTGAACACAGTGAGGTGAAGGTCTTGAAGAAAGTCTTGATAAGTAAATTGTCATTCGATAAGTATGCTATTTACTCAGATGAGCAGACTGTCGTCTCTAACATATTGGTTTATAGAAATTTCCTGAAGCAAATAGTAAAGAATTTATTGCTTTATGATCTTATCTTTTCAGGGCAAAAATTTCCTTATACAAACAAAACAAAAGAAGTTATGTTGACATAGATGCTCTCATTTTTCACACATCTTTTGTGGTCATTCTTCAGTCTATGCTGGAAGACACAACAATTATAATCCAGATAAATGTTCAGTGAAGATCCATACCACACTATGTGAAGGTTCATGATTACATACCAGGTTTTGGGTGATGGTAATTTCAATCACCATGTACAGCAGGCTCCGCTCTTTTGCTGGCTGACCATTTATTGAATGATTTGTGGGACAGTGGCTATGCAGCAACGTCCAAATTATAGAGATCACATGTTTCAAAAATAAAACCGCATACAAATACTAACAGGATTATGATCAGAGGTTTTTTGTTTTTAATTTTTATTACACTTTTAAGCCTGGAGCCAAGAGTGCCCAAATCAAATTAGGAAATAAAATAGAACCCATCTCCGAATCAAAAAGCTTAAAGATTCAGACGTGGAGATATTAGCTAAATTAACTAATGCTATGACTCATTCTTTTATTTTTCATATCTTCTTAGTAACATTAAATATCTCAGAATGATCTACTGAGATATGAGTAGAACTTTCTTCCCCTAAAAAGCTTCTTATACCATTTCGAGAGGCTGATATAATCTCTGGGGCTGCTATTTAAGGCACCACTTATGACCTTCTCAAATGATGAATTCTATCGTCTACTGAAAATCTCTGAAGCATACTACGGCGGGAAAACAGAAGAAAGTTATCCAGAATTCCCCTTGAGAAGTTTAAGTTAAGGCCTCAATTTTTTCTTTCTTCAATCAAATTATCAATTGATCTTTTTTCCTAGGAAGGGGGCAATTAATGTACCATTATGGACTTTGAGTACTACTAGGTACTATTCTGAAAACAGTCATCAGTTTACCAAGATAACAAGTTCTTGTCCAATTTGCTGCTCATAGCTACAATTTATTGTTCAGTCTTGGTGTCATTCAGAGCTAATTAGGTGACATGCTAGAGAATATAAGGTAGAAATACCAGAAGATTAAGTACTGTAAAATCTGGAAACTAGTGACAAGTATTAAAAAAAAAAAAAAAAAATCTGCTTCCTGTTCCCTTTCTGAGCCTTACATCTGTAAAAGTTTAGTTACATAATCTAGCTCTTTCAAATGGTTCCTGAGTATTTTTTTCACTGAAAGTAGAAAGCTCACCCTCTAGGTATGCCATGATACGGAGTTTTAGAGATTTAGTTAATTAGCTTGTTGTTCTGTCTACCATATAAAAAGGCAATTAAATTTTGGGTTTAATTTGCTGATAAAACAACAAAATGTTTCATCATAGTAAGAATATCACAGAAGAAGCTAGTTGGTACTCAGTGGAAAATTCTTGAAAAACTAAGAGTAGATTTTATTTTATAGTTGAGTGAAATCATGACCAAATTGAAGCCAGGTATTGAAATCATACAAAAGAATGACTAAGGACACAGAAGATAATACAAACATGGGGACCTTGAAAGTATCCTAGCTTATAAATAACAAGTGTCCATTAATAAACAAAACCTGTGAGGGAGAAAAATTAATAGGAAAATTAAGAAAACAACCATGCAGATTAAATCATGACAATCTGTTGCTTTAGTCATATAGGCTACACTCCCTTGGTCTTGGGTGGAAACTGTCTATGTCAGCCACATCCTTGATACAAAGCTCGTAGACAAAAGCTATCCCCTTCCAAAGACCACCAACTTCTGAAGAATTCTTGAGAATCCGTAGTCTAAAATCTCCTAATATGATGGCTGTCCGGATGTCAGAGAGCAAAGACTTGTACTTTCCCAGCTAGAAGGTTTGGATCCAGGGTTTTATACATTGAAATTTAACTGCTTTGATACTGATCAAATATACATTATAGAGTGATTTTTATGATTTTTTTTTTTTTCTTTAGGGTCTTTTCCAGGATATGAAGTCTCTGTGTTTTAGACCATGTAGAGGCTGCTTAGGAGAAAATGAAGAAAAGGCAGCTTGTATCTTGGTGCTAATACATTGAGTATACTGCTTGTGTCCCTTGTAGTACATTGTCATGTGTGCTTTATAAGGTTGCTGTTGTTGTTGTTGTTAGGTGCCATCCAGTCGGTTCCAGCACACAGTGACCCTATGCACAACAGAACGAAACACTGCCCGGCCCTGCACCATCCTTACAATTGTTGTTATGCTTGAGCTCATTGTTGCAGCCACTGTGTCAATCCACCTCGTTGAGGATCTTCTTCTTTTCCACTGACCTGTACTCTGCCAAGCATGATGTCCTTCTCCAAGGACTGATCCCTCCTGACAACATGTCTAAGTATGTAAGGTGCAGTCTCACCATCCTTGCTTCTAAGGAGCATTCTGGTTGTGCTTCTTCTAAGACAGATTTGTTCGTTCTTTTGGCAATCCCTGGTATATTCAATATTCTTTGCCAACACCACAATTCAAAGGCATCAACTCTTCTTCGGTCTTCTTTATTCGTTGTCCAGCTTTCACATTCATATGATGTGATTGAAAATACCATGGACTGGGTCAGGCACACCTTAGTCTTCAGGGTGACATCTTTGCTCTTCAACACTTTGAAGAGGTCCTTTGCAGCAGATTTGCCCAGTGCAATGTGTCTTTTGATTTCTTGACTGCTGCTTCCATGGCTGTTTTGTGGATCCAAATAAAATGAAATCCTTGACAACTCTAATCTTTTCTCCATTTATCATGATGTTGCTCATTGGTCCAGTTGTGAGGATTTTTGTTTTCTTTATGTTGAGATGTAATCCATACTGAAGGCTGTGGTCTTTGATCTTCATTAGTAAGTGCTTCAAGTCCTCTTCACTTTCAGCAAGTAAGGTTGTGTCATCTGCATAACGCAGGTTTTTAATGAGTCTTCCTCCAATCCTCATGCCCTGTTCTTCTTCACAGAGTCCAGCTTCTCATATTATTTGTTCAGCATACAGATTAAATAGGTATGGTGAAAGAATACAACCCTGATGCACATCTTTCCTGACTTTAAACCAATCACTATCCCCTTGTTCTGTCTGAACAACTGCCTCTTGATCTATGTAAAGGTTCCTCATGTGCACAATTAAGTGTTCTGGAATTCCCATTCTTCGCAGTGTTATCCATAGTTTGTTATGATCCACACAGTTGAATGCCTTTGCATAATCAATAAAACACAGGTAAACATCCTTCTGGTATTCTCTGCTTTCACCCAGGATCCATCTGACATCAGCAATGATATCCCTGGTTCCATGTCCTCTTCTGAAACCATCCTGAATTTCTGGCAGTTCCCCGTCGATATACCGCTGCAGCTGCTTTTGAATGATCCTGAGCAAAATTTTGCTTGTGTGTGATATTAATGATATTGTTCCATAATTTCCACATTCGGTTGGATCACCTTTCTTGGGAATAGGCACAAGTATGGATCTCTTCCAATCAGTTGGCCAGGAAGCTGTCTTCCATATTTCTTGGCATAGATAAGTGAGCACCTCCAGCAATGCATCTGTTTGTAGAAACATCTCAATTGATATCCCATCAATTCCTGGAGCCTTGTTCTGAAGAAAGCAAGAGGTCACTGATAAGACAGGAAGGAAAGAAAAGACCAAGATGGATGTCAGAAGAGACTCTGAAACTTGCTCTTGAGCGTCGACCAGCAAAAGAAAAAGGAAGAGTTGATGAAGTAAAAGAACTGAACAGAAGATTTCAAAGGGCCTCTTGAGAAGACAAAATAAAGTATTATAATGACATGTGCAAAGAGATGGAGATGGAAAACCGAAAGGGAAGAACATGCTCAGCGTTTCTCAAGCTGAAAGAACTGAAGAAAAAATTCAAGCCTCGAGTTGCAATAGTGAAGGATTCCATGGAGAAAATATTAAATGATGCAGGAAGCATCAAAAGAAGATGGAAGGAATACACAGAGTCATTATACCAAAAAGAATTAGTCGATATTCAACCATTTCAAGAGGTGGCTTTATAAGGTAGAATCCAAAATTGGAGGAGAGATTCTCTACTTCATACGGGAATTGTAACAAGTGCATATGGTGACCTCATGGGCATTAGAGCCAGGGGTGATGCTCTTGACCATGAATGACAAAGAGTGCTCAGCCATTTTTTCAGAATTTGTGTTTTAAAATTCCATTGATTCTCTCTACTATTCCTGAGGATTGAGAAGATGGAGATGATGACTTTCTCAAGTATCATGGGGACCAGGATCTTCTCTTAGCCTCCAAGTCATCCCTTCCTGTATGGGACTTTGCTTTTTTGACATCCACTTCTTTAGGATCATTAAAATTCTTAAAAGTTCATTCACCTATTGATCACTTTTAGTTGGATTTCCTATTGAGATCAAAAGCCCTCGTTTTCTCATAGCATTCAAAGTTCATGGATCATGTCAAAGTCATACCTATACACTCTTTGACTTGCCAATTCACAAGCTCAAATAAATGTCATAAGTTTTGCCACTGGGGTTGATTTTATCCCTGAGTAATGATGTGTTAAAAGTAATCAAAACTCAAAAGCAATTAAAATGTAAGGTTTATTCTGAGCAGTTATTATATATGCATGTAGGGAGACCACTCTGATTCTAGAAAAAGAAAAGTAGCTCAAGGTAGGCTAGTTAAATGAAGCTTTTAAATAGAAGGGAGAAGACTAGAAGATCAACCATTGGCTAATCTTAAAGTGACTGAGTGAACCCTGCCCTCTCTCTTTTACTGAGATCAGCTGATACCAGGTTACTAGTTGGCCCTGGCCTGGTTGCTAAAAAATGTGACTCTCCACCCACCTCTCGCATGAGCCTTTTTTAAAAAAAAATTTTATTGTGCTTTAAGTGAAAGTTTACAAATTGTTAGTCTCTCATACAAAAATTTATATACACCTTGCTAAACCAAAAAGCAAACAAACAAACCCTGTGCCATCAAGCTGATTTCGACTCATAGCGACCCTATAGGACAGAGTAGAACTGCCCCATAGAGTTTCCAAGGAGCACCTGGCAGATTTGAACTGCCAACCCTTTGGTTAGCAGCTGTAGCACTTAACCACTACACCACCAGGGTTTCCATACACCTTGCTATATACTCCTAATTGCTCTCCCTCTAATGAGACAGCACATGCCTTCCCTCCACTCTCTATTTTTGTGTCCATTCTGCCAGCTTCTGACCTACTCTGCCCTCTCATCTCCTCTCCAGACAGGAGGTGCCAACATAGTCTTATGTGTCTACTTGATCCAAGAAGCTCATTCTTCACCAGTATCATTTTCTATCCCATAGTCCAGTCCAATCTCTGTCTGAAGAGTTGGCTTTGGGAATGGTTCCTGTCTTGGGCTAACAGAAGGTCTGGGGACTGTGACCTCCGGGGTCCTTCTAGTCTCAGTCATACCATTAAGTCTGGTCTTTTTTATGTGAATTTGTGGTCTGCACCCCACTGCTCTCCTGCTCCCTCAGGGGTTCTCTGTTGTGTTCCCTCTCAGGGCAGTCATGGATTGTAGCCAGTCACCATCTAGTTCTTCTGGTTGCCATGAGACTTTTTGAGATTTAAATTAGGAGATCCTAGAGTCTTTTTTATTAAATTCTGTGGTAATTGTTTTGTTGTGACTATTCTTTTCTAGCAGGAAAAGAAAGTTTACATTGTGGTAGAATAGCTTCTAGCTTTTGCAGTTTGGTTCAGACTTTTTAGGTTAATGTTTGATTTTGTGCATTAAAAATACCTTAAAGTTAAAGTAGGATGTTTGTTACTAGTTTTCTTCTTCAATGGGTTTATATTCTAGGAGTAAACTGATGCCCGTCATGGCATAAACTGCTTGCCATTTTTCCATGCCAGTTTTTAAAAAATGACAAATGAAGTTAATTCTGGAGTTTCTAGGGTGGGGATTCTTATAATCATGTTCAAGGTATAATCTGGCCTTGGACAGAACCTAGACAATAAAGGATTTCTCTTTCTTAAAATATTGAAGAAGAGTAACAGTATCATAAGTGTCATGGATTGAATTATGTCCCCTCAAAAATGTGTGTATCAACTTGATTAGGCCATGATTCCCAGTATTGTGTGGTTGTCCTCCCATTTTGTGATTGTAATTTTATGTTGAGAGGATTAGGTTGAGACTGTAATACCACCCTTACTCAGGTCAGCTCCCTGATCCCAGGTAAAGGGAGTTTCCCTGGGATGTGGCCTGCACCACCTTTTATCTCTCAAGAGATGAAAGGGAAGCAAGAAGAGAGTTGGGGACCTCATACCACCAAGAAAGCAGCACCAGGAGCAAAGCGCATCCTTTGGACATGAGGTTTCTGTGCCTGAGAAGCTCCTTGACCAGGGAAAGGTTGAGGACAAGGACCTTCTTCCAGAGCTGACGGAAAGACTTCCCCAGGGGCTGGTGCCTTGAATTTGGACTTTCAGCCTACTAGACTCTGAGAAAATAAATTTCTCTTTGTTAAAGCCATTCACTTGTGATATTTCTGTTATGGCAGCACTAGATGACTGAGACAATAAGCATTACAGAGATGATTATGAAAGTTTAGAAAGGAGTTAACTGCATGCTGGAAAATGTACAGTTTCAATAAAAAAAAAAAAAAAGTATTTCATAGCATAAGAAACCAAGCCAGTAGAAGCTTGTATTATATTGGCTGCCGCTGCTGTTACTCTTAGACAAGATGAGTCGGCTTTTGCCAATGAGTCTAGGGAAAGATTGTAGTAAGACAATTACTATTTATAGGCTCTGGAAAGGGTAGGGCAGAACTCTAAGGGCTTGTTCAAATTTCCCATGTAACAGTTGGTAAAAAGCCTTATAATAATTAGGAAGGCCAGGATCAGGGGACTGTTGAGGAGTTAATTTTAAATGGCAAAAGCAACCTGATTATGCTTGAATCCCAGGAAGAGATTCTGTAACCAAGGACTAAGTTAAATTTTAGAGGTGTTACCGAATGCAACGGGTTTGCCACTTGTACTCTCGTTAAGAGTAACTAGAGTCAAGTGGATTTTAAAGCAGATGTAGATTAATACTTGCAGTAAGAGAGAAACAGGGAGATCATTCTCAAAGCACTGTCTCCCAGAACCAAGGGCTGAGAGAAGATTTATACTATGCAGAAAGGGAAGTGATACATATTCATTAAACTCTATGGGAAATAGCAAGTGTATTTAAAAGAAGGGCTGGGCTAAGGCTTAGCACAGAAGTAGGTGTCTACCTCTCCCTTCTAAATTGGGTCTGGCTTTTATCCGGTGAGTATGTCCGGTGTTTTTAGTCCCTTGACACAAGTTTCTTGGTTCCTAGAAAGGACTTCTTATGGGATGGGGACATCCAGTGGTCAACCAAATCATTTCTGCACCTGTGTGGGATTCTGGGTTTAGTAGGTTTGCCTGAAAAACAATCCTAAGAGGAAACGAAGAGAAATCTGGTTGCTTATCGTTTAAAACTTAGCCTCAGGTTGAGATACTGATTCTTTCATGTCTGTGTTTGGCCTGTGCCATATATTGTTTGCTTTGGAATTTTTTTACAGCCCCTGTTCACAAGAGGATGAATTTTACCTCAAGACCACAGACCTGTCTCAGAGGTGCAGCAATTTCAGAAATATTGCGAATGTGTTGCCTGTAGTAACCCATAGGATCCAAGAAACTTCTTTATTTTCCTTGAGTAACAGTCCTGGGAAAGCTTTGAACAGATAGGATAAACCATATCCTAGAGTGTGCATTTTCTTCTGCGAAAATTGTGAGTTTTTCTTTGGAAACTTTATGCCCTTTCTGAACTAAATGTAGCTGTTGGAGTTGGTCTCAGAGCTCATCTCATCTTTAGAACATAGCAAGAGTTTCTTCACATATTGGAAATGTTAGGTTGAGGGGTTATGAAAAATAGGAGGGTGCTTCAGTAAAACTGTCCAAGTATATTGTTAATTTTTTCAGGAAAAGACAGATATTTACTACCTTAGTCTAAAAGGAATAATAAAGAAAGCAGAACACAGATTTATAATGCTAAAATGCGTAATGTCAGGTTGCATCTAAATTAAAATAATACAGGAGTTTGCCACCACGGAAAAGTGGGGAGTAAATATAGCCCCAAGGTCCTAAACAAATATGTACATTAGCCCATTGGATTTCTTGACTGGGAAAAAAGGAGTGTTACGAAGACTGTACAAGGTATATTTAATTCTTTCTTTTTTAGACTTTTAATTTCTGGCCTTTGTCTTCCTTTATCTTTGGTTTTAGGGGGCAAGTGTAGATAGAGATTGAGATGAGTCCATCAAAGTTGTGATGGGTTGCACTTCAGTTATTCTGCCAGTATCAGTAGGACCCTCCCTTCTACCCCCCCTCCCCGCCCCCGACAACAAAGAGATGACACTTCCTGGAGGTACTAAACTCAGACTTGTTTTAGACACAGGGTTAACAGAGTTGATACTTCCTGGAGATGTTAAACTTGGACTTGGTTTAGACATAGGGTTACTAGTAAGTCATTGTCCAAATTAGTAGGGTCTGATTTTTTCGATTATCAATAGGTGAGTATTCAAGGATCTCATGAAAAAAGTCATCAAGAGAACATTAAGTTAGCAATTCTATTTATATAGTGCCTATTACATTAGTGAGTGTGGTGTCAGAAAAGAGGAAACAATGTTAAAAGTCTGAGGGTGACGGTATAGCCTGACACAGGGGGAGTATTACAGATATTTATCCATCTCCTAAGTAGTAAGGGAGAGGTTGTATACTGTGGCAGGGTTTATAGATTATATTATGAGGCTAAATCAATCAAAAATGTCAGTGTTGTCCTTTAATATTTAGAATTTTTTTTTCCTTTTGACTTTAAGCATAAAATGAGAAACTAGGCATGTAATTACTCTTCAGATCAGCATCAGATTCCCTGATCACAGTCTTCATTTTTTTCCCCTTTAATTTCATATTTAATGCAGAATCATTGTTTTTGTGATATCCTTCATGAATGTTTTCCAATATCTTTACTACTTACAGTATCTAACCAGTTGCTATTGAGTTGACTCCAACTCATGCTGACCCCACATGTGTCAGAGTAGTGCTCCATAGTATTTCTAGTGGCTGATTTGCAGAAGTAGATTGCCAGGCCTTTTTTCTGAGGTACCTTGAGGTGGACACAAGCTTCCAACCTTTCTGTTAACAGCCAAGTGCATGAATTGTTTGCACCACTCAGGGACTCCTAAGAACCAAAATCCAAACCTATTGCTGTCTAGTTTATTCTCACTCATAGCAAACCCATATAGGACAGAGTAGAACTGCCCCGTAGGGTTTCTAAGGCACTAATCTTTACAGAAGCAGACTGCCACAGCTTTCTCCTACAGAGTGCCTGGTGGGTTTGAACCAACTACCTTTCTATTAGCAGCCAAGTGTTTAACCACTGTGCAACCAGGGCTCCTTGAGGGCCTCAATCAAAAAAAACCAAACCTGTTGCCATCGAGTCAATTCCAACTCATAGCAAACCTGTAGGACAGAGTAGAATTGCCTCACAGGGTTTCCAAGAAGTGGCTGGTGAATTCAAACTGCAGATTATTTGATAAGCAGCCAAGCTCTGACCTTCAGGGACAAATGACTTAATCAGGAAGCTTCCTCCTCCGTTGCTTGATAACTTGGGTGGGAACAATCAGTTATTTTATCTGTAAGTCCATTAATAATTCTGATTTTTATTATGCTTTAGTTCTCAGGCTTTTTCAAAATGTCTGATGAAGAATTATCATTGGCACAATAGTGCCTTTTAG
Source organism: Elephas maximus indicus (assembly GCF_024166365.1). Taxonomy (NCBI): domain Eukaryota; kingdom Metazoa; phylum Chordata; class Mammalia; order Proboscidea; family Elephantidae; genus Elephas; species Elephas maximus. The sequence continues at coordinate 33,678,983 of NC_064834.1, forward strand.
AAGATAGTCACGTGAATTAGATTTATAATGTAAATAACTGTAGGAGACAGGAATCCAGGCTGTGGAAGGCAAAAACATAGACTTAACGTGAGACAAACTCACGAGAATCTGGCAAGAGTTGGTTGAAAGCACTGCTTTTGCACATTGTGCCTTAGACCATCACCTTCATGTTTAACTGTCTAAAACCCCAGACTAAAAAATCTCAGATATTTGGTGAACAGAAACTTTTCACAGGAGATTTCATACAAAGCCTGATACTCACAGACTAGATTAAGACTGAAGAACATAAGATTTGAAAAGTGGCCCCAGGCAAAGTTTATCTAAAGGATATCAGTCTGAGGAAGAGCCTTCTAAACTAGTCAGCCCCTGGGGCTGGCCTTAAGAATTATCAGAGTTGATGCCTTGCCTCTTCTCTATAAACTTACTTTTATACACTCAGAAAAATGAGGACAAAGGAAGACAAATGTAATGTTAGCAATATGGCAGATTACCATCAGGCATTAAAATTTTCAAATCTAATCAGATCACTCAAGAAGTCCTAAAATAGATCCTATTTTCTAGGAGATAGAATAAAATTAGCATTTGGAAATTTGATGAAAATAAACCGGAGTTCAAACCCAATGCAAGACTTACACCCCACTGTCACAGTTGAAGAGACCCTCAAGGGGGAAGCTCAAGGATCTTCAGTGGGGCATGCAGTTCTCAAGTCTAGGGCTTTGGGTACAGCAGTAACGGGATCTCAAATGAAACACAGTGGTGACTCTAGTTCATTGATATCTTCAAAATACCACCAGATAACCTGTTAGTAAAACACACCTAAATTTATTAGAATGTATTTCAGTAAGAGAGAACACCACCTTCGTGGAATCTTAACTCTGTCTCAGAGTGGGATATTTACAGAGTTTTGGTGTCTGGGCCCAAATGGTTTAATGCATTTCTTTCAAAGCAGGGAACTGACTGGTAATGAGAAAAGTTGATGATACAATAATTAAGTATTGGTGGACATAACAAGGTGAATATCTTGGAGCAATAAAGAATTGCTTGATAAGCAAACCACTTGATCTGATGAACAGGCTCTTGTCTTCTGTTAATTGGTCCATAGGAATTTCATTGGAAAACAAACAAATAAGCAATAGTGAAGTTACTTATTGATTTACAATAAATTGATGGACAAAGCTTTCTTGGAACAAACAACTAAGCCATTAACATGCACTCTTATCTGAATCTTGTTCACACAGTAAATCAGCTGATCTGAGCTCTCACAACTCTGTATTATAGGTATGATAGGTAATACTTCCATGGCACCTACTATGTGCCATGTATTATTCTAGGTGCTTTACAACTACCTTGTTTAATCCTTAGAGCAACTGTATAAAGCATATACTTTTATTTGTTCCAATATTACAGATAAAGAAGCTGAGACCCAGAAGGTATAAGTAACTTTTCCAAGACAAAGCAGAAATGAGCAATTGGCTGAGAATCAAACTCAAGCAATCTGCTGTCAGAGGCTGTGTTTTTAATCACTGCATTGTATAGCTTCTCACATATTAATAATGCCGTATCAGTTTTAGAGATAATAGGAAGCTGACATTGTCATTAAAGAGTTTCTTGTAAGAGAATGGACATTACCATCAGAAGTTTGACTTCTAACTCTGCCATATGTAATCAGTGTGACAGTGGAAAAAAGCCCTGGTGGCACAAATGATTAAGCTCTAGACTGCTAATAAAAAGGTTGGCCATACAAACCCACCTGGCAGCTCCACAGGAAAAAGACCTGAGGAACAGATTCTGTAAAGATTACAGCCTAGAACACTCTACAGGGCAGTTCTCCTCTGTTACATGAGATTACTAGGAGTTGAAATTGACTCCATGTCACCTAACAAGAACAACATAACAGTGGATAAGTTGCTTCATGTTTATGAGTTGCCTTTTCCTCAACTATAAACTAAGGATAAAATTAACTACTTTTCTGTAGTTTTGAAAGGTTTTATTTAACGGAGATAGAACATGAAACATAGATGAGGTATGGTCCTATATAGGAGAGAACACTCTAGAAGGGAAAAGTTTAAACAAATACTCAAATTTTGCCTATAATCTAGAATCTTCAGAATATTCTGAAGTATGTCTGAATTGAATAAAGGACATATACTGGGAATATGGGGGAGTAAAATGTGTCGTTGGTATAAAAGTAGTCCAGTTATATGAGTCTTGAAATGATTTAGTAGAAGTTCTAATTGATGTAGCCTAAAGTGAAAATATGAATGACATTTTCATCATTTCTTCTTTTTGCCAGTCATGCTGTTTTTGTTAGGTACTTATAAAGTCATAGTAACCCTACGTAACAGAGCAAAACCATTCCATGGGGTTTTCTAGGCTGTACTCTTTGTGGGAGCAGATCACCAAGCCTTTCTCTCATGGAACTGCTGGGTGGATTCGAAATGCCAACCATTTGGTTAGCAGCTGAGCACTTAACTTCAAATTATAGTATTATATGACTTCAAATTACATTATATTATTAAAGAGGAAATAAATTATAATATGCTGTATAGAATTTAGGAAGCCCTGGATGATGGAAACGATTAAGCAACGGACAACTAACTGAAAGGCTGGCAGTTCAAACTCATGCAGAAACACCTAGCTGATCTGCTTCCAAAAGGTCACAACCACGAAAACCTTAAGGAGCATGGTTCTACTCTGAAACACCTAGGGTTTCCTGGAGTCAGAACTGACACCACAGCAAAGGCCTTTTTTGTTTGTTTGTTTTTGTATAGGATTTAACAAATTTTTATAGAAATTAACCCATAAATTTCTAATTTCCATTTTTGGGCTTGTAGATCAGCTCAAATTCTTTTGGAGATATGAAAGACTTTTGTTCTATATTCTGCTAGGAAAAGACAAAATTTGTAAGATGGATGTAAATGAGAACAACTGAAAAAAAGGAATTACTAACAACAAGGAGGAAAATTTTTGAAAATCTAACCAAAAGAATACAATTGTGCAATTGTTGACCTCATGTGTTTCAAAGTCAATCAATGTATGCATCTTTTACAAAACAAGAGACAAAGATATTGTTGTTCAAGATTTGGGTCATTATAGTTTATCAAAGTAAAAATCTAATTTTGGAGGTAGGTTTTCTAATAGTTTTTTAATACTTATGATATTCATTTTTATCGTATTTTGCTCCAAAATTAGCCATTTAAATCATCTTCCAATTGGGTTGATGTATTTTAATGTGCTTCTTTCCTTCTATGATTCATAAATATTTGCTCAGTCCCGTCATGCCCTAAGCATCCATATATTAAAATAGCTAATATATTTTATTTTTGGATTAACATTCCTTGTATTTAGTGTATCTTATTTTTGTGCAGAGGCAAAATAGTCTCTTTGTTGTAATATGGGTCCCAATCTGTCCCCTCTGCTTTTTTATATTTCTTTATGTATATGTTGATATTTTTTCCACCGGCATTGAAATAATTTTGATATTTGGTACATTTATGAGATTAGAAACAATTTTGCAAAGCTAATGTTGACTTCTAAATAGGAAGAAATTTTGAATTTTCTCTTAAGATTTGAATTTAATTATGCCGTTCAAGGCAAATTAGATGTTTCATGTATATTCACATTGTATTAAAAGACCATAAGTAGCAATATAACTTATTAAAAATACATACACTTAAAAAATGCTGTTTTTTTTTCCTTAGAAAAAATTCTAGGATAACTCAGCTATCCAATATTTTTAGTTACTGTCATAGAAAATTGATGTGGCAGCAATCTGTCTTTGCATTGCATCATTAAGTTCCTTGCATATAAGGCCAACTTTAAATTGCAAGTTCAGTCTCGCTTAAGCAGAAAGCAAAGATACACGCACACAAAGACACAGAAGGAAAAAAAGGTCACTCATTCAAGTGGCAAGTAGTAAGGAGAGTCAAAGCAATATGATGCAAAAGGTTAGTTAATGCGTAAGTTACATTTGGAGCCCTGGTTTGCACACACCTGATTTAAGAGAAAAAAAGAATTGTATTTCAATCTCCACAAGTACTTTTTTTCTATGTATACAGAGGTTGTGTAGTGAAAGTTGTAAAAAAATATAAATAAATAACGGGGAGATTTCTGTTCCTAGGATTTTGGCTAACTGGAATTTCTGAAAACTAAAAAAAAAAAAAAATTTTTTTTTTACTCCCTATGCTGCTAGCAAAAAAAAACAAAACAAAAAAACTTTCAAAAATATGTTGGCGAAACAGAGAAATAAATAATAAATCATAATCCTATTGCTGTAAACAACTCTAGAGTCTACACTTATTTTGGAACATGTTTAGATCTCCTGTCTTCTGGATTCTGTGTTAAGATTTTAAGAATTTTAAGTGTTTAGAAGGAGATAAAGTCTGGTGCCTGGCTAGATACTGAAGCATTATGAAAAAAAAATTATTAGCTATAAAATGGGCTTCTGTTAAAGAAGGTGAAATTTGCCAGAAGTTATAATAATAGTAACAAGTGTGTACCTAATTGTATAGCTTAAAAAGATAATAAGGCAAATTCTTGGAACTACAAGAGGAAATTAACAAATCCTTCATCACATTTGGTGCTTTAAGTGTATTTCTCTTAATAACTGATAGACAAACAGACACTATTTCAATAGCATATAGAATATTTCAACATATTTTAGCTTTCTAGTGGATGTAAAAGGCTGCACTTGAACAACTATGGAATATATTTTTTCAATCACTCATGAAACTTTAAAAAAAATTGACCTTATGTTAAGCATTAAAATAAACCTCAATAAATTTAAAAAATCTATTAGGATAGCCATATTCTCTGATGTCAACATAAATTAATGAATTATTCAGTGACAAATGTAACGTAAAATAAATATATTTATAAAGCTTTAAAACTATCTTCTTAAATAACCCACGGGGAAACAAAATCGTAATTAGAATATAATTTTAAATAAATTACAACAAAAACTAGATTTTCAAAATTTTGGGGATGTAGCTCAACAAGCATTTAGAGGGCAATTTGTGGCATTAAATGCTTATTTTTGAAAAGAAGAAAGGCAGAAAATCATCATATATATATGTATATATATATCCCACTCATCTGTCAGTTTGTCATAATATGGGGGCTTGTGTGTTGCTGTGATGCTGGAAGTTAAGCCACAGGCATTCAAATACCAGCAGGGTCACCCATGGCAGACAAGTTTCAGCTGAACTTTCAGACTAAAACAGACTAAGAAGAAAGACCTGGCAGTCTACTTCTGAAAAGAATTAGTCAGTGGAAACCTTATGAATAGCAGTGGAACATTGTCTGATATAGTGCGGGAAGATGAGCCCCTCAGGTTGGAAGGCACTCATAAATTGACTGGGGAAGAGATGCCACCTCAAAGTAGAGCTACCTTAATGACATGGATGCAGTCAGGCTTTTGGGATCGTCATATGCTGATGTGGCATGACTTAAAATGAGAAGAAATAGCAGCAAACATTAATAATCAGAATATGGAATGTACAAAGTACAAATCTAGGAAAATTGGAAATCATCAAAAATGAAATGCAACACAAAAAATTCAATATCCTAGGCATTAGTGAGCTGAAATGGACTGATATTGGACATTTTGAATAGGACAATCATAAGTTGTACTATGCCAGGAATGAGAGCTTGAAGAGGAATGGTGTTGCATTTATGGTCAAAAAGAACATTTCAAGATCTATCCTGAAGTACCATGCTGTCAGTGATAGGATAGTATCCATATGCCTATAAGGAAGACGAGTTAATATAACTGTTATTCAAATTTACTCACCAACCACTAATGCAAAGTGAAGAAATTGAAGATTTTTACCCATTTCTGCAGTCTGAAATTGATTGAAAACATGGATGCATTGATAATTATTGGTGATTACAATGTGAAAGTTGGAAACAAAGAAGAAGGATCTGTAGTTGGAAAATACAGCCTTGTTCATAGAAACTATGCCAGAGGTCACATAATAGAATTTTGCAAGACCAACTTCTTCACTGCAAATATCTTTTTTTCAACAACATGCAGAACTCACCAGATGGAATACATAGGAATCAAATTAACTACATCTGTCAAAAGAGACAATGGGAAAGCTCGATATCATCAGTCAGAATAAGGCCAGGCAAGCTGCAGATTAGACCATCAACCACTCATAGGCACGTTCAAGTTGAAACAGAAGAAAATTAGAAAACGTCAACGAGAGCCAAAGTACAACTGTGAGTATATCCCACCTGAATTTACAGACATCTCAAGAATAGATTTGACACGTTGAACACTGTCATAGATTGAATATGTCCCCCTCAAGAATGTGTGTATCAGTTTGGTTGGGCCATGATTCCCAGTATTGTGTGGTTGTCCTCCATTTTGTGATTGTAATTTTGTGTTTAAAAGGATTAGGGTGGGATTGTAGCACCACCCTTACTCAGGTCACCTCCCTGATCCAAGGTAAAGGGAGCTTCCCTGGGATGTGGCCTGCACCACGTTTTATCTTTCAAGAGATAAAAGGAAAGAGGAGGAAACAGAGAGTTGGGGACCTCATACCACCAAGAAAGCAGCACCAGGAGCAGAGCACATCCTTTGGACATGGTGTCCCTACGCCTGAGGAGCTCCTCGACCAGGGGAAGATTAAGGACAAGGACCTTCCTCCAGAGCCAAAAAAGAGATAGCCTTCGCCTGGAGCTGACACCCTGAATTTCGACTTGTAACCTACTAGATTGTGAGAAAATAAAATTTCTCTTTGTTAAAGCCATCCACTTGTGGTATTTCTGTCATGGCAGCCCTAAATAACTAAGACAAACATTGATGACCAAAGATCAGACAAGCCGTGGAATGACATCAAGGACATCAAACATGAAGAAAGCAAGAGATTATTAAAAAGACATGAAAGAAAGAAAAGCCTAGAATGGATGTCAGAAGAGACTCTGAAACTTGCTCCTGAATGTCAAATAGCTAATGCAAAAGGGAGAAATGATGAAGTAAAAGAGCTGAACAGAAGATTTCAAAGGGTGGCTCAACAAGACAGAGTAAAGTATTATAATGACATGTGCAAAGACCTTGTAGTTAGAAAACTGAAAAGGAAACAAAGTTGCCATTTCTCAAGCTGAAAGAACTGAAGAAAAAAAATTCAAGCCTTGGGCAGAAATACTGAAGGATTTAACAGGGAAAATACTAAAGGAGACAGGAAGCATCAAATGAAGACAGGAAGAATACACAGAGTCACTATACCAAAAAGAATTAGTGGATGTTCAACAGTTTCAGGAGGTAGCATATGATCAGAAACTGATGATACTGATAGACAAACAGAAGCTGCACTGAAGGCAATGGTGAAAAACAAGGCTTTGGGAATTGATGGAATACCAATAGAGATGTTTCAACAAACAGATGCAGGGCTGGAAGTGCTTACTCAACTATGCCAAGAAATTTGGAAGATAGCTACCTGGCCAACCAACTGGAAAACATAAATATTTATGCCTATTCCAAAGAAAGGTGATCCAACCAAATGTGAAAATTATCGAACAATGTCATTAATATCACACATAAGTAAAATTCTGCTGAAGATCATTCCAAAGCGGCTGCAACAGGATATTGAGAAGAAACGGAATTCAAGCTGGAATCAGAAAAAAAAATGAGGGATATGTTATTGCTGATGTCAAATGGATCTTGGCAGAAAGCAGAGAATACCGAAAAGATATCCACCTATTTTACTGACTATACAAATGTATTTGACTGTGTGGATCATAACAAATTATGGATAACATTGCAGAGTGGAAATTCCAAGACACTTAACTGTGCTCATGAGGAACCTGTACATAGATCAAGAGGCAGTCATTCAAACATAACAAGGAGGTACTGTGTGGTTTAAAGTCAGGAAAGGTGTGCATCAGGGTTGTATCCGTTCACCATACTTATTCAATCTGTATGCTAAGTAAATAATACAAGAAGCGGGACTATAAAAGAAGAATGTGGCATCAGGATAGGAGTAAGACTCATTAACAAACTGGGTTGTGCAGATGACACACCTTGCTTGCTGAAAGCGAAGAGGCCTGGAAGAACTTACTGATGAAGATCAAAACCATACCCTTCATATGGATTACACCTCAATGTAAAGAAAACAAAAATCCTCACAATTGGACCAGTAAGCAGCATCATGATAAATGGAGAGAAGATTGAAGATGTCAAGGATTTCATTTTACTTGGATCCACAATCATCACCCATGGAAGCAGCAGTCAAGAAATCAAAAGACGCATCGCGTAGGGCAAATTTGCTGCAAGAGAACCCTTTAAAGTGTTAAAAAGCAAAGATGTCACATTGAAGGCTAAGGTGCACCTGACCCAAGGCATGGTGTTTTCAATCACCTCCTATGCATGTGAAAGCTGGATAATGAATAAGGTAGACTGAAGAAGAACAGATGGCTTTGAATTATGGCGTTAGTGAAGAATATTGAATATACCACGGACTGACAAAAGAATGAAAAAAATCTGTCTTTGAAGAAGTACAGCCAGAATCCACCTTACAAGTAAGGATGGCCAGACTACCTCTCACATTCTTTGGACTTGTTATCAGAAGGGAAAGTAAGAATTGTCTTTGTCAAAAGACCCATAAGAGAATGGCAGGATATTCCATGAACTGGTGCAAGGTATTCTCAGTTTCTATAACTAATAATGAATTAGTTACAAAAATATACCAATTAAAAAAAAAAAAAACCTAAGAAAATTGAATAAGCATTTCATAGACAAGGAGGCACACATATCCACTAAATATATGAGAAGTTGCCATGTAGTTGGAAAAAGAAATGTAAATTTAACCATGATGAAATATCATGTTGCAACAGTCAAAATGACAAAAATGTAATATCAAGTGGTATAGAAACTTGACAGAGAAAGAGAGTCTGAGAAATTGCTGGTAACTGCCAAAATGGTTCAGCCATTTAGGAAAGCAATTTGAAATTATACTGTAAAGTTAAATATGCACTGTGCCTGTGACCCAGCTAGTCTATTCTTAGTACTATGCCCTTAAAATACTCTTACAAATTGTACTTCAAGAGGAGCATACTGGAATATGCACCAGGGCTTTGTTTATGATGGAAAAAAAAAAAGACTGTGGAGCCCTGGTGGCTCAGTGATTAAGCGCTCTGAAAGATTGACAGTTTGAACTCACCAGTTGCTCCACAGGAGAAAGATGTGGCAGTCTGCTTCCGTAAAGATTACAGCCTTGGAAACCTTATGGGACAGTACTACTCTGTCCTATAAGGTCAGTATGAGTTGAAATCAAACCAACAACAATGGATTTTTTGTTGTTGGTGGTGTTCTATTTCTTATCATGGGTGGTGGGGTCATAATTTTATTGTATAGTAGTATTGACTTTTAAATTCTGTAACTGTATCAAATACTTTTTTCTGTATCTCATACATTTGACATTTTAAAAAGGAAAAAACTAAATGATAGAAAACAAGAATCGTGAGAAAAGATGGATGGGAAAATGGGTTGATGTGAAAATAAAGGGTTTTTTTTTTGGAAAATTTAAATAATGTTAAATGCCATATTAAACTGCATGTTCAGCTATTTTTCAGAAAGTGATTAGCTTACTTTTTTTTTTTTTTAATAGTGGTACATATCTAACTATACAATGAACGGAAGGAAAATAAAGTATAAGAAGCAGAGTTGAAGTGTTTTGCACACAGCACGCTCCCATAGATATTGAGTAGCTGATGGTTCTTCCCTGGTGTGTAGGCACTTTTGATCTAACCGTAAATATCCTGTCTATAGCCTTCCCAACACGTCGTGACAGCCTTGACTGAGCAGGAGACTACAGCTCAGATGCCCAAGTGAACACAAAGTCACTGACTTTTTGAGATCTTACATAGCTTGCTGCCATCAGTGTCATGTGTCCAAATCAAAATCTGAATTAATGAGAATCATACTGAGTTGAAGGAGGGATTTAAGAATCTCTGTTGCTCTTCACATAGCAGGTGAACCGGCAGCTTCTGGAGGTCTTCAGTGTGACAAGGTAACAAGAAGGTACCTGCTATGGCCTTGATGGATTTTAAATCTAAATGTATTCTAATATTACAGTTTACACAAAGACCTTTATATTATTTACAGAATTCTTTATTTTATATTGTTATAGAGTTATTTATTCTATACCAAATACTTGTGATACTCCCCATACTTTTTAAGATAATTATAGTTCCTTATTTTATCTTCCAAATTGTATTATAAAGGCAATGCGTTAACAATTTAGGTATTTTAAGCAATAGGAAAACACAAATGATAACAATAATGTCATTTACTTAGCCTTTATATATGCACACTTAAAAATAAGATTACAATTTACATACAGCTTTAAAATCTGCTTTTTGTTTTTTTAACTTCTTATGACCATTAATCATGGCATCAAAATGTCTTAAAAATATATGTATATGTGTGTGTATATATATATGGAAACCCTGGTGGCATGATGGTTAAGTGCTACTCTGTCCTATAGGGTCACTATGAGTTGGAATTGACTGGGTGGCAAAGGGGTTTTATATAGCTACCCTATGGGACAGAGTAGAACTGCCCCTGGAGGGTTTCCAAGGAGTGCCTGGTAAATTCGAACTGCTAACAGTTTCGTTAGTAGCCATAGCTCTTAACTACTATGCCATCAGCATTTCATATATATATATATATATATATATATATATAAAAAAATATACACACACATATATGTACACACATATATATACACATACACACAGGCACACACACACACATATATATATAATGATGGCTTTGTTACATTACCTGGATTTTATTGCACACATAATAAAATTAAAATAGACTTTTTCATCTGGAATGAATTTATTATCATTTATCAGGTGACTTAGAAGGGTTAGAAAACTAGGCTTGGATGCTATAAAGGCAAGATGAGGAGAGCCAGAGAAACACCCAACCATTCTCTGAACTTTGTAGTGGAAATCCTAGTGGTGCATTACCCACTGTGGCATCTACAATAGCCTGGACCTCACATCAATTTCTCTACCACAGCAGTCCCTAAGGAACCACATACTTTCTAGACTGTGCTTGCCAGAAGACCTGAGCTCCCTTTGGCTCATGTGTTCCTTTCTTTTTTAACAAGTGTCATGAGAGTATGTTCAGCTTGGCAGTTTACAAGGCAATCTCTATGTCAAATGACTCTTAGGGAACATAGTTTTAAGCTTCCCAATGTCTATAGTACAAAAAACATGCCAGAAAAAAAAATGGAGTTGGGGTACCAATCTACAGTATCTGCCACATCTGCAAAATAGGTTTGAATTATAGTGATTTAACAAAATTGTATAATATTTTATTACTATAAGTACTGTTTTATTTATCTAGTACTTCTGTAACAGAAATACCACAACTGGATAGCGTTAACACACAGAAATTTATTTTCTCAGAGTTTAAGAGGCTAAAAGTCTACATTCAGTGTGCTGGCTCTAGGGGAAGACTTTCTCTTTTGGTTCTGGAGGAAGGCCCTTGTCTCTTGTGAGTTTCTTCTCCTGGGCAATCTTCATGTGGCTTGACATCTCCCTTCCCCCATCTCTGCTCATTCACTTGCTTGTTTAATCTCTTTTATATCTCAAAAGAGATTGACTCAAGACATACCCTACACTAACCCTGTCTCATTAACATAACAAATACAACCCATTCCCAAGCAGAATTATAACTAAAGGCATAAAGATTAGAATTTGCAACATATATTTTGGGGGCACAAAATTCAATCCATAACATTCACCCTTTGGCCCCCAAATTAATGTCCTTGGTGTATGCAAAGTACATTCACCCCATCACATGATCCCAAAATTCTTAAATCAGCTCTAAGTCCAAAACCCAGCAGAAAAAATTACTTTAGCTCTCAAGGCTTGAAAATAATCCTCTCTTCTCTAAGATCATCTGGGCAATGGCCCTTCCCTCCAGACTCTGGATTCTGGGTGGAGGTCCCTTGGCACTGGGCTTCATTCAGCTCTGCCTTCCAGGCCCTCGGGGATAGCAGCCTCAGCTTTAGGTTTTCCCATTCGCCCAATCTGTTTGAGTGGTGACTTCACCTCTCCTGCCCCAGCAGAACCTGTTCTTCTGCCCCTTGAACACGGAAGTTCCATCTCCTCAGCTTTGGACAATGGTCCAAACTTCCTGACATACCTTAATGGTAGCCCCTCTCTGGAACCAACTTGGTGAAGATCCAACTCTTTGAAATCTAGGAGCCAGTGGCCCCAAACTTTGAGATCCAGGAGACCATGGCCCATCATTTGAAACTGAGAAGGCTCTGCTTTCTGTGCTCCTTCCAACACTTCTGCTAATCTCCAAGCTGCTCCAGGGATGGTCATTTTCTTTCCTCAAGGACCATGGATGTAGCTCCTTTGACCTGTTTCTTGCCTGTAGAATTCCAAGAGGCAGAGAGCATTCTATCCTTTCATTCTTTCTCTGTCCCTTTCAATTTAAGCTGATGGATTTTCTGCTTTCGTAGTTGCTTAGATCCCTCAGTCACAGGCCGAAACCCTTTAACAAAATATTGTGTAGCCAAGTCCTTGGTGAACATTCTAGGACATGTGTCCTTAGTTTGTACAACAGAGTTTTCCAAATCTTTAAGTTCTGTTTTTCTTTTGCGCAGTTCATTTATAACTCCATCTCTTTCCTCGCTCATGTTATGATAAGTGGCAAGGAGAAACTATGTCACCTCTTTAAGACCTTGTTTAGAAATCTCATCAGCTCGATATCTAAGTTCATCACTTATAAATTCTACCTTCCACCAAACTTTGGACATAATTCAGACAAGTTCTTTGCCACTGCACAAAAAACATCACCCTTTCTTCATTGTCTAATCACACAGTCATCATTTTCTTTTAAAGTCTCATCAGAAGCACATTTATTGTCCACTTTTCTAACAAAATTCTGTTGCTGGTGCCAAATGTATTCTCTAAGACAGAGACTTTCTCTAGCTGTCATCACTTCCTTCTGAGCCCTCACCAGAATTGCCTTTGACATCCTTATTTCTACCAACAGTCTCTTCAAGACAATCTAGGCTTTTACTATAAAAAAAAAAAATTTTTTTTTTTTTTTTTACTATAAGGCACCATAAAACTCTTCCAGCCTCTACACAGTACCCAATTCCAAAACTGCTTCCACATTTTAGGTGTCTGTTAGAGCAGCACCCTACTCTTCAGTTACCAAATTCTGTCTTAGTTTTCTACAAGTGGATGACTTAAACAGAACTTTATTTTCTCACAGTTTAGGAGGCTAGAAGTCCAAATTCAGGGTGCCAGATCTAGGGGAAAATTTTCTCTCTCTGTTGGCTCTGGTGGAAGGTCCTTGTCTCTTCTGATCTCCTCCTAGGCAATCTTCATGTGGCTTGGTATCTCTCCCCCGCTACCTCTGCTTACTGGCTTGCTTGTTTAATCTCTTTTATCTCAAAGAGATTGACACAAGACACACCCTACACTAATCCTGTCTCATTAACATAACAAAGACACCCATTTCCAAGTAGAATTATAACCACAGACATACCCACTGCCATGGAACCACAGGCATAAAAACCCAGTGCAAAAAAAAAAAAGGTTAAAATTTATAACACATACTTTTGAGGGACAGAATTCAATTCATAAAAGTGCTTTTAGCATTGGTATCCCAACCCCAGTGCTGTCTACTTGTCTTATTATTCCTCTATCGACATATTCCCCAAAGTAATATTTCCGTGTCAAAAGGCACTTTCTTCAAGTTCTTGCCAAATTGCCCTTCAACATTTTTTCTTTCTTTCTTTTTTGTTTTTTAAACCAATTTATAGTCCTAACATCTGTTGCTTATTAATTTTTATTTTCTTACTTTCCTACCAACATAGGCTGTCATCCTTTTAATAAAACGTTTGACAGTTTGTCAGAACAAAAATATCATTTCATTTTAATTAGCATTATTATTATTGTAAGTCCTGTGGATATAAATCTTTATAAAATGCATAGTACTCTATTGTATTTAAAGAGTTTGCAGAAATTACATAAAGTCTTGATGAGTTAAGGTCATTAACATAATCATTAACTGGTACAAAGTGCCATAAAATAGTACTGAAGCTATTTTAGTAGAGAAGGGTGTTATTATCTCCAGACAACTATGCTTTGTGAGTTCTTATATCTATTTTTAATAATTTTTACTCTCTCTGCCCTTGCTGACAAATCAAAAATGTGCCTTCCTCTAGCCATTTCTCCTTATTCTACCTGTCCTATACTTTTTATATCATCTTCTAATTTATCTTGGATTAGAAAACAAAACAAAAAAATACATTTGTTTTAAAACAGTAGGAAAAAAAGCAAATTTGATTCTGAGTGAAGGAATTAGGGGTTTCTCTACATTTCTCTGATTATGATAATTGAAATTTTTCTAAAAAATGAACTCCCAATGATAGGAATATTAATAAGATAGTTTAAAGGCAAAAAAAGAAAAAAAAAATATTAACAAACAGAATAATGAGCCCACCACCATTTTCAAGTAAATTAACTTGAGGAAAGGTATAGTAAAATGCTGTTAGTGTAACAAAAATTCTGAAAAGATTCCTTTTTACTATTTGTAGTACTTCCTTCTTTTTGAAAATCATATAGAAAACTGCCGTGTGCACACCATTAGACATACAATACTGAGAATAGGAGACTGATTGTAAAATAAGAAACCATGTAGTTTGGAAAGAAATGAGGACAGCAGTTATTAATTATAAAGTGTTCTTTGGGCTTACTGTTGGCAAATGTGTGATATGAGCAGAAAGGAATTATAGAATTTTTTACCTATTACCCTTGAGAAGGTCACTTAAATATTTTTACCTACTACCCTTGAGAAGGTCTCTTAAATAGCACCAGATCTTTAAAACCACAGGCATCCATACAATAGATTGTCTAAAAATGAACCCACTAGTGGTAAACTCTGGACATAAGGCTTTCTTCATCATGTGTTGTACACATGGGTAGCAAACTGTCACAAATATCTCTAAATGCCAAGAATGGTAAAATACTTGTCTTCCATACTTTATTATTTCCAGTTTTGGAGAACTCTAAGAAAACTTCCAAACCAAAAAATAATAATAGTTTTATTAATAATGTACTTTTATTCTCATGGTCAGTGTCAAAATTGTTCTGCTAGTACACTATTTTTCCTGAAGAATGTACTTTGTGCATATGGCCCTGGGGCCATAGTGCTTTCTACCAAATTTTTCAACAGAAGTTTTCTCTCTGACCAAGACATGTCAGATCACATTACTACCCTGACTGGGCTCTGATATCACTCTGTCAAAAGAGAAAATCCCATAATCTGTTAGGAGTGAAAGGGAAGGAATTTATTGAGGAATAATACAGCTGGAGCTTGGCAGCACTAAGTAAAAATACAAAGCACTCTACCATTCAAGAAGAAAGAGGGGCTTATATAGAGAGAGATAAAAGGAAAGGTAGGGGGTTAATGAGTGATTATAGGTAAAATTAACTTCAGCCTGAAATCCTATGAAAGGTAAAGGCTTACCACATGGGTAGGAGGGTGTGAGTTACCACATAGGTGAATGGTGCCAGCCTGTTTATTTACGTGTGATTGCAGTCATGAACACACTTTTCCCAGGAACAAATTGTTTATATCTTGACACATTCTCCCCGTGAACAAATTGTTTACATCCTGACCTTTTGCTTCCTGGGAAAGTATGTTGGTCCCTTCATTCTTATGTCTGACACAAATGCCTCCAGTTTGAAACTTTCCGTTTACAGAAATAATGCAAGATGGAAAGGTCTTGTGTTAGCTCATGATAGTGCGTAGAGTAATCAGGAAAAGAAAAATGACTGTGGAATTCTGAGAGTAAGAGGGAGCATGGAAATTCTTAAGATTGGAAAGGAAAGAGGAGGGCACATTATGTAAAATCTTATAGGCCGTTATAAAATATTTCTTTTGACTTCTATCCTAAAAATTTTCAAGGAGGTATGAGTCCATAAAAAAAAAAATTGGTTTTTAATCTAAAATCAATGAGAAATTATCAAAAGTTAAACACGCTTTTGTTTTAAAAAACCACTGTGGCCGAAGTACATGAGGGAAAAAAAATACAGGGGTGCACAGTTGGGCAAGAGTGCCTGTAGGGGAAGCAGTTAAGAAAACTTTAGTAGATAAGAGATTGGATTAGAGTAGTGCTACTAGAGATTGAAGGCAGGAGATGAATGTGAGACGTTTTTCTTTAGGAAGTAAATTCAAGATTTTGATAGATTCAACATAGAAGACAGGGAGATGGGCGTGGTTAAAGGTGACTCCCTGGTTTCTGGTTTATTAAACTTGGTTCAAAATTGTGCCATTCATTGACACAATGACATTCTGGAATAGGTCAGGAGCTGGCGTTGGGAACTGAAATTCAAATCTGAAGCTCTGCGGTTGGAGGCATCTTTGAAATTGGAATTGCAGATGTTGCCTGTGCAGTGGGAACTAGACCCAGGGGAGAGGTCTGGGCAGGAGTTATAATATGCAAGTTACTGGCATATAAATGACAATTGATGTGTTAATATATGGGAAAAAACAAACAAAAAATTATACTTTTGAGATTTTACTGAAAACACGTTTTTGGTCATAAATGGTAGTTTTGAGAATAGGCTAAAGTTGAAATAGGGTTGTAACTCTGTTCTCTTCTTGGTACGGGAATGAGCATACTTGGACAATTCTGGATCATTGCCATTGTTCTGGCCTGTCTGTAACATGATCTTAAACCACTGACTACAATAAAAACATAGAACCACAGGCTTAGTACCTTTGAAACCAATTATTATACAACATTCTAATACTTTTGGGGGAAGTTTAAATACAATATGTTGCATGAGATTATTTAAAAATACATGGTTTGTTTTTAGCTTAATGGCATATCTATAGAAATAAACCACACAGAGCATTCAGATATTTGTATTCATATCCTGTACTTTACACCAAATTGGATATGGGAAAGGGGTACAAGCCTGAGAGGTTTTGATCTTAGGCATGAAAAACAATGAATTTGTGATTTAACTGGGGGAGTCAAGGGTGAAATTAAATAGATTAAGAAGGTCCATTTCAAGGTACAGACTTCATCCACTAACCTGTCTTTCCTGTGGGAAACAGATTATCCATAGGCCATAGAGAACAGGATCCCAGCCCACCAAATTGCTTTCTAGTCTTCACTTAGATCTCCATTTGAACATTTTGCATGCTTAATATGTCCCTGGCTATTCCACACAAAATTACATTCTTTTCAAGACAATTCTGAGTATGCTCATTCTTATTAAAAATATTTTTGTGAATTTCAAAACTAATTAATTATGCTTTCATGACTGCATCATTCCAGAACAAACGCTGTGGCTGTTGTGAACAATGTTATTAATAGATTATTTTTGTCTCTTACTAACCTCTCTTCATTAGTGCTGTGAGTCTAAAAAAAAATAACAAATTATTTTTTATTTGATTCCAAAGAAATAAAGCATCTGTTGTATGGGAAGATAATTTATTTTGGGGAATTAGAAGCTGCCAGAAGAACAAAGCTTAGTGGAAGTCACATAAAGGGGTCTGACTTGGAGGAAATGTGGTGGAGCCTCCTTTCCTGGACTGTTTCTTCCAGTGAACCGGTAGTAAGGCCAGAGACTTCTGAGAAGCTCTCATGGAAAGATGTCCAATGGGAGATTGTACATGTGTTGACTGTATTTCAGGAAAATTCAACAAACATTCTTTCACAACCAACTCTTGCCAGGTACCATGCCAGGTACTGAGGTTACCAGAATGAATATGGCAGAGGCTTTGTCTCCAGGAGCACTATTATTTTTCAACCGTATAATCACTATAATGGGACACAGTGTACACCACAGGAATTCAGAAAAGAGCCATTGATTCTAGACTGGCAAAAAGGAAGATTTTCTACTAGAGTTTAAGTGTACAATTCAGTGACATTAATTACATTCACCATGTAATTTCCAGATGATCTTCATATCCCTCAACAGAAACTCGATACCTCTTAAGTAATAACATTTTTCTCTCTTCCTCCTCCTAGTCCCTGGTAAACACTAATAAGCATTTGTCTCTATTGATTTGCCTATTCTGGAAATTTTATTTAAGTGGGATCATATAATATTTTTCTTTTTTGTGTTCGACTTATGGTACTATGGTAAAGTTTAATGTTTCTAAGATTCATCTAAGTCAGCATGTATCAGAAATTCATTTCTGTATATGACTGAATAATATTCCATTGTATGTATATACCACATTTTGTTTATCCATTCATCTGTTGATGGTCACTTGGGTGGTTTCCACCTTTTGACTATTGTGAATAATGCTTCCATGAACACTGGTGTACAGAAAAATGTTTGAGTCCCTGCTTCCATATCTTTTGGGTGTATGGCTAGTAGTAGTATTGCTGGGTCGTACGGTAATTCTGTATTTAACTTTCTGAGGAATTTCCAAACTGTTTTCCACAGTTCACACTAATTTACATTCCCACCAACAATCGATGAGAATTCAAGTTACTCTACATTCTCGATGACACTAGCTATTTTCCATTTTTCTGATAGTCTCCACCCTAACTAATAGGTGTTAGGAGCCCAGTGGTTAAGAGCTCGACTGCTAAGCAAAAGGTCAACAGTCTGAATCCACCAGTCACTCCTTGGAAACCCTCTGGGGCAGTTCTACTCTATCCTATAATGGGGCTATGAGTCGAAATTGACTCGATGGCAATGGGTTTGTTTTTTTGGTAATGGGTGTTATATGATATCTCAGTGGTTATGATTTGCATTTCTCTAGTGGCTAATGACATTGAGCATCTATTCATGTTTTTGTTGGCTATATGTATACGTTCTTTGAAGAAATATCTACTCAAGTCTTTTGTCCTTTTTAAACTGTGTTATCTTTTTGTTGTTAAGGTTGTAGGAGTTGTTTATATATTCTGGATATTAAACCCTTGTCAAATATATGATTCCCAAATATTTTCTCCCTTTCTATAGTTTGTCTCTTTGTTGATAAAGTCCTTTGGTATATATACATATTTTTTCATTTTGATGACCAGTTTATCTATTTTGTCTCTTGTTGCTTGTGCTTTTGGTGTCATGTCTAAGAATCCATTGTGAAAAACTAGATCTTGAAGAAGTCCCCTGTATGTACTGCTAAAAGTTTTATGTTTTTAGTTCATATATTTAGGTCATTAATCCATTTCAAGTAAATTTTTGCATACGGTGTGAAGCATGGCTTCTATTTCATTCCATTTGTTGAAGAGACTTTTCTTTCCCCACTGAATGAACTTAGCATCTTTGTTAGGAATTAATTGCACATAGATGTATAGGTTTATTTATGGACTATCAGTTCTATTCTATTGGTCTATATATATCTATCATTATGCTAGTACAAGACTATTTTGATTACTGTAGCTTTATAGTATATTTTGAAATAGGGAAGTATGAGGCTTCTATTTTGTTCTTTTTTTTAAAGATTATTTTGTTTATTTGAGGCCCCTCACAATATCATATAAATTTCAAGATTGACTTTCATTTCTGCAACGGAGGCTGTTGGAATTTCGAAGGAGATTGTGTTGCATTCATAGATCTAGGTAGTATTGACATCTTAACAATATTAACTCTTCCAATCAGTGAACACGAGATGTCTTTACATTTAATTAGGCCATTTTTCATTTCTTTTAGCAATGTTTCATCATTCAGTGAACAAGTATTTCACTTCCCTGGTTAAATTTACTCCTAGGTATTTTATTGTTTTAGATGCTACTGTAAATGGAATTATTTTCATAATTATTCTTTAAGATTTTCCATTGCTAGTGTATAGAAACACAACTGATTTTTGTATGTTTGATCTTGTGATCTTATACCCTGCAACTTTGCTGAATTCATTTGTCAGCTCTAGAAGCTTCCTTTAGGGTTCTTTGGGATTTTCTATATATAGGATCATGTCATCTCTGAATAGAGATAGTTTTACTTCTTACTTACCAATTTGGACACATTTTTTTTTTTTTTTTTTTTTTTGCTCTGGCTAAAACTTCCAGTACAATGTTGAATGGCAGTTGTGAAAGAGAATATCCTTCTCCTGTTCCTGATCTTAGGGGGAAAGTTTTCAGTCTTTTGCCATTGAATACGTTGTTATCTGTGGAGTCCTGGTGGCGCAGTGGTTGAGAAGTCAGCTGCTAATCAAAAGGTTGGCAATTTGAATCCACCAGCTGTTCCTTGGTAACCCTATGGGACAGTTACAAGGTCACTATGAGTCAGAATTGACACAGCAACAACAGGTTTAGCTTTTTCTTTTTTTTAATCTGTAAGTTTTTCATAAATTCCCTTTATCTTGTTGAGAAATTTCTCTTCTACTCTTAGATTGTTGAATGTTTATATCATGAAACAGTGTTGGATCTTGTCAAATTCCTTTCTGTGTAAATTGAGGTAAGCATGTGATTGTGATTCTTTTCCTTCATTTTATTAATGTGGTCTAATACATCAATTAATTTTTTTTTTTTTTTATGTTGAACTACCCCTGCATTCCTGGGATAAAGCTCACTTGACCATGGTGTATAATTCTTTTAATATTCTGTTTGCTAGTATTGTGCTGAGGATTTTTGTGTCTATATTCATAAGGAATAGTGGTCTATAGTTTTCTTGTGGAGTCTTTATCTTTGAAACCTTGGCAAATACTTGAAAGAGGAATAGAAGCAAACCTAAGGACAAAGGAGCAAAGATATTTCAGCAGATGGAAGAACAAATATACATTTAGTTTGATATGGCTAAAGAAAGAACTGTCAGTGTATAGGGATAGTAGGAGAGTTAATCAAGGCTGGAATATAGAGTCTAATTTGGTTTGGTTGTATAGAGAAAGTCTATCCTTAATGTCAATAGAAATAAACTGGTGAAAAAATTTAAAATATTTATGCCCAACTGACCCTAATTTACTTTTTCTTCATTCTACCTGCCCATAAATTTATTGACTAAACATTTATTCATCTATCAACTTTCACATTCAAATACACAACACATTTTACTTACCTTCCATCACCATAATGAAAGCCTTCACTAAAACAGTTACTATATATACAGAGAGAGGAAAGAATGATATTGAAATATAATTACTCTCTAAAATACAAATGAAGAAATGTTTGTAAGAACTGGTCTTGTAAGAACTGGCCCGGTTTCCTTTGTTCTCTCCTTTGCAGATTGCATCTGCTTTCTCACTACTCCATTTCCACTCCCCAGATGTATTATCCTTTTTCTTCTTTTGCTCTTTTGTGTTGTTACCAAGTTTATTGAAGGACTTACTTCACACATCCCACATTCTACTATGATTGTGTGACTGTTTATATGTCTTTGTCCTATCTGGTTCCTACTCTTCCATACTCAAGATCCTTGAAGAAAAGGCTTATTTTTTTTCTTCTCATATTTTGTACATTGTAATTAATCTATACATTTGACTGACTAAGTGAATGTTTCAATGTATAAAGGAAAAACTAGATGAAGAAAATATGTGTAGATGAGAATGAAAGCTAAATTCTTTTTGGTAGGTACAGGCAAAGTTTTAATGAGTGGGTGAAATATCTGGTTCCAAGAAAACAGGCAGAGATTTGCCATGGAAAAGTAGAGGCAGAAACGCATCTAGGTAACAGGACTTCCCCTAAAATACAGAGAATGCTCAGGCAGGAGTAAGTTGTCTGATGTAACTGAAGGACACGGTATTTAATTCTAAGTAAAGCGTCTTGAGATCATGACATGAAAAATGGAATGTTACCCTAAGAAATTTTGCTTTATTTTGAAGAAAATTTAGAGAAATTTTGTGGAGAGGAGTGCCATTATTTCACCACTGTGACTGAAGAAAATTCTTGGGGATTGAATGGTGAATGCAGTGTAAGAAAGTCTTCTGGGAGACCAGTGAGGAGACCATTGCAGGAGTAGAGATGACAAGTTAGGCCAGACGGTATAAGAAGGAAAGGAATGTGTGTAATAAATATGATACACTTTAAGCTTTTAAATGTTGTGGCTTGTAACTCAAATATTGACAAGAAAAGAGAGAAAAAAATTGTTTTGTGTCTGAGGTCTCAAGCGTCTTGAGAGAAACAACAGTGCTTGCAAAAGTCCTTATTATTCATGTCCATGTTATGTTTACAATAAATACAGTTTAAAAAACAATCAAAGCAAAAAAATCTTGAAGTCATCTTCCAAATAACACACATATTTGGACAGCGTTAAGCAAAGTAAGTTTAAGATGCACAGGAGTGTGTCATGTGTATATAGGACCCCTGGTGGTGCAGTGGTTAAACACTCGGCTGCTAACCAAGGTTGGCAGTTCGATTCCACCAACTGCTCTGCAAAAGAAAGATGTAGCAGCCTGGTTCCGTAAAGATTTATAACCTTGGAAATCATATGGGGCAGTTCTACTCTGTCCTATAGGGTTGCTATGAGTCAGAACCAACTCCGTGGCAGTGGGTTTAGTTTTTTTGGTTTTTGGTCATGTATATATAACTGCATAACACAATCCTACCAGGTTCACTGAGTGCCTCCCAGGGTATAGTGTTTTATGTCTCGGAAGTGTTCATATGACTTCTTGTAGGCAAAGCCTTCACATTTTAATAATCATGGATATTATGGCTCATGATAGTATTTTTATGTCTGTTACCATGTGATATGTGGCATGGTACAAGCAAAGTTTGCAATAATGAATAGTCATCACTACTGATTGACAGGCGCTATTCTTACGGCTTGTTCAACGTAGGGATAATAGACTGTTCATAAGTAATTTGTATTTATCTTTTGATAAACATATAAAGGCACTTCATGTTGTTCGCAAGTCTGATTTTAATAGCTTTTAAGATGCTAATGACATACATTATCAAGTTAATGTGTTAATATTATGTTAGAATTACAAAATCTGATATAAAGATTTTGCTGTATTCTATTTCCACAAATCATTAGGTAATGTATCTGTTATTGTGTAATTCTTTTTATATCTTTAAATTTCTTGCTAAATGTATACATATATTCTTTCTTCCTTTCTTTCTTCCATTTTTCTGATCTGCTTCCCTTGATGACTCTATACTTTTGACTCCAGACTGGCAATATGAGGGTAAGATGACAAAAGCAAAAATCTTAACCAACCTCATGAACATTGCTTGTCTGTCTTTGTTTTATTCTCTTTAGAACATTATTAAAATTATATTCAGTCACTTTAATTAGATGTTTTATCCCAATTAAAGTCCAATTATGTTTGTTTCTGTTGTGAAGCTTTAATTACAATTTATCCTTTGTTAATCATTCCTTTATGTTGTTTCTTTGGGTTAAATTACCATCCCATTATCTCTGTCCTGAAGGATTTCTGCTCTCCAGTGGTCTCTGCTGGTGTTTTCTTAGTAGTATTTGAGTAGTTTTGTGATACACAAAGTGATTTGTGCTATGCTGTGGTAAGAAATCTATGCGGTCATTATGAGCATTTTCAAGATAATAAATAGTTAAAAGTAACGATGCATATTAATTTGATTGTAGGATTAAAAATTATCAATATGCTTATCTTGATGAATTTGATCTTAGAGTGACTGCCCTTGCAATTGTTAATTCATACCTTTGCTTTTTTTTTCTCCTTAAGATTGCAAACTAGCTAGGGGAGGACCACCAGCTACTATAGTTGCTATTGATGAAGAGAGTCGGAATGGTGAGTAAGCTTTGTATTTTTCAAATGACTAAACTAGGAGGGATTTCTTATAATTTCAGTGCTTGATATGTTATGTGTGGAGGTACTAAATGAATGGTTTAACCCAAATCCACAATTAGTTACCCTCTAATTTTTTTCCCTGTTTGGGTTTAAGTTATACCTTTCCCTGAAAATTCTTTGCTTGGATCACATTATAAGACAATCTTTCAATGAATAGAAATGTTTGGTTTTGATTGAGAAGGAGTCAATTTGACTGAGGGTCAGGCTGATAATGCATTCAGATACCAAGTTGAATTCCCCCCTCCCCCTTTGGTCAATAAGTAGAGTTGACTATTATATATATAGTTTTCTAACTGAAACACATTGTATTCCTGCAAAAGAAGTGGACCACAAGAAATTGGGTAGAATCAGGTAAGGACTGAAATCTATAGCCTATTAGACATGGAGATATTGGAATGGATAATAAGAAAACTGAAAATGCTTGGATAAAGGCAGCCCAACTAGCCTAGAGCAGAGGAAGAGTCTGATTTTTACTCAGGCTTTCTGTTGTATTTAACAACCAATATCTAATTCATATAAAGTTCTTCAAAAAAGTAATTTTCCTTATTGAAACCAAATGTAATCCTGCAACAATCTCCTAGCCTCTCTAAATGTCAATGTATGAATATTAAAATGTTTCCTTCTCTATTAGGTACCAGGTGAATGGTTATCTCTGGTGGCTCTGTTTCTATTTAAGCTATTCTAAGTGTGTGAATGTGTTCTGTGGCTCATTTTGTCTCCCACTTCTGTGAAGGACCTTCCATTGGGTGTGTTCAGCTTGTACTTTTCATTCTAAACATCATTAACAAAAAAAAAAAAGGAGAATTATGTCAAATGTTTATTACAGAATGACATTCTTTTCCAACACAGGTATTTCATATCTTATGAAAACTTTTTTAAAATATGAACTATCTGCATTGGTTCGCGTCATCATGGATTTACTGTGCTGCATTACAGTCATTTGTTTAACACTTTTGATTAATTGGCACAACCATTTTCTTTCTTTCTTGCATATCCTTTCAGCCCAAAACGTCTGCAGTGTCGCTGGCCTCTGTTTAAACAAATTTAAGTGTCTCTGTTAAATTTTCACACATTAAAAAGACACAGAAATTTGAGTGTTTTTGTCATTTTTTTAAAAAGTCAGTCTGTAAACATCATAAAAGTATATGATTAATTAGGAGTATGATACATTTAAATAAAGTAGAAATAAGCCTGAAAAGTGTCTATAGGAAAAAAAAAAAAAATCAAAATGATATACCAGAAAAAGTTCTGTCTCATGTGTGTAATAAGTTAACTTTTTTCCTGTGAAGAAATCCATATTTTTCAAAAATTTTACAATGAAAACGGTTAACCTTTCTAATAAAAAATAAATAGACATGATAGGTCAATCTGTATACTATATTCTTATTATCTACCAATTCCCTTGAGCATATAAGCTGAGATGAAATAACACATTTATTGTTACTAAATAATTTCAATTTAACGTGTGATTTTGTTCAGAGCTTCTTTTGCTGACCAGCTAATTAAATCCGCAATAATACTGATGTTTTATACCCATTTGTGTTGATTCGACAACACTTTTCAAAGAAACTCAGGCACTCTACAAAGGTGTTGCCAGAGCAGTGCTGTGCAATAACATAGGGTGAAAGTTCAATATTTGTGTCTCAGAAGAATGTGACCTGATACGGTGCAGTAATGTTGTGCTCCTTACTTGACATATTTTATAGAAACTGGCAGGTATTCAAAATGCTGTCATCATAGGGAGTATAAATATAGACCTACAGACAGAATGTTTTACTTTTTTCTTTTATGTTAAATTTCTAAAAATATGGTGCTCAAATGAAATTCTACCAGATATTATAATGCAGTGTGTAATCATCCTTGTCTTAAAAGTCTAAGCGAATCAACCCATAACAATGTTTTTCATATTTTTCTTAAGCAGCCAGGAACTTCCCAATATAACAGTTATTTCTAGCCTTGAACTTAAATTCTCTTAATTTCTCGCTTTCTATGTTTTTTAATCAGTAGTATAAGATATCCAGTAAACCAACCCAGTGCCGCCATGTAGTTTATCATAAGCACTCATTTTTAAAGATGTTGCAGTTCCTTAAAAGAAAAGCATGGCAAATCCATTATTAAGCCAAACAAGTATGTGTACTATGGGTCAACTTGCCTTTGGCTCACTTTATCGATCTCTATTGCTAAACAGTATTACAAAAGATATCTTTCACTGGGGCATAGCTTCTAAAAAAGAAATAACTCAGTTTTTTAAAATATATATTTAATTTTCTTGTATAAGACACTGAGCTACCTTTGTAGAATATGGATGTTTGTCACATGAACGTGTACCTTTCAAAATTTTTACATCCAGTGGGATTGCAATATTTTCTTTGTATATGTATGGTAAATACATTTTTACATGTGCATTTGCACATTAATACCCATTGCCATCGAGTCAGTGTTGACCCATGGCGACTGTATAGGACAGAGTAGAACTGCCGCATAGAGTTTCCAAAGAGCACCTGGTAGATTTGACTTGCTGACCTTCTGGACAGCAGCCATAGCACTTAGCCACTATGCCCCCAGGGTTTCCTTTGCACATTTATATTTTTATATATATATAGGTGTGGGTTATATATATAGGTATATATATACACACAAATATAAGTGTATGTATATAATATATATATGTAAGTATTTAAAAAAGGTAACAGGCAGAGAACCATAAACTTTTTTCTTACCCTGAGCCCTGTTAGATTCTTCCCCACCCTTGAGTTTATCCTCACCAGCACACTTAGATTCATGGCATCTCCCTAGCCTGAACCAGGAATACATTTTCATCACAATTGTCAGAAAATCCACTGTAAGGAGACAAAATGGATACATAAATAGTAATGATGCTTCTTGACGACCACCAGTAAGCTCAAGAACCAGTGTGGAGTGAGTGTTATATGTTTTATTACATTCGGGGACGGGTACATAGAGAGAAACAGACTTAGAGCATGTTATCTATGCTTAATAAAATGAGAATGTCTGAAAAAGTCTTTCTGGAAATCGTTTTCTAGTTCCTTTGGACTGAGTGGTTTATGGCATTGAGCCTCACTGGAAAGAGAGAGTCCAGGGGCAGTTACACTGCTACTATTTAAAGGCCTGCCTCTGAGTGCCAGCCAAGTAAGAGTCCCTGGCTTCTTTACAGCAAATACGCAATGACATTCAAACAGGCTTTAGAATCACTGAATCAGACTAATTTTCAGACCTTGCTCCAGAGCTGCCAGAGAGAGAAAGCCTTCCTCTAGAGCTGGCACCCTGAATTCTGACATTTAGCCTCCTTTACAGTGAGAAAGTAAATTTCTGTTTGTTAAAGCCATTCATTTGTGTTATTTCTGTGATAGGAGCACTAGATAACTAAAACAGGAGTCTTCTGTAAATTGGTTGTGGGTGCTGCATAGAACCAAAACAATAATTACTCATTTATTTTCACTCCATAGTTTACTTTACCCAGTCATCATCAAGACACACATAACTCAGAATGCTGAGTTATTTCCATTGAAAAGTGTACGCACTGGTGAGAATTAGAGTTTTCCCACAAATTATGAAGGAGTTAAATGAAACTAAAATGCATTTGCCAGTAGTGGACCTAAGCCAAGGTACAACGTAAGGCTGCCCAATTTCCTGTGTATTACCCCGGTGGCATTCTGGTTGACAGTTACAGCTGCTAACCAAAAGGTTGACAGTTCAA
Source organism: Elephas maximus indicus (assembly GCF_024166365.1). Lineage (NCBI taxonomy): Eukaryota > Metazoa > Chordata > Mammalia > Proboscidea > Elephantidae > Elephas > Elephas maximus. The sequence continues at coordinate 33,706,420 of NC_064834.1, forward strand.
ATCTTCCAGGTGCTCCTTGGAAGCCCTATGGGGCAGTTCTACTCTGACCTATAGGGTCCCTATGAGTCAGAATCGACTCGATGGGAATGGGTTTCATTTTGTTTTGTGTTTGTATTGCAACTATAAGACCACCGTTGTTATAATAGAAAACAGTTTGGCACTGGCCATTACTGGTGAAGCTACATATGTGATGATGCGTTCTGTTTCTTTTCATTTGTTCCAAAGAATCATTTTCTAAAAGATCAGCAGCTGTAAAGCTTCTGAATATACAGCTGTGACGTGATAAGTAAATAGAAGGGTTTCTTACCACTAGGGAAATAGGGTTGTTACTCATCTCCTCAAGTTACCTAGATTTTATTGACATTGAGTCATATATTCTACATTAATCTACAATTTTCCTTTTCTTTTTTGTTGACTAAATAGCACCCCGGCATGTAGTGGAATTGCTGGAGTGAACAGAATGACATGAAAGCAAGGGACAAGAGAAATTCACAAAGCAGACAGAAGTCGAAAAGACCAGCAGGATAGGGCACTTTGTACAAGGGAAAACAGCTCTATAAAATTGTAGTTAGTTGATGTCCAGTCTATTCCGACTCCTGGGGAGTGTCAGAGTAGAACTGTACTTCATAGGGTTTTCAAGGCTGTGGCCTTGTGGAAGCAGTTTGCCAGGCCTGTGGGTGGTCTTCTTCAAACTGCCAATGTTTCAGCTAGCAGCTAGCCACCCAGTGACTCCCTATAAAACTTAGTGATCCCTCAGCTGCTGTCTAAATTTCAGAATGTTAATGGTATTAGTGACAATGAAAAGACTAAATTGTACAAATAATCCCTGGTTTCTGAAGAAATGAACAGCATATCAAGGGAGGGAAAAAATTGTCTTCTAAATGCATTTTTCTTTTTGTTTAATTATTTTAATCTCATGTCTAATAGGAGTATGCTTGAATTATATAGAATTAAATTATTTCTCTCTCACTCTCACATGCACACGCTTAATCCTAAATGATGATGTGATAATGAATCATTTTTCTATAAAAGAGAATATTTATATCATACATTATTAAGGCAAATGACTAAAGCTAGTATTGATTTTACTAGCATAGATTGGTTGAACATAAGCAGGGAAGAAAACAAGAATTGGCCTGTCTAGTGTAAGGAGGGAAGGCCTATTAGAATCCACCCACTTATAACCATGTAGAAAAATAGATCCTCCACTTTTTTCCCCAGAAAAATAGGAAATCTGTATACCAAAAAAAAAAAAAAAAAAAAGCCATTCTAATTTAAATCTTGACTTCTTTTATGAGCCAAACAAAACACATCTTTGTCCTTAGGTGATCCACAGGTCACAAGTTTTTTGACTTCTAATTAAGGCAACCGGGGTGAAAGAATTAAATTAGGATGATGCAAAAAAGACAGAGGTTCTTTGACATGGGGGAAGGAGTATCCAGAGGGTGACTGTTTTGTTAGGATGGAGTGAGGGGACTTGACCTTGAGCTTAGTCTGCATAGGCAGCACACTGTTTACACATGAATTTCCCTTTTATGAGGTTGATAGGGGAAGGGAGCCTCTGATGGAAATTATTTAGAAATTTAAGGATGAATGAAGCACCAACTTGTTTTGTAATAAAGCTCCTGGGGGTTTTCTCTGCCCACAACCTCCCTAAGCAATGCTCATCCATCCACCCTCCACATGAACACTCTTGAGGCATTAGACTCTACCATTCCCTATCCACAGGAAACCGCTGGTGGTGTAGTGGTTAAGAGCTACAGCTGCAAACCAAAAGGTCAGCAGTTTGAATCCACCAGGTGCTCCTTGAAAACTCTATAGGGCAGTTCTACTCTGTCCTGTAGGGTCACTGTGGGTCAGAATTGACTCGATGATGATGAGTTATTTATTTATTTATTTATTTTTTAATCCCCTAACCAGCAAGAAGTTTCTTTCCCAAATACCCTTTAGCATGACCATCTGCTCCACATGACCAAATCCAAAAACCAAACCCACTGCCGTTAAGTCAATTCCAACTCATAGTGACCCTATAGGACAGAATAGAACTACCCCCTGGAGTTTCCAAGGAGTGCCTGGCGGATTCAAACTGCCAAACTCTTAGTTAAGAGCCGTAGCACTTAACTACTATGCCACCACGGTTTCCACATGATCAAATAATGGCTGCTAAATTATTGATCTGTGTAGCTGAGGCTGTTGGTCTGTGAATTGTCTTCTCTGCTAGGACATTGGAAATCTGGAACGGGTCATTACCCTTACTTTTTAATAGAGTACAGTACCAACAGTGTAAATGTTCTTAGCAATCACTGTGTAAAAATAGTAATCCCAAAATTAAAATATTTCTTGGACTAAAAATGCCTCCTACATCAATTTTCAAACTAAATATGCACATATCAAATTTTCCTAAGTGGAATGGCTAATGTTTTCACTTGTACGTGCTTACTGGTATTCTATGCGAATTAATCAATATGGAAGAACTTGCTGTCCTTTTCCAGCTGTGAAGAATGCACTAAAGCCAGCCTGTAATTCATAGTCATATCAGGTTGTGTAGTTTAAGCATATGGTACATACTGATTCCTTAGAACAAACAAAAATGAATCTCTTAATTAACTCAATAGTAAAGACTTGGGGAATTGTCATAGGCTATAAAAAAAATTTTTTTTTTTTTCTTTATGGACTATCAGAGTACATTCAGCATAAGTAAAATACGAATGGATATTAAACAGAACATGGAGACAGGTTAATATATTAACACTGCTTTATTTTTAATCTACCAAAACTACTTGCCACTGGTTTTTGTTTTCTAGACTCTGCATTTTGGCATACTGTACTTGTTCATTCTCAAGTCACAAGTGTTGGGCTGTCAGCACTAAACTCATTTTTGTTTAACTAAGGACACCTTGGAAACAAGAGTTTTTCCTTCATAAGAACATTTAAACCATCTTATTTCTCCTATTATTGCTTTTGTTTGTGTTTTTCCTCTTGTTTGAGTTTGAAAATTTGTAAATCTACAGAACTGTGATTTGCATAGTCAGACGTGTGCTTGGTTGAGAGGGCTGCTTCTCCAATTGGCTTTGAGTAAGAAAAGGATAGTTGATAATCAGAGTTCTCTAGGAAAATTAGCCTTTTAAGTTTTTTCTCTTCTACTTTACAACAAAGTAGCTGCAGTAGAACATAAGAGAATGAAACCACCTGCTTGCAATTCTCTCTTCCTCTATTACAAGCAAACATATGCCCACTACAGGTTTATTGTTGTTATTTCAATCATTTACTCCTTTATCCAATCATTATTTTATCATTCATTTATTTAGTGATTTCTTCAAGATGTAGTTACTGACATTCTACATTGTGTGAAATGCTATTCTAGCATCAGGGAGGAAAACAGTAAAACCACTCTGCTCATGGAGGCAGAGGCAAATGGCTCTGGGGAGAAGAACTAAAATGGAGCAAAATAAGACAGAGTGGTGGATAAGTAAGGAGGCAGTAGTGCTATTTTACACAGAGTGCTGATTGCTTTGAAGAAGAAACATTTGAGCAGAGCTCAGTCCAAAATTAATACTGAAGACACGAGCCATGCATTTAGCCAGGGAGCTTACATTACAGACAGAGGAAATAACAGATTCAAAAGTTTCCAGCATGATTGTGACCTAGCAACCTACAGTTTACAAAAGGTAATTCTCTTTCCCATCACCTACTCAATGTCCTAGCTTTGCATAATTTAACATTTGAATACACACCTACCTGTACATGGATGTGTGGTTTAATCTCAGATAATTTTACCTTTTGAAAAAAAATATATTTTTCACTAATAAACAAAGCTATCAGAAAAAATATGAACTCATTCAATTTGGTCTCCTGGTATCATTGCCTCTTTTAACACATAATAAAAGATTATTGCAGTAACCCCAAAGGTTGATGTGAACACGATAGTTTTGAATAGCTAATTAACACTGAGTGTATGAAAATTTTATGGTGTGGTTCTATCAAAAATAACCAGGGATCTTTTTGTTATGTTGTCCTCAAAACACTAGTAATAAGAAGAGAAGATTCAATACTAGTGTGTTCGCATTGCAGAGAAATCCTTATAAACATATTTACTTTGCTTGATAAAATGCTCATCTTTATAAAAGCCCGTTTTGCTGGAAATGTTGATTAACGTGCGTGGGTTTATCTTAATACTTTAAGACAAGCAAGGTGTGGGCATTATTAGTGAGGAAGCAGCATCCCATCAATACTCTCTACAGGGTTCATTTACTATTCTTACAAGTATTTATTTAGGGATGTGAATACTCTTCTTGACAATAGTCAGGCTAAGGATTATAAATGAGTTTAAAAGAAGAAGTGATTCATTTAAATGCTACCCTTGAGACTTCATCTCACATTCAACAAACTGTCAGCTTAAGCTTTCTTTGTAGTGATTAAGCTTTACAGAAAACTGTTAGAAGTCAAGTTTTTCTTTCTGTTTTTGTATTACCAATGACCAGTTAATAGCTCTTCTAGAATTTCCAGCCTGTAATGAGTAGCAGGTATGAAAGTGATTGTTTCGCTTGTATTATTTGAACATTCTTTGGAACCTTGAATCTTGACATCTTTCAAATGATGCTCCACAGTGAATAAGTTCTCATCAGTTAATACTATTTGTTTTGTGAAACCTATTATGAATCTTAGAAGAAAAGCCACTATTTTAGTTTAATTTCAACCTGTTTCAAAATACCAGCTAAATGTCATAAAATATTAGGCTTCTTCATACATTTTCATTCTTTTTTTTACTAACCTTATTTTTTTTTTTTATGCTATACATAGGGTTAGCAGCTTAGTTGTGATTATACGGGAAAACAATAATTATCTCACATTCAATTTCATATTGCTGGTATTTTAGTCTCCTAAAAGTCAATCACCTGTTTTAGTTGGTCTCAATTGTCTCAGAAGTATCAAGGAGCAGTGTAAAGTTAGTAAAGGCATAGCTGGGATTAGAAAGATAACACAGATCTCGGGACTTTTATGTTAGTTCTTTTCTAAAACCAAGGTTATATGCATCATGATGTGTCTTCTTATACAAGTGGCTAGTATCCATTCTTGAGTTTAAAATTCATTTAAAAACACTCTCTGGGGTTTTGGGAGGCGGGGCCAAGATGGCGGACTAGGTAGACGCTACCTCGGATCCCTCTTGCAACAAAGACTCAGAAAAACAAGTGAATCGATCATATACATAACAATCTACGGACCCTGAACAACAAACTCAGATTTAAAGAGTTGACCTAAGTGACAGAGACGGAGAACGAACAAATATGGGGAAGCAGCGACTGTTTTTGGAGCCTGGAGCCAGCGTCCCAGTCAGGTAACCTTGGCGCTTGGCTTAGGACTGGGCCCAGAGGAGCTGAACACAAAATCTTGTGACGGTCCAAACAAGGGGCGCAGCCCTACCCCCCTGAACTGACCCCGGAAGGGGACCCAGCTGGTCCGCGTGGGCGGTGTGGCGACACGGCTGGTGGGAGAAGTCCCCGGGAGGCAGTGACTAGTTTTGGAGCCGGGAGTGCAGCGTCCCAGCAGGGGAACCTTGGCGCCAAACTTTTGACTGGGCCCAGGGGAGCTGAACAGGGCATCTGGTCCCTGTGCAAACATGGGGTGCAGCCCTACTCCCCTAAACTAACCCCGGGAGGGGGCCCAGCAGTCCACGGAGGTGGTGCAGCGACGCAGCTGGTGGGACGAGAAGTCCCTGGGAGGCAACGACTGATTTTGGAGCCGGGAATGCAGCGTCCCAGCAGGGGAACCTTGACCCTAGGCTTTGGACTGGCAGCGGAGGATCTGACCACGGCTTTAGCAGGCCAGACCCTCGGGGGCAATCTCCACACAGCCAGCACACATAGGCAACACGCCCCTTGGGAATCTCAGATAAAATAGTCATTCCAAGCAAGATAAGCAACTTTGGCTATATTCTGGGGTGCGACTCTCCTGTTTCTCTGAACCCTCCCCCACCCTTCCCAGGCGGCTTCATTAACACTGGGATTTCCTGAGGCAGAGGGAGAACGGCTCCGGCTCCACGGCGGCTTTGCTTTTCCTTCTTTTTTTTTTTTTTTTGGTCTTTTCCTAACCCATTCTTCCCGCCTGAGAGAAGGAACCACAAAAAAACCCAGGGACCAAAAATCCATCCCTAATTGGACTAAAAACACAGAACCAGCTACAGCCAAGCATATATGATCCAAATCTCTGACTTTCATCCATACAGGGAACAAGGTGGCGGTTATAATCCAAAAGCAGTTCTGATACGGATCTGACTGCATTTTTTTTTTTAGCAGATTTACTGGAAAAACAAGTTTCCCAGGTCTGATATCTCTGCTTCTTCAACAGAGTCCTAACTGACACACAACAGGGAACTGAGGGCTGAAGCTCCCCCCAGACAACCTAGCATCTTGCCTTAGGGGTCTAAGGAGGGTGACACCTACCAATCAGTAGAGGTACTTGCATTGGGGGCCTAAGGTACAGCTTCAGTGCCCTCCCACCAAGATGCTATAGGAATAGACACACCTACCTCACTGACACTTAGGGGAAGCCTGTCAGCATCCTGCCCCCCCTGGAGTGTGAACCGCAGCTGCTAATAGAATCTGGTGCACACAACTATCACCACTACTTCTCAAGGTGGATAGGTGTTAGGGTGCAGCACACACTTGATGACCCAAAATCAGATTCTACTCAAGAATAGTGAAGAGACTCAGGCATATATATCGGGCAACAGCCCAAACCAGCTGGTAATAGATCATAAGTAAGTCAAGGGCTACAACAAACAAGACAGCACAATCTAATAGCCCATCCATGTATATTGAAAGAAAACAAAACAAGATAAGACTCAGTGAGCAATTATAGAATAAACCACTGCTACATCTTAGTGATGGCTCGGAGACAGCAGTTGATATCAAACCACATAAAGAAGCAGACCATGACAGCTTCTACAACCCGCCAAACAAAAGAATCAAAATCTTTCCCAAATGAAGATACAATCCTGGAATTATCAGATACAGAATATAAAAAACTAATTTATAGAATGCTTCAAGATATCAGGGATGGCCTCGGAAATGTAATAAGGCAAACTGCAGAAAAAGCCAAGGAACACACTGATAAAACAGTTGAAGAACTCAAAAAGATTATTCAAGAACATAGTGGAAAAATTCATAAGTTGCAAGAATCCATAGAGAGACAGCATGTAGAAACCCAAAAGATTAACAATAAAATTACAGAATTAGACAACACAATAGGAAGTCAGAGGAGCAGACTCGAGCAATTAGAATGCAGACTGGGACATCTGGAGGACAAGGGAATTAACACCAACATAGCTGAAAAAAAATCAGATAAAAGAATTTAAAAAAATGAAGAAACCCTAAGAATCATGTGGGACTCTATCAAGAAGGATAACTTGCGTGTGATTGGAGTCCCAGAACAGGGAGGGAAGACAGAAAACACAGAGAAAATAGTTGAAGACCTGCTGACAGAAAACTTCCCTGACATCATGAAAGACGAAAGGATATCTATCTAAGATGCTCATCGAACCCCTTTTAAGATTGATCCAAAAAGAAAAACACCAAGACATATTACCATCAAACTTGCCAAAACCAAAGATAAAGAGAAAATTTTAAAAGCAGCCAGGGAGAAAAGAAAGGTCTCCTTCAAGGGAGAATCAAAAAGAATAAGTTCAGACTACTCAGCAGAAACCATGCAGGCAAGAAGGCAATGGGATGACATATACAGAGCACTGAAGGAGAAAAACTACCAGCCAAGGATCATATATCCAGCAAAACTCTCTCTGAAATATGAAGGTGAAATTAAGATCTTTACAGATAAACACTAGCTTAGAGAATTTGCAAAAACCAAACCAAAGCTACAAGAAATACTAAAGGACATTGTTTGGTCAGAAAACCAATAATATCAGATACCAGCACAACACAAGGTCACAAAATAGAACATCCTGATATCAACTCAAATAGGGAAATCACAAAAACAAATTAAGATTAATTAAAAAAAAAAAATGCTCATAACAGGGAATCATTGAAATCAATACGTAAAAGATCACAATAATCAAAAAGAGGGACTAAGTACAGGTGGCATAGAACTGCCATATGGACAGTGATACAAGGTGATATAGCACAATACAAGTTAGGTTTTTACTTAAAAAATAGGGGTAAATATTAAAGTAACCACAAAGAGGTATAACAACTCCATAACTCAAGATAAAAGCCAAGAAAAACGTAATGCCTCAACAAAAATAAAGTCAAACACTATGAAAATGAGGATCTCACAATTTACAAAGAAAAACGTCTCAGCACAAAAAAGTAAGTGGAAAAATGAAATTGTCAACAACACACATAAAAAGCATCAAAATGACAACACTAAACACTTATTTATCTATAATTATGCTGAATGTAAATAGACTAAATGCACCAATAAAGAGACAGAGAGTCACGGACTGGATAAAGAAACAAGATCCGTCTATATGCTGCCTTCAAGAGACACACATTAGACTTAGAGACACAAACAAACTAAAACTCAAAGGATGGAAAAAAATATATCAAGCAAACAACAAGCAAAAAAGAAGAGGAGTAGCAATATTAATTTCCGACAAAATAGACTTTAAACTTAAATCCACCACAAAGGATAAAGAAGAACACTTCATAATGATAAAAGGGACAATTGATCAGGAAGACATAACCATATTAAATATTTATGCACCCAATGACAGGGCTGCAAGATACATAAATCAAATTTTAACAGAACTGAAAAGTGAGATAGACACCTCCACAGTTATAGTAGGAGACTTCAGCACACCACTTTCGGAGAAGGACAGGACATCCAGTAAGAAGCTCAATAGAGACACAGAAGACCTAATTACAACAATCAACCAACTTGACCTCATTGACTTATACAGAACTCTCCACCCAACTGCTGCAAAATATACTTTTTTTTCTAGTGCACATGGAACATTCTCTAGAATAGACCACATATTAGGTCATAAAACAAACCTTTGCAGAATCCAAAACATCGAAATATTACAAAGCATCTTCTCAGACCACAAGGCAATAAAACTAGAAATCAATAACAGAAAAACTAGGGAAAAGAAATCAAATACTTGGAAAATGAACAATACCCTCCTGAAAAAAGACTGGGTTATAGAAGACATCAAGGAGGGAATAAGGAAATTCATAGAATGCAACGAGAATGAAAATACTTCCTATCAAAACCTCTGGGACACAGCAAAAGCAGTGCTCAGAGGCCAATTTATATCGATAAATGCACACATACAAAAAGAAGAAAGAGCCCAAATCAGAGAACTGTCCCTACAACTTGAACAAATAGAAAGTGAGCAAAAAAACAATCCATCAAGCACCAGAAGAAAACAAATAATAAAAATTAGAGCTGAACTAAATGAGTTAGAGAACAGAAAAACAATTGAAAGAATTAACAAAGCCAAAAGCAGGTTCTTTGAAAAAATTCACAAAATTGATAAACCATTGGCTAGACTGACTAAAGAAATACAGGAAAGGAAACAAATAACCGAAATAAGAAATGAGAAGGGGCACATCATAACAGACCCAACTGAAATTAAAAGAATCATATCAGATTATTACGAAAAATTGTACTCTAACAAATTTGCAAACCTAGAAGAAATGGATGAATTCCTGGAAAAACACTACCTACCTAAACTAACACATTCAGAAGTAGAACAACTAAATAGACCCCTAACAAAAAAAGAGATTGAAATGGTAATCAAAAAACTCCCAACAAAAAAAAGCCCTGGCCCGGATGGCTTCACTGCAGAGTTCTACCAAACTTTCAGAGAAGAGTTAACACCACTACTGCTAAAGGTACTACAAAGCATAGAAAATGACAGAATACTACCTAACTCATTCTATGAAGCCACCATCTCCCTGATACCAGAACCAGGTAAAGACATCACAAAAAAAGAAAATTATAGACCTATATCCCTCATGAACATAGACGCAAAAATCCTCAACAAAATTCTAGCCAATAGAATTCAACAACATATCAAAAAGATAATTCGCCACAACCAAGTGGGATTTATACCAGTTATGCAAGGCTGGTTTAACATTAGAAAAACCATTAATGTAATCTACCACATAAATAAACCAAAAGACAAAAACCACATGATCCTATCAATTGATGCAGAAAAGGCATTTGACAAAGTCCAACACCCATTTATGATAAAAACTCTCACCGAAATAGGAATTGAAGGAAAATTCCTCAACATAATAAAGGGCATCTATGCAAAGCCAACAGCCAATATCACTCTAAATGGAGAGAACCTGAAAGCATTTCCCTTGAGAACGGGAACCAGACAAGGATGCCCTTTATCACCGTTCTTATTCAACATTGTCCTAGAAGTCCTAGCCAGAGCAATTAGGCTAGACAAAGAAATAAAGGGCATCCGGATTGGCTAAGAGGAAGTAAAATTATCTCTATTTGCAGATGACATGATCTTATACACAGAAAACCCCAACGAATCCTCCAGAAAACTACTGAAACTAATAGAAGAGCTTATCAGAGTCTCAGGTTATAAGATAAACATACAAAAATCACTTGGATTCCTCTACATCAACAAAAAGAACATCGAAGAGGAAATAATCAAATCAATACCATTCACAGTAGCCCCCAAGAAGATAAAATACTTAGGAGTAAATCTTACCAAGGATGTAAAAGACTTGTACAAAGAAAACTACAAAGCTCTACTACAAGAAATTAAAAAGGACATAGTTAAGGGGAAAAACATACCTTGCTCATGGATAGGAAGACTTAACATAGTAAAAATGTCTATTCTACCAAAAGCCATCTATACATACAATGCACTTCCGATCCAAATTCCAATGTCATTTTTTAAGGTGATAGAGAAAGAAATCACCAACTTCATATGGAAGGGAAAGAAGCCTCGGATAAGCAAAGCATTACTGAAAAAGAAGAAGAAAGTGGGAGGCCTCACTCTACCTGATTTCAGAACCTATTATACAGCCACAGTAGTCAAAACAGCCTGGTATTGGTACAACAGGCACATAGACAAGTGGAACAGAATTGAGAACCCAGATATAAATCCATCCACATATGAGCAGCTGATATTTGACAAAGGCTCAGAGTCAGTTAATTGGGGAAAAGATAGTCTTTTTAACAAATGGTGCTGGCATAACTGGATATCCATTTGCAAAAAAATGAAACAGGACCCATACCTCACATCAAGCACAAAAACTAACTCCAAGTGGATCAAAGACCTAAACATAAAGACTAAAACGATAAAGATCATGGAAGAAAAAATAGGGACAACGTTAGGAGCCCTAGTACAAGGCATAAACAGAATACAAAACATTACCAAAAATGACGAAGAGAAACCAGATAACTGGGAGCTCCTAAAAATCAAACACCTATGCTCATCTAAAGACTTCACCAAAAGAGTAAAAAGACCACCTACAGACTGGGAAAAAAATTTCAGCTATGACATCTCAGACCAGTGCCTGATCTCTAAAATCTACATGATTCTGTCAAAACTCAACCACAAAAAGACAAACAACCCAATCAAGATGTGGGCAAAGGATATGAACACACACTTCACTAAAGAAGATATTCAGACAGCTAACAGATACATGAGAAAATGCTCTCGATCATTAGCCATTAGAGAAATGCAAATGAAAACTACGATGAGATTCCATCTCACTCCACCAAGGCTGGCATTAATCCAAAAAACACAAAACAATAAATGTTGGAGAGGCTGCGGAGAGATTGGATCTCTTATACACTGATGGTGGGAATGTAAAATGGTACAACCACTTTGGAAATCTATCTGGCGTTATCTTAAACAGTTAGAAATAGAGCTTCCATACAACCCAGAAATCCCACTCCTCGGAATATACCCTAGAGAAATAAGTGCCTTCACACAGATATGTGCACACCCATGTTTATTGCAGCTCTTTTTACAATAGCAAAAAGCAGGAAGCAACCAAGGTGTCCATAAATGGATGAATGGTTAAATAAATTGTGGTATATTCACACAATGGAATACTACGCATCGATAAAGAACATTGACGAATCTGTGAAACATTTCATAACATGGAGGAACCTGGAAGGCATTATGCTGAGTGAAATTAGTCAGAGGCAAAAGGACAAATATTGTATAAGACCACTATTATAAGATCTTGAGAAATAGTATAAACTGAGAAGAACACATACTTTTGTGGTTAGGAGCGGGGGAGGGAGGGAGGGTGGGAGAGGGTTTTTTTACAGATCAATTAGTAGATAAGAACTGCTTTAGGTGAAGGAAAGGACAATACTCAATACATGGAAGGTCAGCTCAACTGGACTGGACCAAAAGCAAAGAAGTTTCTGGGATAAAATGAATGCTTCAAAGGTCAGCGGAGCAAGGGTGGGGGTTTGGGGACCATGGTTTAAGGGGACTTCTAAGTCAGTTGGCAAAATAATTCTATTATGAAAACATTGTGCATCCCACTTTGAAATGTGGCGTCTGGGGTCTTAAATGCTAACAAGCGGCCATCTAAGATGCATCAATTGGTCTCAACCCACCTGGAGCAAAAGAAAATGAAGAACACCAAGGTCACACGACAACTAAGAACCCAAGAGACAGAAAGGGCCACATGAACCAGAGACCTACATCATCCTGAGACCAGAAGAACTAGTTGGTACCCGGCCACAACTGATGACTGCCCTGACAAGGAGAACAACAGAGAACCCCTGAGGGAGCAGGAGATCAGTGGGATGCAGACTCCAAATTCTCATAAAAAGACCGTACTTAATGGTCTGACTGAGACTAGAGTAATCCCGGCGTTCATGGTCCCCAGACCTTCTGTTGGCACAGGACAGGAACCATCCCCAAAGACAACTCGTCAGACATGAAAGGGACAGGACAGTGGGAAGGTGAGAGATGCTGATGAAGGGTGAGCTAATTATATCAAGTGGTCACTTGAGACTGTGTTGGCATCTCCTGTCTGGAGGGGGGATGGGAGGATAGAGAGAGTTGGAAGCTGGCAAAATTGTCACGAAAGGAGAGACTGCAAGGGCTGACTCATTAGGGGGAGGGCAAGTGGGAGTACAGAGTAAACTTACATGTGACATTCTGACTTTATTTGTAAACATTCACTTGAAGCTCAATAAAAGTTAATATTAAAAAAAACACTCTCTCAAGAAAAAAATACATTTCAGCACTCCAACTTTTTATCTTATCTATCAAACTCTGGTGGCGAAGTAGTTAAGTGCTATGGCCACTAACCAAAGTGTCAGCAGTTCGAATCCACCAGGCGCTCCTTGGAAACTGTGGGGCAGCTTTACTCTGTCCTATAGGGTTGCTGTGAGTCGGAATTGACTCGATGGCACTGGGTTTGCTTTTGGTTTTTGGTATCATTTCTTGGCATTTTGGAACCATAGTAAACGTATCCAGCACTTTGGATTAAACATTCTTATTAAAAAAAAAAAAAAGAGAGAGAGAGATAATGTAAACCCGAGCATATAATAGATCTATAAATATAATTCAATCATATCTTAGAAATTGAAGCCAAATACTTTGGTTTGAGGCTGAGACTTAATGATTCAAGTATTTTAAAGTCCCTTTCAAATTTAGGGTGATCACTTGGTATCGATTGTACATAGAATGACTATATAATTTATCATCTGAACTCAATGTCTCAGCTGGGGTTTGACGAGAGAAGCAAGCCACAATAATTGATTTGGACTTAGAGGTTTCTTATAGGGAATCTAACCCTAACCTGTTGCTGTTGAGTCGATTTCAACTCACAGAGGCTCTATAGGATAGAGTAGAACTGCTCCCTAGGTTTTCTAAGGAGTGACTGGTGAATTTGAAGTACCAACCTTTTGGTTAGCAGCCGTAACTCTTAACAACTGTGCCGCCAGTGCTCCTTATAAGGAATAGATCTTACAAAACTGTGGCAGCTGGTGGAGAAATCTGTGGAAGGCTGTTATCTTTGCATCTGGTGATAGAAGGAAGAATTTGCAGGTCATCCAGGCTGGCATCGGAAAGAACAACTGGAATGAAGCAAGGGAGAGCAAGGACAAACTGGTACTAAAGGGGTCAAACTGGAATCCCTGAGGCCAAAAACTGGAACCTGTATCTTTCTACCACCTCTACCCATGATGACATAGGTGACCGATAGAAGAAGCTGGAGCGCTTGACCACAGAGGTCTACATGCATCTAACTCAAGACTTGAAAAAGCCAAAAGAGGAGATGCAGTGGGGTCTGGAGAAGCTGCAGTCCTTATAACTACCTCATGTTAACAAAATGAGTCAGCAGATCATCAACGGCATGCAAGAACTGTAGCAGGGCCTGGTACCCTACGCCTAACTTCACGTATACTAGCTGCTGATTCATTTCCAGGTCCCAAATCTTACACAACTGTTTCTTTGCCCAACCTTAACAGGAAATGTACTTCCACAACAGTTTGACCCCTCAAACTGACATTTTTTTATCCGTTTTAAAATCATGTTTACATACCAAATCATACTTCTGCCTAACATGACACATCTCTACAATTAGAACAACAGGAACCATTTCTCCAAAAGAGGATACAAATTTACATAAGTCACTTTATTCATCTTTGGGTGATAATTCTTCCTCATTTGAGACACAAACCCCCTTTAGGATCATGTAACTTATTTGACCTCTGATACTGAGATATAAGGTTAACTACTATTAATACATCTTATGTGAGATGGCAAAGGGAAAAGGGAAAAGTTGGTTAATGTTTTACAAATATATTCATACCAAATAAGAAATAAATATGTATAATGATCAAAATACTCATTTCTGCTACTACTCATTTCATGTTCCCTTTATCTTCAACAAGCACCTCAGCAGGTCATGGCTCCTTACATAGTAGAGTGGCCCAAAACTTTATTCATGAAAGTTCTGGGCCATTAACAGCCCTGCCTGTATTAGGTATATAATCAATCAACTTTGATTAAAGGGCAATAGAGTACTAAGAAAACTTCAAGGGACCTCCTATAATTCAGGCAAAGAGAGGCTGGGGAAATAGGCTGACCTACAAATACAAAATGAGTCATCTTGTTCATCTGCTGAGATTACTGTTATCTACATTAAGCAAATGTCTTCAGACTCTGCCCATTTGTATCAATCTAACCACATATATCTTATCCAGACCTCCTTGTCACAAACATTCCAATTTGTCCCTTTCAAGTCTTGACTATCCAGTTAAATTATTTGATATTCCCCATGTATTGGTGTGAATATGTACCTTTGGTCATCTCTTCTTTCAGAAGAAATTAAGAACCAGGTATGCTGCTCCGAGTTCTACTGACTTTAAGGGTTTTACTTAATGACTGTTCTTCAGGCTCATTCTAAAGTGAGTTTATAGTGTTTTAAGTGCCCACTCTGTTAGTGTCAACATATCATAGATGACCATCTGTAAGCTAGACCCAGATTTTTTCTTTCTGTGTCAATTGGTCACCAAGGGACTCCCCATAAATCCATAGATGCAGATTGGGACAAAGTAGGGAATGCAGAAAACTCAGAACATGGTTAATCTGAGCCACTTATTCAACTTACTTCTGCCTTCAGAACCTGCTTCAGTGCCCTCACTTCAATTGTTGGAGACCTTCTGTGAATACTCAGCTTCACAGTTGGTAGGTCAGACAGCACCTAGATCATGATGAGCAGCTCAAATCCCACAGTAACTTGGTAACCCATGGAATAGTTATCTGCAGAGGATGATAGAGCTTTTCTCTATATTCTAAGGGTCTGTGGTTCAGAAGCCCTGGTTGCACAGTGGTTAAGCACGTGGCTGCTAACCAAAAGGTTGCCCATTTAAACCAACGAGCTGCTCTACTCTGTGGAAGAAAGATGTGGCAGTCTGCTTTCATAAAGATTACAGCCCTGGAAACCATCTGGAGAAGTTCTACTCTGACCTATAGGGTCACTGTGAATTAGAATTGAGTTGATAGCAATGGGTATTTTGGTTTTGGTACTGGGTTCACCTACTGGGGCCTGCCAAAGGGCTATCTGCCAGTGATAACACTATTGAATCTGCTGGTATAAAGTCCCTATTTGGTGACATCTCAGAGGCTGAAAGCGAGAGCCATTAATAATGCCAGGAATTGAGACATAAACTGGGGCCTCCCTGGGGAAACCACAATCTTTGACAATCCTACTTAAATATTACATTTGAGACAGAATTTTTAGGTAATTATAACTAGATTTTGTAAATTTTTTGGTGACAGCCTTAGTGAGGAATATAGTATTCATTTCCATGTTTCTAATGATTTAGAAGTATATGCAGAAAGCCAATGAAGAAAAGTAAAAACAAACAAAAAAACTTTGAGTCAGGTCAGATACAATAGGATTTTAATCCCAGGCGTTCTATTCCGTAGTTGCATGACATTTGGAAAATTATTTTATCTCTCTGGTGCTCAATTTTCTCAATTATATAATAAGAAATGCAACCTTTGTCTTGGAGAAGTGTTATAAGGATTAGATGAGCTAATGCCCATAATGCCCCTGGTAAACAGTAGGTGCGTAGTAATTGGAGACTATTATTAACACCATTATTCCCATCACTAAGACTACTACTACTACTCATCTAAACAGAATCTTTGTTTTGTGAATATCCTAAGAGTTGTAACACACCTGCCTAAGTTTTCCTATGAGGAACCTGAGGTTCAGAGAGAGAAAGTGACTTCGATCAGTCAAAATGATAATTAATTTCCAAACTAGCATTGGGGGGGGGGATTAGCATAGCGCCTAACAACCATATTATAGAGGTGCATTCTTATGGTTCAGATTTTGGCTGTTTTACTTGCCACTGAAACCTTGGAAAATTTACTTACATTTTCGTGCCTCAGTTTCTTCACCTGTAAGACAGGGACAATAATATACACACTTTAAAGGACTGGTGGGGACTAATACATGTAAAATGATTAAATATTTTGTGGCACATGGAAAGCACCTAATAAATATTGGCTATTAAGCTTTTCCATTTTTTACTACCTTTACCATAGTATATTCCTAGTAACTAATGGAAGCATTAGCTTTCAAAATAAAAGCACCCTTTGGCAAAATAGTGATAATAAAATAAAATTCTACTATGAAAAATGAGAAAGTATTAAATTGCATGCATAGTATATATGTGTACATATATACATTTTATATTCTGTAAAGAAGTAAAAAATATTTTATTATTCTTATTTAAGTGGAAGTCTTATGAAGAAGCTAGAGATACGCCTCAAAAGCATATTAGGACTCCCAACCAGTGCAAGATCATTAAAGTACTTTATAAGTAATGTAAAGTGCAAAACAAGTGCTTCCAATAATACCCTGAAATGTTCTCATAAGGAACAACTTGGTACTTTCCTTTACATATGCGTGAGGGAAAACAGTAGTTTTTTAGCCATGTAATTATTAAAGAGATCCTAAAGGCATTTTTTTTTTTTTTTTTAGTTTAAAGGCATAGTCTATTAGAATTATGTCTTTGTTAAGAAAAAAACCTATCAGTGTTCCAAAATAACTCTCACTTTACTTTATTTATATTTATTTTAGATCAGTTAATAAAGAAAATGTTTTGGATTTGAAAAAAAAATGTGTTTATTGAATTTAATTCTATATATTTATTTGTTTCCAAATATTATGCTGTCCTGGCGCAACATTAGAATAAAAACAGGAACTTCTGTGTACTTTATTCATTTCTTTCTTTGCTCCTAATCTTGGAAGCTAATACAGTATAATGCTGATATATATGGTATAATTGGGTATATTTCTTACACTTATTTTCTTCACATGATTTTTTTTTTTAGTTCGGCTTTTGTAGACAATTCAATATCATCCCCCCGTTTAATCACTTGAAAAATACCTCAGGAGTGTTTTGACTTCATTGTCTATTAGACCCAAAGATGTCAGCCTTCAACCTGTAAAATTTAGGTCCACTAAGGGCCAGATATTACAGGATTTTAGTGTCAGAGATTACACACTAGGTAGGTGTAGTGCCAACCATTCTTTACATTTTGGGACAGATTGTTGCAATTTTTTTAAAGCCTATTAACATTTTTTTTTAATTTTCTCACAAAAATTTTCATAAGAAACTTATAAATGTTTTCATTTCCATTTAATATCTCAAAGGACGGCTTATCTCAACAATTTTAAACTTTTTAAACTTAGATACTCAATTTAATCATATTTCCTTCCTACCTTAGACTTTGATATTCACATTATATAAGTTGCAGCTCTTTTGATTTCCCACCAAAACACTGACTTTATAGAAATATTTTCAACCCAGTCTGTGTATTGCTAATAGGATTTATCTGGATTGCATAAAAAAAATCAATGCGTTGAACCCTCCTCTTCCTTGAAGTCTCTAAGTCACTCAGATGTAATTCTCCCACGTGAAGTTGCGTGTTTCATAAATAATGAACTATTGGGTATTTAAAATTTCTGACTTGAGCCATGAGCTGTGCATTCAACAGAATAGTGTGAAGCACACTGTAAAATGGAAAATGTCTAATGATATGAGCTATACACTCCTATTTCAAAAAAAAAAAAAAAACGCCATCGAGTCAATTCTGACTCACAGTGAACCTATAGGACAAAGTAGAACTGCCCCATAGGGTTTCCAGGGAGCGCTTGGTGGATTCGAACTGCCGACCTTATGTAGTGTCAGAAAAATTCTGCCAAATGACGATTGAAACTTGTTTTATAAGCAAATGCTATTATCACTAAACAAAGATCATATTAAATAATAAACACTACATGGCATCACCATGAGTTGGAATTAACTGGACAGCAACTAACACCAACAACTATAGGGAAAGTAGATGAAGGGAGAAGCGACAACACTGAGGACTGTATTTTTGTTACAGCTTAGTTAAGTCGGCTTTCACAATTTAATTTTTTACCTCCACAAAATAACTGAAACCCACAAAAATATATTTCCTCTTCTTAGCATGCATAAACTTTTTGCAAATTATTTAAATTATACTTACATGACAAAACCAGATAGAATTTAGAGGGGAAAATGTATTTGTACATAAAGAAAATCTGTCCTGGTGATACATAAAGATTTGCATGTTACACTCAGGCAGAATAAGATTTTGACTTAAGACCTATCCTCTTTCTTTCACTTTCTCCTAAATATGTTTTTAGCTCTACGTGGGGAGCTGTCTATATATTGACATACATGAGAGGAACTGATGGAAACTTTGGGATATATGTATAGTTCCCTTGACAATGGACATATGAACTTTGAGAGAGAAAGAAGGATTTATTAAAATAGCCTATTTTTTTTAATATGACTGTAATTTCTCAGGCGCCCTGGTTGCTCAGTGGTTAAGAGCTTCAGTTGCTAATCAAAAAGGTCAGCAGCTTGAATCCAACAGCTGCTCCTTGGAAACCCTGGGGCAGGTCTACTCTGTCCTGTAGGGTCGCTATGAGTCAGAATCAACACGGCAACGTTTTTTTGTTTGTTTGTTTTTTAAATAGTTTCTCGGTTTGAAAGTACTTGGCTGTCATTTATAAACCCATGTCTTTGGGGCACTGCTACAAGGAAGGGAGATTTAGGACAAACAGCCAGGGATAAAAGTAAATCCATTTATTTTAAAGTATATTTTTCTGATCCCACAACTCACCAAGCAGCTTTTTTTTAACTCCGAAATCAACTCTTTCATGTGAAAGAGTCCACAGCATAAGCTAATAATTTACTTTACATTATAGGATCAGTCTATCATGAACGATTTTGTCCAGCCTGATTTATATATTGGTAATTGAGCTTTTGAGGCTCTAAATGTATTTATTTATAAATCAAAAAAACCATATAGAGAGTTCACAGAGATAATGGCAACTCTATTTTTCCAACCATCTGAGCTTTTCCTCTCCCCTATTATTAAGACTTTGATTAGGAGAACTCTTTATAGAAATTGACATATATGCTGGAGATACAAAAAATAATAATAATAAAAATAATAAGAGTAGAACCAAAAGTTGTTAAGAAATGCTAAGGTTCAATTTAATTCAATAATTGTTTCTTATTCATGTAACATGTACCACATACTCTGCTGACCACTGGGAATACAAAAGGTGATTGTGGGGTCCTCTCCACCCTTTTTGCTGAGTGCCCTGGAGTCAGTTCTGACTCAGAGTGACCCCATGTAGTTTTTAATGAATCAGATGGCCTGATCTTTCTCCTGCAGAACCCCTGGTTGGGTTTGAAACAACCAAACTTTCAGTTAGTAACCACGTGCTTAACTGTTGTGCCACCAGGGGTACTTATGCACCCTTTAAGAGTTTACGTTTTAATTGGGAGGGCAATAATAAAAAGCCAATGAGATATAGGCATTGATATAAGTATTTACAAGGCACAGAGTTAATACAGAGGAGAAATCGATTAAGCACTTGATGGAGAGAAGTAAGGGTCTTTAGGTGGAGAAAATGGTTTGGCTCAACTATTAATCAAAAAGTTGGTGGCCCAAACCCACCCAGCGGTGCTACAGAACAATGATTACAGCCAAGAAAATCCTATGTAACGGTTCTACTTATATAATACATGAGGTTTTCATGAGTTGGAATAGACTGAACAGCTACAGATTTGGTTCTGGTTGGAGAGAAAGAGGAGTAAAGGAAGTCTTGGGGAAGGGAGCAATACCTGAGCAATACTTGAGCAGAGCTGTGAAGCATTTATAGCAATTTTCCAAGACAACAAGATAGAATGGGGAGGAAAATTGTTCTAGGCAAATAGTCATAAAATAGCATGGCATTTAGGGCACTAGCATAGTCTGCATGGCTTTATGGTCATTTTTCTCACTTCCCAGGGTGTGTGTTAAAAATTAAATTGCCAGGTCCCACTCCAGAAATATGAATCAGGATCTTTCCATCTGGGGCCCAAAGACATGCAGTTTTACAAACTTCCTGAGTGACCTTATATATTTTAAGTTAGAAAAAAAAAATTTTTTTTTTCCAACTTTTAAGTTAGAAGACAGCTACAAATGCATGAGAGGCCCAAGATAAGCAGGATCAGAATCAAGGATTGACTGTCGTTCATCAGAATCCCACAGTGAGATTTTAGCAGCAGAGTGTTGATGCAGTTCATAGTAAAGAGGATGATTACAGAGTGTGGATTGGTCTCTGGAATCTGAGTGTCCAGTTAGCAGGATGCTCTTTTGATCCAGGTGACAAATGATGAGGCATCGACTGAGTTCACATGTTAAGGTAAATAATTCAGGGATGTTTCACCTTTTTTTGCCTCACATTGTACACAGTTCTCCTTCATTTTTCTGTGGCTATAAATAAAAGAACGGGTTAATTTTCAATCACAAGCATACACAAACCAGAGATTTGCCAGCCTGATGATTTAAAAGGGTTCAGATTGCATATAGCTCAGCACATAAAGCCCATTCTCGTGGACATGCAGTGAAAAGTTTCAGCGGTCTCTCGGTTTAGATTCACCTTGTTACAGCTCTCTGAGTCAAGCTTATTTCAAGTACCAATTTTCTAAAATTTTATTTGTTTTAATTACCTCTACTCTGTTTTTACTCTATTTGTCTTGGGCCAAAATATCCCATTTATCTCCCTAGGTCATAACAGGGGCACCCTGGTGTTGCAGTGGTTAAGTGCTTAGCTGCAAATGTTGGCAGTTGGAAACCACCAGCTGTTCTGCAGGAGAAAGATGTGGCAGTCTGTTCCCATAAAGATTCACAGCCTTGGAAACCTTATGAGGCAGATCTACTCTGTCTTATAGGGTCACTATGAGTCGGAATCAGTTTGATGGCAACAGGTTTAGGTCCTAATAGGCCCAGCACAGCACCTGTTCCAGTTGCCCTTCCTTTTCAGGCAGCAGCTGTTTCTCGCTGCAGACTGCTATAGCATTAACTACGTTCTCTTTCTGTGGTCTTCTGCCCCTCATTTCCTTGCCTGAGAATCACTTTTGATCCACTATGCCAGTTGAAGCTCAGAAACCATCAATGCTCCTAAGAGTGCCATAAATGTTCTTTGCATATTTATTGCCAAATTAATTTTGACTATCAGCACCTATCTAAACATGTTAGGTTTTATAGTAAGCGTATAAAAAGTCATTTTACATATATATATAGGAGGCAAAAGCATAAACCCATGAAGCAAAAAGAATCACTGTTAATAACAAATGCTTACTGTATACCTGTTTTGAGCTGAGCTTTGTTATATAAACTGGAGACATTAAAATGCATGATTTGAAGAGATTTTAATCTCATTGAAGAAACTTAATGAGTATATATTAAAAAGATAAATAATATATTTAAAAAACAAACAATGGGAAGAGCACTGTATATAGAGATGGGAAGATTGGGCTCAAACTAACTCTAACTTTGGAGAAGACATGTAGACTCACTTCTATTATTTACATATGTAATTCAGGAAACAATGCCAAACATAATAAGATACTCTGAGACTGAATATCAAATGAGATCATTCATTCATTTAAGATGTATATGTTAAGTCAGAGACTTGGGGCCATAAATGATATTAGGGTGTGGAGATACAGTGTAGAACAAGACAAACCAAGCCTCTGCTCTCTTAATTTTTTTAGTGAGCCAAGATGAGGAGAAAAAAAAAAAGAAAAAAAAATGTTTTTTTAAGTAAGTAATTTAATAGCAAGTTACCAGACAGTGAAACATCTAATGTAAAGACCTTAAATCAAAAAAAGCTTGGTATGTTAAAGAACAAAGACAAGGCCAGTGTGGCTGAAACACTCTGACGTGGATGAGAAATGTATCAAGAGATTCTGGAAAGATAAGTAGAGGACAGATAACAACAGTAAAGTTTATAAAGGTCTCTTTATGTGCCAGGCAATTGACTAAGCACTCAAGTACTATATATATTTATTCTTCATACTGTAACCTACAACACAAAAACAAAAACAAGCCCAATGGCATCAAGGCGATTCCGACTCATAATGACCTTATAGGACAGAGTAGAACTGCCTCACAGAGCTTCCAAGGAGTACCTGGTGGATTCAAACTGACAACCTTTTGGTTAGCAGTTGTAGCTCTTAACCACCAGACTGCCACCATTTCCCCTTGAGGAAATAATAACTTGCCCTAGGCTATATACCTCATGGACTCAAGGTTTGAATTTGAGCATTCTGATTCCAAATTTGATGTTGTTAACCAAAGAAGAAAGTAGTCCAATTAAATAAGAACAAGAAGGATAAAAACAAAGGAGGAGGAGAAGAAAAAATAGCCACGAACTTACACTAAGAAAACCAATCTAGCATATACGATATACTCCAATTCATACAAAATGTATATTGTTACTTTTGCACACAGAACTTGAAAAATATAAACATTTCCTAACCCTTTAGTACGACCATAATATATAAATACTTTTTTAAAGCACATTATAGAGTGATATGTATAGAATTGGAAGGAGGCTTGGTGTCGCAGTGGTTGCCAAAATGTTGATGGTGTGAACCCACCAGGCACTCCATGGGAGACAGATGTGGCAGTCTGCTTCTGTAAAGACTACAGCCTTGGAAACACTATGGGGCAGTTCTACTCTCTCCTAAAGGGTCAGTATGACTTGGAATTGACTCAACAGCAACGGACTGGGTTTTATGGTTTATGTATAGAATTATTTTGTTTAGTTAAAAAAAAAAATTAAACATAAATCATATGCAGATTTGTATTTATATAATGTATGTGTATAAGCATGCATGTAAGTGCTGGATTTCTAGAGGAAGATTTGAATATGTCAAATTAAGAATTAAAAATAGAAGAGTGGAGGGAAGAATGTAAGACACAGTGACCTTTGCTTACTTCTCTCACTGGGTATGTTTATAAAATACGTGCTGAATCAAAAAGTAGATAGAAGTATAAATATTTTGGCATTAGACTAGACTACAAGACACTTTTCAGTGTATGGGTTAAAAACTATGAAATTAATTAATTATCACTTTAAATAGAATAATGTAGTTTTTACTTGATTACTTGTGAAATGTTTACACACTTGGTTTGTAGACTGCTATAGGACCAATGGAAACCCTGGTGGTGTAGTGGTTAAGTGTTATGGCTGCTAACTGAAAGGCCTGCAGTTCAAATCTACCTGGTGCTCCTTGGTAACTCTATGGGGCAGCTCTATTCTGTCTTATAGGATTGCTATCAGTCAGAATCCACTTGACAGCAATGGGTTTTTATAGGGCCAATAAACAACATCATGATAAACAGAAAAAAGATTGAAGTTGTAAAGGATTTCATTTTACTTGAGTCTACAATCAACACCCCTGGAAACAGCAGCCAAGAAATCAAACAACACATTGCATTGGGCAAATCTGCTGCAAAAGACCTCTTTAAAATGTTAAAAATCAAAGATGCCATCTTGAAGGCTAAGGTACAACTGATCCAAGCCATGGTGTTTTCATTCACCCCATATGCATGTGAAAGCTGGAGGCTGAATAAGGAAAACAGAAGAAAAATTTATACCTTTGAATTATGGTGTTGACAAAGAATATTGAATATACCATGGACTGCCAAAAGAATGAACAAATCTGTCTTGGAAGAAATACAGCCAGGAAGCTCCATAGAAGCAAGGATGGAGAGACTTTGTCTCGCATACTAAGGTTATCAGGAGGGATCAGTTCCTGGAAAAGGACATCATGGTTAATAAAGTAAAGAGTCAGAGAAGAGGAAGATCCTTAACGAGATAGATTGACACAGTAGCTGCAACAATGATCTCAAGCATAACAACAATTATGAATATGGCACAGGACTGAGCAGTGTTCCACTCTGTTATACGTAGGGTTGCTATGAGTCAAAACTGACTTGATAGCACCTAACAACAACAATAACATAGGCAAATTAGGGAAATACATTGTCTGTTTTGAGCATCGTTGCTTTTTCAATTTCTGAATTTAATCAAAACTTATTCATCCCTAAATCCTTGGGTAAAAGGAAAAAAGAAAAGAAAAAAAAAAATTAAATTGTCATCCAGTAGATTCCAGCTCATGGCGGCCCTATGTGTTGCAGAATAGAACTGAATGTTCAATTTTTCCATTGCAACCACACTTTCTGTGATTTTTGACTGTACAATATGGAAGATTCACTGACTGGATCATCTTACCCTAGATTTCTGTTTTCTTCTGTGTGATAGGGAATGACTTATTGTTTTATGTATCCCTTGCTAGTGCATTTATTGTATGAATGCATGTCTATATATATAAATATATGTATATATATACATACATTTATATACACACATTCGAAACCAAAAAAAAAAACAAACCCAGTGCCGTCGAGTCGATTCGGACTTATAGCGACCCTATAGGACAGGGTAGAACTGTCCCATAGAGTTTCCAAGAAGTGCCTGGCGGATTCGAACTGCAACTCCCTGGTTAGCAGCCGTAGCACTTAACCACTAGCCACCAGGGTTTCCACATACATACTATATATATTTTTATACCCATCCCTAAGTAAAGTAATGATTTAGTTCAACTAGAAAAACACTTTTAAAATAAACCATTTCTGATTTGCTTTAAAAAAAAAAATCCATTTTTGAGAGTGGGGAACAGAGTGGGTAAAGGTCTGGATAAAACAAGAGTGGCCAGGTATTGATAATCTTAAAGTTGAGAAATGAGAAAATGGGAGACAATAATAGTATTTGTGACTTTTGCTTATATTTGAAAATTTTCATTTAAAAAAGTTAAAAAGA
Organism: Elephas maximus indicus; assembly: GCF_024166365.1. Lineage (NCBI taxonomy): Eukaryota > Metazoa > Chordata > Mammalia > Proboscidea > Elephantidae > Elephas > Elephas maximus. Next base: position 33,732,105 of record NC_064834.1, read on the forward strand.
GAGAGGACAAAAGATTGAAAGATGTAGATATACACTTTCACATTTTAATTTCAGTCATCATGGTATTCAGGGCTGAATTTAGTAGACAAGTGGGAGAAAAAACTGAAAAGAATTATTAGAACCATCCCTTAGTATTGTGTTAAAATGCATGCACAGAAAACCTCCAAAATCAATAACTTAACCCCCCAAAAAAGGTTTATTTTTCATAGATGAAAGCAGCCTGGAGGTGAACAACTCAGAGCTAATGCAGCATCCCTCAGATATCACCCATGTCCTAGTCTCCTCTTTCTTCTCTGCCATGCTTCATATGTGGCCTTTGTCTTATGGTCACAAAAGAGTTCCTGTATCACTAAGCATCTTGACTATATCTCGGCCATTAAGAAAATGAAGGAAGCACCAAGGAGGAAAGAATAGTGCTTACATATAGAAAAAAAACTCTTCTAGCAGACTTCCTCTCTAGGGTCATTGCCCAGAATTGCACCATTTGGAAACTCTTAGCGGCAAGGGAGTCTCAGAAATATAATTTTAAACCGAGAACATCCCAAACCTCGACCACCAAATCAAAATAACCTTTGTGAGGAAGACAAAGAGAAGGTATATTGGTTAGGCAGGTAACAGAATCTGGTGGAGTCTGCTCCTTTACCAATGTAATATTTATATGCAATCTTCATTCCAAACATGGAGGTTAATCCTCCCCTTCCACCTTCTTGTGAGTGACAATACCCTGAAACCTATCTAGTGTCTATATCTCACTTTTTTTTAAATCATTTTAAATACATTTTTTTTAATTGTACTTTAGATGAAGGTTTATAGAACAGACTAGCTTCTCATTAAACAGTTAGTGCACATATTGTTTTATGACATTGGTTAACAACTCCATAATATGTCAACACTCTCCCTTCTTGATCTTGGGTTCCCTATTACCGGCTTTCCTGTCCCCTCCTGCCTTCTAGTCCTTGCCCTTAGGCTGGTATGCCCCTTTAGTCTCCTTTTGTTTTATGGGCCTGTCTAATCTTTGGATGAAGGGTGAACCTCAGGAGTGACTTCATTACTCAGAAAAAGGATGTTCAGGGGCCATACTCTCAGTTTCTCCAGTCACAGGCCAGTAAGTCTGGTCTTTTTTTGTGAGTTAGAATTTTATTCTATACTTTTCTCCAGCTCTGTCTGGGACCTTCTATTATGATCCCTGTTAGAGCAGTCAGTAGTGGTAGCCAGGCACCATGTAGTTGTACTGGACTCAGCCTAGTGGAGACCATGGTAGTTGTGGTCCATTAGTCCTTTGGACTAATCTTTCCCTTGTATCTTTAGTTTTCTTCATTCTCCCTTGTTCCCAAAAGGGTGAAACCAGTGGAGTATTTTAGATGGCTGCTCACAGGCTTTTCAGACCCGAGACGCTACTCACCCAAGTAGAATTTGGAACATTTTCTTTATAAACAAGGTTATGCCAATTGAGCTAGGTGTTCCCGAGACCATGGTCCCACAGTCCTTGGCCCAGCAATTTGGTCCCTCAGGGAGTTTGGATGTGTCTATGGAACTTCCATGACCTTGTACAAGTTGTGCTGCTTCCCCGGTATTATGTACTGTCTTACCCTTTACCAAAGTTACCCCTTATCTACTGTCTATTTAATGTTTTTCCATTCCCATCCCTCCCCTCTGTAGTAACCATAAAAGATTGTTTCTTTTTGTGTGCAAACCTTTTCATGAATTTTATAGTAGTGGTCTCGTACAATATTGTCCTTTTGTGATTGACTTATTTCACTCAGCATGATGCCCTCTAGATTCATCTATGTTGTGAGATGCTTTGCAGATTCATTACTGTTCTATATCATTGCATAGTACTCCATTGTGTGTATGTACCATCGTTGTTTATCCATTCATCTGTTGATGAGCATCTAGGTTGTTTGCATCGTTTTGCTATTGTGAACACTGTGGCAATGAACATGGGTATGCATATGTCTATTCATGTGATGGCTCTTATTTCTCTAGGATATATTCCTAGGAGTAGGATTGCTAGATCATAGGGTATTTCTATTTCTAGCTTTCTAAGAAAGAACAATATCATTTTCCAAAATGGTTGTACCATTTTGCATTCCCACCAGCAGTGCATAAGAGTTTCAATCTCCTTGCAGCCTCTCCAACATTTATTTTCTGTTTTATTGATTCTTGCCAGTAATGCTGGACTGAGATGGTATCTCATTGTGGTTTCGATTTGCATTTCTCTAACGGCTAGTGATTTCGAGCATTTCCTCATGTGTCTGTTAGCCACTTGAATGTCTTCTTTGGTGAAGTGTCTGTTCATTTCCTTTGCCCATTTTTTAATTGGATTATTTGTCTTTTTGTAATAGAGGTGTTGGATTTTCCTGTAGCTTTTGAAGATCAGACATTTTCTGATTTGTAATAGCCAAATTTTTTTTTCGAGTCTGACGTTCTCTTTTTACTCTTTTGGTGAAGTCTTCTGACTAGCATAGGTGTTAATTTTTAGAAGATTCCAGTTATCTAGCTTGTCTTCTGGAGTTTGTGTGTTATTAATTATGGTTTGTATCCTGTTAATGCTGTGTATTAGGGCCTCTAGCATTGATCTTTTTTCATCTATGATCTTTACAGGTTTTTGGCTTTATATTTAGGCTTTCGATCCATTTTGAATTACTTTTTGTGTATGGTGTGAGGTATGGGTCCTGTTTCATTTTTTTGGCAGATGGACATCTAGTTTTGGCAGCATAATTTGTTAAAAAGATTGTCTTTTCCTCATGTGGTGGACTTTGGGTCCTTGTCAAAGATCAAGTGACCATAGCTGGATGGGTTTACATCTGGGTTCTTAATTCTGTTCCATTGGTCAATGTATCTATTGCTGTACCAGTACCAGGCTGTCTTGACTACTGTAGCTGTATGGTAGGTTCTAAGGTCAAGTAGTGTGACTTCTCCTACTTTATTTTTCTTCAATAGTGTTTTACTTAACCATGGCTTCTTCCCTTCCCATATAAAGATAATGATGAGTCTTTCCATCTCTTTAAAGAATGTTTTTGGTGTTTGGATCGGGATTGCATTGTATTTGTAAATTATTTTGGGTAGAATTGTCATTTTCACAATGTTGAGTCTGCCTATCCATGAGCATGGTATGTTTTTCCGTTTATGTTGATCTCTTTTGGTTTCTTGTAGTGTGCGTTCTGTAGTTTTCTTTGTATAGGTCTTTTATATCCCTTGTTAGATTTCTTCCTAAGTATTTTATTTTTTTAGGGGCTATTATAAATGGTATTGTTTTCCTGATTTCTTTTTCATCATTCTCTTTATTGGTATATAGGAATCCATATGTTTGTCTTGTATCCTGCTTCTCTGCTGAATCTTTCTATTAGCTTCAGTATTTTTCTCATGGAGTCTTTTGGATTTTCTATGTATAGTATCATATCATGCACAGATAGGGACAGTTTTACTTCTTCATTACCAATTTGGGTGTCCTTTACTTCTTGCTCTAGCTAGGGGTTCCAGCACAATGTTAAATAAGAGTGGGTGATAAAGGGCATCCTTGTCTTGTTCCTGTTCTCAAAGGGAATGTTTTCAGCCTCTGTCCATTAAGAATGATGTTGGCTGTTGGTTTTGTATAGTTACCCTCTATTACGTTCAGGAATTTCCCTTCTATACCTATTTTATTAAGAGTTTTTATCAGGAATGGGTGTTGGACTTTGTCAAATGCCTTTTCTGCATGAATTTTGCCCTTATCCGAAGCAATATCCTTTTGTTAAGAATTCTGTGATATTTTATTAGGAAAATAGGAGAATGATTGTAGATTTCTTATTAAGAAAGGAGCACGTTCAACAAAGTATGTGGAAGAAAAATCTGTTTTCAAAGGGACCAAGTAACAAGCTATTCAAAAAATCCAGATGTGACAGGTGATGTGAGATTGAACCAAAAATTTAAAGGACTTAAGAAAAGTTTGGATGTAGACCTTATCAGATATAATTGGTATTGACTGGATGGCACGAAATCGGGCAGAGGTAGCAATGCAAGAAAGAAATAAAGGGGGATGTCTAGGTTTAAATGTGTGATAAATAGAAGAAGGAAATCTCCCATTTTTCTTCTCCATAACTTCTATTCTCTCCACGGAATGAAAAAAGGAATCTGATTTTAATGTGCATTGTTCTCAAGAAAAAAAAAAAAATACTCTTTTACTTTTGAATGCTACTCTTCAATTTACAAAGAATGTTTATGATAATAACAACTACTATTTATTCAGTGCTTATTATGGGCCAAGTTCCATGCAAAACATTTCAACATTATCTTACTTAATAATCATAACAATCTAATAAAGATGGAAATATATTTCCTTTTTACAAATGCAGAGATTATTTTAGAAAAGACACATTTGGGATTTAAACTCAAGTTTGCCTTGCTACAAAGGACATGTCCTTCTCACTCTATTATACTGCCTCACATAAATTATCATTCATATTCACATATATTTGCATTTTTGTAGAAGAGCTTTTAAGCACAAAAGCATCTCTCTATTTTAATATGGATGTGCAAAGTACATTGAAAAAGAAATGTCTTTCTGGTGGTCCTTGACTAATATTAGCACTTCCCGCTGACTCTCAGTCTTTCTGTGGGAGAACAAAAGGAGTCTCAACCCATGACATGAGAATTCTGGGATGTTTCAGTCTTCAAATGCAGAATACTGTCACTACCACCAGAGAGAGAAGAGAGTGGCAAAGTAGAGAGAGTGGCTGGTAAAGGTGAAAGACGTTGGAATATGAACTCTACTAAAGTCAAAAAGCAGTGGCCTATAAAATTTAAGATAAGCCTTCAGGAACTAGTGCTTCAGGAATGGAACTATGATTGAGAGCCACTAAGACTTCCTCTTATTTTACTTCTCGTCTCTCCTTGCCTTTGCCTTTCCTCAACTCTTGTCCTCATTCTCTACTATTCTATAAAAGTTTTCTCTTTGTAATTGCTCTCCTAGACATACATTTTCAATGGTAGCAGATGAAGAGCAAAAGAAGTCTATTCCTCCTCTTCTTATTTAGAAAATTCTAGGCAGAGATTTCAAGATGTCATATGCCAATATCTGTGTTCAGTGAAAATAACAGACTATGATGTAAAATGCTGCGTCCAAGCATTTGGGTAGGAGTGGGGAGGCACCACAATTCAGCCCTTCAAAGACTTCTTTCCCCAAAGGAAAGAAAATGCAGTTACCTTAACTAAGCAGATAATAAAGTATGCTGAGAAGCCAAAGCCAAAGCTACCATAATCTGTCATACCATATTCCTTTATGATTGTTCCATATATTTTCCTCCGAATCATGTATACTTGGGGAATGATTTATTGAGACCTGAAGACTCATAAAATTTGCCTCAAACAGCTAAATATCCTTGGTGTTTCATCACATCTCTCCACTGGGAGTGGTAGAGGCCTTTGTCTCTCACTTTAGTGCATAGAGATGAATGTCTGTTCATGCTGACACATGTTGCCTCTTCATTATTCAAAGGGGCTCTCTGTGGTTACTGACATATCAAGCTACTCCTTGAAATGGGGTTCAACTTGAAGTCTTATATTGTAATTATGACATACAGTTTTGCTGTTATTGCAGCTATCCTGCTCCTAATGGGAAACAGAAATAGTTGTTCTTAAAGAGTTGTAACACTAGATACTGGTGAATAATAAATGACATATTACACTAAATTTGATAATCATGGAATGTATAAGTTTTGCTTATATTATGTGCTTTTATGAGCAACATTTTTCAACATGTAAAATTAGATTCTCAATTTGTTATAAGGGATTTCTCAATGAGGTTTTCATTCTTAGTTTTGCAGAAAAAAAAAAAAATGGTAATGAGCAACTAGGGAAACTTTAAAAATATATTCCTAAAAGTGATAGAAAAAGCCAGAGTTTTGACTTTTCAGAAAATATAAAAAAAAAAGCAATTATCACATTACTTGTCTTTTATAGCTGAACTTTGTCACATCCTATGAACTGGATTTTGAGGTTTAATTCTTTGTAAATAAACATTTAGATACTTGGAGTCTTCAAGAAAGACTTTCTTTGCAGCAAAATGGGTTCTAAAGTGGTAAAAAGCAATTACTACTGGAATCCCAAAAAAAAAACAGCGCTATTGATTGTTAAATCTTCTGTGTTGCTCTTGAGGCTGTTATAGTAGTTCAAGTTGCAACAAATTATCACAGCCATTTTCCTTATTTTTCCCCTAGTAGTGTCGAAGAAATGCAATAAATTTCTTTTCTTAACCTTTTAAGAGTTTATCACTTCCTAAATATCCACTTGGCGGGCCTAGGTGGTGCAGTGGTTAGGTGCTTGGCTGCTAACCAAAAGATTAGTGGTTTGAACCCACCAGCCGCTTCACAGGAGAACGATGTGACAATCTGTTTCGGTAAAGATTACAGCCTTGGAAACCCTATGGGGCAGTTCTACTCTGTCCTGCAGGGTCTCTATGAGTCAGAATCAACTCAACTGCAATGGGTTTGGTTTTGGTATGCATGTACATGCCAACCCCTCGCATACTGGCATGGTTAGGTTTCAAAGGTCATTATGCGAAAATCAGCATTGTGCAAAAATGGAGGATGACTACATCAAATCACAAAATAAAGGCTGATTACATCATGACATAACTGTCAGATTGCATCATTACATAACTATGAAACCACTGAGAATCATGGCTTAGCCAAGTTGACACATAACCTTAACCATCATAGCCAGTGTTATTCTTGCCTCACACCTTGACATTCATTATTGCCAAACATACATCGTTAATGTGCAAATTAGTTGGATAGTGGATATTTGCTATTGCTGCAAATGCTAAATGTCAGATAATGAGATAGTCAATAAGTAAGAGTATATATATATTTAAAACTTTAATTTATGTATTTTTATAAATTATACATATATTTGACTTTTAGGTCTAGATTCTTTCTATTTAATTTCTAATGTTCTTCTTCTAGTATTTCCAGTTCCTTCCCCTGGGGATCTGATCCTTTGATGAAGGTGCAAATTCTAGCCTATTGCTTATAGCAGAACGAACATTCAGACAAGCATGTAAAGAAAACACAACATATGTGTGAGGACAGGATTGAATGACTGGGGTACATTTATTAAAGGACTAACAATATCGAAATGGAGAACAGCGAAATCCTCTATTAGGGTACAATATACAAATATTCATAAAAATTTTAAATAACATTACTGCCAAAGTTACAGATACACAGTGAGAGTATTTATAAACCTATGGAAAGTGTACAATCTCTGGGATGTGTACAATTCTGCATATGTATATATCTCTCAAATATGTTTGTGTGCATATTTATATACTGAATGTATTTTACAGGTTATAGAGTCACTATGAGTCGGAATCAACTCGAGGGCAACGGGTTTGGTTTTAGTTTATACTCTCTGGAGTTATATCAATGCACATTTAATCTGAGAAAACTATTTTAGAGAAGACTGAGCACCTTTTATTTAACAACTCTTCTTGTATAGCTCTCACAATAGAGGATCTATTTATAAAATGTGGAGTATATCAAACAAGCATAATTATAGTTAATGTTAAGTTTTATAGGGTAATACAAAACACATTTGTCATTTCAATATGGCCATCTGAGACATCTCAAAAGATAATATTTGATATGAAAGATACCCCGAAAATTATACTTTCCTAAATTTAATTTGATCTTGGGAAGACAAAATCAAAAGGATTATTGGAGATTTATTTACTTGATTGAGATGGGAGCATCAATATGAGAACAATGAAAGGTTGTGGCTTGCCTACCTATTGATCAAGAGACAATGCAATATTTTAAATAAACTTAGAAAATAGTAACATATTTTAACATAACAATGTTTGCCAAATTATAATTCAATGTGATTGAACACTTAATTTTGCATTTTTAAAATAATCGTGAGTAACGTTAGCTTAATTCATTAGCTAAACAATATAAGAAGCTTAGGAATTTTAGATTAATTAGTCTTTTAATGAGGAAAAACATTGTATTTTAAAAGTAAAATGTACAATTCTACACTGCTGCACTCTTCTAAAATCAAGAAGGAAACATATAGCTAACTGTGTTAAAACCCAAATTATCAAACTAGGCTGATTTATCCAAATGTTAACTTTCATTATGGGACCTTGGTTTGTTTTAGAAAAATACTTCTTAGCTAGCATTCTGTAAGAAAATTTTGCATGTGTGCATGAATATTTGTTGTTGTTTTATGGGAAAAAAAGGCTAGCACATTTACAGTATTAGAAGTTCAGTTTCTTTATTGTCTGGGTTATTTATGCATAAAACACCCTCTAGCAACTTTTGACCATTACTTTAAGAGGGAGGAGGGTGTACTTTGATTAACATGTGGACCTTTTTACAAGCTTGACCAGTCAATTACCTATTAAAATATTATATATAATTTCCTTAGCAATTATTTTAACTGAAAAACACCAATTCATGAATACTTAAATAATGCCTACAAAGCCAATAAATTAAATTGTGATTTTTTTGAGACCTTTTAAGTGTTCCAACATGTAATATAAACTGTCTAATTTAGCATTAGGCTTAGCTTCATGGAAGAGAAAACCCCAAAATAATAATGACATCAGTAAAAATGGCAGTTTGCTTCCAACAATGGATGTCTGGACTTAGGAAGCAAGCGGCTAATAGTGCATTTCTCTGAAGCCCTCAGGAACTCAGCTCCTTCCAGCTCACCATTTGTATGTCTCTAAGGTCTAACCCTTATTTTCCTGGTCTACAATGGCTACTTTAGCTGGCGTCATTAAAGCCAATTTCTCTCTCTTCCCCTCCAGTTGTCAACTTGATTCTGACTCATAGCAACTCTAAAGGACAGAGTAGAATTGCCCACAGGGTTTCCGAGGAGTAGCTGGTGAATTCAAACTGCCGATGTTTTGGTTAACAGCTGTAGCTCTTAACCACTACGCTAGTGAAAACGTACTCACAAAGTCACAACTAACTTGAACTGAGTGGGGATTTTATAGTCTTTTAGGATTGTGGCAATGTGTCTAGCTACGAATCAAGGTTTTTATTGCTAAACAAAGGGGAAAGAATGTATATTTTGTGACACCTAGTATTTTTTTAGTAGGCTATAACACATGAATTTAGTGGACCTAAACTTGACACCACAAATATAAATCAGTTGCTAATTTGTACATTTTAAATGTGCATCACAAAGCAGGAATGCTACTCCAAAAGGCCAAGTTCTCTCAAAATATTTTAAGAACATAAAACAGCAAATTTTCATTGATTCTAAATATTAATACTCTGATAAGGTTCTCTTAAATATTTATGCACATAATTCTACATATTTCCATATTAAGAAAAGGATGCATGCTCATTAAACTAAAAATCCAAATCCATTGCCAACTCACAGTGACCCTATAGGACAGGGAAGAATTGCCCCCTGGGGCTTCCAGGGAGCAACCGGTGGATCCAAATTGCCAGTCTTTTGATTAGCAGCCAAGCTCTGCCACCAGGGGTCCATACTCATTAAGGAGATCTTTTTATATCACGCTAAGTGTTTCAGTTACCTCCCTAGGTGATGTTTTTAGTTGCCTTCATGGTGTGATAGAGAGTTCCTAGTGACCAGGAATTCTACAAGCAGACTGCTGACTGGATTGTTCTCTGTTATACTGGTAGGGCTCACTGAGTCCTATTTATCATTATTGTGGCACAGTGGTTTCACAGTCTTTGTTGCCTAGATTCAAATAACTAACCAGTCATAGAAGCCACAAGTCAGCAAACTCCACCCACAATGCTACATCACGTGACTGGAATTTACAATTGATGTGACTGATAAGATATTTTAATTTCTTCCTAAACCAAAGGTCTTCTTGCTATTGAAGGTCTTCTTCCTACATACCAAAAACCAGATTAAATTCCGATTCATGGCAACCACATACGTGTAAAAGTAAAAACTTGCTCCATAGAATTTTCAATGGCTGATTTTTTGGAAGTAACCAACAAATTTATCTTTCGAGGCACCTCTGGGTGAACCCCAAACTTTCATTTAATAGCCAAGCACATTGTTAGCACAACCCGCAACAAAAGCAACAAACCACTGGCCAAACTGACAACAGAAAGACAGGAGAGGGCACAAATAACCCAAATAAGAAATGAAATGGGAGACATTAAAACAGACCTAACTGAAATAAAAAGAATCATAACAGAGTATTATGAAAAACTATACCCCCAACAAACTAGAAAACCTATAGGAAATGGTCAAATTTCTAGAAGTACACTACCTACCCAAACTGACACAAAATGATGTTGAAAATCTGAACAGACCTGTAACAAGAGATTTAAAAGGTAATAATAATTAAAAAAAAAAAAAAATTCTCCCCCCCCCCAAAAAAAAAAACTGGCCCAGAAGGCTTTACTGGAGAATTCTACCAAACATTCAGAGAAGAGCCTGCACCAGTACCACTACTCAAACTATTTCAGAACATAAAAAATGAAGCAATACTCCCGAATTCATCCTATGAAGCCAACATAACCTTGATACAAAAACCAGATACCACAAAAAGAAAATTATAGACCAATATCTCTCATGAATATAGATGCAAAAATTCTCAACAAAATTTTAGCCAATAGAATTCAGCATCATATCAAAAAAATAATACACCATGAGAAAGTAGGATTCATACCAGGTAGGCTAGGATCTCTTTTGATGAACATTAAGTGTTTAATTTTTACAAGATCCTAGTTATCTAGCTTATCTTCTGGAGTTTGCATGTTGTTTGTTATGGTTTGTATCCTATTAATGCCGTGTATTAGGGCCTCTAGTGTTGATCCTCTTTTTCCATCTATGATCTTTATAGTTTATGGCTTTATATTTAGGCCTTTGATCCATTTTGAATTAGTTTTTGTGTATGGTGTGAGGTATGGGTCCTGTTTCATTTTTTGGCAGATGAACATCCAGTTTTGCCAGCAGCATTTGTTTAAAAAGACTGTTTTCTTCCCCATTTGATGGACTTTGGGCCCTTGTCAAAGACCAGGCGACACAGGTAGATGGATTTACATCTGGGTTCTCAATTCTGTTCCATTGGTCAATGTATCTGGCGTTGTACCAGTACCAGGTTGTTTTGACTACCGTGGCTGTGTAGAAGGTTCTGAGGTCAGGTGGCACAAGTCCTCCTGCTTTATTCTTCTTCAGTTGTGCTTTACTTATCTAGGGCTTCTTCTCTTTCCATATAAAGTTAATGATTAGTTTTTCCGTGAGAGAAAGTCTTAATGTGAAGAAAATAATATTGGAATTATTATTAAAGATGATTTTTTTTTACTCCAAAGAATAATCAACTGGAACATAAATATATGGGCAGGAGCAATACTAAAGGGCATTATTCACAGGATCTGTCTGGGGTTAACGGAATTTTGAACTTGAACTTGGGAAGGGGCAAATGCCTAGAGATCAACATCATAAAACAGTATGTTTACTAACTTTAATGAGAAGCTAGTTTGTTCTGTAAACCTTCATCTCAACTATAATAAAAAAAATAAATAAAATATGTCAAATGGATGAAGGAATGAACCGAATAAATGATTGAATAAAATTTTAAAAAACTGCACGATCCAGGGACTCTTTTCCCATATGACCATTAAAAAACTTCTATACCTCTCATGGGTTTGTCTTTGTTCCAACTTCTAATGTCATTCTACTAGAAGAAGAACTAAGAAAAAATTTCCCCCCCCAATCTCCTGGTTGCCAAGGCATGCCTCAAAGTACATCTTCTTTTTATGTTTTTTGGCCAAATTTATGGACAAACAGGCAGTCTCGTTTCAGAATAATTTGAATTTTACACACACATATGGATGCTTCCTGCTGAGGTCTGTACTTTTGAAAAGTAAATGGCTAAAAAACTCATGGTCTGACAAAAGATAAAAGGCAACTGCATCTGTTCTGTTTACTTTAGGCTGAAATGGTCCAGCTTGATTCCTCTCACGATTATATTACAGCTAAAGTCTAGCAACTGACTGCTACCGAGCTTCATGAAAAATAGAAACAAGTGACCTGTTGTTTTTATTTTTCAAGGGGGAGACACAAAGGTCATCTTAGGAAAAGACCAATATAAAATGTAGCAAGCTGCATGTAATTTTACATTTTTTTTTTTAATTTGTTAGACATATGATGACTTCACCCACTGCTTCCTCAATATCCAAATTTGACCCTACTTCATGCAATGCTTACTAAAGGAAAAGAAGTTCGATAGCTTGGCTGAGGAGCTAGACTCTCACATAATACACTTCAGAAATCCTTTCTAGTAGCCCATTTTCAGCTAAATGGGTACTTTGATATCCTAGGGTAACAAAGAAAATGTGAGATTTTTGTATACAGAAACTTTGAAAAATTTTATTAATCAAAAATTCTGAATATTATGAGGGCTATTGGCAAGAATTACTTCTGCTTGATTACAAAAATGAATATTCTGTGCAAAATTTTATATAAGAGAAAAAGAACTCTTCTGCAATTGTAGAATCTCATAACCCCTTCCCAGTTCCAGCCTCATCTGATTACTATTACAATTAGGAGTCTTTTCTCAGAAAGGTGTCTCATGCTCCTTGTGGACTTGAGTTTTATATATAAGATATATGTCCTGAGAGATTATTATTTATTCACACTTTTCTTTACTGTCATAGAATACGGAGCCCTGGTGGCACAGTGGTTAAGAGCTTGGCTGCTAACCAAAATGTTGTCAGTTTAAATTCACTAACCACTCCTTGGAAACCCAGTGGGTCAATTCTACTTTGTCCTAGGGGATCACTATGAGTCACTATTTAAGTGACCACATATGACTTTTCAGTGCTTGTTGGGATGTTTTAAAAAACTTTATGGGCATGTTCATTATGGATGCAATTAATACTATCAAATAAAGATTCTTGGAACTTAGCAAGTGTTGAAATAAAGAGGTGTAGTTTTTACCTTTGTTTTTAATTTATTCTTATCCCTTGCATTATCATGTAATTTCTGGTTATGAGTTTATTAGCCCTTTTATTGATTTTAAATTCCTCCCAAGATTAATAGAAACCCTCTCTTCCTCTTCTGAGGATCAGGGATTGATTTTATTTCACAATTCTTATCTCAGTGACTTGTGTCTGACTTATGGCTACCTTTCATTCTTTTGCTCTAAGCCTTCCTGACTGCTGCTCCTTGCAAGTTCCCCATTTGAGACATTCCAGATTCCCTTTGAAGGTTCTTTGAATTCATGTGAACAGCACTGAAAAAAACAAAAAATGTGTTTGTAGAGGGTACACCTGGAACCTCTACCTAGGCGAGTGAAAGCACTCTAACTGGGGAATTCCATTACAGGTGTGTATTAAAGGTTGAAAAGCACTATTAGGTCTTTGAGTGAGTCCTCTGAGAGTGTGAGAAGGAAAAGCAATCTTTTTGCTTCACGCTCAGAAAAGGACACTTCAGTGCTTCTCCACACAGGTACTATCAAGCATCCAATTTGCAAAAATGCCACTCGGGCTCTGTTCAGATGGTAGAGGTGCTTCTCTTTTGGTTTAAAAAAAAAAAAAAATCACTTCCGACTGTTCAATTCAAAGGGCTAGAATCACTTATTGAGTTTTGGATGCTATAGGATATTTTTTTCTCCTTAAAAGAGTAAGAAATCATTTGAGAAGACTATGGAGGACATAAAAGAAAACAGGGTTTGACACTAGGGGAAATCATCTAGACCCTAACATGATGTTTTTGGAAAGAGCATATATTTTACTAATCAGTCAGGCTCAAGCTTGGGCTTGGGTACCAGCTCTGCTATTCACTAGCTATATCACTGAATTGTTTGAATGCCAATTCCCTTATCTGTCAAAACAGATTCATAATATATATCTGATAGTATTGGTGTTAGAATTAAATTGGAAAATGTTTTTGAAGTGCCTGGTAGAAAAAAAAAAAAAAGGAAATAATAAGTAGTTTATCCCCTTCCTAACATTTTTGGAATTAAAAGAGTACCTTCCCAAGGAAAAATGGGAGAGAGGAAAAATTGAACAGAACCAAAGGGTAGCATTCATTGCTCTTTGCTTCCTGTTTGTTTTATTTATTCATATCATCTTCCTTGAAGTTCTGTCATCATCTGGTAAAGGCATCACAAATTCCCTTGGGAAACCGTTCCTCCACCACTATAGTGTGATCCTAGAGGGATTCTCAATTACAGCACTATCTTGGAACATAATTAAGAATCAAAGCAACAAAAAGATGGAAAGTGGTAGGAGCTGACACAACCTGATGGAAGCTTTCCAAAAACAAAATCCATAAATTTCTGAAAATGGAAATCCAAAGATTTAAACTAAGATTTCAAATTCAGTTCTTTCCCTTCAGAAAAACTGCAAAACCCCACCTTAAAGTAACTTATCTTTTTGTTCATAGCATGATATCTAGGCAGTTGCCCCTTCCCAAGCTCGAGTTCAAAATTCCATTAACCCCAGACATTAAGACTTTCTTTCATGGAAAAACTAATCATTAGCTTTATATGGAAAAAGAAGAAGCCCTAGATATGTAAAGCACCACTGAAGAAGAACAAAGCAGGTGGACTTGCACTACCTGACCTCAGAACCTTCTATACAGCTACAGTAGTCAAAACAACCTATTAGTGGTACAACGTTAGATACATTGACCAATGGAACAGAATTGAGAACCCAGATGTAAATCCATCCACCTATGTCACCTGATCTTTGACAAGGGCCCAAAGTCCATCAAATGGGGAAGAAAACAGTCTTTTTAAACAAATGCTGCTGGCAAAACTGGATGTTCATCTGCCAAAAAATGAAATAGGACCCATACCTCACACTGTACACAAAAAAATTAATTCAAAATGGATCAAAGGCCTAAATATAAAGCCAAAAACTATAAAGATCATAGATGAAAAAAGAGGATCAACACTAGAGGCCCTAATACATGGCATTAACAGGATACAAACCATAACAAAAAACACACAAACTCCAGAAGATAAGCTAGATAATTAGGATCTTGTAAAAATTAAACACTTAATGTTCATCAAAAACTTCACCAAAAGAGTAAAAAGAGAACCTACAGACCAGGAAAAAATTTTGGGCTATTACAAATTCAACAAGGATCTAATCTCTAAAACCTACAGGAAAATCCAACACATCTACAACAAAAAGATAAGTAATCCAATTTAAAAATGGGCAAAGGAAATGAACAGACACTTCACCAAAGAAGACGTTCAAGTGGCTAACAGACACATGAGGGAATGCTCACAACCACTAGCCATTAGAGAAATGCAAATAAAAACCAAAATGAGATACCATCTCACCCTGGCATTACTGGCACAAATACAAAAAACAGAAGATAACAAATGTTGGAGAGGCTGCAGGGAGATTGAAACTCTTATGTACTGCTGGTGGGAATGCAAAATGAAGAAATCATTTTGGAAAATGATATGGTTCTTCCTTAGAAAGCTAGAAATAGAAGTACCATATGATCTAGCAATCCCACTCCTAGGAATATATCCTAGAAAAATGAGTCATCACACAAATAGACATATGCACACCCATGTTCATTGCAGCATTGATCACAATAGTAAAAATATGGAAACAACCAAATGCCCATGAACAGATGAATGGATAAACAAATGATGGTAAAACCCAGTGCATACACTCAATGTAGTGCTAGACAATGAAAAAACAGTGGTGAGTCTGCAAAGCATTTCACAACATGGATGAATCTGGAAGGCATTATGCTGAGTGAAATAAGTCAATTGCAAAAGGGCAAATACTGTATGAGACCACTACTGCAAGAATTAATGAAAAGATCTACACACAAAAAGAAACAAATTTTTGGTGGTTATGATGGAGGGGAGAGGTGGGGATGGAAAAACACTGAATAGGCAATAAGTAAATGGTAACTTTGGTGAAGGATGAGACAGTACACAATACTAGGGAACTAGCACAACTTGTCCAAGGCAAGATCATGGAAGCTCCCCAGATACACCCAAACTCCCTGAGGGACTGAATTGCTGAGTTGAGGGCTGTGGGAACCATGGCCTCGGGGAACATCTAGCTCAATAGGCATAACATAATTTAGAAAGAAAATTCTCTACATTTTACTTTGGTAAGTAGCATCTGGGGTCTTAAAAACCTTGAGCAGCTATCTAAGATATTCCACTGGTTTCACCCCTTCAAGAGCAAGAGAGAATGAAGAAAACTAAAAATACAATGGATTGATCAGTCCAAAGGACTAATAGACCACAACTACCACTGCCTCCACCAGACTGAGTCCAGTATAACTAGATGATGCCTGGCTACCACCACTGACTGCTTTGACAGGGATCACAATAGTGGGTCCCAGAGAGAGCTGGAGAAAAACATAGAATAAAATTCTATCTCACAAAAAAAGACCAGACTTACAGTCCTGACAGAGACTGGAGAAACCCCAAGAGTATGGCCGCTAGACTCCTTTTTAGCTCAGTAATGAAGTCACTCCTGAGGTTTACCCTTCATCTAAAGATTAGACTGGCTCATAAAACAAAATGAGACTAAAAGGTCACACCAGCCCAGGGGCCAAGACTAGAAGGCAAGAGGGGACAAGAAGTTAGTAATAGGGAATCCAAGTTCAAGAATGGAGAGTGTTGATACATCATAGGGTTGTTAATCAATGTCATAAAACAATATGAGTACTAACTGTTTAATGAGAAACTAGTTTGTTTGGTAAAACTTCATCTAAAGTACAATTAAAGAAAAAAAAAAAAAAAGACTTTCACATGTAGGAATCTAGAAAATGATTCCGGCGAAAACAGGACCATTTCTGATATTGGGTAACTATATATCTGCTTAACATTGTTTTGAACCTGACAGCTGCCTGGCAATTCACAATTTTACAACTTTTTGCAATCCTCATTCCAGCCAGTGCCCAAATGTCATTCTTTGGTTCACACCCTATATTTCTGATTCTGGGCCACAAATGTTTAGAGAGCCAGGTAAATCCTTGTGGAGTTGGTCTGTCACAACCTCATGCTACACCACATAAACCTAGACTTTCTGCTTCCAGATAATCATAGTGTTCATTTATTTTAAATGCCCTGATGAACTCAGTGTTTCGTTCCTTGTTTACCAACAAATATGGCATTCTGCACTAAGGCCTGTGCATGGGAGCTATGTCATAAACTAATATGATTTTTCAAAAAAAGCAAAGATTTTCAAACTGCTGTATACTAGCTAAGTGTTCTCAGGGGAATTATTGAACCTCCCAGAGACTTCATTTTCTTATCTGTGAGTCAGGAGTATCAGTAGAGCCTTAGAGCTTGCTTGTTACAAATTCATTACTGAAAGTGAATGTTGAAAGAATTTCTGTGTCTCAGGTCCACCTTCACCTCATTATCTATGGGGTAAAGAATTTAACTTTACTCAAAATAATTTGGTCTTTCCTCT
The DNA here is from genome assembly GCF_024166365.1 of Elephas maximus indicus. Classification (NCBI taxonomy): domain Eukaryota; kingdom Metazoa; phylum Chordata; class Mammalia; order Proboscidea; family Elephantidae; genus Elephas; species Elephas maximus. The sequence continues at coordinate 33,749,495 of NC_064834.1, forward strand.
TGTTTCCTGAGATAACTGTAAAACCCTGTAATTTCATGAGTAATTGAGGTGTGTTTTTCATCTAAACTATTCTTAAGAGTTTAGGCTAATGAGTAAGAGCTGGCCAAGACAGAAAGACCACCAAGTGGCCTGGCATCAGCTGACCTGGTGGTTGGGGGGAGGCATGATTCAGTCTATCATACTATAAAATGAGGGTTCAATCATGATTATAAAATAATTTAACCAATAAAGGCTCTGGACACAGATGCTCCATGGATTTCCTGGTTGATGAAAGACATTGATGCATGTGAATGGATAACATGTCCATTTTTGGAACTTGGGAGCTCCCTAATAGGAATCCTCCCAGACCTCAACCTATGTGTCTTTTCATTTGTATCCTTTATCTTACAAGTAAACTGTGATCTAAGTATACTACTTTCCATGAGGTTTGTGAGCCTTTCCAGTGAATTACTGAACTCTAGCGAGTAGTGGGAACCAGAAGGTCAGAAGTAAGGGTATCTAGGGACTCCCAAGATTATATCTGATATCCTGAGGAGGTAAAGGAAACCCCCTGAATTTGTTGCCACCAGGTCAAAACTGAGGGAGTCTGCCCTCCACCCTCTACCACGGTTTGTGTCTGGCATCCTGGGAAAACCCTGAATTTGTAGCTAAATTTCTAGAATCTTCAGATTTCTGACTTCCGATGACCAAATCCAAGACTTTTTCCATCATCTATCCCAATTATGCATAAAGAAATTGACTCCTAAACTTGTGCTGGCATCTGAAGTCTTTGACCTACTCGGAAGGCTGGAGGACTATGTCCTTTAACTTGTGAGTTCTGAGCTAGCTCTGGTGGTGAGGGCCAGAGAAAGAAGTGGAGCATAATGCATAAGCAACTAGTCAGAATTCAACAAAGGTGAATAGTAGGGATTTGGATTTTATTGATCCTCATTACCTCACTACCTTATGCCTCTTGCCACCACCATTCTATATAAATATATATGTATATATTATTTCTAATCTTTAGAATAAATTACCTAGTTTGTCTTTAAAATTAATCCCTTTTCCTGGACTTAAAATCACTCCTCTTCTCAACACACAAGGAATCTGACTTATCCTATTTTATCTCTCAGCATCTTTCATTTCTATCAAATTCTGTTTCCCTCTGTCCTCTTTACATGCCACAGTGTTTAAGAGTTTGGCTGCTAACCAAAAGGTCAGTAGCTCCAATCCACCAGCTGCTCCTTGGAAACCCTATGGGGCAGTTCTACTCTGTCCTATAGGGTAACTATGAGTTGGAATTGACTTGAAGGCCACTTGTTTGGTTTTTGATTTATATGGGGAAGGTGCTCTTGACTTGCCACTCTTGTGGTTATTATATTCTCTCGAAGCACTTTGAGAGCATAAAATGTCTCTCTCACAGCAATACTATAACTTCCTAATTCTTGAGAAGAAATTAGATGCCCAGTAAAGGCCTCGTGGTGCTATAGTGCTTAGCAAAATGCTTTGTAAATTGTGGATACTTTGTAAATAGTTTTAATTTTTTAGTGATGAGAGGACAGATGTAATTTTTTTTTTTCTCAGCATAATTGAACCCTAGTCTCAAAAAACTAGGTAATGTCATAGGGTATCTACCGAAACATTTTCATGAGAGCTAAGATTCTGAATTATAACCAATGATGAGAGGCCATTAAAATTATTAAATTAGTATCAATTTTATAAAATTTAATGATGAAGTCCTCTGTTTCTTCCATATTTTGAAGTGGTAGGTAATGTTTTTGCTGTTTTATTAGAACTTTTGTATCCACCACTTCATCACAATTCTTCAGATTTCTGACTTCCGATGACCAAATCCAAGCATTTTTCCATCATCTATCCCAGTTAGGCATAAGGAAATTGCGATTTCTGTTATTTCAACATAAATTCATTTAAGATATTTTCATCCAAAGGTCTGTGATTTGTTTGTTTATGAAAACAATTCTAAGCAGAGCAATCATGAATTTGAAGCACATATGTGCATTAAAACCCCAAAGCAGTGATATGTAAGTGATATTTCTGCATCTGAACTCTGCAAATATATTTAGAACGCTTGCATTTTAAAAAAGGATAAATAAAACAATGTTAGCTTATAAAGGGGGAAAAAAAAAAACAAAGAACTTTATAAGTGGCCAAAGATAGTTGTTATAACTAGTCCAGTACTGAAATGGAAAATGAGCTATACCAGCAAGAATAAAAATAATAAAAAATGAGACATTACTTAAAATCATAAATACATACTATGTGTAAACATATCACAAACTAAAATTTTAAAGGAATGCATTGTTATTTGAATTGTAGAAGTTTTCTAAAAATTCCATAAAGACTTGCCTTTGGGAAATTAAACATCTTCAGGAGTTCACATCAACTGAATTCAGAGTTAGACATCTTCATTATGGCATCTTAAAGAAATCATTACACAAGTGAAAATAATTTGACTTTAGAAAGATATACTATTCTTAGTTGATTATATCAAATAACAAGATTGTGCATATTTCAGATATGACTTTTGAATAAAACAAACTTATTTATTGTATTGGTAATGTGTGTCATATATAAGTGAGCCCTAGCCTTGGTGACACAGTGGTTAAGTGTCAGGCTGTTAACCAAAAGTTTGGCAGTTCGAATACACCAGCCACTCCTTGGAAACCCTATGGGGCAATTCTGCCCTGTCCTGTAGGGTTGCTATGAGTTGGAATCAAGTCTATGGCAATAGGCTTGGTTTGGGTTTTGGGTTTTGGTGGCACAGTGCTTAAGAGCTCAGCTGCTATCCCAAAGGTCATCAGTTCAAATACACCAGCTGCTCCTTAGAAACAGTATGGAGCATTTCTACTCTGTCCTTTAGGATCATTATGAGTTGGAATGGACTCTACTGCAACGGATTTGTTTTGGTTACAGTATGTAAGAAAATCAATACCTCATAACAAGAAGGTAACCAAAAGAAAAAAAAAAAAAAAAACCCACTGCCATCGAGTCAATTCCGACTCATAGCTGCCCTATAAAAAAAAAAAAAATGCCCCATAGAGTTTCCAAGGAGCAGCTGGTGGATTCAAACTGCCAACCTTTTGGTTAGCAGCCATAGTTCTTAACCACTATGCCACCAGGATTTCCTACCAAGGAAATAGTCTCTAAATATTCCTTTAAGCCTTTAAGTCTTTAGCATCTGATATGATTACATTTTCTGTGATTTTAATATCGGTATACTTTGATCTGTGTATATATAATCTTACCTACATTTAACTATTAGATATTAACTATGTCATATATAGCACATACCTACTGAAAATGTGCTATTGCTTTGGGAATTCAATAAAGACTGCTTTATTTCATTTTGTGTTTTGAGATGTTTTTTACTGAGTATTTGTACTTTATTTTCAGAAAAAGAATTATGTTACAATTTGTTTTACATATTTTTCTTATAGAAGCAACAAAAATTAGAGACAATTGGTAGGGATAGAGTACACTGTGTACATTTCTACCAAACTAAAATTTGTAATGTGCTCCAGATTTATATGCAGCGTCTCAACACTGGCTATTAAAATTGCGTAATGTTGATTTTTGTTTTCCTAATGTGTGGTTTGCATTCTTATTATAATTTTGAATCATAATGAATATTATATGCATGCATTTCCACAGGAAAGCCGGTGGGGTGCATCTGAGTAAATACACTCTCTGCTTATTTACTCATAATAAGCTTAGGACCATTTGCACTTTTTATTGGAGATTATGCTAATATTCAGGACAAGCCTGAAATTTAATTGAGGTACCAATCTCTATCTCTTGAACCTGTTTATATACTTTCTCTAGATTATAACATCTGTTCATAATATCTATTTAAATTTTACACTTCTCTTTTTGACATTATTTTGTTATTGAAGAGAGTATTTCAACTTTAAATGAAACTCTACTGGGAATGATTTCTGAAAAATTTTGAAAATGTGTAAAGATAGATATTCAACCACAAAACATATTTTAAATAATTTTTTTAAATAAGATTACACCCACTTTTAAATGACACCCACTTTTTTTAATTCAAATCTGAAAAAATATAGTGCCCAAAATTAATTCATTCCTAGTGAGCCATCCTCTCAAAAATACCTGTTTTGCATAAGGAAGGCTTTGTTTCAGCAGTCTAGTGGTTATCCTTCTCTTACTATATGAGATTTAGAGTCATATCATAAATAGTTTGTTTTGCTTTTCTTCTGTATTAACAGTAAGGTTCTAATTGATAGGATATACAGTCTCACTCTAAGAGATTAGCTTACTTGGGGACATCAAAATCTAAAAACACTATGGAAATGCCATTATTCACTTGCCAATACTTTTTATAAAAATTAATTGAATGAAAAAAATTAGTGAACAAAAAATGAAATCATTTATTTTATACAACTTCTCTTAAAATCATACTTAATACCCTTGCTCATTGTGGAAAAATTAGGTAATACCAAATAAAATCACATGTAATCCCATTACACAGAAATGATCAGTGTTGACATGTGAATGCATATCTTTCCATGCAAAAGAAGCATTCCATAAAGGGTAGTTATGAGAGTAATCCCTAGATGAATGAGCGTCCAAAAAAGTAGCTGTTATTGCAATTTGACACTTTTTGTTAAAAAAAAATATAAAACATAATACTGTGAATGTTTTTAAGTAGTTGTATTAGTTGTATTTTCTGAATATATTTTCTATATCTTTGTTAATTGAAGTTTTCATAATATATTTTATATCTGACCAGCATTTCTTTAAATAAAAATTTGATTAACTCAGCCAATTTCCTATTATTGATAGCTAATTTGATTATAATTTAAAATTAAGCCATTCCCAGTACAGCCAGACAGATTTAAAACGCAATGAACACATATTAAAGAAAAATATGCAATATAAGAGTTTTTGTGAAGCAAAAAGTTTTCTTCAAAAAGTATTTACGCTAATGTAAACTTAGTTGAAATGTGAGCTACATGACTGATTCTGTTGGTATATAAGGAAAGCAAGCATTGAGTGGATGAGAATTTTTAAAGCTCCTTGAAATCCAGAAATCCTATGATACCAAAATCTAAATTTAATAAGCAAATTATAGAAACATACATTATTAGAGATGGAAAGGACAGACACGTTTCTTTGCAAGGAATGTTGCTCTCCAAAAATAAACATGTACGACTTGCATACCTCCATTCCTATTTTTACATGATCAATAAAAGAAAGCTAAAATAACTGCCCGGTACTTACTAATGTTTACTAGAAATGTACATTTTCTCCTGCTTGGATGGTTTGATGTGTCTCTGAATAAGAATGCCTAGCTTTGGTATGATCTCAATTACTGAATTTCAGTTTTATTTGTTTACTCTATTAAGGTGCTTAACAATTACATGACCCAAAAAACTTTAGGAAAGACCACTGTACCAAATAATAATTTAAAATTCTTGTTCTTAGCTTTAATGCTTCTATTTTCCCATCTGGAAATATTTCTCTAATTATGCAAAAATTAGAAAAAAATATTCATGCAAGAGGCTCTGAAAATGCTATAAACTCCAAGGTAGGATTCTTAGAATTCCATATCTCAGAATTTGTTGCTTTTGAAACGCTATGCTTAGTTATACAGGCACATACGCACGCAAGAGCATCTGAATGATTCATAGTTAGAGTGATGCATTTTGAATATTTTTAAATGAAAGTAAATTGGGGTTTGATAATACAGACGGAATACAGCCAAAAATGTTCACTCTCAGGACAAACTCATACAAGTTTTAGGCACTGCTAAGGTTGAGACGTGGTGACTGGGACACATTTTATCTTGGAAGGAGAGCTCTCCCTTCTCTGTACATTCTGAGAGGATATTTGGATTTCAAGTTGTAGTGGTAAATAGCTTTTATTTAGGTTCAGGATCTTCGATGTACGTAAGATGAGTTCTCTAGCACACTGATGTGCCAAAGTTCCACAGTATTTCAAGACCACTTTCAGTTTTATTCAAATCAGCTACTGCTATTGAACCTCTTTGGTACTGATATGCTTTTATAGCCCTGGTAAGTTTTTAGGTGTACAAAGCAAGTCTCTTGACTATTATATCCTAGTAGCCCAATCATTATTCTTAATTGATCATTTAGCATAGATTCCCAAAACACCCTATAACACAAATGGTTACCAGAATAAGGTTCTTGACTCTCACTGGTCAAGAATGAGCAGGTAAGGCACGTAGTTTTCCACACGAGCAAAGCTTTATTGAAGAGGCTTGCAAGGAGAGACGAAGAGGGCCTAGAGCAAGGCTTACCCTCATCTCACAGAACAAAAGACAGGCCCGAGTTTTTAAAAGTTCTTGGGCAGGAAAAGATTCATGTTTATTCATAGACACAGGCGTGGATATGTTAACTAAGGTGCATGCAGCATCTTTCCAAGATGGCTTCTGTCCAGGAGGTCTCTGGGATTTGTAGCAGGACTTATTATGGGGTGGCAAGCCTATACAGTCTCTTGCTCCCTGGGTTCAATTCCTGGCTAGGGCTGTAGCCCCTCACTGCCCCTAGTGGAAGGTCACACAGCAGTCACAGGTGGATGTTCCGCGCATGTCCCTGGGCCTGGTTTTCTCCAGCTGCTTCTGAAAGGCAAATTTAAAGAAGTTTGTGGGCTATTTTTAGATACCCTACCCCATTACCCCATTGTCCTGGGGGAATGGCTTTGTTTCTGCGCCCTGACCTATCGTTACTTTGTTTGCAGATTTGGGGTCCCCTCTGTTCTCTGTCTTATTAAGTCTCTAGGTTCTATACTCAATACCCTATTACCTCCCTTATAACATATTCTATTTCTCTTTTATTTGCTTCTCCTCTAACCACACCAGTCTCTTCGCTATTTCTCAAACAAGCACCCGCCGATCTCAGGGCCTTTGCTCCCTGTCTTATAATGAGGATTTAATTATATAATTCTTTTAAATTTGCTCTTACGCATCATTATCAACATGTGCTATTACAGTTTGTTGATGGCTGGTCAGGATGACACCCTGTTACCTGGTCACTAGTCTATCAACTAGCTACTGTGCTTTACAACAGTGTGTGAATGTGTTAGTCTTGCTCTTAGGGTTGATTTTAACAGTGACTTTTATTTTGACTACTAGTGACTGTTTCACAGATATATTTTGAGCCAAAGAATTTCACACACAACTAAACCAAATCACTAAAGAGAGAGAATCAAGAAACTTTTTGTGTAGACAGTACTGAGAACTTGTGATTCTGCAAGACGTGACTGAATATTAATTTTAGCTAAAAAAACATGTAAAATGGCATCATTTATACCCTAAGTTGAGGAGACATTCTTACTATATGTTTAAATAATTTTTTTTTTTTTTTTTACTTTTCAAATGCTTTCTGTAGGAAAAAGGTGATGTCTTTTTTCTTTGTTCAGGAAGACAAGTACAGGAAAATTCTAGAGGAATGAATCGCAAAGTTATATAAGTATTGGAAGGACGAAAAAAATGGAGCCAATAATTTTACTAAAATGTACATGATTTAAATTTAATTTCTTTTTACTTTCGTGTTGCCTTCTGCAGAGGAAAAAATGCGGATACTTTCTCTTTTTCATGTAAAAATAAAAAATATTACAGAAAACATTTCGTCTAGATTATAAATCAAATCAATTTCAGTCACTAAGTGGGTTATATGATGTATCACACACAAATTAAGTGATTGATAAAGTGGAACAATAGAAGCATCTCATTGTATTCTTCCTCAATAAAGTATGTATACAAATTGAACTTTCACACCACAAATATAATATATTTGCCTTATGTTGCACCTAATATTCAATCTGCACCACCACAAAGAGGCTAATAAAATAAGGAAGTGCCTCTGTGAATACCTTTAAGGTAGAATCTAATTAGGTCCTTTCAAAGTAGTAAATTCAGTAAGTTTAAAAAAATTAGAAATCTCATGATCTAAGAACTATTTTGGAAGCCCATATTAATATAGAATAATTTTCTCTTTAATTGAAAATTTAATAAGAAATCTAAGTAACATTCAATTTCTTTTCAAAATATATTACCAAATCAAGCTTAAAATGGTGCAGTCTTTCCATCTGTGAGCTTGGTGCAATTTTCCTTCCTTTTTCTTTTTTTTCCCCCAAGAGTCGGAAACAACTCGACAGCAGCAGGTTTGGTTTGGCTTTGGTTAGTCTTTCCTCAAGTGGAGCATATTGTGCTAATTTTGTGAGAAAGGATTCCAGAATGACATACATGATAACTCTGCATTTATATGGCATCTGTTATTTCTGTTTTGCCTCTAGACTTGACTGTGATCCCAAGCAACACAATATGTTACCATTTAATTTTATAATATGCCATTTGTACAGCCTTGAAAAAAAAAAAAAAGCTATATTAATGTAATTGCTAGAATAAATGTGTGGAAGTCTTAGGCAATGATAATAACAGTAAAATAAATGATGTCACCAATGATGATTTAATTCTCAAAATTCTTTTAAAACTGTTTCTTGGGCTTGCTCTTAGATGGAAAGTGGTGGAATGATGGAAAGAGAATGTGCTGAGGAACAGGGATAAAAATGCAGAAGTCTATGAAAATGGACTTCCATATCCAAAATTAGTCTCAGCCTTTGAGGAAGTAATAATGGCTGCCTAACAGTAAGCGGTATCTGCAAAGCAAACATTTCATTTCTTCCTAGTTTTATTTGTTCATTCATTCACTACTTAATAATCATTTAGTATGCATCTACTTGTGTAACATCGTATCATTAGAATGTAGGATACATTCTGTGAGCAAAACGCAGTCACTGTTCTCAGTGATCTCACAGATTGAAAACAGTTTAGCAAGAGTGACATACAGAGAGAAGCAAATATAATACACTGAGAGAAGCAAATATAATATATTGTGACAAGTGCTATTTTAGGAAGAATAGTGAAACAAATAATAAAAGAAACACCAAAGAGGGGCAACCACCCAGATTTGAGGGGTGAAAGGTTACCTGACAGAAGTGATTTCTCAGCTGAGAGCTGATGCGCAGGTAGGAGTTTACCAAAGAGAAGCAGTATGTGTGAGGAAGGGGAAAAGAGGGAAAGTTTTCAGAAAAATAGAACAGAAAGCACTTAGGGAATAATACAGACTATTTGACAGACTGCATTATAACATTTAAATGCATGAGCACTGAGAAAATAGGATAGAGAGATAACTTGGAATTAAGCCATGCAGGACCTCACATTATTGTAAAAGCAATGAAGTTCATGAAAAGGGTTTGGCAGGGGTGTAGCATGATCTTATTTGTGGATTAGAAAGCTCATTCAAATAACACCAAGGAGAACAGATAAAATAGGACAGGCTAAAAAAACAAGATAAGCTTATTGCTATTGAATTGATTCTGACTCATAGTGACCCTATAGGACACAGTAGAACTGCCCTATAGCGTTTACAAGGAGCAGCTCATAGATTCAAACCACCAACCTTTTGGTTAACAGCTGAGCTCTTAACCACTGTGCCACTAGGGCTCCATGGACAGGCTGGAATCAAGGAAACAAGTTAAAGGCTATTGCAGAAACCAGAGCAAGAGGAATAGCATCTAAAATAAATTAATGACTGTTTGGGAGTGGAAAGAAGGATGTAATTTCAGTACATATTTAGCAATGTATGATAGGTTGTATAGGGTCACTATGAGTTGGACGCGCCTCCACGGCAACAGGTTTTTTTTTAATGATAGGTTGAAGATGGGAAAGAAGACAGATTATGGAGCCAAAATGGTGCCACTATTGGCCTGTAGGCTTTCATTCATAGATGGATACACACAAATAGACAACTACTAATGACCACAAAAAGAACCTGCAATGTAGAAAAGCTTGAATCTATACCAAAGGTCTGTATGCCCTCTCAATCCCTTAGGTATCTGTTGATTTCAGAATACAGACATAAAAGAATCAGAGACACAATCAAACATGGCAGTTTCGATTTGCCTGTGTCCTTTCCTTGGCAGCCAATTGAGGCCAAATGAGGGGCTGTCAAGAATATGAATCACGAAGTCTGACTGCCTCCATTTATTTAATAAAAATAGTAACTTCCTCATAGTGTTATGGAAAGAACACATAATACGTTGTAAGTAGAAGAGTTAAAGCATTTAGCATAGGTCCTGGAAGTGTTTCATCATGTTAAAATCTGGCCTTGAGGGAATTTGTAAACAGTTTACATACAAATGGACCAATGTAAATTTATCACCACTGTTTGAATAATTTCTGTAACAATAATACTCATCACCTTTACCTGTAGATATGTACACAGATATCACAGACGCCAGTTGTTTATTAGAAGTCTCTTCTCCCCTGAGGCAATGGAGAAATGAAAACGAATTACACTGATTTTTCTTTTTGCTAATTGACTTAAATTTTAAAGCAAAAATTAGTACATTTCTATGACCTGTGCTAAATGCTAAAATAGCAATTATAATTAGACAAAAATGTAAGTGTGTATAAATAAGGTAAATTTCAAATAAAGTCATATTGTATAATTATAATTGCTATGATGTTTAAGTATCTCTGTACATCCAACACAATGAAATGCAAGTAAATTAAGATTTATTGAATGCCTACTATATGCCAAACACCTTGTTAGTTATCAAAATTTATAAAGAAAATGGGACTTAATGACATTAAATAAATTATCCTAAGGTATACAGTGAAAACAATGATGGTATGATATAAACTTAGGTGGCAGGTCATGATGAATTTTAGGCTCCAATTAAATGAAATGATGAGTATTACTATACTTATTTAATTTTTGCAGCTTCCTTACATTGCAATAATCATTAACTGTTATTAAAATATTAAATAAATTGAATCACTAGTTCAGAAAAAAAATTTGTTACAGTATAGCTGGAATCCGCACAGTGAAACTTAATTACATTTATACTAAATATCTGAAACGAATCTATGCTAAAATATTGTGTTCCTGATTATTAAAACCCCAACTCAACATGTAGCTAATAATTTTTCAAATATTCTAGAACAATAATTCCTAGATTATTTAAAATTTTGAAAACACACCAGTATAAATTTATTTCATATTGTTTTCCAGGTCAAAAGGATTTGGGCATGTTTATATAATCTATGAAAAGAAATTAAACTACCTTTTTTTTTGCTTTTTAAAATAATTTCCTCAGTGGAGAAACAGAGGACAAAATAATTGTTAAGTTGACTATTCTACAATCTGTTTCATAAAGTATGCCAGGGTTTCAGTCATCTATCATTTATAACTTGAGACGTATTTTTGTTTTGTTCTTTGTTAATAAATGATGTTTTCCCAAGAGGATGGGAGAAATAGTTATTTGCTTCATAAGCTATCTCAATCTTGGAGTCTCCTTTCTTGCTTCCAGTTAGATCTTCATCCATCACTCAGCAGCATGTCCTGAGGACCCGGCCTTGGGAAATGTTAAGATTGTTGGTTTCATTTAAGGGGCACTGGAGCTTGGTGATCATGTAAACAACTGAGTTAAATGCTTTTATCTAGATAACTCTGGAGGTAGTTTACTTGGCAGGTTTAGCATAGGATTTGATAACAAGAAACCCTGGCTGTTGTTCTTACTCTGAAAGTAACTACTTGGATGACTTTGGGCAAATCATTTAACTTTTTCGGATCTAGTTTTTCTTCATCTGTGAAACAGGAAGTGAGAATCTACTTTTTCTTCAAACTCTAAGAATCTAGGTTTTTCTCTCTCTTTTCTTTCATTCTTTTATCACCAAGATTTTCTCAATATTTGAAAAATCAGAAGATCATTGTAACTGATTAGTTTAGCAGATTTTATAAGCAATGCAAATAGCATATTCATTATTGCCCAATTCCATTCCCTGCAATTTGAACATAGAAATGAAAATTGTATTTATGTTTGGAATATACCTATACACCACACCCATTGCCACTGAATAGAATCTGACTCATAGTGACCCTATAGGACAAAGTAGAGCTGCCCCATAGGGTTTCCAAGGCTGTAATCTTTAAGGAAGCCGACTGCCACATCTTTCTCCCAAGGAGCAGCTGACCTTTCTGTAGCAACTGAGCACTTAACCACCGCATCACCAGGGCTTGGTATGTATATGTATATATAAGTGTGTGTGTGTGTGCGTGTGTATCTCCTTGGAAAATCTAACGCAACTTGAGGTAATCAGAGCTGTACATACGTAAAAATAATTAATTAATACAATGTTTATAAAATTTCTTTAAATTTATAGCCACATTTCTCTGTGCTCCAGAGTTTGTATATATATTCTTTGTTTATTTGAGGATGATAAGATAATAAACTAATGACAAAATATTTAGAGATACCTTTTTTAATTTCTATTTTCTATGGTATTTTGAGAGTCTAAAAATCTAATAAACTAAAGAACAGCATGGTATTTGAATATTGGATGTGCAGGCAAATAATGAAAGCACTTATTTTACCAAGACCATTAGTGAGGACTGCAGTGTTAACAATGAAATACAAGTAAAACTTAAAAGTTCAATAACAAAAACATGCATCCAAATTATATTCTGCTTAAAAAAAAAAGGGAGGAGAGAAAGGCAATCCATTCCCATCTCAAATGGAACGATCATTGCAGTTTTTTCCTCCAGCTGTTTCTTCACTGCTTATCCTAATTTTATAAGTCCTAAAAGAAGTTTCTGGAACAGCTCTCTTATCCAGGCCATATCTTTGGGTACGTTTTAGCTGGCAATTTCTTACCTGAGATGGTTCCAAACATCCCCTTAAAAAGAATTTTTATTCATTGTAATTTACTTCCTTAGAATCCCTTTCCCCCTAAATAAATATTCTGTGTATATGGTTTGTCTCACCATCTGGTCATCCTGTCTCTTCCTGTACTTCTGCCGATGCACTCCTCTGCAGCAATGCCAATCTACTTCTTAACCTGCCTACTCATCCTTTAAATTACAGCCAGTCAGTACCTGGAAGTTTCTACTGACCTAGTGTCCTTCCTGGCTACAATCTACTGTGCCTTATTGCTGTCACTGACATGCACTTTTTTTTTTTTAGTTTTTGTTTCCCTACTTTTGTTTCTATCATAATCATCTCTCTAGATTGTGAAGTTCTTGAGGATTTCAATGCCTAGTATACTGGCTGGCATGTAATAGGTGAACACTGATTATTTACTAAAGGAATTTCTTTTGTCTGATACACTAGCTTTTCTTTTCTTTTTCTTAACACAGTGGCTTTTGGGCTAGTGCCTGAGGTTTATGAATTGAAAGAACGTGTGGCTTATGACATCTTGGCAACCATTCTTTACACTTACTAAAACTTCAACTATTGATGGTAACAAAATGGGGTGAAAAGTTCAAAGCCTAACACCAAATGACTGGTTTAACTAGCTTTTCAATCAAATTTATTTGTTGCATTGTGTTGGTGTAACAGCAACCAAATCACTTTTTTTTTTTTTTTTTTCAGTCCTACATCAGGCTGTTTAGGGGAAGTAAGTATATAGTCCAGAATTTAGCACATTAGAATATTAGTAGTATCTTTTTGCAACAGGGTAATATGTAGAATCTGTCTTAAAATGCCTTTCAGATTGGTAAAATCAGTTCACTTTTTGTATTATCTTTATAAAAGACAAATAAGATTACACTTTTACTAGACTTGATTTATGTTCTGGTAAGTTGCCTACCCTTCTTTTTCTCTATCTCTTTAAATTAGGAAAGTGCCCAGCATAATTTCACTGGTTTTATGCTGAAAAATCACCTGTGCTGTCATAAATCAGATCAATTGTCCTACAAAAATCATTTTTGTTTTTTGTGCCATGGCTGAACGCTATTACACAAGCGAAAACATAATTATTATTTTGAAAAAAAAAAAAAAGATGTTTAAAAATATATAACACTAATTTAAAAATAATAATTTGCAGTATTTATAAAAATACACCTATTATATTTATGATTTAAAGAAATATTGAGTTGCACTTGATTCGTTGCTTCAAGGATTAATTATAAACATAGCCCTCTACTGTTTCATTATACCTGTTTTTTATCATTAATTTGAAGGAAACCATACTCTATAGCAAACAAATTGATTCCTAGAATGATAAGTAAATTCTAAAACACCAGCTTTTACTCATTTCAATAAATCAAACATTTATTAAATGCCTACTATGTGCCAAGAATGTAAAATCTGCCATCAGATAATTTCAGAAAATTAGATAAATGTAGATTTGAATGACTGTTCACATAAAACAAGAAAATATAAGGCATCATGTGAATAATTGCTAAATAACTTAATGAATGCTAATTGCTGCAATAGTTAACAGAACAAAAGATAAATTCAAATACGGATAGCTTGGACAGTGTTATGAGAAGAAATGGACTATATAAACACTGAGGAGATAAGTGAAAGAAAGGTATAGAGAGAAATGGAGCAGCATGATTGGGAGGTAGGGGTACAGAGGCAGAAAAAGGAAAAGGGTTAAACTAGAACTCACGGCTTAAATCAGGACATATTAGTCTACAAAGCTTATATGGTACCCTCAGTTCCCAACACCTAAGTTTAGACCCTCTTCTCTCGCTTAGCTTAATGAAACATCTTTCTTAACTATTTTCCCTGCCTCCAGGCTCTCTCTCTCCATATTCTGTGACAAACATTAGGTTTTCTTAAAACAAACAAAAAAAAAAAAAAACGAAATTAGGTCACTTGTATGTGTATGTGTGTTTGTACATATGTAGTGTGTGTATGTGTGTGTATATATATATATTAACTTTACAAGTAAGATAAAGTGGCGAGGGCAGGCAATATAACGTTCTTTCAATGTTAAACTCGGCATTGTTTACAAGATGTGTCTAAGGATTATTTAATTATGTAGAAGAATGTACTTGAGTTTGCCTTTAGCATTTGCTGTTTGATTAGAGCCCAGACACTGTAAAGGTGCGTATTTACTTGTAGGTTTCTGTTCAATACAGTCAAGTTCCCCCAAAGAGTACGATTTTGATGCCAGTAGGCTGCTAATCAGTTCGTGTTTAACACAGCAATTTTATTCCAATATTTTTACTCAAAATACGTATATGTATCCAGTTCTTCTAAATGCTCTCGAAAACAGATTGATCATGTTACACATTTCTTCATTAATAAATCAACACATTCATAATTTGGCACATGTATATGTTTGTATGAGAGCCCTGTTTTGAGTATTTTGAAAATTTAATTTCGACAGTTTTAAACATTAAAATCCTCCTTTTTGTGGGAATCATTCTCAATCTCCCTCCAACTTCACCTCTATTGAATTTTGTACAAATGTGCAGTGTTTATGTGTAAAGGAACCAAATTTCAACCATGTTGGGCACAAATAATGTAGTGCTCAGTTCACGGAGAGCTTCCTAAAATGGTACCTATTCTCTCAATTGATTCCAGTGCATCGGGGCTACACATGGCTCTTCAGGCCGTGGTCTACACGGAGATTCTCAGACAGAGAGCCTAACAGGCTCTCTTCTTACACCACCCTGACTCCCTGTCCAGAATCTTCTCCCTCACTACTCTCCAGCTTCCCCTACATACCAAACACCACTCCCCAGGTTTTTCAAGCAGTAGTCAAGTGTTTGGCTGCTAATCAAAAAGATTAGAAGTTCAAATCCACAGGCGCTCCTTGGAAACCCAATGGGGCAGTTCTACTCTGTTGTATAGGGTCACTTTGAGTCGGAATCGACTTCTCACCAACTAGTTTGGTTTTTGGTTTTGGTTTTGGTTTTCCCACCTCCATACCTCTATTCACATATATTTTCCCTGTCTCAAATGTCTTTTGCCTCTGAATCTGTTCCTTGAATACCTGTATTTATTTCTTCAAGACAGAGTTCAAATGTCAGCACTTTGCTATAAAACAACTATAAACATTTAATAAGGTCCTCTATGTGGTGGAAACCCTGGTGGCGTAGTGGTTAAGTGCTACGGCTGCTAACCAAAAGGTCGGCAGTTCGAATTCACCAGGCACTCCTTGGAAACTCTATGGGGCAGTTCTACTCTGTCCTATAGGGTCGCTTTGAGTCGGAATCGACTGGACAGCACTGGGATCGGTTTGGTTTGGTTTTCTATGTGGTAGGCATTGTGGGAGACTCTGGGAATAAAAAATTAAATAAAGCGTATCTGCCCTAGAGGATCTTACTCTACAGTGAAAAGCTTACATCCGAATGGGAGTGTTTATTTCTCTTTTACAGCATGTAGAACAGTTTTATTACAACTATATGTTTATTTGGCTATCCACTAGAAGATAATGAGCCCTTCCAGCTAAGTGTGTGACCTTGGATAGGTAGCTTATCCTCATTAGGTTTCCATTTTCTCATTGATAAATATTAGCTCTTTTCCTTCTTCTTACTGGCACTTAATAATTATTTTTAGTTGTTGGATTTAGATTATAAATGACATTTAATATTACATAGTTTAAAATTTACCCTATAAGCAAATGGAAGTCATTACAATTTTTAAAATGAAGATAACATTTAAGACATTTCTACATGTATTCAACTTGTTAACTTTTCATCTATTAGAATTTTCTTTACAGGGATTGTATTTTATATAAGGTCGTCTAATGGGTGGGCAGTTGATTCTGACTCATAGAGACTCCAGGGATATCACTGCTGATGTCAAATGGGTCCTGGATGTAGCAGAGAATACCAAAAAGATATCCACCTGTGTTTTATTGACTATGCAAAGGCATTTGACTATATGGATCATAAATTATGGATAACATTGCTAAGAATGGGATTCCAGAATACTTAATTGTGTTCATGAGGAACCTGTACATAGATCAAAAGGCACAGAACAAGGGGATGCTTTGTGGTTTAAAGTCAGGAAACGTGTGTGTCAGGGTTGTAACCTTTCACCAAACATATTCAATCTGTATGCTAAGCAAATAATCTGAGACGCTGGACTATATGAAGAAGAACAGGGCATCAGGATTGGAGGAAGACTCATTAACAACCTGCATTATGCAGATGACACAACCTTGCTTGCTGAAAGTGAAGAAGACTTGAAGCACTTAGTAATGAAGATCAAAGACCACAGCCTTCAGTATGGATTATGCCTCAACACAAAACAAAAATCCTCACAAGTGGGACAATGAGCAACATCATGATAAACGGAGAAAAGATTGAAGTTGTCAAGGATTTCATTTTACTTGGATCCACAATCAACACCCATGGAAGCAGGGGTCAAGAAATTAAAAGACACATTGTATTGGGCAAATCTGCAAAAGACCTCTTTAAAGTGTTGAAAAACAAAGTTGTCACCTTGAAGACTTAGGTGGGCCTGACTCAAGCCATGGTGTTTTCAATCTCCTCCTATGCATGTGAAAGCTGGACCATGAATAAGAAGGAAGACCAAAGAAGAATTGACACCTTTGAATTGTGGTGTTGGAGAAGAATATTGCCAAAGGGACGAACAAATCTGTCTAGCAAAATGTACAACCAGAATGCTCCTCAGAAGCAAGGTTGACGAGACTAAATCTCACATATTTTGAACACGTTCTCAGGAAAGATTGGTCCCTGCAGAACGACATCATGCATGGTAAAGTAGAGGGTCAGCGAAAAAAAGGAAGATGCTTGATGAGATGGATTGACACAGTGTCTGCAAAAATGGGTTTAAGGTTAATAAGGATTTTGAGGATGACACAGGACAATGCAGTGTTTCCTTCTGTTGTACTTAAGTTCACTATGAGTCAGAGCCAACTCAATGGCACCTAACAACAACAACAAAGGGTGGATGGATTTGGGCATGTGTATCTTACTCCTTTCCTAGAGTTTTTGATGTGGCCAGACTGATCTTTTAACAATTTTACTTGTTTGTGAAGGAAATCAATGCCCAATATAAGTATAAAGATGCTCTAAAAAGTTTTGGTGCTTTTTTTAAAAAATTCCACACAACACAAATCAAAGGATGAGAAAGTGCAAAACATGTGCTATCCCAAACAACTGAGAATAAACACCATTGAGGTTTACAAGTTGAAGCTGAAGAACTGGATTTAAATAGCCCCGTGAAAGACATGTGTTCAGATGGAAGAGAACTGACAGTGCCAAGGCAAAATAAACACATTAAATCTGTTTTCAATGTGTAGTTTCAGTTTAGATAAGCTAAGTCCCCAGTTATGTATATGTTTTCA
Source organism: Elephas maximus indicus (assembly GCF_024166365.1). Classification (NCBI taxonomy): domain Eukaryota; kingdom Metazoa; phylum Chordata; class Mammalia; order Proboscidea; family Elephantidae; genus Elephas; species Elephas maximus. Next base: position 33,767,601 of record NC_064834.1, read on the forward strand.
TCCAGAAATTGGAATATAAATATTAAACACGGTGGTATAACTCCTTAGAAATCAAACTCACAGAAAGACTAAAGCTTGTCGATATTACTAAGAACTGTAATACATATTTGGAAAAGACTTCTACATTCTGCAAGTTAACTACCAGTTATGTTTGCTTTGAGAAACTACTGTAAGAAATTGAAGCTGAATAAGAAAACAGACCCCTATTAAACTAAGGTTTTTTTGTTTGTTTGTCTTTGTGTTATTAAGGATCTTAAGTCAAATCTTATGCTTATGTAATAGGCAAACTACTCCGTAATCATAGCTAACTTTTACTAAGCATTTACCACTTGCCATTCAGAGCTTTACATGTGCTAATTTATTTAAATCTCACAATAGCCCTGGTTCCATTTCACAGACAAGGAGTAGATGCACAGAGTTGAAGAAATTTGTTCAAGGTCTCAATCAATACAATCCTCCAAAATCCGGGAATGCTCAAGTCCCTTATATAATGTGGCATAGTATTTGCATATAACCCACACAATCCTCCCATATACTTTAAATCATCTCTTGATTACTTGTAATACCTAATACAATGTAAATGCTGTGTAAATAGTTATTAGTGCTTCACTTCACAATGCTTTTTCAGTCTTTGCAAGCTCGAACAAGATGTGCTGGAGAGAGAGTGGGGTTCTGTGAAATGGAGGGAGACTACAGCACGATTTGCCTACACATTTCATTTATGCAGATTCAGTGTAGTGTTCAGCACCCAGCAAATTCAAGTTTTACTTTTTTGTAATGTTCTTTTTTTACCAAATATTTTTGATCCACTTTGGTTAAATCCACTGATGTGGAACCATGGATACAGAGAGCCAAGTGTGTTCAAGCGTATTTGAACCACAAGTAGCCTGAAAGGAACCCTGGTAGCTCAGTGGTTAAATGCTTGGCTGCTAACCAAAAGGTCCGTGGTTTGAACCCATCAGCTGCTCTGTGAAATAAAGATGTGTCAGTCTGCTTTTGTAAAGATTATAAAAAAAAAATAAGATTATAGTCTTGGAAAATCCTATGGTCAGTTCTACTCTGTCCTATAAAGACACTATGAGGTAGAATCCACTCGATGGCAATGAGTTACTCTGACTACAGAGGCTCTCGATGGTTAGCCACTGTGCTGCATATAAGGGGCTGTTGTTGTGAACATAGGCTTCTGTATATACTTGCAAAGATTTCAGACAACTTGAGTTTCCCAGGTATAGAGCTATAACCTCCAATGGTGATCTAAACTCAAGGGTTTACCATTTGGCAGATAAACCCTACAGTCTGAAACTCACATGGAGGTCATAAGCAACAGTGATATGAACACCCTCCCCCATGGTTTTTCCTAATCTATGAAAAGAACCAGCAAAAATTAAAGAAAATAGATGTGGTCTCCTATAATTGGAACATAAACTATTTAGCGTAATTTTTTCTGAGTTTAATTATGTTGTATGTAGTATGAAAACAGCCCAAATATGTAGTCATTCTTTGTAGAATAATTGCTAAGAGATACAGCTGGGTATTACATTTTATGTATATATCTATAACTGTGTGAATCATAACAAAGTATGGATAACACCGGGAAGAATGGAAATTCAGAACATTTAATTGTGCTCATGAGAAACCTATACATAGACCAAGAGGCAGTTGTCCAAACAGAAAAAGGGATACTGCATGGCTTAAAATCAGGAAGGCTGTACATCAGAGCCGTATCCTGTCACCATACTTATTCAGTTTGTATACTTAGCAAATAACCTGGAAAGCTAGACATATGAAGAATGAGGCATAAGGACTGGAAGAAGACTCATTAACAACCTGTAATACGCAGATGACACAATCTTGCTTATTGAAAGTGAAGAGGACTTGAAGTACTTACTGATGAAGATCAAAGACCACAGCCTTCAGTATGGATTACACCTCAACATAAAGAAAACAAAAATCCTCACGATTGGACCAATAAGCAACATCACGATAATGGAGAAAATATGAAAGTTGTCAAGAATTTCATTTTGCCTGGATCCACAATCAATGCCCATGGAAGCAGCAGTCAACAAATCAAATGACATATTTCATCACCAAAACTTCTACAAAAGATCTCTTTAATGTGTTAAATAGCAAAGATGTCACTTTGAGGACTAAGGTGCTCCTGACTCAAGCTATGGTATTTTCAGTCACCTCATATGCATGTGGAAGCTGGGCAATGAATAAAAAAGACCAAAGAAGAATTAATGCATTTGAATTATGGTGTTGGAGGAGAATATTGACTACCAGAAGAACAAACAAATCTGTCTTGGAAGAAGAAAAGCCAGAACGCTCCTTAGGAGCAAGGATGGCAAGTCTTCATCTCATGTACTTTGGACATGCTATGAAGAGGCACCAATCCCTGGAGAAGATCATCATGCTTGGTAAAGTAGAGGGTCAGCAAAAAAAAGAAAGACCCTCAATGGGGTGAATTGACATAGTGGCTGCAGCAATGGGCTCAAACATAGCAATGATTGTGAGGATGGTGCAGGACCGGGCAGTGTTTCGTTTTGTTTTACATACAGTTGCTATGAATTGAAACCAATTTGATGGCACCTAACAACCACAAGAATAAATTTATAACTTAACTTCACCATTCTCAGTCTATACACTGTATTACTCCTAATGCATAAAAAAAAACCTAAAACAAAACAAAAATATTGGGCATTTTAACATAGTAATCCCAGTACTGGAAACCCTGGTGGCGCAGTGGTTAAGTTCTATGGCTGCTAACTAAAGGGCCAGCAGTTTGAATCCTCCAAGCACTCCTTGGAAACTCTATGGGGCAGTTCTACTCTGTCCTGTAGGGTCGCTATGAGTCGGAATCCACTTGACGGCACTGGGTTTTTTGTTTTGGTAATCCCAGTACTGAATATAAAAAGACAGATTTTGGTCTCTATTTGCCTGGAGCAAAAGAGGAAGAAGGAGAATCAGAAAAGGGAAGAGGGAATGTGTGTCTAATTGCCTCCATGAACAACTGGCTCCTTTGTTACGAGACCAGAACTGGATGGTGCCGAGCTACCATTACTGAACATTTTGATCAAAGATTCTATAGTAGGATCCTGATGAAAATGGGAAACATACAGAACAGAATTTCAAATTCTCATTGTATTCAGACATTTTGGAGCCAAGGAGGCTGGAGGAACTCCCAAAACTGTTGCCCTGAGATAATCTTTAAACCTTTAACCAAAAATATCCCACAAAGCCTTCTTAAAACCATAGTTTAACTTAGCAAGTGAAGAGTGTCTGCCTTGAGCATTGTGCTCTTCTAAGATCTATACAGAATCAGATTGACAACAACAACTCAATAGATTAGACAGGAAATTTAAGGGCAGTGAGTTTATGCTAATGGTGAACAGCAATTTGGAAAAGGAGAATGAAAATACCTGCACAACTTGAAGAATGTAATTAATACAACTGAATCGTACATGTAAAAATTGCTGAATTGGTGTATGTTCTGCTGTGTATATTCTCAAAAACAACAACAAAAAATAACTTTTTTTTAAAGGCAGAGATTGTAAATGATCATTTCTGTTAAAATTGCAAATATATCTTAATGACAGATCACAAAATATAAAAATATATATTTCGGTGCATGTTCCTAATTAAATTTGACTAGAAATATGTATAAAACCTCCTTAATGCCCCATTTGGATTTCTCAAGTGCACTTCAAAATTGTTTGTATGATGTTCACATCATCCTTCATATCCTCCCTCCTGCCAAAAAAAAAAAAAAAAAACACTTTCCTCCAGATTCCCCGTTATTAAATGTCACCACTTCATTCCTTAACCCAGTGAGGTGAAAGTCAATCTTTATGCTTCCTAGTCCCTCACACCCCACATTAAATTCATTTGTTAATTATACCTGCTTTGTGTTTCTCAATGTTTCTCTTTCCCTTCTGCTACAATGGCATTTAAGCAAGTGATTTGTCTGCTTGTTTCTTGGATTTTCCTCACTGCTGCATTAGCACCTTCCTTCGTCTTCCTGTATATATTATTTTACCTTCCTCTCAATGCTTTCAAAACGACTGTCTTGAATGATGCTTTGAAACTGGAAATCTCATCATATGTTTTTGTTGTTTTAGACTGTCGGGTCAATTCTGTCCCATAGTGACCCTGTAGGACAAAGTAGAACTGCTTCATAGGGTTTCCTAAGCTGTGATCTTTATGGAAATGGATCACCAGTTCTTTTCTCTCACAGAGCCACTGGTGGGTTCAAACCACTGACCTTTCAATTAGCAGTCGAGCGATTAACCATTATGCAACCAGGGCTCCTGTCATGGATTAAATTGTGTCCGCCAAAAATATCTGTCAACTTGGCTGGGCCATGATTCTCAGTACTGTGGGATTGTGCACCATTTTATGTGATTTTGCTATATGTTGTAACGGGATGGATTAGTGGCAGTTATGTTGATGAGGTCTACAGGATTGGTTAGTATCTTGAGCCACTCTCTTTTGAGATACAGAAGACAGAATTGAGCAGAGATACATGGGGATCTCGTACCACCAAGAAAGCAGTGCTGGGAGCAGAGTGAGTCGTTTGGGCCTGAGACCCATGCACTGAGATGCTCCCAGACCAAGGGAAGACTGATGAAAAGGACTTTCCTCCAGAGCTGACAGAGACAGAAAGCCTTCCCCTGGAGCAGGTGCCCCGAATTCAGACTTCTAACCTACTGGACTGTGAGAGAATAAATTTCTCTTTGTTAAAGCCATCCACTTGTGGTATTTCTCTTACAGCAGCACTAGATGCCTAAGACAGCTCCTTACTCCCTTTTAAAAGGCTCTTCAGTGGCTTTCCATTGTGCTGATTTCCTAAAGCCCCTCTAGGATCTGGGCTGAGTCTACTATTCAGAATCTCCCCACTCTTACTCTGAATGATGCCAGAATTTCTGGCTTTTTGGGGGTGGTTCTAAAATTATTTGCACCTTTGTTCATATTTCCTCTGCCAGCATCATGTTTCTGCTCACTCATCTTCACCTGGCTACCCTCTAGTCATTCTTTAAATTTCATTGTTGTTGCTGAATGCTAATAAGTGGACTCCAAGTCATAGTGACCCCATGTGACAGAGTTGTACTGCCCCACGGGGTTTTCTTGACTGTAATCTTTACAGAAACAGATTGCCAGGTCTTTCTCTAGACAACATTTTTTCAAAGTGTATTCAGATCATCTGGAATGAGGTCTCCCCTGTTCAGGAATTGAACATTATTATCCTGTATTTCTCTTTTGGAAGAAATCATATTTGCAGATTTTCTTTTTATTATGAATTCTCTGCCAGAATGTAAGCTCCTTGAGAGTAGGAAATGTGTCTTACTTGCTGACCATAGCAGAGCCAGGCATATAGCAGGTGCTCAGTAAAAGATCATTAAATAAATGAATGGTTGGATCTAGTCAGGAAATCACAATTCCGAAGAAGCTGCATATGGAATCATGAATATCTTACCAGGCTGCCTCATAGCTTATTTTTTTCCTCTGTTTCAGTTCAGCTGATAGCCCCCTCAGTATTGAGATCAGACTGTATTATTACCCCTTTGTTTTTCCTCAAATCATCTGTGGAAAGGAATACCATTTGAATGATTTTATTTCAAAGGATTTTGATGTAGGATTATAGTATAAATGCAAGATAAAAATAAATACAGATATCCAAACCAAGTGGTCATCAAAAGGTCATGAAATGTCTAAAAATATGAACAGTAAGATTTGCCACAAATAAAATACATCACATTTCTAGCAGGAATAATACAAAAGTCTCTGGCCAAGAAGACCACTGAAATAGGAGTTTAATGCTAAATCTGCTTATAAAATTTTTTTATTACATTTTAGGATTTCAGCTTCTTCACCTAAGGGTTGAGGTAGATTTTATATGAGCTCTCCTTCAATACAAAAATTCTGTGACTACATATATAGAAAAGCAATTATTCTTTCTCTTGGGGAAGGTGTTTGTTATGTTTTTTTTCCCTTAATTTTATTCTGTCTCTCACCTTGTTTTTTCAAGTAGTAATCCTTTCAAAATGTCATCTACATGTCAGTCTCAGTTTTAAGATCTTTGCATATATTGTCATTTATTCCTCACAACAACCTAATTGAGCATGTACTGTTATGAGTATGTCATTGAAGAAACTAAGACACTAAAAGGCTAAGTACCTTGCCCAATGTCAATACAGCTAGCATGTGGCCCTAGGATATAAAGGTAGGAATCTTGGCTCCAAAATGGGTTATCTTAATGATGAGGTTACATTGTTGAGTTCAGGTACTGAAGTATGCCTTGCTGTAAGTCAAAGGGGGAAGCAAGTATGGTGTACGCTTGTCACAAAAGAGCAAGTCTGACATGCAAATAATTAAAAACATGAAATTACCTATGACAAAAGATGTTTATATAAAGCATTAGATCACCAGGAGAGAAGATACGCTCTGCAAGCATCACTGAGGGCTTTATCAAAACACAGACATTTGTACTATCTATTTAATGCTAAATACATGTTAGAGAGGGCCTTCCAGGGGAAGGAAAAGTCACGAGTGAAGGCAAAGAGCAATGAATGGGTATAAAGTGTTGGATTTTAAAATATGGGGAAAAAAAAAAAAAAAAACCTGGTCTTAGGCCGTATTATAGAAGGCCTTATATAACATGCCCAGATATTTAGTCTCAATGCCTAACTCAACGTGGAACTACTAAACTTTTCACATTTGAAATTTTTTAAAGATGATAACTCTTAAGATGGTGTGGAAGAAAGTAATTCTCCATGGGCTAAGGGCTGCAGTTGGATGGGGCTTCATGTCTAATGTTGATTGGTAAGAAAGAGATGGAGAAAGTCTACAGAGTAAACAATAAAATTCAGTTGTCTAAAAGTAAGGGAGAACAGCATCTGCAACGCTAATAAAAAACAAACATATGGCAAAACAAGTCCCTTAAATAATATAGGTGTATAAAACACGCATAAGTGTGTATACTGTTATCAAACTAAAGTCTTAATTGGCAGTAGTTAATACAGATATGCCATTATGAAAATAGAATGTGAGTTTCATTCTTATTTAATGGACATTGATATATAATAACACTACCCCATATGCAGCCCAAACCTCTAGCCTTAAATCAGGAATACAGTATCATACAAAAAAATTTTTTTTTCGTGTATAAAACAATGAATACATAGCAGAAATTCTGGGTGTAAGTTTTATAGACTTTAGAGTGTTTGAGAACTTTTGTGTTACATTTTTCCCTGTAGCAAACACTTTTGTGTTTGTAATTATCATTTTGATACTATTTCATTTTGCATGCTTATAACTATGATTTACCATTAAATTTTAAGTCTATTTAAAAAAAATTAGCAATTTTAGACGTGGTTGTATAATTTTTATGTCTATACTTTTTCCATAGAAACACATTGCAAATGAGCTTTCATTTACCAAAAGAAAAAAACAGAATTTTAGATAAACCAGTTTTCTCTAAACATGAGCTGAGTGCAACAGCAGGTGGTCCATACTCTGGGGAATATCTGAAAACATCCAACTGTGAGACAGGAAATTCTGAAATGGTGCAAAATAGGAATGGGGCTCAAAAGATAAGGAGAGCTGTGTGGTTCATATCCTTTTGAAAATACAACACAAAATTTAACTGTAGAATAAAGTATACAGAGGTAATGGAAAAAACAGTATGTTTAAAGTCGTTGGCTGCCACCCATTATATAACATTAAGGTTTGACTCTTCCTAAAATTAGTCATTGTTTAGTTGTTACTGTATTGTCAGTGAAATAACACATGCATTTGTGAAGACTAGTTTTGATGGTTTATTTTCTTTTCACTTTGACAGCTGGAGCTGAAATCAGTCACCCGCAATTGATTGTTTTGTAGCATACATAATATGGTAGACTGTATTAGCTGCTAAATACATGATTCATATAACTCTTAGAATGGCTCATTTATACTTTATTGTTCTTAACTTGAATTGCATCCGTAAGATATAAAACTGAAAAAGATATAATCAAAAATTGTCAAAATGCACTAAAATATTTAAAAAACTAATAAAACGTAGTCTAGATATCCTTGCAAGGTGTTGCTTGAAAACTTCATAAGACAAAATACAATAAATATTACAATAGTTCTCTTTGCACATAGAATTGTGTTTTTTTGGTTATCTTTGTGTAAAATAGGAAGACTTTTCATTTTTTTCCCAATGTAAAAATAAACTGTATTACCTGTGAAATAATAGGCTAAAAATAAAACACAGTGTAGAAAATTCAGCGGACCATACACCTATATGTATGTTTGTGTGTGTACATATTTTTTATTATTTTTTTACCTCAAAGAAATAATCATCAGAACATTTTCTCAAACAATGCTTGAATTATATTCCAATTAAAACAAAAAGCCAAACTCGTTCCTGTCAACTCTATTCCAACTGCACCAAAGGGTTTCCAAGGAGTGTCTGGTGGATTCAAACTGCCAACCTTTTTGGTTAGCAAGTGAAGCTCTTAACTACTGCATCACCAGGGTATCCACACTCTGATTAAAAAATAATAATAATTTTTTTAATCACTCTGATTAAAAAAAAACATTATATTAAATAGGATACATTTCCTTTTAAGCACTTTTAATATTTAGCATGTGCTGTCTCCTTTTCTTCAATTTATGTATTTAGAATTTAAGAATTCTAAGTATGAAGTATGAATTTAGAATCCATCATATATAGATTAAAAAAATCAATTAAAAAAATAAAAACCTAGTGTTCAATAATGTTGAATAAAGACGCAAATGATGAGCATATTAAAATGTGACTATAAAATCAAATATGTTACATAAATTAGAATGAATACATTCAAACAAAAAATACCCCATAAGAATATTTGAATGCTATATACTTTTTTTTTATATATATACTTAGTACTATAGTATTCAATTCCCAAACCTTTGTCAGTTTGTCATACTTTGGGGGCTTGTGTGTTGCTGTGATGCTGGAAGCTATGCCACCGGTATTCAGATACCAGCAGGTTTATCCATGGCAGATGGGTTTCAGCTAAGCTTCCAGACTAAAACAGAGTAAGAAGGTGGTCTACTTCTGAAAAAATTTAGCCAGTGAAAATCTTCTGAATAGAAGGAAAACACTGTGTGTTATGGTGCCGGAAGATGAGCCCCTCAGAATGGAATGCACTCAAAATACTCCTGGGGAACAGCTACCTCTTCAAAGAGCTGACCTTAATGACATGGATGAAGTTAAGCTTTTGGTACCTTCATTTGCTCATGTGGCATGACTTGAAAGAGCTGCAAACATTGATTAATAATAGGAACATGGAATGTATGAAGTATGAATCTAGGAAAATCATGGAATGTATGAAATAGGAACCTGGAAATCATCAAATATGAGATAGAATGCATTAATATCAACATCCTAGGCATTAGTACTGTTCAGTCGATTCCGACTCACATCAACCCTATAGCACAGAGTAGAACTGCCCCACAAGGTTTCCAAGGAGCAGCTAGTGGATTTGAATTGCTGACCTTTTGCTTAGCAGCCTAATGCTTAACCACTGCGCCACCAGGGCTACTGTTTAATTGACTATGCAAAGGCATTCCACTGTGTGGCTCATAAAAAATTATGGATAACATTGAGAAGAATGGGAATTCCAGAACACTTAATTGTGCTCATGAGAAACCTTTACATAGATCAAGAGGCAGCTGTTCGGACAGAACAAGGGGGTACTGATTGGTTTAAAGCCAGGAAAGGTGTGTGTCAGGGTTGTATTCTTTCACCATATTTATTCAATCTGTATGCTGAGCAAATAATACGAGAAGCTGGACTATATGAAGAAGAACAGGGCATCAGGATTAGAGGAAGACTCATTAACAACCTGCATTATACAGATGACACAACCTTGCTTCCTGAAAGTGAAGAGGACTTGAAGCACTTACTAATGAAGATCAAAGACCACAGCCTTTGGTATGGATTGCACCTCAACATAAAGAAAACGAAAATCCTCACAACTGGACCAATGAGCAACATCATGGTAAAAGGAGAAAAGATTAAAGTTGTCAAGGATTTTGTTTTACTTAGATCCACAATCAACAGCCATGGAAGCAGTGGTCAAGAAATCGAAAGACGCATTCCATTGGGTAAATCTGCTACAAAGGACCTCTTCAAAGTGTTGAAGAGCAAAGATGTCACCTTGAAGACTAAGGTGCACCTGACCCAAGCCATGGTATTTTCAATCACATCATATGCATGTGAAAGCTGGACAATGAATAAGGAAGACCAAAGAAGAACTGATGCCTTTGAATTGTGGTGTTGGCGAAGAATATCGAATGTACCACGGACTGCCAGAAGAATGAACAAATCTGTCTTGGAAGAAGTGTGGCCAGAATGCTCCTTGGAGGCAAGGATGGCGAGACTGTGTCTTACGTACCTTGGACATGTTGTCAGGATGGATCAGTCTCTAGAGAAGGACATCATGCTTGGCAGAGTACAGGGTCAGCGGAAAAGAGGAAGACCCTCAATGAGGTGGATTGCCACCATGGCTGCAACAATGAGCTCAAGCATAACAACGATTGTAAGGATGGCTCAGGACTGGGCATTGTTTTGTTCTGTTGTGCATAGGGTCATTATGAGTCTGAACCGACTCGATAGCACCTAACAACAACAACAGGTATCAGTGAGCTGAAATGGACTGGTACTGGCCATTTTGAATCAGAAAATCATATGGTCTTCTATGCCAGGAATGATAAATTGAAGAGGAGTGGCATAGCATTCATTGTCAAAAAGGACATTTCGAGATCTATCCTGAAGTATAATGCTGTCAATGATAGAGTAAAATCCATATGCCTCCAAGGAAAACCAGTTTATTACAACTATTTTTCAAATTTATGTATCAACCACTAAAGCCAAAGATGAAGAAATTGAAGATTTTTACCAACTTCTGCAGTCTGAAATTAATCAAACGTGCAATCAGGATGCATTGATAATTACTGGTGATTGAAATGCAAAAGTTGAAAACAAAGAAAAAGGATTGGTAGCTGAAAGGTATGACCTTGATGATAGAAACAATGCCAGAGATCACGTGATACAATTTGCAAGACCAACAACTTCTTCATTGCAAATACTTTTTTCAACAATATAAAGGGCAACTAAAAAGTTTTTTTTTTTTTTTTTTATACATGTAGACTTCCCTGGATGGAATACACAGTAATCAAATCGACTACATCTGTGGAAAGAAAAGATGGAAAACCTCAATATCATCATTCAGAAAAAGGCCAGGGGCCTCTGTGAAACAGAATATCAATGCTCACATGCAAGTTCAAGTTGAAGCAGAAGAAAATTAGAACAAGTCCACAAGAGCAAAAATGCGACCTTAAGTATATCCCACCTGAATTTAGAGACCATCTCAAAAATAGATTTGATGCGTTGTACACTAATGACAGAAGACCAGAAGAGTTGTGGAGTAGCACCAAGGGCATCACACATGAAGAAAACAAGAAGTCATTAAAATGATATGAAAGACAGAAAAAATCAAAACGGATGTCAGAAGAGACTCTCAAACTTGCTTTTGAATGTTGAGTAGCTAAAGGGAATGGAAGAAATGATGAAGTAAAAGAGCTGAACAGATTTCAAAGGGCGGCTCGAGAAGAAAAAGTAAAGTATTATAATGATGTGTGCAAATATCTGGAGTTAGAAAACCAAAAGGGAAGAACAAGCTCAACATTTCTCAAGCCGAAAGAACTGAAAAAAAAAAAAAAAAAAAATTCAAGCCTTGAGCTGCAATAGTGAAGAATTCAGTGGGCAAAATACTCAATGACTCAGGAAGCATCAAAAATAGATGGAAGGAATACAGAGTCACTGTACCAAAAAGAATTGATTGATGGTCAATCATTTTAGGAAGTAGCATATGATCAAGAATAGTTTTAAAAGAGGATGTCCAAGCTGCACTGAAGGCATCGGTGAGAAACAAGGCTTCAGGAATTGATGGAATACCAGCTGCGATATTTCAACAAGCAGATGCGGTGCTGGAAGTGCTCACTCATTTATGCCAAGAAATTTGGAAAACAGCTACCTGGCCAACTGACTGGAAGCAATCCGTATTTTGGAATAGGCATTCCAAAGAGAGGTGATCCAACAGAATGTGGAAATTGTTGAACAAAATCATTAATATCACTCATAAGGAAAATTTTGCTGAAGATTATTCAAAAGCGGTTGCAGCAGTACATGGAGAGGGAACCCCCAGAAATTCAAGCCTATTCAGAAGAGAATTTGGAATGAGAGTTATAATTGCTAATACCAGAACAATCCTTGGCAGAAAGCAGAGAATACCAGAAAGATGTTTACCTGTGTTTTCTTGACTATGAAAGAGCATTTGACTGTGTTGGTCATAAAAAATTATGGACAACATTGCAAAGAATGGGAATTCTAGAGCATTTAATTGTGTTTATTTTATGAGAAATCTGTGCATAGACCAAGAGGCCATGGTCCAGACAGAACAAGGGAATACTACATGATTTAAAGTCAGGAAAGCTGTGCATCATGGTTGTAACCTTTCTCCATACTTACTCAATCTGTATGCTGAGCAAATATTCCTAGAAGCTGAACTATTTGAAGAAGAACGGATTATCAGGATTGGAGGAAGACTCATTGATAACCTGAGTTATAGAGATGACATAACATTGCTTGCTGAAAGTGAGGAAGACTTGAAACACTTACTGATGAAGATCACAAACTACAGCCTTCAGTATGGATTACACCTTTACATAAAAAAACAAAATCCTCAGAACTGTGTAATAAGCAATGTCATGATAAACAGAGAAAAGATCGAAGTTGTCAAAAATTTAATTTTACTTGGATCCACAGTCAATGCCCACGGAAGCAGCAGTCCAGAAATCAAAGGATGTATTGCATTGGGCAAATGTGCTGCAAAAAGATCTCTTTAAAGTGTTAAAAAGCAAGGATGTCACTTTAAGGACTAAAGTGCACCTGACCCAATCCATGGACTTTTCAGTTGCTTTATATTTATGTGGAAACCCTGGTGGCATAGTGGTTAACTGCTACAGCTGCTAACCAAAAGGTTGGCAGTTTGAATCCACCAGATGCTCCTTGGAAACTCTATGGGGCAGTTCTACTCTGTCCTAGAGAGTCCTTGTGAGTCGGAATCAACTCCACGACAAGAAGTTTTTTTGTTTTTTTTCCGGCTTATATATATGTCAAAGCTGGACAGAGAACAAGGAAGAACTGATATCTTTGAGTTATGGTGTTGGCAAAGAATGTTGAATATACCATGCACTGCCAGGGAAATGAACAAATCTGCCTTGGAATAAGTACAACCAGAATGCATCTTAGAAGTGAGAATGGTGAGACTTTGGCTCATGTACTTCGGTCATGTTATCAAGAGGGACCAGTCCCTGGAGAAGGGCATCATGTTTGGTAGAGGGTCTGCGAAAAAGAGGTAGAAGCTCAAGGAGATGGATTGACAGTGTCTGCAAAATGGACTCAAGCATAACAGGGATCACAAGGATGGTGCAGGACCGGGCTTTGTTTTGTTCTCTTGTGCATAGGGTTGCTATGAGTCAGAACTGACTCAATGTCACCTAACAACGACAACATACTATTTTTTTTAAGTTTTTTTTTTTTTTAATTGCCCTCAGAGACGCTTTAAAATAAAACCTATAAATGAAAGGAAGTGTTATTTTGCAATAATTAAAAAAAAAAATTCTGTTTGGCCATTTTATTTGGCCTTATTAATTGGGATTTTATTTAAATAATTCTAGTAATTGAAAACTTAGGTAGATACATACATAAATATGTATATGTATACATATGTACACATATACATATACACGTGCATATATTATATACAAAAATATATATTTTTACCAAATAAATAAATATGCATATTTGAGTTTCTTAAGGACAATAGTTAGAAAGAAAAATATCATCTAAATATGTGCAAGTGGTACATGTTGATATTTAATAGAAAAATATATATAGTCCCCAGCGCTGTTCTCTCTTTCCTTAGTTCTACCTAAAAAAGGTTACAAGAAAAGAATGTGATGTTTAAAAAATTCTCGCCCTTTCATATCTTCAGTTCTTCTGTAAACAAGAACTCTTTGAGGCACTTGAGGAAGATCTATCTGAATATCAGAAAGATATCTATACATCAACTGTAGAATGAAAGATAAAAAGCGAAGGAAAAGATAGGGCTAAGGGCATTTCTGGCAATATTCTTGATCTTGTTGCATAGGGAAAAAAAAGCATAGGAGTATATATTAATTCTTTAAAATATAGCTGTTTAATTCATTTCTTAGGGTAAATTATGGACCAAATTCTATCAATTATAAAAAAGAAACAGAATTGTCTGGGTGGTAGATTTTGCTGAATATAGTAAGAAAAAAAGTAAATGTAAAATTGTTTATGTAATCCCAAAATTGATATTGTAAGTATAGGATGAAGGGGATGCATTTTAATGGTAGGGGTACATGTGAAAATTACTTAGGTGTTTTCCTTGGCTGGAAGATAAGCAAGAGAAGCAGCATATTGCCATGCATCCTCCCCCTAAAAAAGTGAATTTAAGCTATTTTAATGCAAGGGTAGTATATAATTTATTTTTTTCTCTCTGCCAACTCAGAAGATACTTCAAAACTGGTCACCGCAAGCTTCCTTAAAAAGCTAGAAATAGAATTACCATATAATCCAGCAATCCCACTCCTAGGAATATAACCTAGAGAAATAAGAGTCTTTACACGAGCAGATATATGCACACCCATGTTTATTGCAGCTCTGTTTACAATAGCAAAAACATGGAAAAACCAAGGTGCCCATCAACGGATGAATGGATAAATAAATTATGGTATATTCACACAATGGAATACTACACATGGATAAAGAACAGTGAGGAATCTGTGAAATATTTCATAACATGGAGGAACCTGGAAGGCATTATGCTGAGTGAAATTAGGCAGTTGCAAAAGGACAAATATGGTATAAGACCACTATTATAAGAACTTGAGAAATAGTTTAAACTGAGAAGAAAACATTCCTTTGTGGTTTCGAGAGGGGGGAGGGAGGGAAGGAGGGTGGAAGGTGGGTATTCCCTAATTACATAGTAGATAAGAACTACTTTAGGTGAAGGGAAAGACAGCACACAATACAGGGGAGGTCAGCACAACTGGACTAAACTAAAAGCAAATAAGTTTCCTGAATAAACTGAATACTTTGAAGGCCAATGTAGCAGGGGCAGGGGTTTGGGGACCATGGTTTCAGGGGACATCTAGTCAATTGGCATAATAAAATCAATTAAGAAAACATTCTGCATCCCACTTTGAAGAGTGGCGTCTGGGGTCTTAAATGCTAGCAAGCAGCCATCTAAGATGCATCAATTGGTCTCAACCCACCGGGATCAAAGGAGAATGAAGAACACCAAGGACATAAGGCAATTACGACGCCAAGAGACAGAAAGGGCCACATGAACCAGAGACTACATCATCTTGAGACCAGAAGAACTAGATGGTGCCTGGCTACAACCGATGACTGCCCTGACAGGGAATACAACAGAGAACCCCTGAGGGAGCAGGAGAGCAGTGCGATGCAGACCCCAAATTCTGGTGAAAAGACCAGACTTAATGGTCTGACTGAGACTGGAAGGACCCCGGTGGTCATGGCCCCCAGACCCTCTGTTGGCCCAGGACAGGAACCATTCCCAAAGCCAAGTCTTCAGACATGGATTGGAGTGGACAATGAGTTGGAGAGGGATGCTGGTGAGGAGTGAGTTTCTTGGATCAGGTGGACACTTGAGACTATGTTGGCATCTCCTGCCTAGAGGGCAGATGAGAGGGTAGAGGGGGTTAGAAGCTGGTGAAATGGACACAAACAGAAAGAGTGGAGGGAGAGAGTGGGCTGTCTCATTAGGAGGAGAGTAATTGGGAGTATGTAGCAAAGTGTATATAAGCTTTTGTGTGAGAGACTGACTTGATTTGTAAACTTTCACTTAAAGCATAATAAAAATTATAAAAAAAAAAAAAAACTGGTCACCACAAATTGAATTGTGAAGTTGTGAGAAAAAAAGACAGGATAGATAGGTAGGTAGATAGATAGATGGATAGATAGAGAGATAGATAGAGGGATAGATTGGATGGATGGATGGATGGATGGATGGATGGATGGATGGATGGATGGATGGATGGATGGATGGATGGATGGATGGATGGATGGATGGATGGATGGATGGATGGATGGATGGATGGATGGATGGATGGATGGATGGATGGACGGACGGATGGATGATAGATAGGTAGATAGATTGATAGATGATAGATAGATGATTGATAGATAGATAATAGATTGATGATAGATTGATAGATGATTGATAGATTGATACATAGATAGATGAATAGACAGACAGGCATTAGGAAAATGTATTTTACAGAGTTTAGAGATCGTAACACCCAGCAATAGCAATATTTGAAGGAAACGAAGATTTCTAGCGTAGGCAGAAAAGTTCTTAAAGGAGGACTTGGTAGTAATTTTTAAATATCTGAAAGACTGTCATGAATTACAGGGATTAGATTTGCTCTGGACAAGTTGAACAGTTCATTTTT
This sequence comes from Elephas maximus indicus, assembly GCF_024166365.1. NCBI lineage: Eukaryota > Metazoa > Chordata > Mammalia > Proboscidea > Elephantidae > Elephas > Elephas maximus. The sequence continues at coordinate 33,784,197 of NC_064834.1, forward strand.
GATTTACTATAATATCATGGGGTATATTCTTATTGAAATCATTTTTAAAAGCCTGCTGAAGATTTTTAAACAAAGTAAATCCAGAGGTAACTTCTACTTGATGTATTTGTGTTTATGTCATAAAACTTTAGCATAGAAAGGACTTTATATTTTCCATTATTTTTTCTTAACTATTAGACATTGGTGAGGATGGGTTAAAGGTCTATATGTGGAGGAGCTATTCAAACTTATTTGAACATGTCTTGTACCCTCATCGGTTCTATTTAAGGTCATTTTAATAGAGTTGCGTAATTCCTATCCTAGTGGGTAAAATGACACAACAATTTCTGGTTTAATTTCCCAAAACTCGGATGTTAATTGTATAACTAAAACTGTTCCCAAATAATTTGACCAAAATCCGTAAGAGGAAAACTGCTGTTGTTCAGACTCATCGAAGGTATACTTTATTTTATGTGTTTATGAGCCACAAAAGATAATGCTCACTAGTTGTTGAAGTCTATAGACTTTCATGCATTATTTATAAACAGTCAGTGAAACCTTCAACTATTTACATAATAATTGATGTTAGCAGTAATAGTATGAGGTTATAAATAGTTTCCAAGTGCCAATAAATGCCAAAGCTGGACATAAATAGAAAAGGATGATTTTATCACACCTGATTTAGTGCTGTTATTCTTTTATACTTCCACGAAGCCCGCAGAATCTTGGCAATGAAAAAGGCAAATAGGAATAAATTTTTAAATTGTTGGAAATAACATTCAACCTATATTTGCATATGTTGGTTACACTGATAATAAGTACAGAATTCTAGGTGTTTAAGGTATTTGATGAATTTAGGTATCTTTGAAAAATTTAATTTTATTGACAAGATTTTATATATTCACTCAAAAGAAACTACACATTAGATTGCTCATCTTTCTTTATTCATTAGCAAATGTAACTTGTAACTCTGTAATGTAACTTTTGGGAACTTGCCTTGTTATCTTTTAATTGTATAGTGTTGAAAAAGTCCAGGAGGGATTTTATATACTGAGGATTAGTAAAATAAAAGATGTCATTAAGTATTTGGAGGATTTGAGATGATTTTGTTTAACATTATCTTCCTTTGGGGAAGATGGAAATAGGTATCCTAAACTCCTGAGGATTCATTTTTATACTGAAGCTACCAAGATCCCTTGGATTTTGAATGTTTCTATAGATCTCAGAAAAGTTATTCCTCTTCAACCTTAGTCATGACCCCATAAATTCATTATGGTAACCTGTATGTGCATTTAGTAGCCATGATATGTGAAGAGGCAGCATTTGAGTTGGAATCAACTTGACGGCAACAGACAAGACAAAACCCGTTTGCTTGGGAGATTTTATCTTCCTGAATCCAGTCATTGGAATGATATGGAATGAAACACACTAAGTTTGTCTAAAAGACAAATTTTCTTTGCTGTTTCTAAATGCTTAAACTATCTCTAGAATAAAACTCCTATGGGTTAAAAAAAAAGAAAAAAAAAGAACAGATTCTGGGAAGATGGCGGTATAAATAGGCCATTACTCTGACTCTCCACTACTAATACAACAAGGAAATGGTGCTTGGTCTTGAGGAACTCTGTATTGGGAACGGCAAACAGCAGTGGGGAATTGCAGACAGGCAAGAAATCAACAAATCAACGATGATTCGCATATGACAGGAAAATTGCTTCTTCCGCCGTCCCTGCCTGTCTTTAGCCAAACAGTCTGCTGGCTGCTGTGAACTGGGTAAACAGCCCCGGCAAAAGAGCCTACTTCCCTAATCAATAAACCCTCTGCCTATACAAAGAGAAAAGACCCCAAGATTTGACTCTAACTCAACAAAACCGACCTTCCTGAGGGAGTTCAGAGTGCCAGCACCGCCCCCACTTGAACACTGTCAGCAGCAAGCCTGCTGTGAATTGCTATAGAAGGCCTCTGCAGTGGAGTCTGCTCCTGTAGTCAACAATCTACCTGTCCCCCTGGGCATCCTATAGCTTAAACATCTGTAACCACAGGACAGACCTCCCTGGGGGTCAGTTCAGATCTGTCTGTACCCCATTCCAGTCCACACTGAGGACTACTGACAGAGGCAGGTATGTGCTAGAAAGTAGGTAACTTGAGTGAAGGCTGCATTTACAGTCAACAATATATACTGGGGGGACTCTGATAGCAATAAGGCTGACCTCCCTAGAGATTCAATTGGAGCATGAGAGCCCCTCCCCACCCAGTCATGCACAGGTGGCTGCCAGTCTCTGGCGAATTGCTAGAGAAGGCGTCCTGAAGTATAGTCTGCTCCTACCCATATTCAACACTCTACCTGCCTCCCTACACACCCCATACTTCAGGCTTTTGAAACCAGCAGGACAGACCTCCCTGGGGGTCAGTTTGGATCGGTCTGCTCCCCTTTACCATCAGCACTGGTGACTGCTAACTGAGGCTGCTGTGTGCGAGAAACAAATGTCTTGAGTGAAGGCTACTCCCACATCCAACATACAATGGTGCAAGGGGACTCCAACAGCAACAAGGAAGACCTGTTTTTCCACCTGTTTGAGTGTGACAGCCCCTCTCCCACCTAGTAACTGTTGGCTGCTGGACTGATACGAACTCCTACAGAAGGTTTTCTACAGTGGAGCCAGAAGGCAGGGCATGTAATTGGAGATTGTTTCCCCAACCACCACAGGGCCACTGGGGCTCTGAAACCAATAAGACAGATCTCTCAAAGGTCCTTCTGGGGAATGCCAACCCACTGCCTCCTGAAAGGGAAGAAAGTCAGCCTGTGCTTCTGTAAATGCCAGCTCAGATATAAGCATGCCCCACAGTGTAGGGAAGGAACCTCAGGCAACACTCAGCTCCAAAGGGGGCTCACTGGGTATGAGTTTCCTGACTGGAAACATCATTTTGTAAACAGAGAAGGGAAGAGAGGTAGAAACAGAGAAGGGAAGGGAGCAATAATCAGAGGGAGAGGACTGTGCCACCTGATGGACATATTGGTTAATAAGTGATATCTCACCTGAGTGGTGTTGCCTGCTTGTGACCAGATTTACCACAGTGTGTTTTCCAGTGTGTTTGGGAGACACTGAAAGTTGAAAACTGAGATCTGGAACACCATTTATGGAAGATCAAATAATGAAACAAGTCAAAGATATAATAAAACTACCTTAAATATAATTCAAGATTTAAGGGAAAATGTAGACAAGTGTCTAAAGGAAATAAGGAAAACAATGCATGAAAAAATAAAGATGTAAAAAAGAGAGGTAAAGAAACCAAACAGAAATAATCCAACTAAAAGGGACAATGACTGAATTGAGGAACAGAATGGAAGGATGTAATAACAGATTAGTCAGGCAGAATAAAGAATTAGCAAATTAGAGGATAAAATAGTGGAAATTACAGAGGGTGAAGAGCAACAAGAATGGAGGTACAAGATAGCTGAGTATGCTTTAATGAAATTATGAAACAATATCAAGAAATCTAATATATGCATGATGGGAGTTCCAGAAGGAGATTTTTTAAAGGGACGGAGAGAATATTTGAAGAAATAATGACAAAAAATTACCCCAATCTGATGAAGCATATGAATCTGCAAATACAAAAAGCTCATAGAACTCCAAGCAAGATAAACCCAAAGAGATCTACAGTGAGAGGTGTCATACTCAGGCTCTCAAAAAGTAAGGATAAAGAGATAATCCTAAAAGCAGTGAGAAAGAAGCAAGCAGCCACATACAAAGGATCCCCAATAAGATCAAGTGCCTATTTCTCCTCAAAAACACTGGAGGTCAGGAGTCGATGGAATGATATATTTAAAGTGTTTTAAAAAAAAAAAAAAAGTAAAGAAAACTATCAACCAAGAATACTTTACACAGCGGTGAAACTGTCTTTTGAGCATGAGGGTGAAATTAAAACATTCCCAGACAAATAGAAGCAAGGGACCCTGGTGGCACAGTGGGTAAATAATCAGCTGCTAACTAAAAGCTTGGCCATTCAAATGCACAAGCTGCCTCAAACGATAAAGGTTGGCAGTCTGCTTTCATAAAGATTACAGCATTGGAAACCCTATGGGGCAGATCTACTCTGTCCTATAGGGTCACTATGACTTGGAACTGACTCGATAAAATTGACAAACCATTAGCTAGACTGACAAAGAAAAGATGCAAATAATAAAAATATGAAATGAAAAATGAGACATTACGACTGACCAGATAGAAATAAAAAGAATCATGACAGAATATTATGAACAACAGTATGGCAACAAACTGGATAATCCATATGAAACTGACAAATTTTTAGAAGCACACAGCCCACCCAAACTAATTCAAGAGGAAATAAAAAATCTCAACAGACCCATAACAAGTGAAAAGATTGAATCAGTGATCAAAAACCTCTCAACAACACCAAAAAAAATCTTGGACCAGATGGCTTCACAGGGGAATTCTATAAAACATTCAGAGAAGAATTGACACCAATCCTGTTTAAATGCTTCCAAAAGATAAAGAAGGAGAGGATACTCCCTAATTCATTCTATTAAGCAGACCAAAGCAACACAAAGACACTACAAAAAAAGAAAACTAGAGGCCAATATCCCTTATGAATATAGTTGCAAAAACTTCAGCAAAGTAATATTGACTGGAATCTAACAGTTTACTAAAAGAGTCATATACCGTAAACAAATTAGATTCATTCCACAATTCAGGGATAGTTCAACATTAGAAAATCAATCAATGAAATACATCACATTGATAGAAAAAAAGAAAAAGATCCATGTGATAATCTCTATGGATACAGAAACAGTATTTGATAAAATCCAACACCATTTCTTGATGAAAACCCTCTAGAAAATTAGGTAGAAGGAACGTTCTTCAATATAATCCAGGCATACACGAAAAGGCAACAGCCAACATTATAAGCAATGGAGAAAGATTGAAAATTTTACACCTTGAAATTTAGAACAAGACAAGGGTTCCCACTCTCACCACGACCCAATATTACATTAGAAGCCCCAGTCAGAACATTTAGACAAGAAACAAGAGTAAAAAAAAAAATCCAAATTGAAAAATAAAAAATTAAGGTGTCTCTACTCACAGATGACATAATCCTATACATAGAAAATCCCAGAGCCCACAAGAAATCTCCTAGAGCTAACAGTGAAATTCAGCAAAGTTTCAGAGTACAATTTCGAGAAACGAAAATTAGTTGAGTTTCTATATACCAGCAATGAGAAAACTGAAAGGGAAATAATTCCATTTACAATGGCATCTAAGAGAATGAAACATCTAGGAAAAAATTTTAGCAATGTGAAAGACTTATAGAATGAAAATTATAAAACACTGCTGAAAATGATTAATGAAGGCTTAAATAAATGGAACATGCCTCTTGTTAAATTGGAAGACATAATATTGTTAAGATGTCAGTACTACACAAAGCAATCTATAGATTCAACACAATTCTGATCAAAATTCCAACAACCTTCTTTACAGTAGTAGAAAAACCAATCCTCAACTTTATAGGGAATGACAAGAGACCCCAAATAGCTAAAGTGATGTTGAAAGAGAAGAACAAAGTATCAGTACTCATACTTCCTGAATTTAAAACATATTATACAGCTACAGCAAACAAAACTACCTGTACTTGCATAACAACAGACATGCAGGCCAATGGAATAAAATTGAGAGTCTGCAAAATAAACCCACATGTCTACCATCAACTGATTTTTTTGACAAGGGTGATAAGTCCATTCAACGAAAAAGAAGAGTCCTTTCAAGAACTGGTGTTGGGAAAATTGAATCTTCACATGCAGAAAAATGAGTCAGGATACATGCCTCGCACCATACACAAAAATGAATTAAAAATGGATTAAAGACTGAAATGTGAGAATTAAAACCATAAAATCCTTGGAAGAAATTGCAGGGGCAATACTGTCAGGCCTAGCTTTTAACAGTGTATTACCTAACATAATAACAAAAGCACAAACAGCATAAATACATGGGACAACACAGAAATTAAAAGTCTTTCTTCATCGAAAGACTTTACAAAAAAAATGAAAAGACAAGCTACCAACTGGAAGAATATCTTCAGAAACCGTATATGCAGTAATAATCTAATGACCTATATATATATATATATATATATATATATATAAAACTTCACCAAAGAGGGCATTCAAATGCCCACCAAACACATGAAAAGATGCTCAACATTAGCCATTAGAAAGATGCAAATCAAAACCACAATGAAATGCCATTTAACTCCCACTACAATGGCCAAAAAAAAATCCCAGAAAATAACAAATATTACCAAGGATGTGGGGAAATTGGTATCCTTGTCCAAAGCTGGTGAGAATGTAAAATGATATAGCTTCTGTGTAAAACAGTGTGGTGGTTCCTCAAAAAACTAAAAATAGAAATAACCTTATAATCTAGTAATTCCACTCCTATGAATATACCCAAAAGACTTGAGAGCAGAAACTAAGATACTTGTATACCAATGTTTATTGCAACACTATCCACAATATACAAAACATGGAAACAACCTAAATGCCTATCAATGAATTAATGGGATAAACAAAATGTGGTACACACATACAATATAATACTACTCAGCTAGTAAGAGAAATGAAGTCTTGATACTTGCTAAAATATGGATGGAGCTGGAAGACATTAAGCTAAGTGACATAAGCCAGTCACGAAAGGACAAATATTGTATGACACCACTTATATAAAAAGACAGGAACAAAGACCAAAGTTTATTAGTGGTTACTAGTGGTGGGAGGGAGGAAGAAAGGAGGGAGATTATTGCTTATGGAGTACTGAACTTCAGTTTCAGTTTACAGTGATGGAAATCTTGCATTGATTAAGGGTAGGGTTACATAGCCATTAATGTAATTGCTGTCAATAAGTTATACACCTATAAAAAGTTCAATGCACAAAAGTTTTGTTATAGATACATTTACAACAACAACAAAAAGTAGCTACTGAGGATGCTTATATAAACCAAACATCTCATGGAATTGGATTCCTTGGTTTGGAGGTTTAGAGTCATGGTTTCAAGGGACATCTCAGTCAACTGGCCTAGTATCAGGTTTATTGCTTTTGTTTACCTCCTTGTTTGTTGTGTGTACTGTTTTCCTGGAAAAAAAAAAAATGGATAAAGAAGGAGAATCAGGAATACAAAGAGAAAAATGGAATGTATGCTAATTGTGAACAACTGCCCCTTTGCCAGGAGACCAAAAGAACTGCATGGTACCCGACTACCACTATTGAACATTTTGATCAAAGATTCTATAGAACAATCCTGTTGAAAAGGGTGACAATGCAGAACAGAATTTCAAATTCTCATGGACACCAAACTTTCTGGGGTTATGGAGGGTGGAGGAATCCCTGAAACCATAGCCCTGAAATAATCTCTAAACCTTAAACCAAAAATATCTCCTGAAGCCTCTTTAAAACTATAGTTTAGCTTGACTAGTAAAGAATGTCTGTCTTGAGGATTGTGCTCTTCTAAGATCTGTCTATATGGGATCAAATTGACAACAAAGATTCAGTAGGGACATTACGGGGCAGTGAATTTACATTAATGGAGGAGGAACAATTCAGATAAGGAGGATGAGAAGGGTTGCACAACTAAAGGAACATAATCAATGTCCCTGAATTATACATGTAGAAATTTTTGAATTGGCATATGCTATGCTGTGTATATTTTCAGCAATGAACCAAACCAAACCAAACCCATTGCTGTCAAGTCGATTCCAACTCACAGGGACCCTAAAGGACAGAGCATAACTGCCCCATAGAGTTTCCAATGGGTGGGTGGTGGATTCAAACTGCTGACCTTTTGGTTAACAGCTGATCTCTTAACCACTGAGCCACAATGAATATTTTGTAGTTTGTAATTTATTTTATTCTCAATAACAAGAACAAAAATAAAATATAAACAATAGACCAAGCAAAATGAAAATCAGTGAAAAATAACACATTTCATTGTAAAATTGAAAGTCATCAAAACTGAAATGGAATATATAAACATCAATATCTGAGGCATTAGTGGGCTGAAATGGACTGGCATTGGCCATTTTGAATCAGGAAATCATGTGATCTACTTTGCCAGAATGACAAACTGAAGAGGAATGGAGTCTCCTTCATCATCATAAAGAAGATTTCAAGATCTATCCTGAAGTACAATACTCAGTGTAGGATAATATCCATATGACTTGCAAGAAAGACCAGTTAATATGAATATTGTTCAAATTTAAGCATCAACCATTAATGCAAAAGATGAAGAAATTAAAGATTTTTACCAACTTCTACGATCTGAAATTGATCAAGCATACAATCAAGCTGCATTGATAATTACTGGTGATTGGAATGTGAATGTTGGAAGCAAAGAAGGAGGATCGGTAGGTGAAAAATATGGCCTTCACAAGTACTCATAATACAATTTTGCAACACAAATGACCTATTCATTGCAAATACCTTTTTTCAACAGCATAAACAGCCACTATACACGTGGACCTCACCAGAGGGAAGACACAAGAATTAAATCAGCTACATCTGAGGAAAGAAATAATGGAGAAGTTCAATATCATCAATCAGGACAAGGATAGGGGCTGACTATGGAACAGACCATCAATCGCTCATGTGCAAGTTCAAGCTGAAGAAATTAAAACAAGTCAACCAAAGACAAAGTCCGATCTTAAGTATATCCCACCTGAATTTAGAACACATCTTAAGGGTATATTTGACACGTTGAACACTATTGACCAAAGTCCAGACGAGTTGTGGAATGACATCAAGAACATGATACATGAAGAAAGCAAAAGGTCACTGAAAAGACAGGAAAGGAAGAAAAGATCAAAATGGATGTCAGAAGGAACTCTTAAACTTGCTCATGAACATAGAGTTGCTAAAGTGAATGAAAGAAATGATGAAGTAAAAGAGCTGAACAAAACACCTATACTCATCCAAAGACTTCACCAAAAGAGTAAGAAGATTATCTATAGACTGGAAAAAAGTTTTTAGTTCTGACATTTCCAATCAGCATCTGATCTCTAAAATCTACATGATACCATAAAAACTCAGCTACAAAAAGACAAATAACCCAATTCAAAAATGGGCAAAGGATATGAACAGACGCTTCACTGAAGAAGACATTCAGGTAGCTAACAGATACATGAGGAAATGCTCATGATCACTAGCCATTAGAGAAATGCAAATCAAAACTACTATGAGATTCCATCTCACTCCAACAAGGCTGACATTAATCCAAAAAACACAAAATAATAAATGTTGGAGAGGTTGTGGAGAGATTGGAACACTTATACACTGCTGGTGGGAATATAAAATGGTACAACCACTTTGGAAACCGATTTGGGGCTTCCTTAAAAAGCTAGAAATAGAACTACCATATGATCCAGCAATCCCACTCCTTGGAATATATCCTAGAGAAATAAGAGCCTTTACATGAACAGATATATGAACACTCATGTTCACTGAAGTACTGTTTACAATAGCAAAAAGATGGAAGCAACCAAGGTGCTAATCAACAGATGAATAGATAAATAAATTATGGTATATTCACACAATGGAACACTATGCATTAATAAAAAACAATGATGAATCTGTGAAAAAATCCACAACACCAAGGAATCTGAGAGGCATTATGCTGAGTGAAATTAGTCGCACAATGACAAATATTGTATGAGACCACTATTATAAGAAATAAAGAAGTAGTGTAAAAAGAGAAGAAAATACTATTTGATGGTTACAATAGTGGGGAGGGTGGGAGGGATGGGGTGTTCACTAATTAGATAATAGACAAGAACTATTTTAGGTGAAGGGAAAGACAACACACAATATAGGCGAGGTCAGCACAACTAGACTGAGCCAAAAGCAAAGACGTTTCTTGAATAAACTGAATGCTTCGAAGGCCAGCGTAGCAGGGGCAGGGGTTTGGGGACCATGGTTTCAGGGGACGTCTAAGTCAATTGGCATAATAAAATCTATTAAGAAAACATTCTGCATTCCACTGGAGGTCATGGTCCCAAGACCTTCTGTTAGCCCAAGACTGGAACCATTCCCGAAGCCAACTCTTCAGACAGGGATTGGACTCAACTATAAGATAGACAATGACACTGGTGAGGAGTGAGTTCTTGGCTCAAGTAGACACATTAGACTATGTGGGCAGCTCCAGTCTGGGGGGGAGACCAGAAAGTAGAGGGGGAGAGAAACTGGCTGAACGGACACGGGGACTGCACAGTGGAGAGAGGGACTGTGCTGTCTCATTAGGGGGAGAGCAACTAGGAGTATATAGCAAGGTGTATATAAATTTTTGTATGAGAGACAGACTCGATTTGTAAATTTTCACTTAAAGCACAATAAAAATTAAAAAAAAAAAGAGCTGAACAGAAAATTTCAAAGGGTGGCTCGAGAAGACAAAGTACAGTATTATAATGAAATGTGCAAAGATCTGGAGTTAGCAGACCAAGAGTGAAGAAGACAAACATTTCTCACGCTGAAAGGACTGAAAAAAGAAATCAAACCTCGAGTTACAATTTTGAACGATTCTGTGGACAAACTATTGAATGACACAGGTAGCATGAAAAGAAGGTGGAAAGAGTACAGAGAGTCACTGTACCAAAAAGAATTGGGGGATGTTCAGAATTTTGGGAGGTAGAATATAATCAAGAACCAGTGACATTGAAAGAAGAAGTCCAAGCTGCACCAAAGACCTTGGTGAAAAACAAGTCCCCAGGAACTGAAAAAATACTAATTGAAATGTTTCAACAGCCTGATGCAACACTGGAAACACTGGCTTGTCTATGCCAAGAAAGTTGGAAGACATCTTCCTGGCCAACTGACTAGAAGAGATCCATATTTGTGTCCATTCAAAAAAAGGTGATCCAACAGAATGCAGAAATTATCAATGTCAATAATATCACATGCAGGTAAATTTTTGCAAAAGATAATTCAAAAACGTTAGCAATAGTACATGGACAGAGAACTGCCAGAAATCCAAGTGGGATTCAGAAGAAGATTTGAAAAGAGGGGTATCATTGATCATATCAGATGGATCTTGTATGAAAGCAAAGAATACCAGAAAGATGTTTACCTGTGTTTTGTTGACTATGCAAAGGCATTCGATTGTGTGGATCATAATAAATTACAGATGACATTGGGTGAATGGAAATTCCAGAACACTTAGTTGTGTGCACGAGGAACCTGTAAATAGAACAAGAGGCAGTCATACGAACAGAACAAGGGGATACTGTGTGGTTTAAAATCAGGAGAGGTGTGTGTCAGGGTTGTATCCTTTCACCATATTGATTCAATCTGTATGCTGAGCAAATAATCCAAGAAGCTGGACCATATAAAAAAGAACGGGGCATCAAGATTGGGGGAAGACTCATTAACAACTTGCAATATACAGATGACACAACCTTGCTTGCTGAAAGCGAAGAGGGCTTGAAGCACTTACCAATGAAGATCAAAGACTACAGCCTTCAGTATGGATTACATCTCAACATAAAGAAAAAAAAAATCCTCACAACTGGACCAATAAGCAATATCATGATAAACCAAGAAAAGATGGCGGTTGTCAAGGATTTCATTTCACTTGGATCCACTATCAACGTTCATGGAAGCAGAAGTCAAGAAATCAAAGGGCGTATTGCATTGGGGAAATCTACTGCATAAGACCACTTTAACGTCTTAAAAAACACAGACATCACTTTGAGTATTAAGGTGTGCCTGACCCAAGCAAGGGCATTTTCAATCGCCTCCCATGCATGCAAAAGCTGGACGATGATTAAGGAAGACCCAAGAAGAATTGATGCCTTTGAATTATGGTGTTGGTAACCAAAAGGTCAGCAGTTTGAATCCACCAGTCGCTCCTTGGAAACCCTATGAGGGCAGTTCTACTCTGTCCTGTAGGGTCACTGTGAGTCTTAATCAACTTGACAGCAACAGGTTTGGTTTTTACACCATGAACTGTCAGAAGAATGAACAAATCTATCTTGGAAGAGGTACAACCAGAATGCTTCTTCGAATCAAGAATAGTGAGACTTCTTGTCACGCAATGCAGACATGTTATCAGAATGGACCAGCCCCTGAAGAAGGACATCATGCTTGGTAAAGAAGGGGATCACTGCAAAGAGGAAGATCCTCAGTGAGAAGGATTGACACAGTGGCTTCAACAGTGGGCTCAAACACAACAATGATTGTGAGGCTGTGCAGGACCATAAAATGTTTCATTCTTTTTGTACATGAGGTGCCTATGAGTCAGAACCGACTTAACAGTACCTAACAATGACATTTAATTGTACCATTTCACAAGTTAGTTCAATGTTCATGGTCTCCTTGTAATCCATTTTACACGACAGATACAACAGAGACAAGAACAGTCATCTGCTACTTCAAACTTGCTCATATGAAAGGAATGTTTGTCCCTAGGTGTTTTCTCTTTTCTGTATTTGAATTTTTTCATTTTGCTGTCTTTAAAAAAAAAAAAAAAAAAAATAGGGTTTTTAAGATTCTTAACATCAGGAGTGTAGCTCCTTGAAGCCTTCTGTAAGTCAACAGTAGATCAAATAAATAATACACTGACAGTGAGTCTTACAACCACCAAGAGAAAGTAGGAAAAACTTGTATGATAAAAAAGGAAGGCTCATTTAGTTTTCACTGTGTGTATGTATTATTTGTTTTACTTGCTGGGTGCTGGGCAGGTCTCAAGCCTGTCCTACAAATTTATGGATGTCAAGATAAATGACACATAGGACCAATGGATGTGTATAAAGCATATAGTAAACAGCAAAAGAATTCTCCAAGAAGAGCCCAGGTTCCATCGTAAATGAAACAAAAGGAGATATAAAACTCTGTTAATTAATGTGGTAAAGAAGTAGGCCCTCTCGCCCCTTCAGGTTTCAAACCATGCAAACCCTAGCCCATTGCTGGGGTAGGAGTCCTTGTGTCACAAAAGGTTAAGTGCTTGGATGATAACTGCCTGGCGATCTGCTCCCATAAGGATTACAGCCAAGAAAAACTTCTGGGGCAGTTCTATTCAGCCACAGTGCGTGGAAATGAATCAAAATCCACTGGAAGCACCTAACAACAACAATAAACCATAGCTAAGGGAGAAGGTTCCAGGACTTTCTTATCAACTTGCCTGTATGTGGCAGAAAGGGAAAGGGCAAGGTCTGGGGTTAGAGAACTATTAGAAATCAACATAAAAAATGAAGTAAGACCCTTTATTACAGTGTGAAAAAAAAGAATCTGAGAGGTTAAAAATAAGAGTTGTTGTCTCTAGCCTCTTAAGAATTTACATTTTGCCAGAGAGACTAAACATCCATTCGCTGAGCAGTTAAAGAGCAATAGAAAATGAGTTTGGTTAAAAGACAGTATGAACAGCACAGGTACACAATTTCCTAGCCTTTCAGAGAAAAGAGATTAGAGTACATAAAAAGAGTGTTACTGTTTTTACTTGCCTTTGGAGTTTTTTGGAGTTTAGAGAGGGTTGCATTTGGCATATGGAGATAATATTGCTGTGATTTATAGTTTTACCAATAGATTCTGTTGCTAAAATTTCCATTTTTTAATACATTTTTTTTTTTAATAGTGGTTCCTAAGGTTCTGTTTATTGTTTACCATAGAAACCTTGTGTTTTCCATCTGGATCTTCTTAATTACTGGACATTAGCAGGGACTGGAAGTGTTTTTTGCATTAATGTACTCTAAAATATATCTCTTTCAAATATAAAAAAGTGGAAGTTTGAATAATGGTATGTAAATGAATATATTGATGTTGGCAATCCTGCAACTTGCTTGAGAAAGTAATAATCAACCATCCAAAACATGATTAATGGACATTCCAGAACCTGACTTCCCCTCTTCACGCTTCTGATTACCTTCACCTGGGCATGACACAGTTCCAAATCAATTTAGATGGTAGTTGACACCATTAACCCTCAAGGATGTTTCATAATATTTTATTATTTGTTTCTCTCCATAGTTTGAGGTTAGGTTGAGACAATTAACCCTCAATGATGTTTCCAAACATTTTATTTTTTTGTTTCTCTCCATAGTTTGAGGTTAAGTTCGTGAGGCAGATGCCCTTTTGTAAGAGGAAATGATAAACAGTATGTCTTAATTATGTGTGCTTTCCAAGCAGCCAGTTGGCATGGGTATCTGACAAAACAGTATTATTTGAAGGTTAGATAAGTTCTGTATACATTACAGAGGAGATACCCTTAATATTACAAAATTAAATAAAATCCTATTAAGGAAAAAGAATTTGCACTCAATTAAATATTATAATTAGTTACTTTATATTATGTACCTATAGAAAACATTTGAATAATCTGTTTTTTCTAGGTTTAATTTTAAGGATATATCTTTCTTTCTACAACAGGTGGTTCACACAAAATAATGGTTCTATCTTTACTGAATTTCCTGTCAAATCAAAATTCATTCAAAAATAGATCTTAATTATTTCTTGACTATCTTTCTAGTATTTAACTGATAAAATCTAAACAACCTAGAGTTCAAGTCTAGAGAATTTTGACCAATATTATCTGTGCTTTTAATACTAAATAATAATTAAACGTATTTGAAATTCATTTCCTGGATTATTACTATTATTTTATCCTTTATAATTTGTTATGCTTCCAATTTGTGCAGATAGCACATAGCTGTCAAGTGAGATTGGTTTTCTTTCAGTAACAGCTCTATAAAAGATGAATGAGAAGAATCACAAAACTAAGACTTTAGTAAATGCTGAATAAAGAAGATATAAAAAATTCAGTATGGCTTCAATAATGAAATACACATAATTGAAAAAACAGTGCTATCTTTTGACAAAAGTCTTGAATGTTGGTAAAGATAAAAGTCCTAGAGGAAAATGAATGACCTAGTTTGATAAATATTGATTTGGAGATGTAAGAGGGAAGGGTCCGGGACATATTTATATAAGTGATGGTAGCTCAATATTGGAGTTAGAAAATAGACTTGGAAATTATTGACATATAGTAAATAGCCAAGGTCTTAATAATAAACAAGTTCTTTAAAAGAAAAAAAGTATAGATAAAAGATAGCAGAAAATTGATATTTGAACAAAGTGGAGTGTCATCATATCTGATGTTTTATGTACTAGCTTACTGATGAAATACTTGGTCTAAGAAGAGCCTGAGAAAGACAAATGATGGCTATCATTTAAGCCAAGTGATAAGACTCTGCCTTTGGCTTTGTCATGGGATCCAAGCCATTAGAGAATTTCTAAAAAGTAAAGATCTATGATCAACATAGTATATGCAGTGTGAAGACATCAATAGCACAAGATATTGTCTACAAAAAGTACTGAAGAAACTAGAATGCAACTTCCTGATAATGCAGGTAGATGCAAGAAGAGATATGAAATCACTTGAATGGAGGGGAGACTCACAATAACAGGGTTGCAGGGAAAATCCTAAGAGAGCACTGAAGTCAGATAAAAACATCTAGGACATTAAATAATGGACTTCAGCTACATGGATTTAAAGACTTGTTGGAGGAAACGTATACAGAAGTAACTAAGAATTAGATCCTAGCAAACCAAAAGAGGCATAAGGACATTCAGGAATATTAATGGCTTAATTTTATAAGGAAACTGCTAAGCATCCGTTAGAAAGAGTGTTTATAAGAAATACCACAGAATGAAGAGAAAGCTTACTCAACTTCGACAATTATGATACACTGGATTATGAATGAGATGTTTTGATAGCAGAAGTGATGACAATGCTTTTCTAAAGGTAATTTAACCTAAAATTAGCTCTTCCACCATTATCTCCTATACTCCCAGTTCCCTGAGTTGTATCTAAGTAATAAAGCTCCTAGTTAGAAACCTGTGTATGCCCCCAAGACATTAGGCATTCAGGAGTAAATTGGTGGCATCAGGCTTATGACTGGGTTCTCTTTTTCTATACTCATTTTTTAAATAAAATGTTAATCTTACATTCCACTTACTTAGATCCACAATCAACGTCCATGGAAGCAGCAGTCAAGAAATCAAAAGATGCATTGTATTGGGCACATCTACTGCAAAAGATCTCTCTAAAGCATTAAAAAGCAAAGGTGTCACTTTGAGGACTAAGGTGCACCTGACCAAAGCCATGGTATTTTGAATCACCTCATATGCATGTGAAATCTGCATAGTGAATAAGAAAGACCAAAGAATCAATGCTTTTGAATTACGGTGTTGATGAAGAATACTGAATATAGCATGAACTGACAAGAATGAACAAATCTGTCTTGAACGAAGTACAGCCAGAATGCTTCTTAGAAGCAAGGATGGTAAGACTTCTTTGTCTCACGTAATTTGGACATGTTATCAGGAGAGATCAGTCTCTGGAAAAGGGTATCCTGCTTGGTAAAGTAGAGAGTCAGCATAAAAGAGGAAGACCATCAATGAGATGAATTGACACAGTGGGACAATAATGGGCTCAAACAGCAGCGGTTGTGAGAATGGCGCAGGACTGGTCAGTGTTTCATTCCATTGTACATAGAGTTGCTGTAATTTAGCACCAACTTGAAGGCACCTAATAACAGCAACAACAAACCTCTCGCTAAGGGACATCAGCTTGGATTCATTTTCTGCAAGCTTTGGTATATGAAAAAGGTGAGAAGACCAAATATAAAATGAAAAATGGTTAAATTTTTACTTGCACTTCTACTGGCTTTCATGACAGAAAAATAAAAATTAAAAAAAAAGAAGAAGAACAAGACAATTGACAAGTGAAACACTAAGATCCTTGACTCAGAGAGGATGAATGCTGAAATAAGAATCCTCAAGTGATGCAAAGAGAATATACCTAGGGCGAAGGCAATTGAGATAGGGAGAAACATCTCCATGGAAACAGCAGAGGATTCTTTTCTTGACCTCAGGAGAATGAAAGCTATATACATTTTGGCAGATTAAATAAGGATTTCTATGGTCATATGAAGATATATAATGAAGTATGAGAAAGTGTTCCTTTCTCCATATGTACCTAAACATGGAACACTTTGTTAATAAAAATACAACAAGAGATAAATGCACTAAGGTTAGGAGAAGGAATAAAATGGTTCCATTAAATGCCAGGCACTGGGCTAATCCATGGTGCTAAACGTAGTGAGTGGACACAGTGAGTTCACTGTCATCTAAAATAAATATAATAATAATAGATGTTCAAGGAAGAATGAATATATGACTAAGAGGAATGGTTAACAGTGTAGTAATATGACATGCTTCTGTGCCTACTTTTAGAGTCTCTTACAGCTTTAGAGGGGTAGCATTAGGTCAGTTTATCAGGTACTTCTCAGAGTTGAAACTGTAGGAAATTAAATAACAAAACTTCAGAAAAATATATATAGTGTGGTCAGAGTTATAGAATAAAATCCTTCTATCTGAAGAAATATAAAATAGAAATGTCTAAAAAAACTGGTCTGGAATGAAAGATATTAAATTAATACTATCCTTTATTTGGTTGGAGTCCTGGGTGGTACAAAAATTTAATGCATTCAGCTGATAATTTTAATGTTGACAGAGTCCACCCAGAGACAGCTCAGAGGAAAGGCTTGGTGATCTAGTCCCAAATTCAGCCATGGAAAACCCTGTGGAACACTGTTCTACTCCGACACACATGGGTCACCATAAGCTGGGATTGACTCCATGGCAACTTGTTACTGATTTATTTGGTTACCACTGGTGAAGGGGCAAGGATCATCTGTGTGTGTCTACAAAGGAAGAGAAGGCAGACTGGACTACTGGGACGCACAGTTCTTGCATGTGGCATTTGTATTATAGCCTATGTGAATGATGTTCCCCGGAGTTATGGAATGCACAGTCTATGCTTTTGGGGGTGGGATGGAAAATAGTTATGATGTGAATGCAGTATGTTTCTTTGTACACTTACCCATTGCTGTTGAGTTGATTCCAACTCATAGCAACACCTAGGACATAGTAGAACTGCCCCATAGGGTTTCCAAGGAGCACCTGGTGGATTCAAACTGCCAACCTTTTGGTTAGAAGGTATAGCTCTTAACCACTACACCACCAGGGTTTCCTTTGTGCACCTACTCCTCACTAATCAACACTTGTTATCTGATATTTTACATTTACAACAATAGTAAAAAAAAAATCTACTATTCAACTATTTTGTACCCTAATGACACACACCTGGCAATAATGAATGCTGAGGTATGAGGTGAGAGTAACGGCTGGCTGTGATGGTTAAGGTTATGTGTTAACTTGGCTAAGCCATGATTCTCAGTGGTTTGGCAGTTATATAATGATGTAATTTGGTAGTTATGTAATGATGCAGTCATCTTCTTTTTTGTGACCTTATGTAGTCATCTTCCATTTTTGTATATCACTGAGTTGCTCATAATGACCTGGTCTTTGGAACCTAACCACATCGATAAGTGCCTAACCATGTTGGTAAGTGAAGAGTGGGTGTATTCTCTATACTTTTTTTTTTTGTAAAAATTCATTCAGATATAACTTTTAAAATGAGTGAGAGCGATAGTAAGAAAAAGAATCTTCATGTAAACATTATCCCATTTCCTGTTTGTTGTAGAGGGTTAATAGGTTATCCGAGAGAGGCTGAATTAGCTGTGAGAAAATGCAAAGACTTATTTCTGAGAATGCTATTATTTCAACGAAAAATTTGTGTATAGTTCAATGATGTTTTAAACACATGCATATATATTTGGCAGACGTGAGTCACTTGGATTTAGAGAGGCAGGTAGCACACTGTAGAGCTATAACAGAGTTTAGAGGCTTACAAAAAAAAATTCAAAGCTGGGGGCAGGGACAATGGTAAGATGATGGAGATCAGAGCAGCCAGGATAATTAGGGCTCCCAATAGACAACTGAACCAAAAAAAAAAAAAAAAAAAAAAAGAAGAAGAAGGTAGTACAGGGAATTATTGAAATAGAAATCAAGAAGTCTATCTAGCCATAGCCCCAATATCAATGGAAGACAGTTTTTTAGGTGAAAAGTAAAAGCAGGAGAGAAACTAGCATCTTGTAGAAAAAAAAAAAGAACTTTGTAGTTAAATAGTTGGAGGTTCAATTTATCTTCCTTTCTGAGTCTCATTTCCCCCTTCTCTGAAGGGATGTTAATAATGGAACTTCATATAGAATTTTTGCTGTGCTAGTGTTGCTATGAGCTGGAATCGACTCAAGGGCACTGGGTTTTGGTTTTTGGGTTAGTGTTGCATTTGTGCGGAATACATGAATAGTGTATCTAAGCGCCTAGTACATTTCCTGGCACCTAGATGTCTGTTAAATGCTAGTTTTCTCTCTGATACAATACCAGGTCTGAAAAAAAGTCCCTTTTCTCCAAGAGATTTCTGAAGATGACTATAGTGTCACCTTAGGGCTAGAGGTATGTATCAATCACAGTTAGATTAAAAAAAGAAAGGAAAAAAAAAATCCAACTCTATGTATTTCCACTAAGAAAACATTTAATACAAGGAATTGGAGGCTTACATAATGATTGTAAGGTCTGTGTGGGTAAAGAATGGAAAACAAAAGAAAACAAAATGAACAAAAAAAAAAAAAACAAAGCTGCTATTTTCATGAAAACTGGAAATGCAGAAATTGCAGGGGGAAATTGCTACCAATAATTTCAAGTACCTAAACTGGAGCTCACCAGAAAACTGCTCTCCAAATCTCTTTTCTAGATCCTCCAAATTTCACACTAGTGCTCCTCCTTAGCATAATCTCACCTGGAATGAAAACCTGTTGCCTAGTGATACTGCAAAATATAGTGCCCGGCCTTCTTGCTTGCAAGCAAGTAATCATTTAGCAGCTCGAAAACCTATGATCAGTTGATTACAGGTAACCTGGCATAGGATAAAACTTCATATATTTAGCAGTAAACAATAGTAGTATCACAAATTTGGTGATAGAAAAAAGCCAGCTAATAGGGCTGTGTTTCTCTTCTTACTACTTACTACAATTATAGTTAAGTACTTAATTGAATAATTCTTAAAAATCCTAAAAGAGTCTTACTAGACATTTAAACTCCATGAAGGCAAGGGTTGATCTATGTTATTCACCATCGTGTAGGCCTCCTGCACTTCAGTTAATCAAAGTAAAAACCAATATGGAGATACAACTCTGCTCCTAAGGAAGGCAACCATTTACATAATTATGGAGAATTTCCCCATCCCAGCATTGGGCTCTTGATGTTGTTTTCCACAGCCAAAT
Organism: Elephas maximus indicus; assembly: GCF_024166365.1. Classification (NCBI taxonomy): domain Eukaryota; kingdom Metazoa; phylum Chordata; class Mammalia; order Proboscidea; family Elephantidae; genus Elephas; species Elephas maximus. Next base: position 33,804,412 of record NC_064834.1, read on the forward strand.
TAGTCTTAGGGCTTTGTTTGTTTGTTTTTAAATAAAATTATAGCGTGACTTTAAACCATGCTCATTAGAAGCAAGGATGGTGAGACTTCGTCTCACATACTTTGGACATGTTACCAGGAGAGATTAGTCCCTGGAGAAGGACATCAAGCTTTATAAAGTAGAGGGTCATCAAAAAAAAGGAAGACACTCATGAGACGGATTGACACAGTGGCTGCAAGGATGGGCTCAAGCATAACAACGATTGTAGAATGACGCAGGAACTGGGCAATGTTTCCATTCCTTTGTATATGGGGTTGCTGTAAGTCGGAGCTGACTTGATGGCACTTAAGAACAACAATAAAACATATATCCTAGCTTTGACTTGTTGTATAACCAAGGCATTCTGGAGACTTGAAAGCATTATTTTTTTCCCAAGATTTCAAAGACTCCAAGTGTATTTTTTAGTCAAAGCTTCAGATCAAATTTCCTGTACTTTCACCTTATACATACTTGCCTTCTGTATTATACCAAATACCACACCACAGCATCTTCTGTCAGAAGAATCATTTTCCTAAGAACATGGCCATGAAGTTGGATCCAGCCTTGAGGCCAGTATGCAGGAAAATAAAACGCAGCACTCTAGGACAATCATAGAGGCTGTGGATGTTTCTTTGTTTTTGTTTCAGTCATTTTTTGCAGCAGCCCAAGAAATAGTCATTTGAATAGATTTTCAGAGATTGATTGTTGTCTCTCAGGGATTCATCATATAATATGCTAATAACTCCCTTGATAATGGGAGTAGATGGAAAGGGAACATGTGCCTCTCTCTCTTGACCCTACTCTCGATTAGTGTTCAGTTGCCTACGTCAAGGTTATTTCCTCAATTTACCTGCTGTTGCCACTCTATCTGTAGGTTTCCTTGTCTCTAAATCACTGTTGCTTGTTGTTTGTTATGACTATAATAGTAAATGTCTAGAGTGATGTTTCCTTGCTAAAACGTATCCTGGGTCCTCAATAAATACGTGTTGCGTAGAACAGGAATCTTAAATTTGTAAAGATATGGAATTCAACAATTAACATTTGTTGCATCTAGAAAACATTTATTGGTACCAAGTCCTTTTTTACTTAGCTTATCTCACTGAATTTTGTGCTGTAGGTTGGAAGCCCCATTTTATGGGTGATAAGATTGAGATGTAATTGAAGTTAATAACTTTTTGAAGGTGTTAGAATTAGTGCATTGTGAATCACAATGCTAGGACATAAACTGTGTTCCGGTGGCTTAACCCAGAGCCATTTTTCACATATCAATCTGAACTCAATTAGAAGGTTGGGGATCAGTGACTTTAGAAGACTGGCTAGAGGATCAGAATATCTGACCCATGGACATACTCATTGTAGATAAAGGCTGCATTGAGCTTAATAGTAATCCTTAAGTCTTTAGTTTCCCAAAAATAGCAATGCTGGCATTCTCTTGATGAGCGGATTTGTCATTAACCGGGTGTACTTGAAAGGGTATTACAATGAAAATACCATACCTTCAAAGTCTTTGCCCTGCTGAAATGATTCATGAATGAGAAAATTTGAATTACTACGTACTAATATCCTTTGCCAACCTGCATACTAATGAAAGTCTTGGTGAAGACAGGGAATTGAAAGGCGATTGAGAGTGAGTACTGCCTTAGATTATGATTAGACATGTGTGTATTTTAAAGTGATTAACTTATGTTTCAAAATGTTCCCAATAAAATTCAAACACATTTCCTGAATTGTGTGTTAAATTTCAGAGTCATAGCTATTAGCCAGAAAGCTTCTTAGTAGCAAGTTCTTTTTACAGATAATAAAAGAGAAATTAAAAACTGGAGTAAGATACACTAATGCCACATGGAGAATGATGTTACAACTGGAATTATGGCAATAGTCCTGTGATTTTTGTCTGTGTGTGTATGTGTTTTTTTCCCCAATACAGATTTTCTTTTTTTTTTTGTAGCCTAGAACAGTGTTCTGGCTAGATTTTTATTTTTTTAAATTGTAGTGTTTTATTGTATATTGAGTAGGTTGTTAAAAAAAAAAAAAAGTGTGGGCCAAAAGTGTAAGAGGTAATTTTTTTTTTAATCATAAAACATTTATAAAAATGAGAGGAAGTATTCTTTAATTTAATGGAATATATGTATGTATATATTGAAGCCCTGGTGGTGCAGTGATTAAGAGTTCAGCTGCTAACCAAAAGATCAGCAGCTTAAAATCACCAGCTGCTTCTTGGAAACCCTATGTGGCAGTTCTCCTAGGGTCTATAGGGTCGTTATGAGTCGGAATCAACTCAACGGCAATAGGTCTAGGTTTTTTCTTTTTTTATGTATGACATTTAGAAGAAAAAATCATGGGCAAAGAGAGTAAATGTTCAATTCCATTTGAAGAATTTAATTATCTTAACTAAAGAATGTTGAAATTTGATACCACATTAGAGAAATAGATGCTAAAAATATGTCTAGAATCATCTAAAGTTTCCTCAATTATTTATGAAGTCATAAAGGAAGCAATTTTCATGTGTAGTGGAACTATTAAATAAGGTGACTTGATATTCAATTAATTGGGAAAAAGCATAATAAACTTTAAAGAGGTTTTCCTATAGCTACAAATTTTTAAACACAGAAAACTTGACCCAGTTTTTTGATGATATTTTACCTCCTATCCAAAAAAAAAAATCCAAAAGCCACCTGCAAATAGCTTATTTGCATGGGAATAAAAGGCAAGGGCCCTCATCTTCCTTTTACTTATCAGTGAGATAACAAACCTCCGTTCATGAAGTACAGCATCGTTTTTGTTATAAATGAAGAATCAGCCGACTTTCTGCCACATCTGGCTGCAGATCTATAAGCTTTGAATAAACAGTAGGCATCCAATTGCCAGGATCCATTTTGTAAACCCTGGGGGCATTTTTTTTTCTTCCAATCAAATTACTCTTTACTGTAATTGCATTTCATCTTTCAGAACAGCCAAGACTTCGAACAGAGTTCAGTTTTTATGGTACGAGGTAGCAAATAATTATTAGATAATCTAAGGACAAACCTATTTGTAGTTCATATACTAAATATTTCCCCAGTGACCAATTACCCAAAAAAGTTAAAATAGTCACTATAGGTAGAATGTTTTTGCAGTATCACAAATTAGCATTTGCAATGAAAAGTAATTTCTGCTTCTTTTTGAGAAACTGATAACAAAGTGACTAATTTGGTGAAGAATCTAGGACACAACCTAAGTGAAATCTTAATGGCTTTCCACTGGATGAAGAGGATGAGGACAGTTTAAACACAACAGCTAAAAAGCGTGGCATTTGGAAAATACATTAATTGAAAATAAAAAGCAACTACAGCATCCATATCATTGAAAGCCCAGTATTAGCATATTTTTCCCACAGCTTCCAAATGAACCTCATCCTCCCTACCTTAAACCTTTCAAAACAGTTGCCTATATGTAGAATTATTAGTCACAGACAGTTAGAAATCTCTTTCTGTGCTGCATGAAACTGAGTTAGAGAAGAGATCAGCAGTCTTTTTTTTGTTTTTTTTGTAAAGTACCAGATAGTGAACATACTCAGTTTTACAGGTCGTAAGGCCTGTGTTCTGTTGCAACTACTCAACTCTACTGTCGTAACATAACATTAACAATACAGGGACAAATTGGTCTGCATTTTATTTTATAACTCTTTATTTAAAGAAGGAGGCGAAGGGCTGGGTTTGGCCTCTGGCCTTAGCTGGCCAAACCCTGCACTAAGCTGTACATATTCACTAAAGCCTGGTTTTAAGGTTGTAATGGGATTCTGCATTGAGTGTGAAGTTATTCTATGATCAGTTCTCTCCACTGCTTGTCAGTTTGCCAGCTTTGATTTGTGAGGAAGTCCTCTCCTATGTTGAGATGAAATTTGTTTCCGTACAACTCTTACCCATACACTTGGTTCTTCTCAGTAAATAAAAATGAACCTATTCCTTTTCAACATGGGATTTTTTCCAGTATTTGGAAATGCTATGTTGTTTCTCCTTAGTCTTCACTCTGTTAATGAAATGATCTAAGTTCTTTAAAACATTTGAAGCATGAGCATGACACCCTTCACTACAGTGTTCTCTCTGCCCTTGCCTTCTTTACCAGTGTCTTTTTAAAATACTTCAGATGGGGTATGACCATAGAATATAACAACACGGTTTGTTCTAAGATTTCCTTGCTTTTATTTATAAAACCTCATGAGATTCATTTTTTTTAGCAGTCACTTCGAACTGTTGATACCCAAGGTACATGTAACTAAATAAACATACATATTTCTGTCTGTAGACTTCTGTTTATTGGGGCTCTTCTCTTATCATTTTTAAATTTCTTCAAGTTTATTTCAGCCTTCTGTTTCAACTCAGATAATGTTGAATCTTTATGAATAGTTAAAATATTGTCTATCACTCCCAGCTTACTGTCATCTGAAAATTGATATTAGCTCACCTTATAAGTTCTGTAATTTTCACAGAATGTTTTCTTATGTGTTAAATTTTTTATTAATTCCAAATAAATCATGGATACCCCTAAATTCTAAATGTTGTTGTTAGGTGCCATCAAGTCAATTCTGACTCGTAGCGACCCTCTGCACAAAAGGATGAAACCCTGCCCATACCTGAGCCATCATCGCAATCATCATTATGCTTGATCTCATGGTTGTAGCCACTGTGTCAATCCATCCTGTTGACATTCTTCCTCTTTTTTGCTGAAACTCTGCTTTACCAATCATGATGTCCTTCTCCAGGGACTAATCCCACCTGATAACATGTCCAAAGTATGTGAGAGAAGTGTCACCAGCCTTGCTCCTAAGAAGCATTCTGGCTATACTTCTTCCAAGACAGATTTGTTCATTCTCCTGACAGTCCATGGTATATTGAATATTCTTCACCAATTCAAAGGCATCAACTCTTCTTCAGTCTTCTTTATTCATTGTCCAGTTCTCATATGCATATGAGGTGACTGAAAATACCAAGGCTTGGGTCAGGTGCACCTTAACCTTCAAGGGTACATCTTTGTTTTCAACACTTTAAAGAGGTCTTTTGCAGCAGATTTGCCCGGTGCAATGGGTTGTTTGATATCCGGACTGCTGCTTCCATGTGTAATGATTGTTGATCCAAGTAAAATGAAATGCTTGACAACTTCAATCTTTTTTCCATTTATCATGATGTTCCGTATTGATCCAGTCGGGAGTTTTTTTTTTTTTTTTTCTTTTTTATGTTGAGATGTAACCCATACTGAAGGCTGTAGTCTTTGACCTTCATGAGTAAATGCTTCAAGTCTTCTTCACTTTCAGCAAGCAAGGTTGTTTCATCTGCATCACTCAGGTTGTTAATGAGCCTTCTTCCAATCCTGATGCTCCATTCTTCTTCAGATAGTCCAGCTTCTTGGATTATTATCTCAGTGTACAGCTTGAGTAAGTACGGTGAAAGGATACAACCCTGACGTACACCTTTCCTAACTTTAAGCCATGCAGTATCCCCTTGTTCTGTTCAAACGACTGCCTCTTGATCTGTATACAGGTTCCTCATGAGCACAATGAGGTATTCTGGAACTCCTATTCTTCTTAATGTTATCCATAATTTGTCATAATCCACACAGTTGAATGCCTTAGCATAGTCAATAAAACACAGGTAAACATCTTTCTGGTATTCTCTGCTTTCACCCGGGACCGATCTGACATCAGAAATGATACTCCTTCTTCCAAGTCCTCTTTTGAATCTGGCTTGAATTTCTGGCAATTCCCTGCCAATGTACTGCTGCAACCACTTCTGAATGATTATCAGCAAAATTTTACTTGTGAATGATATTAATGACATTGTTTAATAATTTCCACATTTGGTTGGATCACCTTTCTTGAGAATAGTCATAAATGTGGATCTCTTCCAGTTGGTGGCTCAGGTAGCAGTCTTCCAAATTTCTTGGCATAGATGAATGAACACTTCTAGAGCTGCATCCATTTGTGAAACATCTCAATCGGTATTCCGTCAATTTCTGGAGCCTCGTTTTTTTTGCCAATGTCTTCAGTGCAGCGTGAACTTCTTCCTTCAGTATCATTGGTTCTTGATCTTATGCTATCTTCTGAAATGATTGAACATTGACCGATTCTTGTTAGTACAGTGACTGTGTATTTCTTCCATCTTCTTTTGCTGCTTCCTGCACCCCTTAATATTTTCCCCATAGAATCCTTCAATATTGCAACTCAAGGCTTTAATTTTTCTTCGGTTCTTTCAGCTTGAGAAAGGTCCAGCATGTTCTTGCCTTTTAGTTTTCTAACTCCAGGTCTCTGTGCAAGTCATTATAATATTTTACTTTGTCTTCTCAAGGCGCCCTTTGGAATCTTCTCTTTTACGTCATCTTTTCTTCTGTTTGTTTTAGGTACTCGACGTTCAGAGTCTCTTCTGACATCCATTTTGATATTTCCTTCCTTTCCTTCTTTTTAATGACCTCTTGCTGTCTTCATGTATAATGTCCTTAATGTCATTCCACAACTCCTCTGGTCTTTGGTCGTTAGTGTTCAATGCATCAAATCTATTCATGAGATGGTCTCTAAATTCAGGTGGTATATACTCAAGGTCTTACTTTGGCTGTTGTGGACTTGTTTTAATTTTCTTAAGCTTCAACTTGAACTTGCATATGACCAATTGATGGTCTGTTCCACAGTTGGCCCCTGGCCTTGATCCAACTGATGATATGGTGCTTTTCTATCATCTCCTTCTACAAATGTATTTGGTTTGACTCCTGTGCATTCCATCCAGTGAGGTCCACGTGTATAGCCACAGTTTATGTTGTTGAAAAAAGGTATTTGCAATGAAGAAATTGTTGGTCTTGCAAAATTTTGTCATGCAATCTTCAGCATTGTTTCTAAGACCAAGGCCATATTTTCCAAGTACCGACCCTTCTTCTTTGTTTCCAACTTGCACATTCCAATCACCAGTAATTATTAATGCATCCCGATTGCATGTTTGATCAATTTCAGACTGCAGAAGTTGGTAAAAATCTTCAATTACTTCATCTTTGGCCTTAGTGGTTGGCTCGTAAATTTGAATAATAGTCATATTAACTGGTCTTCCTTGTAGGTATATGGATATTACCCTATCACTGACAATGTTGTACTTCAGGATAAATCTCAAAATGTTCTTTTTGATGATGAATGCTATGTTGTTCCTCTTCAATTTGTCATTCCTGACATAGTAGACTATATGATTGTCCATGTCAGATTGGCCAATACCAGTCCTTTTCAGCTCACTAATGCCTAGGTTATCAATATTTATGCAATCTGCTTCATTTTTGATGATTTCCAATTTTCCTAGATTTATTTTTTATACTTCATACATTCTACTTTCTGACTCTTAATGGATGTTTGCAGCTGTTTCTTCCCATTTTGATGCTTGCCACATCAGCAAATGAATGTGCCTAAGTTTTGCCTTCCTGGGTGTTATTAAAGTCAACTCTACTTTGAGGAGGCAGCTCTTCCCCAGTAATATTTTGAGCACCTTACAAACTGAGGGGCTAATCTTCTGGCACTATATCAGGCAATGTTCTGCTGTTATTCAGGTTTTCACTGGCTAATTTTTTTCAGAAGTAGATCGCCAGGACCTTCTTTCTACTCTTTCTTAATCTGGAAACTCATCTGAAACCTGTCCAGTACGGGTGACCGTGCTGGTGTTTTAATACTGGTGGCATACCTTCCAGCATCACAGCAACATGCAAGCCCCCACAGTACGACAAAGTAACAGGAGAATGGGAGAACTACTGATAGTAAACACTTTTTATTGAGCATTTATTAGGTGTCAAGTCTTATTCTAAGACCTTTACATGCATTGGCTCATTTAATCTTTTTGCTGTTGTTGTTGTTTAAATAATATGCTTTTGGTGAAAGTATACACAGTTAGTTAGGTTCCCGTTTGACAATTTCCATGCAAACTTCTCAGTGACATTAGTAACAGTTTTTATAATGTATGAACATTCTCCTTAATTGTGTTCTGGTTTTTCCATTTCCTGTACTCTAGTTTCCCTGCTCCTTTCTTCCCATCTTTGCTTTAGAGTAAATATTGACCTTTTTGTCTCACACAAGTGTTTTTTAAGTAGAACATCAATCTTATAGGTAATATCTTTTATTTTGTGTGCCACTTTGCTATTTTGCTAAAAGGTGATTTCAGGATACATTCAGCTCAAGTTTATCTCAGGGTCTTAGTCAGAGGGTCCTCTGATCTCTCTCTACTGGCCCAGTTAGTCTGGCCTTTTTTTTTAATTTGAGTTTTGTTCTACATTTTCTTCCATTCTATCCAGGACCATCTCTTGTGACCCTGGGAAAATGGTCAGTGGTAGCCTGGCACCATCTATTTCTTCTGGTCTCAGTGTAGATGAGGTCATGGCTTGTGTAGGCTATCAGCCTTGCAGACTTTTGTCTTCTCTGAGTTTTTGATTATCTTCTTAGCCTATTTGCTCCTGGTGAGCAGAGACCAATAGCTGTATCTTAGATGGCCGCTCACAAGCTTTTAAGATCCTAGACGCTACTAACTTCACTAGGATGCAGAACATGAACTTTGTAAACTATGTTATGCTAATTAACTGAGTTGTCCCATGAGACTATGGTCCTAACTTTTCAAACCCAGAAAACCAATCTTGGAAGGTATTTGGTTATGTCTGTAGGAGTATCTGTGGATTTGTCTTCAATGAATATATGTGCGTGCACACAAGTATCTGCATTTACATGTAAAAAACGTAGACTCTTCTGCTCTTACATATATATACACCTGTACCTACCTGTACACTTACATGCCTATACCCATTACTATGTAATCAAACACTCATTTTTAGCCTTTGTCGGAGTTGTTGCCATCTTATATATGTTAAATTCTTTAGTACAGGTATCCTTTTCTCTTGAGTGCTTCTAAGCGATATCATTCACTTGGTTATGTGGTACCACTTTACCATCACCAAAGATAGCATGTATCTGTGATCTAAAGTGTTTCCCCTCCACGCCCCTGCCTCTTTTTGATAACCACCACTGAATGCTGGTCAATTTATATGTATCTATTCTTGTCTTCTTATAAAAAAGGGATCATACAATATTTGTTTTTAATTTGTGTGAGATCTAATTTATATATTTTGTCTTCTATTCATGCATTTTTTTTAATATATATTTGTTATTCTATTTTTACAAAAGATTAGGTCCCATGGTTTTTTTCAGGAATTTTATGGTTTTTGGTTTAACATTTAGGTCTCTGATCCATTTTGAGTTAATTTTTGTGTATGGTGTGAAGTATGGGTCCTATTTCATTTTTCTGCAACCTGCTATCCAGTTTTTCCAGCACCATTTATTAAAGAGACTATTTCTGCCCCATTGAATGTAACTTGGAACCCTTGTGGAAAATCATTTGTCCATAAATGGTTATTTGTTTCTGGGTTCTCAGTTCTGTTTCGCTGGACTATGCATCATCATTGAACCAATACTAGGCTATTTTGATTACAATGGCTGTATAGTATGTTTTAACATTAGGAAATGTAAGACCTCCTGCTTTGTTCTTGCTCTTCAATATTGTTTTGGCTATTCATGGTTTCTTTCCTTTCCATACGTGGTTGATCATTAGTTTTTCTATTTCAGTAAAGAATGTTATTGGGATTTGTATCTGGATTGCATTGTATCTGTAGACACCTTTAGGTTAAATTGACATTTTCACTATATTAAGTTTTCCAGTCTATGAACACGGAATGTTCTTTCATTTAAGTAGGTCTCTTGTAGTGTTTTATAATTTTCATTGTATAAGTCTTTTATATTCCTGGTTAGGTTAATTCTTATGTATTTTATCATTTGGGGGGTTATTGTAAATGGCATTATTTTCTTAATTTCTTTTTGGAAGTATTCTTTGGTAGTGTAAAGGGACCCATCTGATTTTTGTGTTTCGATCTTGTACCCTGTGACACTGCTGAATTCTTCTATTAGTTCCATCAGTTTTTTTGGGGACTCTTTAGGATTTCCTATGTGCACGATCATGTCATCTGCAAATAGAGATAGTTTACCTTCTTCCTTTCCGATTTGTATACCTTTTATTTCTCTTTCTTGCTTTATTGCTCTGACTAGGACTTCCAGTAAAATGATGAGTAAGAGTGGTGATAATGGGCATCCTTGTCTCATTCCCATTCTCAAAGGGAAGGCTCTCAGTCTTTGTCCATTGAATATAATGTTGACTATTGATTTTGAGTACATGTCCTTAATTATGTTGAGAAATTTCCCTTCTATTCCTATTTTACTAAGGGCTTTTTTTTTTTTTTAATCAGGAAAGAATATTGAATCTTATCAAATGCCTTTTCTGCATCAATTGATATGATCGTATGGTTCTTTTCCTTTGATTCATTTATGTGGTAGATTACATTGATTGATTAAACCACCCTTGTAATGCTGGTAAAAATCTCACTTGATTATGGTGTGTGTGTGTGTGTGATTTTTTTGATATGTTGCTGAATTCTGTTGGCTAGAATTTTGTTGAAAAAATTTGTATCCATGTTTATGAGGGATACTGGTCTGTAATTTTCTTTTTTTGTAATGTCTTTGCCTGGTTTACATATCAGGGTTGTGCTGGCTTCAAAGAAAGAGTCAGGCAATTTCTTCATCTTCTATGATTTTGAAGAGATTGAGTAGAATTGATGTCAGCTTTTCTCTGAATGTTTGGTAGAATCCCCCAGTGTAGACACCTGGTCCTGGGCCCTTTTTTTTTTTTTTTTTCTTGTGGTAGTTTTTTTGATGACATTTTCAATATCTTCTTTTGTAATGAGTCTGTTTAGATTTTCTATCTCTGTTTTGTTAGTTTAGGTAAGTAGTGTGTTTCTAGGAATTTGTCCATTTCATTTAGGTTTTCAAATTTGTTGGAGTACAGTTTTTCATAGTAATCAGTTATGATTTATTATTATTATTATTATCTCTGCTGGATTGATTGTAAAGTCTCCAGTTTTGTTTATTAATTTGGTTATTTGCCTCTTCTACTTTCTTTCGTCAGTCAACCTAGTGGTTTGACTATTTTATTACTTCTGGTTTTGTTAATTCTTTCTATTTCATTTATTTCTGCCCAGATCTTTATTATTATTTGTTTTCTGATAGTTTTAAGGTTCATTTGCTCTTCCTTTTCTGTTTATTCAAGTTGTGGGTCTAAGTTGCTGATTTTGGATCTCTCTTCTTTTTTAATGTAGGCATTTATTACTATGAATTTTCCTCTGAGCAGTGCTTTTCCTGTGCCCCAAAGATTTGGATGTTATGTGTATTTTTGCTTGATTCTAAGAATTTTTTATTTTCACTTTTGATTTCTTCTATGACCCAATAATTTTTTAGCAGTGTATTTTTTTAGTTTCCATGTATTTATTTATTTTTCATCGTTGATTTCTAGCTTCATACTTTTATGATCAGAGAACATGTTTTGTATGATCTCAATAAATTTTTTAAATTTATCGAGACTTGTTTTGTGTCCTATCATATGGTCCATTCTAGAAAATGATCCATGGGCACTGGAGAAGAGTGTGTATGGTTCTGATGATGGGTGGAATGTTCTATATATGTCCATTAGGTCATATTGGTGCATGGTTTTATTTAACTTCTCACTGTCTTTAGTGATCTTCTTTTTAGAAGTTCTGTCTAGGAGTAAAAGTGGTGTATTGAAGTCCCCTATTATTATCATGGAGTCACCTATTTCTCCTCTCCTCTATAATTTTTCATGTATTTTGGAAAATTGCTGTTTGATGCATGTGTATTTATAATTGTTATGTCTTCTTGATGGATTGACCCTTTTAGTATTATGTAATGTTGTTCTTTATCTCTTGTAACATATTTTAAATCAAAGTCAGTTTTATCTGATATCAATATGGCCACCCCTGTTCTTTTTAGTTTACCAGTTGCATGGAATATTTTTCTACATCCTTTTGTTTTCAGTCTGAGTTCTTACGTGTAACCCGTGTTTCCCGTAGATGGCAAAAAGATGTATTTTTTAAAAAAATCTATTCTGCCACTCTCTGCCTTTTGCCTGGGGAGTTTAGACCATTTACAGTTAAGGTTATTACAGAAAAAAAAGTGTCTACCTCATTCATTTTGCTATTAATTTTTTGACTGTTTCATATCCTTTTTGTTTTTTATTTTCATTTTTCTGTTTTTATTTGTGTTCGGCTCTTTTCTTGTAATGTGCCTTTTTTATTTTTCCTTCTTTTCTTCTGAGTAATTTTTCTCAGAGATTTCTCAGTGGTAACCACACATGTCACAATACGTGACCTACAATTGCAATAAATTTAATATATGAACAGTAGATATCATACAGCTGTAATATATTAAATTTATTCCTTATGTGCTCCTCCCTCCTCCATTTCTGTTGGAGAGTCTCTATTAACATCATTGTACACACTATATCTGATAAATTTACTTTGTACTTATTTCTTGCAAACTTAATGTTGTATTGCTTGCACGTTTAAAATTAAAGGATAGCTGATGCATAATTAAATTTGGCATGGCTACTTGTATTGGATCCCTGGTGGTGCAGTAGTTAAGAGCTCGGCTGCTAACCCAAAAGTCGGCAGTTCGAATCTGCAAGACTTGGAACCCTATGGAGCAGTTCTACCCTGTGCTATAGTGTCACTGAGTCAGAACTGACTCGAAGGCAATGGGTACTGGATGGCACTGGGTTTATATGAAATCTAAATACTAAATGTAATAAAGTTTATTTCATATAACCCAGTATTATTAACGTACATTAATGACAATGCTTATATTCTACTCTTTATTTTGTTTTACAGTTTTAGATGTAAACCCCAGCAATAGTATAAATACTGATTTCATGTTTTATTAATACAAAACTAAAATGGTAGAGATTATTTTTAAAAGTTTTGCCTAGACTTTCATCCAATTTAAATCATTTTATAATATTGTAAGCTTTTTTTGTAATAATGATCTCATTTTTTAACTGGAAAAGACAAGCAAGAATTTTATTTTCCTTTACATGTGAAATTGGTTTTCAAAGCTTCAGTGATATAATCATTGCTACAGATATGGTATTTAACAATAGCCAGCACTATTACTTAGTAGGCAAAACATAAAATTAAGTAACTAGAAATGGCAGAAAACTACAAGGTACGGTAATAATGAAACTTAAGAAGGAAAATGCATTGTCTGTTTTGTGATATTCCAAGTCCAGAGGAGAGACACTTAAATGCCCATTAGAACTCATGTCTACCGTGATCACATTCATGTAGTTCTGCTATAGCAGGTTTCCTGAGGTGTGCTTACGTCCCATTGGTGGTATATAAACCCTGCTCATTTTTTAAATTGTATTTATAATTTTGAGATTTTGGTTTAAATGACATACTTGTACCTGTTGCCATCAAGTCCATTACAACTCATAGCAACCCTATAGGACAGAGTAGAACTGCCTCAAGGAGTTTCCAAGGCTAAAAAAATTTTTTTTTTTTTTTTAATCTTTACGGGAGCAGACTGCCATATGTTTCTCCTATGGAGCAGCTGGTAGATTGGGACCACTGTCCTTCAGGTTGAACCTGAGTGCTTAACCTCTATACCACCAAAAAAAGAAAAAAAAAACCATTGCAATCGAGTCTATTCTGACTCATAGTGACCCTATAGGACAGGGTAGAACTGTCCCATTCAGTTTCCAAGGAGAGCCTGGTGGATTTGAACTGCCAACCTTTTGGTTAGCAGCTGTAGCTCTTATAACCACTATGCCACCAGTGCTTCCAGAGCTCCTTTAAATGATATATCCTGAATGAAACACTTCTTTACCATCAAATCTAGAGCAGCTCCCCTAGCACACTGTAATATTTTCTACATTATCATCATTGCCACCAGTTGTAGCCCAATTACTTTTTGATTTACTTATTTCCATGTTTATATTCTCTTTCATGAAGCAGAATATAAGCTCCATGAGAGCAGGCTGCAGAGAAATCTATGAAGAACCTATCATTTAATTTGGCATTCTCTGGGAAAAAAAAAAAAAAAAAGCGTTATAGGCGACACATACAGTAAATAAAATATTAAGGGAACACTACACACATCTTAATTTTACACTTACTACAATTATTTTCTATGAACCTAAAAAAAAGAAGTTTGCCAGTCTAGTTGATTCTGACTCATGGCAGCCCCACCTGTACGGAGTAGCATGGCTATGTAGAGTTTTCTTGACTGTAATCTTTACAGAAGCAGATCACCAGGCCTTTCTTCTATGGCATTACTGGGTAGGTTCACACTGCCAACTTTTAGATTAGTTGTTCAATGCAAACTGTGTGTACTTGAACCAAACCAAACCTGCTGTCATTGAGTCAATTCTGATTCATAGTGACCCCATAGAACAGAGTAGATCTTCCCCCATAGGGTTTACGAGGCTGTAATCTTTATGGAAGGAGATTGCCACATTTTTATCCCATGGAGCTGCTAACCACCACCTCTGTTGCCATAGAGTTGATTCCTACCACCCACTTCCTGTTAATTGCTACAAAATTCCCATATTAAGAGGAGTTTCTTTTTTGTGTGCCAGGTTTTGCAACCAAATATTCAATAACTTTCTCATTTTATAATTCAGAGTGGTTGACTTGTACTTCCTGTTTCCTTAGGTCCTAGGGAAATAGCTGCAAGGAGTCAAACTCTTAACTCTTCCTAAGCACACCTCTACTCTCACGCCTAAGGCTTTCTACATTTTTTCCTGTCTTCCAGTTGCTGCCTAGTCGATTCCATATATGTCAGAATAGAATTGTGCTCCATAGGATTATAAATGACTTATTTTTTTGGAAGTCGATCACCCGGCCTTTCTTCCTAGGTACCTTTGGGTGGACTTGAACCTCCAACCTTTCCGTTTGCAGCCTAGCACATTAACTGTTTTCACCCCTCAGGGATGCCTTTCTACATTTACCTCAAATTCCTTTATCTCTCCTAAGGTTTGGTAATAAAATCTGTACTTCTGCTCTGCCATCTGCTCTTCCTATTCTTTTTTTTTCTTTCATCTCCCAGTTGCCACTTTTACTGATTATCCCGACAAGATAAAGCTGTTTTTAGTAAAATTCTGTTGGAGACTAATTGATGGTTGAGGAAAAATAACTGTAGAGTGTTGGGCAGCATTTATCAGAAAGCGAATATATTGTATGGAAGAGAGAAATGCATAATAACACTACATGTTGAGTCAGGAATTCAACAAGTTATTTGCAAAAAATACTTTCATAATCTGGAGCAGGAACTGACATTTAAATTCTTGATCCCCCCAAGGTTGAGTTGAACAAAGTAAACAGAGTTTGACTAAATAAAGCAATGTGTCTGGTTAAGACAATCAGGCATCAATCCCATTTGCCCCATGCTTCACAGTTGTAATGGTCTTTTTACTTTATAAAAAAAAAAATCAATAAGACTATAGTTGTCATTTATAATTCTTTCAATTGTTAATGATTTGTCTAAAACTACGCTATGTGGATATTTTAGAAATTGGTGTTTAAAATCTGCCAAGAGTCTACTACATCACTTCAGAATTGTAATGGGCCCTGTATGTGACTTAATGCAAGCATGTCTATGGTTAAATATTCTGTTATTAATGCCCCACTACCCAACAAATGGAGTCCCCGAGTGACACAATCTGTTAAGCACTTAACTGAAAAGTTGGTAGTTCAAACTCACCCAAAGGTGCCTTGAAAGAAAGTCCTAGCAACCTGCTTACAAAAGGTCACAGACTTAACCCTATGGAGTGCAGTCCTACTCTGAACACATGGGGTCACAATCAACTCAGTGGAAACTGGTTTGATTTTGGTCTTTGGCCCCACAAACAGCATGGATCAAAGGACATCATTCACTTTACGATAAGGACAGATACTTTTTCTGTGAATAGCTCTCTTTCCATAACGTACACACAAACACAGACACTCATATGCACTTAGATTCTATGTATCATTTCTCCACAAGATCTATCAGTTACATCGCAGAGCAGTACTACTCCAGCTTTTTCTGTAATTGAAGCCTGCAGAGTCAACTGTTGAACAGCAAATCAGAGCCCTGTTACAACAATACCAGCTCAGCCAGACTCATTATCTTCTCTCTTTTGCTCACAGTGGGTCTGTCATTTTTGAAAGTGACTGTTTCCTTTGGATTTCTAATAGGGCCCTTACTAAAATTTACATTTTAGCCTAGCTTGCAGGAGCCTACCTTCAGGGTTTGGAAGTAAAAGTAATCATATTATTGTATCTTCAGGGGGCCTCCAATTTTCATTTCCCTCAGAAATTGTGTACATTGTGAGTTTCATCAGGAGGTGAAAGACACTATTTGGAAATAGATAAGAACAGAACTCTGAAGAATTTATTCCCAAAGAAGGGTGTTTCTGTACAATTATTTACATAAATGTTAGCATTTCAAAAGCTTTTCTAGTATCTACGAGAATTGTTAAACCCATCGGTTACTTTTAGAATATTCCTAGCTAAGTATTTTCTTTGAAAACATGATTGCCTTTGAATTTTAGCTCCCAAAGCTTTACAGCCAAACAAAGGCTAAAAGAAATAAATGAAAAGTCGTGGCCAAATTCAAAGCCATGATCATTCTGCAATCTGACTTGTTTTGTTAAGAAGGGTATGTCAGAGAACTGTGATGTGCTTTCAAGCAATCAAATGGGAAAGACAGCCCATTTTTTCCCCCCAGGTTCGTGTGTATATAAAAAAGCAAGGACTAGATATGAAGGCATTAAAAACTCTTTTCGAACACATTCCTTCCAATCTTCTCAGAGGCAACACGGTTTATGGTCTTATTATTAACCCAGCCCTACTCTGCTATTTAATTTAAAGGCTGAAATTTTTTCCAGGCTCTAATTTAATAGCTATGCTGAAGGATTAAAGTTGTGAGAGTCCCACTAAGGTATAGACAAAACAGGGTGTGAGATGGCTAGAAAGTTTCACTAAAGCTATAAGAAAACAATTGAACATATTTAAAGTTACTGTAGCAGTAACTACTATTACAGTACTTTGAATAGTAGGTTGATAATGTATATAGTAAGGAGCCCTGGTGGCACAGTGGTTGCAAACTCGGCTACTAACCAAAAGGTCATCGGTTTGAACCTATCAGCCACTCCATGGGAGAAAGATGTGGCAGTATACTTTTGTAAAGATTACAGACTTGGAAACTCTATGGGGCAGTTCTCCTCTTCCTATGGTGTCACTCTGAGTCAGAATCAACTCTATGGCAACAGGTTAATGTATACAGTGGAGGCCAGCTACCCCTGGGACACAAGTGTTTTTTGTCAGTATTGATGACTGTTTCATATCGTATGTTCCTGAGGGAAGAATCTTCTATACCTAATTGGGAGGGGCAATAGTGTCATCTCTTCCTCATCTTCAACAGAAGTATTTTATGTGAAGCCTGGCTTATCAGTCAGGAATATTGGTTACAAAACAGAATTCATTCTAGCTTCCTTAAGCAGAAAGAATTTATTAAGCAATGAAAATAACCCAGATATTATTGAAAAGTCTAAAGGGATAGACTCTGTTTTGACCTTTGCTGACCAAACTGGAAAACCACAACATATCTGGACTGTCGTAGGAAACAATTCCTTGGTCATGATCCAGAGCAAATGTCAGGAAGCTGCTGCCACAGCTGCCAGCTCCAAAACTATACCACTTCTGCCATGATACATATTTGCAAAATGGATGTCCAAAGCCCCCTTCCCTGTATAACTCATTCTAAACAAAGTCTTAAGCAAAAAATATCATGTGGAAGTAACCGAAATCATACACAAAAGCCTGGCTGCAATTGAATATTTTAAGTATAGTTTTTAGCTTCCCAGTTTCTGTAGTTCAGGAACCTGTACAAGAAGGTAGTTGGAATAAATATCATGTGGGCCGATTTATAGCCTTAGCCACCTGTCATATGCTGACATGCTGTGATCTGTCTCCCATACATGCTGATGCAAAGATGCAGAAGTAACATACAATAGGATGTTAAAACTCATGAAAATAAGCATATTTTATTTTTTAAATCACTTTGGACCATGAAACGTTATAGGTACAATCACAGCATTGAATTTTCCAAACTGTGTGTGTATAGAAAATTATACTCTTGCATATTTTAAAAAATGTGACTGCCAATTTTATGGTTCATAATGAGATTATGTGTTTATCACTATACATATAGACTTTAATGTGATGCCCCACTCTGATAGTACTTTTAAGGGAGCAAATTGTACTATCATGGAAAAACATCCTCATTTTGTAAACATCACTAAAATCTCCACATGATGTGTCTTCATACATACAGAAAATAGGCATGAATTTATTTTAGATGAAGCTAATTAAGCTCCACCCACCATGCATCTGTCAGTTTGTTGTACTGTGGAGGCTTGCATGTTGCTGTGATGCTGGAAGCTATGCCACTGGTATTCAAATATCAGCAGGGTCACCCATGGTGGACAGGTTTCAACTGAGCTTCCAGACTAAGAAAGACTAGGAGGAAGAGCATGGCAGCCTACGTCTGAAAAGAATTAGCCAGTGAAAACCTTAAGAATAGCAACAGAACATTGTCTGATATAGTGCCAGTAGATAAGCCCCTCAAGGTTGGAAGGCACTGAAAATACCACTGGGGAGGAGCTGCCTCCTCAAAGTAGAGTCAACCTTAATGACATGCATGGAGCCAAGCTTCTGGGACATTTTTCTGATGTAGCGTGACTCAAAATGAGATGAAACAGCAGCAAACGTCCATTGATAATCGGAGTGTGGAATATATGAAGTATGAATCTAGAAAAATTGGGAATTGTCAAAAATGAAATAGAACCCATAAATATCAATAGCCACGGCATTAGTGAGCTGAAATGCATGGGTATTGGCCATTTTGAATGGGACAATCTTATGGTCTACAAGGCAGGAATGATAACTTGAAGAGGAATGATGTTACATTCATCGTCAAAAAGAGCACCTCAAGATCTATCCTGAAGTACAACATTGTCAGTGATAGGATAATATCTGTATACCTACAAGGAAAACCAGTTAATACAACTATTATTCAAATTTACAAGCCAACCACTAAGGTCAAAGAGGAAGTAAATGAAAATTTTTACCAATGTCTGCAGTCTGAAATTGATCAAACATGCAATTAGGATGAATTGATAATTACCGGTGATTGGAATGCAAAAGTTGGAAACAAAGAGGAAGGACCAGTAGTTGGAAAATATGGCCTTGGTGATAGAAACAATGCTGAAGATCACATGATAGAATTTTGCAAGACCAATGACTTCTTCACTGCAAATACCATTTTTCACCAACATAAACAGCTACTATACATGTGTAACTCACCAGATGGAATACACAGGAATCAAATCAACTACATCTGTGGAAAGAGAAGATGGAAAAGCTCAATATCATCAGTCAGAACAAGGCCGGGGCTGACTGCGGAACAGGCCATCAATTGCTCATATGCAAGTTCAAGTTTGAAACTGAAGAAAAATAGAACAAGTCGATGACAGCAAAAGTAAAACCTAGGGTATCTCCCACCTGAATTTAGAGACCATCTCAAGAATAGATTTGACTTGTTGAACAGTAACGACGGAAGACCAGACAAGTTGTGGAATGATATCAAGGACATCATACATGAAGATAGCAAAAGGTCATTAAGAAGACAAGAAAGAAAAGACCAAAATGGATGTCAGAAGAGACTCTGAAAGTTGCTCTTGTACTTCAAGCAGCTAAAGTGAGAGGAAAATATGACGTACTAAAAAGAGCTGAACAGAAGATTTCAAAGGGTGGCTCAAGAGGACAAAGTAAAGTATTAGAATGACATGTGCAAAGCCCTGGAGTTAGAAAACCATAAGGGAAGAACATGCTCGGCATTTCTCAAACTAAAAGACCTGGAGGAAGAAATTCAAGCATCAAGTTGCAATATTGAAGGATTCTACAGGGAAAATATTAAACAACTCAGGAAGCATCAAAAGAAGATGGATGGCATGAATGCAGAGTCACTGTACCAAAACATTCAACCATTTCAGGACCTAGCATATGATCAGGAATTGATGGTCCTGAAGGAAGAATCCAAGCTACAATGAAGGCATTGGTGAAAAACAAGGCTTCAGGAGTTGACGGAATACCAACTGAGATGTTTCAATAAATGAATGCACCACTGGAAGTGCTCACTCATTTATGCCAAGAAGTTTGGAAGACAGCTACCTGCCAACTGACTGGAAGAGATCCGTATTTATGCCTATTCCAGAGAAAGGTGATCGAACTGGGAATGCAGAAATTACCGAACGATATTAGTAATATCACAGACAACTAAATTCTGCTAAAGATCATTCAAAAGTGGCTCCAGCAGTATACTGTGGATTATAACAAATTATGGATAACATTGTGAAGAATGGGAATTCCAGACCACTTAATGGTGCTCATGAGGAACTTGTACATAGATCAACAGAACAAGGGGATACTGTGTGGTTTAAAGTCAAGAAAGGTGTGCATCAGGGTTGTATCCTTTCACCACACCTATTCAATCTGTATGCTGAGCAAACAATCTAAGGAGCCGAACGATATGCAGAATGGGGCATCAGGATTGGAGGAAGACTCATTAACAACCTGCATTATACGGATGATAGAACCTTACTTGCTATAGTAAAGAGGACTTGAAGCACTTACTAATGAAGGTCAAAGATGACAGCCTTCAGTATGGATTATACCTCAATATAAAGAATACAAAAATTCTCACAACTGTACCAATAAGCAAGGTCATGATAAAAAGAGAAAAGATTGAAGTTGTCAAGGATTCCATTTTACCTGAGTCCACAATAAACACCCATGGAAGCAGCAGTCAAGAAATCAAAAGACACATTGTATTGGGCAAATTTGCTGCAAAAGACCTCTGTAAAGTTTGAAAAGCAAAAATGTCACCTTGAGGACTAAATGCACCTGACCCAAGCCACGGTGTTTTCAGTCACCTCCTGTGTGTGCGAATGCTGGACAATGAATAAGGGAGACTGGAGAAGAATTGACGCCTTTGAATTGTGGTTTTGGCAAAGAATATTGAATATACCTTGGACTCCCAAAAAACACAAATCTGCCCTGGAAGAAGTACAGCCAGAATGCTCCTTAGAGGCAAAGGTAGCAAGACTAAGTCTCATGTACTTTGGACATGTTCTCATGAGGGATCAGTCTCTGTATAAGGACATCATGCTTGGTAAAGTAGAGGGTCAGCGAAAAAGAGGAAGACCCTCAACTAGGTGGATTGACACAGTGGCTGCAACAATGGGCTCCAGCTTAACAACTGTGAGGATGATACAGGACTGGGCTGTGTTTCGTTCTGTTGTATATAGGGTCCCTGTGAGTTGTAACTGACTTGATGGCACCTAACAACAATTATGTTCCTAAATATAGTAATGGAACCAATCACAGAGTTCCCCTTCAGAAAGTTTTTCTTTTCTCTCTCTTTTTTTTTTTTTTTTTTTGCTTTTTTCTCCCTTTTTCTTCTTTAGCAAAAGCAATTGGAAGCTGGTCGAAGGTAAGAAAAAGAAAGGAGTCCTGAGGCTGATTCTCCTGGATCATTTGTTTTCCTTAGTGATACAAATGAAGAACTATAGTCAGAAATCATCTTTAGAAGTCTTCTTTAATTAGTCGAAATCTAAAAGTATGTATTTTAGGGTCTTTTTAAAACTTCAAACATATATGATATAATCCAAATGCAAAATAAACTTTCATCTACCCCATTACCTGGCTTCAACAATTATCGACATTTTGCTATTTTTTCATCTATATCTCCACACATTCCCCATGTCCCACAGGATGATTTTTCTAGATATCTGAGGTAAAATTACATACATTGAAATGCCCAAATATTAACTATATAATTTTGACAAATATATATACACATGTAATTTCTACCCTAATCAAGATATAAAAAGCAGAAAACCAAACCCATTGCCTTCAAGTCAATTCTGACTCATGGCGACCCTATAGGACAGAGTAGAGCTGCCCCATAGGGTTAATAAGGAGTGGCTGGTGGTTTCAAACTGCCAGTCTCTTGGTTAGCAGCCAAACTCTTAGCCACTGTACCACCAGGGCTCCAATTCAAAATATAGAACATTTAAATTTCCCCAGAGATTCCCAAAGTACCCCTTTGCAGCTGATACCCAACTCGCTTCCCCAGGTGACGCTGATTTGCTTTTTTTGCCTCTAGATTAATTTTGCCTCTTTAAGAATTTCATACTAATGAACCTTAAGCACTTCTTCATGTCTTCATGCAGTTAGCCATTCTGTACCATTACAGAAAAAGTCTACTGACCTCTGTTCTATTCATTTATTGGTTTATTCCTATGCCAATCTATGTTTATGGTAGCTTTTAAAGTAAGATTGTTTAAGTACTCCAGGTTTGATCTTCCTTTTCAAATTTGTTTTTGCTATTCTAGGTCATTTGCATATTTACATACTTTTTGAATCAGTTTATTAATTTCTATGAAAATATTGCTGAGATTACTGTTGAATTTTCATTGCATGTATAAATAAATTTGGAGAAAATAGACACAGTAATGATATTGAATTTCCTAATTCATAAACATGGCACATCTCCCCAGCTGTGTAGGTCTTACTAATTTCTGTCAGCAACATGTTAAAGTTTTTCTGGCCTTTTGTTAAATGTATTTCTAAGTATTATGTGGATTTTGTGCTGTTGTAAATGAGATTTTTATCTATTTTTTTTTCTTACTTATAACTATTTTCTCATCATGTATTTTTTAAAAAAATATTTGCCTTATCTTTTAGACCATGGTAAACTTATTAGTTCTGGAAGCTATTTGGGTGATTCCTTATGATTCTGTACATAAGCAATCATGTTGTCTGTAAATAGGAACGGTTTTACTTCTTCCTGTTTAATCTATATTCGTTTTATTCCTTGCATTACTACACCGGCTAGGATTTCCAGTACCATACTGAATAGAAGTGATAAGATTGAACATCCTTGCCTTCTTCTAGATGTCAGCTGTAGTGTTTTTATATCTTTTTTTTTTTTTTTAAGATGCTCTTTATCAGATGGCTACATCACGTTTTGCTCTGTGGGTGTGATCGAGGAGCCCAGAACATCCTAAAATCTAAGAACAGGAATTAAAAAAGCTGACTCCTAAATGTACTTGACTATTTTGATATGGGAGCCTTAGAGGTGGTTAAGAGCTATGGCTGCTAACCAAAATTTTGGTGGTTTGAATGCAGCTGCTCCTTGGAAACCCTACAGGGCAGTTCTACTCTCTGACTCGACAGCAATGGGTTAATTTGATATGAGATACCTCCACTGAATAGAATATGAAGAAGTGATTAGCTTGGTCTCGAAGTTAGTTACTATAGTGGAATATGACAGCCTCATGCCTATGACTACTACAGGAAACAGAAACTTCATTAAGGTTACACACCTCAGACAGAAGTCATGAATGTCAATTTTTACTTAACAGACATCACACATCTATCACAGTCTGAACTGCCCACCGTGACACCCACATTTCTAGTTGAAAAGGGATTAGCGATCTAGCTAGAATCATCATGTATCCTGAACTTCCAGTTGTTACTGATATATGGGGCTCAGGTTGAACTGAAGCATGTTAATTGCAAGATTTGGTCAACAAATATTTACTGAACACCTACTCTGTGCAAGGTTATTTGAGAGTTCATTTTTAGGAAACACGTTAATGACTAGTCGCATGATTATCTACAATAGTCTTTCACCTAGCATTTGAGTGATGGGTTATGAAATAAATATTTTATCCTATGTATTTATTTAGCCCGTTTCTCCCATATTTTTTCAATGTATGTATAAATTCACTCTTAACTTTGCAACCACTACAACTTTATAACCTTTTTTTTTTTTTTTTGGTCTTATAATTGTGGTGTAAAATACATGACTTTATTGTTCAGGGTCATTTTTTTTCAAATATCACCATATCACCATTTTTTTTTAACGAAATCACCTATAATCTGTTTTAACATGGCAACAGCAGATACAAGATGTTATGTTCTTTTTTAAAAAGCTTGCCTTAACTTTTAAAACATCTTTTTGAATTATAGCTTACATATATACACATGAACAAAATATAAGTATACAGTTCAGTGAATTTTCATGAAGTGTATAGATGTTTGTAAGTACCAGCCAAGTCAGGAATAAACACCGTGCTCATGTCCCATCCAAAATACTGACCTTTTCTGCTTCCACAAAAGTAGCCACTGTCCTGATTTCTACCCTGATAGGTTAGTTTGCTTGTTTTGACCTTTGGACAATGGAATTGTATCGTATGTGTTCTCTCTACCCAGCTTCTTATGCTCAAAAATATGTTTCTGAAATTTATGTATATTGTTGCATGTAACTTTGGATTAATTTTCTTTGCCACATAAAATTTCACTGTGTAATTATGAAAATAAATTTACTCATTCTACTACCGACGTATATTTAAGTTGTCTTCAGTTTGGGACCATATAACAATCCTGCAATGAGCTTGCCTATACATGACTTTTGGTCTATGTATGCATCCATTTAAGTTGGGTGTATACCTGGAAATAAAATGTAGTGTAATTGGTTTTCCCTATATTCAACTTTAGTACACAACGCCAAATAGTTTTTAAGAAGGGTTATACCAATTCACATGCCCATTAGTATAGTAGAAACAGACCACTTGTTCTAATTGCTTACTAATACTTGGTATCATCAGTCTTTTTAATCATAGACTTTCTGAGAGGTGTTTAGTGGCATCTCCTTATACTTTAATTTGCATTTCTGTGATTACATAAGGGGCAGAGTATTTTTTCATATGTTTATTGACCGTGTCCATGTCCTCTTTTGTGACATGTCTGTTCAGGTCTTTTGTAAATTTTTTAATTACATTTGTTTGTTTTAGTTTGTCTTATTCAATCATAGTTTTTTATGTACTATTTTATGGTCATAAGCATGTTGTTAGTTATATGTGTCATCTCTTAACCTGTTTTTTGTTTCATTTTATTTTTTTACTTTTGTGGTGCTGCCGTTTGATAGTATTATCAACTTTTGAGAAGTTCTTAATTTTAATGCAGTGCAATTTATTTAACTTTCCCTTGACTTTGATGTTTTTCATTTTTTATAAAACTTAGGTAAATCTTACTTCTCCGAAGATCTTGAAAATAGCCTACTAAATTTTCGTGTCGAACTATTGTTTTTTTTTTAATCTTTTACATTTATTTTACAGTGTAGCTGGCTGCATTTTGTGCTTTTGTGAGGTAGCAGTCAAGTTGAACTTATTTTAAATATTCATATTCAACTGATTTTGTACGATGAATCAAGAGTATATTGATGAGTGGGTTTCTAGACTCTCTGTTACGTTCCATTCGACTATTTGTCAATCAATGCTCCAATACACTGTCTTAATTACTGTATCTTAGGACACATATCAATATCTAGTATTTCAAACCTCCAGTAATGTTCGTTTTCTTCAAGATTCTATTAGATATACTTGGCACTTTGAATTTTAGTTTAAATTTTAAAATCATATAATGTAGAATTTACGTAAATTTTCAGTTTCAACAAAATTGCTGGGATTTTGAATAAGATTTTATTGAAAGTACAGATGAATTTGAGAGAATTAATATGTTTAAAATAATTTTCTAATTCATTGAATCTACTTTTTAGATTTCTTTAAATTTAGATATTTTATATTTCTTTAATTTCTTCCATTTCTGTTTTATTTATTTATTTACTTATTTATTGGTTTAAAATTATTAAACATCTTCTTTGGATTTATTACTTGGTATTTAATATTTTTTGGTGTTATTGTCAACAGTACCAGTTTTAACATTTTAGTTGCTAAAATAAAATGTTATTTGTGATGAGGCTACATCTACCTTTATTTATGATATACAATTTTTGCTAAAACACTGAAAACGTGCTTGACCTAAAGTGTCTTTTTTTCTGAATCTACATGAATTTCCTTATTTTTCCTTGCCACAAATCCCTCATTTTCCCCAAAAGTTCATATGTTTCTTTGTAGGTGATGTTGAAGTTGTCATTATTCCTTAATGCCTTTAATGCTATGCCACCAACATAGAAAAAAAAAAGAAAAAGCAGGCGAGATAACTATCTAGAGCTAAAGTTGCCCTTAGATAAAGCCAAGACTTTAGCATAGCGGAGAAATCTGCAAAAGCCAAGCGATGCCCCTGTGAACTAAGGGCACGTTAGCATTTTATACCTTCCATTTGCTGTAAATGCGACTAAAACGTATTTAACCTCTTAATTATCAATTGTTTCAGAGATACCTGCTCTGCAATGAAAGTCACTGATTACTTTTCAGCACCAAATTCTTGTTAATGACAGTTCCCTGTGTATAACTGTGCTCCCTTCACCTCAAACTGAATGAACAACACACAGTCTCTATAAAAATAAATGAAGGGATTCAACTCACCCTTATTTGTGTGGAAGATGGTTTCCCATCCCTTTGTTTTGTTTTCATGAATTCTTGCTGATAAACACCTGGAAGCAATCTGAACCCAAAGTCATTTTTTTGTTTGTTTGTTTGTTTTTGTTTTTCTCTAGTCTTTGTCATGTAAATGATGCTTTGATGATGAATAAATGATTTTTGATTAATTTTCCCATTGCAAGAGTAACAAATTATATCAGGCTCCTACTTTAGCCTTATTAAGGGAACTGGAAGAATACATATTATTTAGAAAATTAATTCTGATGCATATTCATTGCCTACTACAATTGCATACTGGCCAAAAAGTTGATTTAATAGCTAAGAATGAGTTATAGAACCATCTTTTATGATGCATATGACATACTCACGTGATGGAACTATATGCATCCTATAATTAATGATGATTAACTTAGAACAATTGATGGTTAATTTATAGTAGAACAATTAGGACTAACAGTGAAAAGCGATCGAAAACGAGAGTGAAGGGGGCTTTGTTCATTTGTTTATTTGTCGAAGAGGAATGTGTTGTTAACCTTCATAATTTTTGTGTTAAGACTCCTTGGTTAAGAGGAAAAAATTATTGTCAAATGAGGGCCCATTTAATCTGTTGGGTTGGATGATTGCTAACTTTACAGTAATTATACTCACATTCTATCTTCTAGATTTACTTGCTGATACTTTAATCAAACGCTTTGTCTTCTATCTTGAAATGTATTAAAAAAAGTAGAAATTTGAGATTTGATGAAAAACAGCTGTATGATTTTTCATGTGACTTTTGCTTCCTGCTGCCTTGGGCTCTCTTCTGAGTCGGAATTGGCTCGCTGCCAACGTGTTTGGCTTTTTTGCCTTAGATTCTGGGATTTGGCAGTTTTGTTCTTACTCCTTTCTGCCTGTTCCTCTAATTTGTTAACTACTGCTTTTTTACTCCTCCAGTTTGAGCCTGGTACAGGCAGGAGAGGTAAAAAGCAAGAAAAGTTGTTACCGTCTAACTGTCCTGGGCTGGCATTGGTGTGCCCTGAGATCATGGCAATGTCTTGATCTAGGTGGTACACTCTCCATCTGGTGATGGACTTTGACTAGTGCTGTGTATACAGCCCAGCATCTTACTGCTCAATCTCCTCAACTTCCCTGAGCCCCTCCTGGTGGTTCTCTTGGCTAGGACCTTTCCTGTTCCTTTTTTAATTTTATTGTGCTTTAGGTGAAAGTTTACAACTCAAGATAATTTCCCATTCAAAAATTTATACAAATATTGTTTTGTGACATTGGATACACATTCCTCATGTGTTTTATAGGCCCGTCTAATCTTTTTTTATGTTTATTTTTATTGTGCTTTAGATGAAGTTTCGCAGAGCAAAGTAGTTTGTCATTAAACAAATGATACATGTTTTGTGACACTGGTTGCCAACCCCGTGACATGTTAACACTCTCCCCTTCTTGTTCTTGGGTTCCCCATTTCCATTCATCCAGCTTTCCTGACACCCCTCATGCCTTCTCATTCTTTGGGCAAGGCCTTTCTTGAGTACTCTTTTGCATGACCCACATCTAATGCCAAAAAATACTTACTGATTTCTGAGTGGAGCGGAGTTACTTCCTAACTAACTGCAGCCTTTTACCCTCTTGCAAAAGGCCCTTCATCTAGTTTGTCACCCTTAAAATTGTGATGTGTATCGGAAGGTCAGCTCAACTAGAATGTACCAAAAGCAAAGAAGTTTCCGGGATAAACTGAATGCTTCAAAGATCAGCGGAGCAAGAGTGGGGGTTTGGGGACTATGGCTTAAGGGGACTTCTAAGTCAATTGGCAAAATAATTCTATTATGAAAACATTCTGCATCCCACTTTGAAATGTGGCGTCTGGGGTCTTAAATGCTAACAAGCGGCCATCTAAGATGCACCAATTGGTCTCAACCCACCTGGATCAAAGGAGAATGAAGAACACCAAGGTCACACGATAACTATGAGCCCAAGAGACAGAAAGGGCCACATGAACCAGAGACCTACATCATCCTGAGACCAGAAGAAGTAGATGGTGCCTGGCCACAACCGATGACTGCCCTGACAGGGAGCACATCAGAGAGCCCCTGAGGGGGCGGGAGAACAGTGGGATGCAGAACCCAAATTCTTATAAAAAGACCAGACTTAATGGTCCGACTGAGACTAGAGGAATCCCTGTGGTCATGGTCCCCAAACCTTCTGTGGGCCCAGGACAGGAACCATTCCCGAAGACAACTCATCAGACAGGGAAGGGACTGGACAATGGGTAGGAGAGAGATGCTGATGAAGGGTGAGCTACTTGTATCAGGTGGACACTTGAGACTGTGTTGGCATCTCCTGTCTGGAGGGGAGATAGGAAGGTAGAGAGGGTTAGAAACTGGCAAAATTGTTAAGAAGGGAGAGACTGGAAGGGCTGACTCATTAGGGGGAGAGTAAGTGGGAGTATGGAGTAAGGTGTATATAAGTTTATATGTGAGAGACTGACTTGATTTGTAAACGTTCACTTAAAGCTCAATAAAAATTATTAAAACAAAACAAAACAAAAAATTGTGATGTGTAAGCCAGACAGACACTAGTTTAAACTTCCAAAAACACATCTTGTCAGATAGACCTCCTTGAAGCTCTTCTCATCAAGGTTATGAAGAAGAGAAAAGAGGCTCATCCTTGTCTTTAACGTTGAGTCACTCCATTGCACATTACCATCCCTCTTCTTTCAAATCCTCAAGTTTCCAACCTTACTTAACCTTTAGGTAAGTGAGGGGCTTAATATCACACATTGATTTTCAGCCACGTCTTTTTCAAGTTGTACAAATCTAATCTGTCATTCGCTTCAGACTGTGAGAATAGATGACACCTCTTGTCTTGGGACTTGCTGGCCTCTAATTAGGCCTTAAGTACTGTCTTCTTATTGTTATTTTACATGTGTTTGGGAAGATATTTGTAAGTATGTGTGTACAATTTTATTTTAAAGACAATGCTTTCCTTCTAAAAGGGAATTTCTGAGAAAATCAGAAAGGAAAAAAATGTGCATGGCAATACAATTCTCAGCCTAAAATAAATCACTAGCATTTTTTTTTTAGAGCAACCGTGCCTTTTTTACTTGGTAGAGAAGAGTTTGAACACAATATTTATTGAACACAACATAATCCATTGAAATAATTTTTAATTTTAAGCTTTGTAAGCATAAAAGTAAAGGCTGTCCATTTAGTTTGTTGGTAGCTATTATAATTCTGTTCTATGCTTATGCTTATTCATATACAACACTGTTCCTGATTTTCCGTGTATCTGTATTGAGACTTAGATTTATGGAACCATGTTTTCATATATTATACAAATTTTGTTTTATATAACTTCATAAGGATAATATAAATCATTTAAAAACTTGTTTTCTTTAATAGTGTTTCTTTGTTGAAGTCTCATTAAAAACTAAAAAAAAAAATATAGTAAACATTCTTTTTTTTGGAAAAGCATTAAAAAAATTAAGCTTGATTACTTTCTATACATGAAATCAGGTTAAATAACTGTCAAACTGAGTGCCTCTAAGAATTAGTATTACATGGGAACAAGTCCAACACTCAAATAATCAAAAACATCACAATTTAACTCCTGCCTGAGTTAAGACTTAAAAATTATTTCTAGTAGACAACGAATAACATTTTTCATTAATAACAAAAATCTCTTATTTGTGGCCAAATAGGATATAAAACAAAATTTATATAATGTAACTTGACTCAGCTAAGTATCTTAAATACAAGGAGCTAGGGAATATTGTGCTGATCACCATGGAGACTGCCTCTATCTTTGGAAGACTGAGGGGAATTTGTGCATTGACTCAAAGAGATTACCTTAATTTTGAAAGAAGATCCTTGCAATAATAAGGAAAACCTCTTCCTTACATTACAAAAGATCTTAGGGGCTATCTTCAGATTATTTTAATTTAAAGAACTTCAGCATGTGTAGAGTATCTAAAACAACGCTACCAATACAAAAGTCGTTGTGATAACTTTTACACCTTTTTAAGTTCCTGGTTTAACATATATAATTTTGTAGAGACATATATTTGCATCTTATTTTATTTATGTGATCATTTTGCTATTTTTATAGAAATAGATTCCAAAATAGAATCCCAATTCCAAACCAAGTTTTGACTAATGACCCTTCTAGATTCAACTTTTCATTGTGATTCAGAAGCAATTATTGAGGAATGCAAAGACACAGACAATATTGAGGAATAAAACTATTTTAAAATACACAAGGAAAATAATGAAGCAAAAGGAAAAAATCCATAAGTTTGCTACCTGCCGCCTTTATTTGTCTAGACATTTTACACTATGGAAATAATATTTGATAAGGTTTTTTTTTTTTTTTTAAGAACATATTGAAATAGTTCTTTGGATTTTTAAATTGTCTTTTATTTAAAATCTTATTTTGAACTTCCGTACACCTTCAATATACAAGTTGAAGTATTCCTTGATGTTTATGTTTTATTAGGCTATATCTATGTTTGACATGAAAAAAAAAAAATTCAAGATATTTCCTTGCTTTTTCGTGCTTTGTATTACTACATTAACTTCCAGAATTTAAAATGTGTTTTTTTCTTTCCATATTTCACCTCAGCTTGTAAAAGGGAAGACGATTTTAAGAATTATAATTAAAGTGCATCAAAAAGGATTAGTGTGGAAAATGGAATGAAATGTGACCCCAGAGTCAATGCTGTTGCTCTCTCAGCAGGAAAATACTTAATAGGTACCAGTTCACTAATAACCTTTTTTAAATGACTTTCCTCTATCACAGTTTTAGATAATTTGCCTACAATCATGTGCTGAGCACTTATACTTTTCAAAGCATTATATATGCTTATGGGACCTAATCAACAGATGGTAAGATACAGTCTAAATTCATTAGTAGTATTCATTCATATATTATTAAAAAATTAAAAAAACATTGTAAAACAGTATGTTTTGTATAACCACATTTCTGTATAAATAAGTACATATATATTTACGTATACACACACATGCACACACACAAGGAAGAAGTATATTCACCAAAAATTTAAGAACAGTTCTTTTTCCTTTTATTTATGTAGACCTTTTTTTTCTAAGAAGTCTGCCGTATGATGTACAGTAGTAAGATAATAAAAAATGGATGTAATTCATGTAATTTACGACATTAATTCTCTGTCTCAACACCTGACATAAAGGTTTCTATATAGGTTAAAAATTAAAGCAAAATTATTATATATATATACACACACACATATGTATACATACATACATGCATATACATATACACATACATATATTTAAGATTCTTTATCATCTCTCCATTTGTAATTATTGTATGCTGCTGCCATGGCCAGACTTAGATTGTATCTAGGCCTCATACCTTGTACCTTTAAAACCCGGAGTTATCTTAGCTCCATAGTTTCAGTGTGATGACAACAGAGTTTGCCAACAGCTTGCATGTACTGAGGCTGATTTTCCACAGATTTTAGAGACTGAAACAGGTTGCAGAGTACTTGAATCAAAATTCAAATGGAAATGAGCCACGAGAACTTAAACGATTCATTGAAATGGTCTGAGAATTTAAAAATTGTATTAAGAGTTTTAATCACATATTGATGATAAAAAGTTACGATGCACTTTCCTTAACTGTACTCTGGCTGGATTAGAAGCTTTCTCGTTTTGCACAGAGCGAAAATTTTGATAGGCATCTCGTTATATTTTATATGGGCACAGGAACAAGAGAAATGTCTTATGTGCTATGGGTCATCATTTTTCATATTAAAAAAGTCAATTTTGGAGGTATCTGAGATTACAGAACTGGAGAAGAGTAACGTTTTTGTAAAACCATTAAGTTCACAAGAAAAAAAGACATTTTCCTCTTGCTGATGTATTCTTTGCAAAATAAGATAAAGTTTCTGCCTGGGCAAAACATTTAAGGTAACAGTGGGGTTATCGACATATCCATGAATAGTCGCTATTATTTTAAGGAAGTGATAACTCTATTCATGTCTTTTCATGTCCTTCTCAGTCACATTGCTGCTTGTGCTAACAATTCACAATAGTTCTTTGTTTTGAAAAAGAAGTTTTGTTTTCGTCATTTGCCAAGAACATTCATATATTCTGTCTCTCACTTTCTCTTTCCATATGTGTGTGTCTGTGTGTGTTTGTGTATGTGAATACGTGCATGTATCTGTGTGTTAGCTGTGCCATTGTATTCTGATAATGTGTTATATTTAAAGTATATCTTTATATTCCGATACAGTTTTAAGGTTTGGTTAATCCTGAGTAATTTACTACCATTGACATTAAGTTTTACGTTATTGGAAAAGTTTCTTAGCTTGAAGGTAAAGGACAGGATGTGTGAGAATGAATCTGTATAAAAAAAGGCCACAGGTTCCAGATTTCTATTGATGAGCTCTGAGATTGCAATGGAAGCAATGGTGTTCATCAATGTCTCAAATATTAAGAAAATCCAGAGAAGACAGAGGTATGAAAAATAGGTAGAATTTAAGGGTAATAAATTATCATTGAATAACCACAAAGCAACGACAGAGAAATACTCACTGTGTACAATTAATTCCTAACCTCTGTTACATGGTCCTCTAGTCCGTGGTTATATTGAAATTATTGTTCAAGCAAGATATACTTGGCCTAAGCGTAAGGAATATGAATTGTGTATAATGTGAACAGCCTTGAGTAGCACCTTTTATGTAATACTTTGTTTTCCTTGTGTTTCTCCTAATATAAAGCTAATAAAGAAATGGCACTATAGCTTAGTATACACTTACTCATCTTGATTTTTTTTCCTCTATCAAATTGCTAATGGACATATAGCATTATATTAATGAAACTTCAATTAAATTTATTTGAACACACACATAGTCAGCCCCTCTCTTAATGTAGATTACAAAAAGAGGCATTTTGTAATTATTTCATAAATATTTCAAAATGTTTCCTTGGGCGCATATAAATACCAGTATGCTTACATTAAAATAGGATTCTGATATAAGGGTACAGAAGTATCAAATTGAACATTCCAGCCCCAGAAACAAAAGGAATTATAGTCTCATACACTTTGAAAATTTTCTCTCTCCAACTCTCATCTCTAGTACTCGATGCTAGTATATCTCTTCTACTACATACTGCTGAGCGTACTAGCTTTTGTTTCTTTTACTCTAGGACAAGTTTCCTAAAAAGGAGGAAACCTGAGTTTATAACTAAGCTGCAGCCACACAAAGAAAGTAATCCTCCTCTCTGGGTCTTAAGTTTACAATTTTAGGACAAAGCTTCCAGATGCCCAGATGAGCCTATGGATATTGTATCATTCTTTATAAAATTATAGTTGTTCCTGAACAACTACAGAGACATGGGGAAGAAGTGTTACTTGCTGGTGAATTTATCCTATTGTTAAATTCTACATTCCAAACAGAAAAAAGATCTTTTTGTGTATGTAAATATGTTTCCAATAACACATGTGAGTGGATATGTGTTCATGTTTGTTTTTCTCATACCTAGAGATGTTAAGTTTTCCTGTTCATACTTGGTTCTCTCTTCGTTAAACACACACACACACACAAACACATCTTCTGATATAAATGCACAAGAATTTCTCTTTATTCTTAACATAAAAGTGAGACCATTGGATCACAGAGAGATGATGAGCTTTAGTAACTGTTTCTTGGTGCAAATAGAGCTCAGAGTGGGAGGATATCTCAAACAGTGACCACTGGACAGATAAAAGATACATCTTGTTATATTAGGTACTGATTTTTAGGGAAAATGAAATACTAAGATAATTTTGACACATAACAACATTTGAGAAGCTCTTTTCATTGTTTTATACTTATTATGATATTGCTTTTTGAAAAGGCTAATTATATATCTAGTGTCACAGCTACTGGAACAACAGCAACAAAACAAGAGGAAACATTGCATATGCCCAGTATTCATGTAAGGAGCCCTGATGATGCTGTGGTTAAAGCCAATGACTGCTAATTGAAAGGTTGGTGGTTTGAAGCCACCGGTGGCTCCACTGGAGAAAGATGTGGCAGTCTGCTTCTGTAGAGATTTACTGCCTTGGAAACCCTATGGGGTCGCTATAGTCAGGATCGATTTGGTGGTAGTGGGTTTGGCTTTTTTTTTTTTTTTTGGTAATATTCGTGTATTTATACCATACTTGTTCTGCACAGTCTTTAAATGTATAAAGTATTATACAATAACATAAATGAAAACTGAGGGCAAAGGAAAAAATAGAGATGAGGATAATGTAAAATAAGACCTGAAGCTAAAATTGCACATATGATAACATATTTTTCCATTAGTTATCACATAGGTTTCTAAATCTAAGCCTTCTCATAGTAAAGAGAGATATTTTCATCCACAAAGTTCAAAATGTCTGTAAGTTTAAAAAAAAAATCCATACTCACGAAAGGTACAATTATTCATGGATCATACAGGAATTTCTTCAGGAGTTTTCCCTAGGAGGACAAAAAAAAAAAAGCACAATTCATTGCTGGATGGGGCAGAACAATGTAAGTAGGTTACATATGACATGTTAGATCATTAAATAGTTAAAGAAAACTTCTTTGAGAAAGTGACATTGGAGTACAAAACAGAAGGTGGCAAAGGAGGAAGCCTTTCAGTCTGGGGGCGGGGGGAGAAAGTTCCAGGCAGAGGACAAAATGCGAGGCTGTTAAGTTGGAATTGTGCTTGGTGTGTTGGAGGAATAGTATGCAGGATAATGGTTAAGGAGAACCAGATTGTAGTGGGTATTTTAGAAAAATTAAAAAGTTTTGGCTTTTTGTTCTGAAGGCAACTGTGAACCAGTAGAGAATTTTGAGCTGACTTATATTTTAGAAGGTTAACTTTAGCTGTTGTGCTGAAAATGTACTGAAGTAGGGCAAGGTCAAAAACAGGGGGAGAATATATTATTGCAATAATCTAGGCCAGAGATGATATTTACATGGACCGAGATGCTAACAGTAAAGATAGTTAAAAAAAAAAATCAAATTCTGAATATGTTCTCTAAATAATAGGAATTGTAGAGCAAAGGTTGAGTCAACAATGACTCAACATAATTTTTTCTGAACAATTGGAAAAATGAACTTTTCTTAACTAAGATGAGAAAAAAACAATGCATAGGTTTGGGAGTATATGAAGAGACCCATAGCTCATTTTTATTAGATCTCAATTTTATTTGCTTATTAGTTATATAAGTAGAGATAAGAAACAGGCAGTTAGGATATGTATTTTCAGCCTAGGAAAGAGATTTGATCTGGAGATCTAAATCTGAGAGTCATAAGTCAGAGTAGAAATAGAAACGAATGAGACTATTGGAAAGGAAGACCAGTTGCCATTGATTCAGTTCCAACTAATGGTGACACCTATGTGTTGGAGTAGAATTATGCGCCACAGGGATTTTAATGGCTGATTTTTTAAAAAAAAGGAAATCACTAGTGCTTTGCAGTTCTCCTCTGTCATATAGGGTCGCTATGAGTTGGAATCGACTTGACGGCACTGGGGTTTGGGTTCTTCCAAGGCACCTCTGGATGGAGTCAAACTTCTAACAATTTTGGTTTGCAGCCAATCTTGTTAACTATTTGCACTACCCAAGGGACTCTGGAAAGGAAGATTAAAAAAAAAAAAAATCACAGAAACAAAGATAAATAAGCAAGGAAGACAAAGAGGGAGCAAAGAGGTAGAAGAAAAGCCAAAAGAGTATGGTGTCCTGAAAGATAAGTGAAGAAAAGTCTATAGATGACAAAGTCATTAACTGTGTGAAATGTTTCTGATAGATCAAGGAAATTGACGATTGAAAACTCACTATTGAATTTAACAACACGAAAGTCATTAGATATTTTAGAGAAACATATCCAGTCAGATGAAAACCTGACTAGATATGTTCAGAAGAATGTGAGGAGACATAATTGTCATGGATTGAATTGTGTTCCTCAAAAACATGTGTCAACTTGACTAAGCCATGGTTCCCAGTATTGCATGATTGTCCATCATTTTGTCATCTGATGTGATTTTTCTTATGTGTTGTAAATCTTACCTCTATGATGTTAATAAGACAGGATTAAAGACAGTTATTTTAATGAGGCAGGACTCAATTGTGTCTTAAGCCAATCTCTTTTGAGATAAAAAAAAAAAAAATCGAGCAGGGAGACATGGGAACCTCATAACACCAAGAAAGCAGCGCCAGCAGCAGAGAGCACCCTTTGGACACAAGGTTCTTCTGCTGAGGAGCTCCTAGCCCAGGGGAAGATTGATGACAAGGACCTTCCTCAGAACTGACACAGAGAGAAAGTCTTCCCCTGGAACTGATGCCCTGAATTTGGACTTCTAGCCTACTAGACTGTGAGAGAATAAACTTCTATTTGTTGAAGCCACCCGCTTGTGGTATTTCTATTATGGCAGCACTAGATAAGTAAGATAGTATTGAAGGACAAAATATAAGTAATTTTTTTTTTCTTTGAAAGGAAGGAGAGAATTGAGGTGGGACTTAAAGAAAAAGTGACACTAGAAGCCAGTTCTTTTAAGATGGATGATATAGCAGCAAGTTTGTAAACTGATATAATTCAGAAAAGAGAGAAAGCTGGTGATAAAGAAGGAAGACATGATGAAATGAATAAAATTTTTGCAGCAAAATGTCCTGTCTCCCTAGTTTATTTCTTATAAAGAGTGATGAAATAACATTGGGTAGTCAGTATAAAATCCTACAATGACTGGTACAATTTTGACATATAATGACTTATTCTGTTTTAAATATGCTTTTTATTTTTCATCAGCTTTGGAAGGAAAAGACCTTTCCCAAGTCACACAGAAGTTGTATAAATTTTTTAGAGCTTAGAGAAGGAATTTTCTGAGGTGGAGTATATCCCATATGTGGCCATCCATCCAAAGCAGACCATAGTTAACGTATTCCTCAGGAGGGTGAGACTACAGATTTATGAGCCCAGTGCACTATTCTGGAAATCTAACTAACAGTCAGCCATAGGAAGATCCTCAATGGCATTCACAGGAGAATGAGAGGACTGTTTTAGCAAAACCAAACCCAAACCCATCGCTGTCGCATCAATTCCGACCCATAGTGACCCTAGGGAAACCCTGGTGGCATAGTGGTTAAGTCCTACGGCTGCTAACCAAAAGGTCGGCAGTTTGAAACTGCCAGGCACTCCTTGGAAACTCTATGGGGCAGTTCTACTCTGTCCTATAGGGTCGCTATGAGTTGGAACCGACTGGAGGGCAATGGGTTTGGTTTTTTGGGTTTTAGTGACCTTAGAGGACAGATTAGAACTGCCGAATAGGGTTTCCAAGGAGTGTCCGGTGGATTTCAATTGCTGACCTTCTGTTCAGCAGCTTTATCACTTAACCACTGCACCACCAGTCTGCTTTGGTGGTAGCCTGTAAATTCTCTCCTAATTATTTAAAACAAGATAGAAACACAGGTAGAATATTGCATATTCTTATTTTTTAAAAAATGAGATATTTTATATTTATGGCATGTTAGAGGGACATGTAGGATTTAATAATGTTACTGGTGCTGTCAATAGAATCAAGGTTCATAACTTTTTATTGCTCATAGTAGAATCTCGCTCCTTATAGAAACTAATAAATCTGTTTTCTTAAGCTAGGTTTTCAAGTGTGTTTGCAATTCTGACAGTAGAAATAGAGAGAGAAGAAAACAAAATACCTATAATACAATGCAAATTAAATAAGTGAGAAATAATTTTATACAGACGTGCTCCTCTTCAGGGGTCACTGTCTGCTTCCAGAGGAAACTATAATTAAATTTTATCAAATGCCTAACCTTTATTATGCCTAATCTATATGGCCCTTGCTGTTCTAAACCAATCACTCAAGTTTTACTTCACAAATTTCTCTTCATTTCCACCTGGACTTATGTTCCATAATTCACTGTTCTTAGATTCTCTCAACAACGCTTATTCGGAAAACTGCCTGATATGAGGTGTATCAATGTGCAGACACAGTCTGTTCACTGTTCACATCCAATCTCTACCTGTCTAGTGCTGAATGTATTACGTTAGAAAGTTCTTGAGTCCTCTGGCTTGATTGACATGAATTTCACCAATGGGCAAAATCAAGAGAAGACGAGGAAAGGGAAGAGAGTGAAATTTGAGTATGTAATGTCTTGGCTTTTCCCTGTAGACTTTCCCCAAACTGTCTGCCTTCTGCTCTAAATGCACCTGTTGTTATGCGAATTGTTCTTTCTGGATTATGGTAACTTCTCCCTCGTCGGAGCCCTGGTGGCACAGTGGTTAAGTTAACCAAAAGGTCAGCAGTTCGAATCCACCAGCTGCTCCTTGGAAACCCTAGGGGGCAGTTCTACTCTGTCCTGTGGGGTAGCTATGAGTTGGAATTGACAGCAACGGGTTTGGGTTTTTTTTTTTTCTCCCTTCTTTTTTCTTTTTTTTTTAACTACACGACATTATTCCTTGGAATTTTCCTGCTCCCTGCCCAAACTTTTGTTAATTGTTGCTTTATCAAACCTTCATCAAACTAGCCTAATTTATGGGTGCCATCATCTGCCTGCTGATAAACCAATTAATATCCAAACCAAACCCGTTAACGTCCAGTCAGCTCCATCTAATCACGACCCTATGGGACAGAGTAGAACTGGCCATAGGGTTTCCGGTTGTAATCTTTTTGGAAGCAGTCAGCCACTTCTTTGTCTCACGGAGCGACTGGTGGGTTTGAGCTGCCGACCTTTCGATTAGCAGCCAAGCACACTTAACCACTGCGCCACCGGGGCTCCTTACCGAGTAATATAGTAATTGGCAAATGAAGTGGCCTCAATCAGAGACTCAAACTGATGTCTGGGATTAGATTGTTTATATATTTGAGGAGTCAAGGATAATTTAAATTTATAGGGATGGGGGAATGCAAACGGAATATGGCTAATCCATGGCAAGCAGTGGAATCGCAATTACTGAAGTTTGCACCTGTAGTAGCTTGGGATTAAGTGCAGGTATAAGGTATTGGGAGATCAAGTGGCTGAAGCATTTAGTCACTATGGCAACAGTAATAATTATGATTACATTTGGTTTCTTCCAACAACCCTTGAAAATATACAAGGGGAAAAAATGAAATTAAGAGTTATGAAATACAATAAGAATACACATGGCAAATGAGAAGTTCTCTGTGGCAATTTTGAAAGAGTGTCACATCTTTTTAGATGCAGGGCATATGTTATGGAGGACTAGCCCACGGTCTAAATATAACAGTTGCAGAGATGCAAAGCCACTTGAAATCTCAACTCTTCCAGGTCTCTTAAGCCAGGAAAATGATGTGGAATGGGAAAAAAAGAAACCCTTAGTCAATGAGATGGGAAGATGGATGAAACTGAGAATGTTAAATCCCTAAATTCATAAACCTCAATGCCCAGTGAAGGTAGACCTTCTTCCTCTAGCTCTCAGGTAATCAGCCTAACAGCCCTACTGTGACTGCTCCTGCATGGTTTCCTCAGAAGTTAATAAGAACACATGTCAGTACCTACCTCTACCATCTCTCATTGCTTCTAGACTAGGAAAAGGTAGCTCCCAACACAAACAGAAACATAAGATCCAATCCAAAATGGGAGCCCTGGTAGTACAGTGGTTAAGCGGTTCGCTGCAACCCAAAAGGTTGGCTTTTCAAACCCATCAGCAGCTCTGTGGTAGAAAGATGTGGCAGTCTGCTTCTGAAAAGATTTATAGCCTTAGAAACTCTATGAGGTAGTTCTACTCTATCCTATAGGATTGCTATGAGTCAGAATCGACTTGAGGGCAATGGGTTGGGTTTTGGGGTTTATTTATGTACAGAACTTTAATTATTCTTCATAATAATCCATATTTCTGATTACAGGAATCTATGTAATTTCCGTAAGATAACACAGTTAGTTAGGAAGTGGTCAGGATTTTGAATATAGTCTTTTGGTTTTCATCCCATATTGGTTATCTATTGCCACATAACAATATTAACAGGAGCTTAGTTGCTTAAAACAACATGCATGTATTACTTCACAGTTTCTGTGGGTCAGGAGTACAGGTACAGCATAACTGGGTCTTCTGTTTAGAGTCTCTCAAGGCTGCAGTCAAAGTATTGGTGTGGGCTACAGTCTCACATGAGGCTTGACTAAGGAGGAATCTGTTTCTAAGCTTACCAGGTTGTTGGCAAAATTCTGTTCCTTGTGGTGGTAGGACTGAAGTCTTCAATGTCTTTCTGGCTGTTAACTGGAGGCAAGCACTATGCTTTTAGCACTTGTAAGTTTTGTTGATTATTGTTGACTTACAGGGTATCATTTTTTATCTTTAGCAAGCCTTACATATCATTAATATATTCCCAACATTCAAACACAGGCCAACTGATATTTTCTTTATCCAGTAGTTACATACTCTGAGCAAAAAAACACAGACATGACAAGTTTTTTTTGCTCTATAAGAGTTTGACAAGTAGTTGTCCAGATGCAATATGTATATTAAGTTTAGCTGAGATATACAGTTTATAAAATTGTAATCCAAGAAGTATAAAAATCAAAGAAGGAGAATTTGAATATGAGAAGAGCCTTGCTTTAGCGCGATAAACTTATAATCTGAATTTTATTCAATAACAATGTCTTAGCTAGCTAGTGC
Organism: Elephas maximus indicus; assembly: GCF_024166365.1. Classification (NCBI taxonomy): domain Eukaryota; kingdom Metazoa; phylum Chordata; class Mammalia; order Proboscidea; family Elephantidae; genus Elephas; species Elephas maximus. Next base: position 33,845,455 of record NC_064834.1, read on the forward strand.
TGCTGTAACAGAAATACCACAAGTAGGTGGCTTTAACAAACAGAGATTTATTTTCTCAGTTTAGGAGGCTAGTAATCCGAATTCAGGGTGCTGGCTTTAGGGGAAATCTTTCTCTCTCTGTCAGTTCTGGAGGAATCTTCATGTAGTTTGTCATTTCTCTCCCCCATCCCTACTCTTTCCCTTGTTCAATCTCTTCTATTTCTCAAAAGAGATTGACTCAGACATATCCTATACTAATCATGTCTCCTTAACATAGCAAAGATAGCCCATTCCCAAATGGAATTATAACCATAGGCATAGAGGTTAGGATTTATAACACATATTTTTGGGGGACATAATTCAGTCCATAACAAACAACTATATAATAGCCATGCTAACTGTTCAACTGAAAATCTGACTTTTTCAAAATTTATTTTAATAAAATAATATACTTTTAGGAGCTATTTTTGTCTTTATTGCTAGGAGAGGAAAGAAGTGGAAAGCCATGGATGCTTCTGGCTATATGATGTTGCTAAATATTCTTCTAGTTGGCTTAAACTGGAGAAAAAAATGTTGGAGAGTTTTTACGCAATACATATTGGTTACACGACTTTGAAGTATTAACTGCTTTTTTTTTTTATATATATATAGCAGACAAGTGGTGGGTTATAAGCATAGAGTGTTTTTTGTTTTGTTTTTTTGATGTTTGGGTTGAACCCAAACAGTCAATTACTCTGCATATCCATGCAGAATTTACTCACTTAGCTTCATTGTATTAGTTTAATTAGAAAGGCAATGGAAGACTGTCTTTCTAGTGGAAGTGACCCCCCAACTACCACCTTCACAGTATTTTTAGAGAATGATCTATTTATGTTATAACTCCCTATTTAAACAAGCAAATACATTTTTCAGAAAGCACATTAAATGTCCAATTACTATTTATTCTATATAATAAGTATATATATTTATTATTTATAATAAGTATAAAAAATATATGTATAAATGCGCTCCCTTTCTAAATAGAAAAACATTAACAACAATGACGCTATCCATAAAAAAAACATTTACTAAGTCTTTTTTGTATGCCAGGGACTGAGATCAGAATTTCAAGAGTGTTACCTCCTTCAGTCATCATCACAGCCCAACAGGCTCTTCCTTGGTGTAAATTACCTCATATACAACTAGCAAGTAGGGAAATGAAGTTGATGTAATGAGGAAGTTGTATTGATTCGTAAGTCATTTTCCATTATATACATATATATATGCAAATTTATAAATAATCTGGACTTTTTTTTTTTTTTACAATTAGAAAGTGTTAACTATATAAGATCTTAAGAAAAAAGCTGAAAATCTACTGAAGTACCTTTGTCTAGTACCAGTGTGGTCTGCATTAGTGGCTCCATGAATGCCTGTGGTTAAGGAACACCTTGATAATCCCTCTGGCGGAGCTCTAAGTACACATGAAGGAGCTGGAAAGATGGTCTCTGAATTAAAGCAATAGATTAATGAAAAAGGCTAAATTTTGAATCAGGCTTTCAATTTTGATAAAAATGGTCTCTATGACAAGCAATGACCCACAATACAGAGGAAGAAGCACAGACCTAAATATTTAAATCTTTTGAAGATTGACTGACTAAAAACGCTTGGTGAAAAGATTAATATATTCAACTGTGACAATATTTTATTGTGATTGTGGTTGTTTTGGTTTTTATTAGTGCTCTACAAACAAGAACATGAGTTTTATTTGTTAAATTCAGGAGCAAATACAGAATGTTACTGCAGAAATGCCTGTTTTATTGTAGTACTGGCTTTATAAAGAAGATGAAAATTGAGGGTCAGTGAGGTTAAGCCATTTATTCATTTTTCACACAGATGGTAAGTGGTGGATCCAGTATTGAATTCTAGATCTGTCAAATCCAGGGCCTCTTCTCTTCTACATAAGCATCAAACGAAGTTTACTTTTTCCTGATTGCCACCCATCTTTATTATGGTGAAAGGAAATTTTCTTATATGGAGAATCCCATCTTTGGGTACCACATATTCTGTAAGTTCCTTCAGGGTCAACACCTGTTGAAGAATTGACCCTTTTTATTATCATGAAATACATCTCTTTACTCCTGATAATATTCCTTGTTTTTGTCTACTTTCTCTGATATCAGTAGAGCTATTCAGCTTTTTCATTAGGGTTGAATAGTACATATTATTCTATCCTTTTTAATTTTAGCCTATCTGTCTTTATATTTTGAAACCCTGGTGGCGTAGTAGTTAAGAGCTATGGGTGCTAACCAAAAGGTCAGCAGTTCTAATCCAGCAGGGTCTCCTTGGAAACTGTGGTGCAGTTCTACTCTGTCCTATAGGGTCGCTATGAGTTGGAATCGACTGAGTGGCAATGCGTTTTTTTTTTTTTTTTTTTTGGCCATTATATTTAAAATGGAGTCAAGAATGAAAGGGGCTAAGGAAAAGGTTTTTACTGGAGGGAGGGAAAGCTTTCAAAGCGAGAAGAGGCACAGAACCAGATTTTCCAAATATGACCACGGTATTCTGCTGGTGAGCTGCTTGCCAGCATTGTTGCAGAACCACCAGCTGTCCAGGTCCGGAAATGTTAGGGCCTGTAGAAGATGTAGTCCCCATTGCTGTGATGGAGTAGTGAAAGAGCTCCTAGCTCAGTGCTAACCTCAGCTTGGGTATCCACTCTTCTCTTAGAGATGGAGGGGACAGGTGGGGGGCAATATCCAGGCATGCCAGAGTGAAAAGGTAGGTTAATTTTTTTTTTTTTATTATTGCTCCTTGTATCCTGTCAGCATTAGCTGTGCTCTTGTCCCTCTGTCTTTCAAACGTTTGATCTAAAGTAACACATTGTATCATATTCTTGAGAAATTTTTGCTATGTGTATGTAGTATTCTGATGAAAGAATAGCTAAGCTCTTCCTTTTTCCTTTTTTCAGCACACTAGCACTAGAAATACTTATTGCTGAGTTTCAACCATGGAAGAACACAACAATAATCTGAGAGCAAGAAAAATATTTAGTCCTCTCCATGAAATTAAAAAAAAAAAAAAAAAATTAAATGAAAAATAATTCCAGATACAATGTTTTTATTCTATGAGTTAAACAGTGGTTAATATAACTATTACAACTTGCTCTGGTTATAGCCGAGTTGCATTATAAGTGAGAACTAAATGCCTTCTTACCTGAATGTGCCTGCTTGGTGTATATGGATATTATAAGAATGCTTGCTGTTACTACTGTTAGGTGCTGTTGAGTCAAGGAATACACATTAATGTTAGTTTACGTACCTATTGTATGTTTCTTAATTTTTTCTGAATCAGAAAATAGAATCACATTTAATTTCTTAATTACATCTTGAAATACAGGCCAAACAATTTTCCAAAGGTCAAATGTGTGAAGTTTTTGCAAAGAAGTACATACGCGGGCCTTGAAAATATTCTTATGTTGCTAGTATATGAAAAGCGGTATGGTGAGCTGCGGCTGCTTACCAAAATGTCAGCAGTTCAAATCCACCAGCCACTTCTTGGAAGCCCTATAGGGCAGTTCTACTCTGTCCTATACGGTCACTATGAGTCAAATGCACTCAATGGCGACAGGTTTGGGGTTTTTTTGTTTAGTATATTAAAAAAAAAAAAAAAAACTAGTTCCAGTATATAAAAAGTAGAAGAAAATACCCACCAGTTAGATAAGTATGTATGTGTGTGTATAAACATTTAGATTTGTTATTATAAAAGAGTGATTCTTTTCAACATTTCTTAGGCAGATAAAACCCATTAATAACAATATGATAAGGAAATCTTATAGACCATTATTATTATTACTAATTTGGTTTAAAAATCTTCTAAAAAAGCTCTCCCCTTACTTATTATGCATTGGTATAACTTTCAGGTTATACCAATGCCTTAAGAAAATGCAGCTGATAAATTTTGCATCATATTTTTTCAAACCAGATTTCCATTTATGGGTTATGTATATATTCCTGTATTGTAAACTGAGGCAATAAGTTCTCTATATATTTGCCACTTACTCTAGTGTATTTAGTAGGGCACATTTTTATTTACATGGCCACAGCTCTTCTGTATGCCATAAGTTTAATAAAATAGATCAGTTGAAAATGATTCCTGTAAGTACAGTGCATTATTGTTTGACAAAAGGATCGTTGTGGGGTGAGGGGAGGAGATTTGAGTTGCATCAGCTCTGAATAAGGAAGACCGAAGAAGAGTTTGACACCTTTGAATTGTGGTGTTGGCGAAGAATATTGAATATACCATGGACTGCCAAAAGAATGAACAAATCTGTCTTGGAGGAAGTGTGGTAGAAAGCTCGTTAGAGGCAAGGATGGTGAGACTGCATCTTACATACTTTGGACGTTGTCAGGAGGGATCGGCCCTGGAGAAGGACATCATGCTTGGCAGAGTACAGGGTCAGCGGAAAAGAGGAAGACCCTCAATGAAGTAGATTGACACAGTGGCCGCAACAATGAGCTCAAGCATAACAACGATTGTAAGGATGGCGCAGGACCGGGCAATGTTTAGTTCTGTTGTGCATAGAGTCGCTATGAGTCAGAACTGACTCGAGGGCACCTAACAACAACAAGTGCTGTTTGCATCAACTTGTAAAATGCATGGGATCTTTAACAGGGTAGGAAAGATTAGAGACATACTCTCTTTGCAACTCTTTTTCAACAAATGTCTGCAATTCAGCTTGCTGAAAAAATAATACAAAAAGAGTCATGGAAATGCTACATTGGAATGTGTGCTGTTCTAGTCAAGTTCTGGAGAAATGTTTTAAAGAAGAATGGCTCCTCTTGTGTGCCTGCACACTAGTTTTGTCTTTCACACTAAGCTTTACGTTTTATGGATCTGCTTTAAGATAAAAGAAGAAAAGAAAAGAAAAAAGCAGCTCTTACCCTTGGAGACACCACTACTTCTTTATCTCTTCCATTTTCTTCCTCCCTATTTCGGGCATATCTCTTTTCATATCAGGAGTCTTACTTAGTGAATTGAAGCACCAGGCTCTGTTACTACAGGCATTTCCTTTTGTTCATGGTAAAATTCAGTGATAACTCCTGTGAGAAGTGATGGTCAGAGAGAGAAACAGATTCATGTTGTTAAAGGAAAACAAGAAATAGATGATGAAACTCACCAAGGCTTTGAATTGCTGCCTCCCAACTTCCTTTCCCAAAAATACAATTTATAAGTAACCATGAAAGTATTTTTGCCTTTTTGACAAAGGACATTATCTCATACTAGATATAAAATCAAATATTTTCTGTCTTAAAATAAATTTTGTTAGCCAGTTGGTGTTTGAGCACGTGACCTTTGAGAAAAAGTGCATACGAGTACAATGTGTTTTCAAATAACTGTCTTTGGTTTGCAGGTACGATTATAGTGGACAACATGCTGATCAAAGGAACTGCTGGAGGACCAAATCCCACCATAGAACTGTCTTTAAAGGACAACGTGGATTACTGGGTGTTGTTGGATCCTGTTAAGCAAATGCTTTTCCTGAACAGCACAGGCAGAGTCCTGGATAGAGATGTTAGTAATTTTTCTTTTCTTTACCTCTTTGTTACAACTTCATTATAATTTAATTATCTGCATGGGTTTGTTGATTGGGCATAAAATTGCCTTTATATAATTTGAGTTTATTTCTGTCTACATCAACAAAAGGAAAAAACACAACTTCTTGTTAACTCCTTGGAAAAAGAATGAGAGAGAAACAGAATATCTGTGTCTGGAAAAACATTATATACCCCTTCGAGCATACTGGAAGTTGTTAGATTTCCCAACAAGGAGAAAATACAGTACTTAGAAAAAGGAGCCCTGATCTTTGAAAAAAGTGTAATCCTAGCCATAATCCATGTCTCTCCAACAATAGCAAAGTGTAAAAGTGCCACTTAGGTGTTGACTTCAAGACAAAAAGTTTGTGAGTGAAGTAACAGGTGGGTACACTGATAAACAGAAAGTGTTGGCTTATCACTTCATCCCCAAGTGTTAATATCCTCTTTAAAACAGAGTGTGGAGTAGATGATCTTTTAAGCAGTTTTATTTCTGTTTTTCAGAGTCTTTAAGAACTGTGTGGTGAGGAAGACAGTACATACTACTACCTCACCAGGATGTTCTGTTTTTTATTACTTGGGGAAGCCCATAATTCAGCAAAGTAGTGGTAGATGTTAAATGTGGGTAGCAGTGGAGAATAGGTATGGTAGGATTGAGTTCAACATAGGCTCCTCCCCACCAAAATGAATTACGTTGATCCTACTCCCATCCCACCAATGACTCCTCACTACTTCTTTTCATCAGGACACCATTCTTCACGTACCACAGTTCACACCTTAGTCTGGGTGTCTGAAAAGGTAAAAAATGGACTGACGATATTTCAGAAGAGAAGGCTTGGCTTTGTGAAAGTAATATTACAACCTGTCTGGTTGCAAGCTTCCACCAACCTGCATTACTCACAGGACCTTTTCTTTTTTTTTACTTTTTTATTCTGCTTTAAGTGAAAGTTTACAAATCAAGTCAGTCTGTCATACAAAAATTTATATATACCTTGCTATGTACTCCTAGTTGTTCTCCCCGTAATGAGACAGCACACTCCTTCTCTACCCTCTATTCCCCGTGTCCATTCAGCCAGCTTCTGTCCCCCTCTGCCTTCTCACCTCTCCTCCAAACAGAAGCTGGCCACATAGTCTCATGTGTTTACTTGAGCCAAGAAGCTCACTCCTCACCAGTATCATTTTCCAGTCCAATTCTTGTTTGAAGAGTTGGATTTGGGAATGGTTCCAGTCTTGGGCTAACAGAAAGTCTGGAGACCATGACCTCTGGGGTCCTTCTAGTCTCAGCCAGACCATTATGTCTGGTCTTTTTATGAGAATTTGAGGTCTGCATCCCACTGCTCTCTTGCTCCCTCAGGGGTTCTTTGTTGTGTTCCTTGTCAGGGCAGTCATCATTTGTAGCCAGGTACCATCTAGTTCTTCTGGTCTCAGGCTGTTGTAGTCTCTGATTTATGTGGCCCTTTCTGTCTCTTGGGCTCATAATGACCTTGTGTCTTTGGTGCTCTTCATTCTCCTTTGGTCCAGGTGGGCAGAGACCAATTGATGCATCTTAGATGGACGTTTGCTAGTGTTTAAGACCCCAGACACCACTCATCAAAATGGGACACAGAATGTTTTCTTAATAGATTTTATTATGCCGGTTGACCTAGATGTCTCCTGAAACCATGGTCCCCAGACCTCCACTCCTGTTACTCTGACCTTTGAAGTGTTTGGTTTATTCACGAAACTTCTTTGCCTTTGGTTTAGTCCAGTTGTGCTGACCACTCTTGTACTGTGGATTGTCTTTCCCTTCATGGAAAATTGTTCTTGTCTACTAATCTAATTAGTGAATACCCTTCTCCCTCCCTCCCTCCCCAAGCTTAAAACCATCAAAGAATATTTTCTTCTGTGTTTAAACTGTTTCTTGAGTTCTTGTAATAGTGGTCTTATACAATATTTGTCCTTTTGCAACTGGCTAATTTCACACAGCATAATGCCTTTCACAGGACATCTTTTACTGGGTCTTCATTAGTATTATCTAGATCATAGAACTTTTATGTTAGGAAACTGTAAAGTATTCATCTATTTTATACCACTGATATACTTTTTTTCTTTTTGTTTGTTTCTTTTCTTTTAAAATCACCTAATAGATGATATACAATTATTTACTGGTTCATTAGTAAATTACTTTCTTTTTGGAACCATTTTTTTTCTTATTTTGATATTAAAAGCACAACTTCTAGGTCATAGCTATGAGTAGAGAGAAAGAATACCTACCATTATTGATAAACTGTGTTTCATCTCCCAGCCTATTACATTGTCTTAATTTTAATTACTTGCCAAACATTATCTTCACTTTTTAAAAACAATATCTGTTTTATTAATATAATTATTTTATTTCTGATAATAACTGCAGTTTTTTTTTTTTTTTTTTTTACATTGGCTAAAGTGCAGTATTGTGATGGGAACACTTTTAAAATTTATTTGACCCTAAACTAATAATTGCAAAGTGCACAAGTATCATTTCAAGAAGCATCCAGGATGGTTCTTGAAATGATTACTACAGTAATCAAAACTGATTTGCTTTCTATTCGAACTGTTATTTCTTATTAGGGATGCTTTAGCCAGGTAAAACTTACAAAGATAGTTTGTATGCAAGAATTTGTCAGATGGCATCCACCTAATTGAAATTAGTTAAAGATGCTGGAGACTAGATATCTGAACTTTTTAAATGTTAAATGGATATTGCAGGAGAAAACCTGAAAGAAAAAAAAAAAAGCTCACTGGCAATGTATTTGTCATTTGGTAATTTGGCAAACTCACTTGTTGAAATATGGCAAGATATTAAATAAAACATCCTCTGAGCCTTAGCGATATATGAATTTAAGCCTGTAGAGTTATGGGTTTTTTTGTTTTGGGTAGTTAAGGAATGTCATGCCAAAGAACTAATATCACTATTGTGTACAAGTAGTGTCACCTGGTAGTGAGGGTTACAAAACATGAATTAAAATAGATGCAGGGCTTGAGCCTTCTGGAAGTCAAGGCATTTTTAGCTTTTTTTGTTTTGCTTTGTTTTCAAGTGGAATTTGTGTTCATGATTAAGGAGTCAGAGATAAACAGAAGTTACACTTTTATCTTTTTTTCCTGACAACATAGACACCAGGTTACATAGACCTCAGATTGCGGGTCTTGCCACAGGTAAATAATCTTTCGATTTCTCTCAGTCTCAAATTGCTAAAGAATCTTGCATTTCAAAATTAGAAATTCTAAATGCAATTGGAGCCCTGGTTATACGAATAAGAAAAGGAATATTTATTTACCACATACATGTTTGAAGAGACAATCTCGCTGGAGTAACTTGCTCTAATCTTAATGAGTTTTCTTTAGATATTAGATACCTGTCACATTTTCCATCACAGAAGAAAGTCTCAATTCAACTTCTTATTTTACTGTAGTTCACTGTGTCTGACATAAGCTTTGAATTTTGAAATTTCTTATGAATCACTTTTTATGTAGCTATACTGCTTTTTGAAACCGTAGTGGAGCAGTAGTTAAGTGCTATAGCTGTTAACCAAAAGATTGGCAGTTCGAATCCACCAGGCACTCCTTGGTAATTCTGTAGGGCAGTTCTACTCTGTCCTATAGGGTCTCTATGAGTCGAAATTGACTGGACAGCATTTTTTTTTTTTTCAGTAGTGCTTTTAGGGCTTTGTTCATCAGAGTGTAAATGCTTTTGTGCTGGAAATTCTCAACCCAGTGCACGTCTGCTTTGTGCGAAGCATAAGCCATTGCTGCTAGACATATCATGTGGTAAATTTTTCTTTAAATCCAAATCTAATCAAAACTGGAAATTATAGTTTAATTATAAAATAATATAAGTTCATAGTAAACATGGAAGAAAATAAAAGCACATATAAAGTAATTTTGCCATCTGGAGAAAAGGACTTTTAATATTTATCCTGCCATATATTATTTCATGCATATATGTGTGCAACCCCATTAACCATTACCATTGAGTCAATTCCGACTCATAGCGACCCTATAGGACAGAGCAGAACTGCCCCATATGGTTTCCAAGGAGTGCCTGGTGGATTTGAACTGCTGACCTTTTGGTTAGAAGCCTTAGCTCTTAACTGCCACACTACCAGGGTTTCGGTATAGGTGTGTAGGTTCATATATATTTATACAAGTTTTCAATGAAAACTGGATCATACATTATTATACATTAGGCTTCCAGCCTTCTTTTTATACATAATTTGTAAAACAAAGACTTCCCTGTGAATGAATGAATGAATATATATAATCATATTTAATGGCCACATACTCTTCATTGGATGAGAAAAAAAAAGGAATATTTTTAGAAATAATCTCCTATATTGGACATTGAGTTTGTTTGTAGTTCTTGATGATTACAAAAATACTACAGTGAAAAAATATACATACATCTTTGTATACTTGTCCTATTATTTTGTGAAGATAAACTCATTTATCTTCATTAAATTATTAGATCAATGATTTATATGAATTTTACTAAACCGTCTATATTAATATGTTTTCAGTATAAGCAGAGTTTTTTTCTTAATCCAAGATGCCATAGAACAGATTGGACTATTTTATAAGGTGGGTCGTATCCCTGAAAATCTCTGCAAGCTTGAGACTAAAAACCATTTAAAAGTACTCTTTAGAGGTTTTCTTGAGACAGTTTGAGTTAAATTTTTGCCCAAATTCTTTGGGTTGTTCAATTTTTTGAATATAGTGAATCCTAATTAAAAAATGTAAAGGCTTTGAATAGCAAAGCGGAGCCAATGATCAGGGTTCAACCCTACTAATGATTGCCAGATTTCTATATTGTGATCATTGGGCTATAATTTCCTTAATAACTCATTTTGAAATATCTATTAATTATTCTAAATATCGCATATAACTACTTGTATTTTCAGATATGTACTTCTTCTTCAGGCAAGTTTTTCTGCAAATATACTCTTCATTCTGTAAAGTTTAATTCTGAAGGACAGTCATCAGATTGGCCATTTCCTTTAAGTTGGTTTCTTTGTTTTAAAATGTTTTGTAGAACACATTATTTATTATTTCCTTTCATTGTCTCGCAGTTTGTTAAACAATAAACTTTTTTCCAATTTGTAAAGGTAGTAAATGTATAGGAGGAAAAATCAAGATAAGAAATGTTCATTCCTATGAGGATTGCATAAACTTTGCTTACATTTTATGAAAGATAAAATACATCCTTATACAAATTTGTTAAAAATTTATTTTCCCCAAATTATTAAGCTCTCCAAGTGATATTGTTTTTAGAAAAACCCAGTTCCCCTTAGGCTGAAGATACGTGCTATAAGCTGCTCTGTTTACCTCAATAATCTCCTTATAAAAGTTGAATTTACATGTTGAATCCTAAGTAATTCCCCGCAAAATTCATGACTAAACTTTCTATTTTTTTAATTTCATCTTTCTTTAAATCATAAAATTCATACATATAAGGGTAAATTAAAAAGTATTGCTACAAAATCATAGACACCTTTATTAAATAAAAATATCAAAATGTGAAGCTATTGTTTCTTGATGTATCTTCCATCTAGGTCCATGCGCTTCTGAAAGCGGTATTTCCATCTCTTCTCCTCTCTGATTTACACCACGTCAAAAAGGCAGCTTTGGCATCCTTCAGGGACTGAAACTGTGTTCCTTTTATATGTTCTTTGAGTTTGGGGAACAAAAAGAAGTCCGAAGGGGCAATATGAGGGCTGTAGGGTGGATGGGGTGAGATTTCCCAACAAAATTCTTGGAAGAGAACCCTTGCCACAGGTGCACGGAAGTGATGGAAAAAAAAAAAATCCCCAGTGCAACTTTCCTGGCCTTTTACTCACCAATGCACTTTTCAATTTTTTTTGAGGTCTTTCTGACCTTCTTTAAAAAGCTTGATCCGTCTAAAAACTTTTGTTTTCTGTGGAGCAGCATTCTCATGAACATGTTGAAAACTTCAATGATTTGAGAAGATGTCCACTTGAGTTTTGTTAAAAATTTGGTCTTAGCTGTGACTTCAAAATCATTTTTTTCCATGGCATAAAAAGTGTCCTTTTATTTGTTTATTTTTTTGAAGGAACCCTAACGAGACTAAGACAAGTTTATTGCTTAGAGAACTTGTCTGTAGCCATCCACTGATCGCAGAGACATGTTTAAACACATTCTGTTGGGAAGAAATCCATGCATGTATGAAGTGAAAATCTAGTAGCAACACTTTTTTACCTAAACTTGTGTTTGCTGAAAAGTGTTCTTCACTTACTTCCCACTCCCAGCCCCACTTTCAAAAATAACTTTAATTAACTGCTGGTGTATATCATTCCTGAACTGTATCTATGCATATCAAAATCTATACACACACACACACGCTAATATACAAGTATATAGGCACATATTCAGAGTATTATGCTAAGCATTGCTTTTTTTAAAAAAAATCAAGAGAATAGGTTGCATGTCTAGGTATATATGAATGTTAGTTGTTTTAATTGATTTTCCCTACACAATTTAAATGCAGCTTTCTTTCCTCTTTGTTTCATGAATGAAACAATTAAAGAGAATTAGGGAAGATAAAATTAACCATGACTAATTTTTCACCAGTTATGAAAAATAACCCAAAATTTCCCTAATACATTTCTAAGGGGTTCAGAGTCCCCAAAGTCTCACTAATCGACTTAGTAGAACTGTGTCTGATATATTTATGGCCTTCTTGTACAGCAGCATAGAAGCCACTTCAATGCAGGATTAAATTGTGTGTTATATATATTAGCTACAGGGAATTCTTGCCTTCAGTGTGATCCATTATAGTTGGAATTTATTTGCCAGCTGTGTTCTTTTTGTGTTCTGTCCATGGTACTTTCGGTTGCACAGGGAGCCAAAGTTGAGAGTGACAATGGCTCCACGTGACCTGATTGTACCTAATTTATGAGTACTTAGTTTTTTGTTTTTTTTTTTAGAGGACTAAGTGAGGGCTTAGTGCATATTGCATTTGATTCACTATTTCTAACATTTGTGATCTGTCTGTCCCAATGCCAAAGTGCAATTAGAAGTTGAGATGGAATGGTTTTATACATTTTATCTGCAATATTAAAAAGATAAATAACATTGGAAGACCGTAATACACCTGACTGTCTCCCTAAAGGTGTGCCAAGGGCTAGTAGTGCATATATTCTGTTTTTACTTGGTTATTGAAATATGCAGCACTATTCTGAAAAGTCTATTAAAGCAAGCACCTTAGAAGTGGTAAATATGGAGATCATCTAATTCAAACTCTCTCCAGAAAACCTCTAAAGAGTCTTTTTTAAACGGTCATTTAGCCACAAGCTTGCAGATTTTCAGGGATGGGACTCATTTCAAAAACAGACAATTTTATTCTGTGGCATCTTGGATTAATAGAAAGCCCTGCTTATAATGAAAATACATGCTTTATAATATTTTCATTACACTTGTTTTTCCTTGTCCTTATCTCTGCTTTCTGGAACTAGAAAGATATCAACTAGTATACCTCATTATAACAACTATTAAGATGTTTGGCAAATCTTATCTCTTTAACTTAAACATCCTCAAATTTTATTATACTTTCTCAAGGTGTTCATATTTTCCATCCTATCACCCTTAAAATGGTCCCTATTTTAACCTATTTCTGTGTCTGACACGTTTATTAATGAGTGTAAAGTTTGCCTTAGTGTTCCAATAGGCTGGTTACAGTGTTGACATGTACAATCAGCTTTCATCATCATACTTTCATGATTTTATTTTCATATTAATGTTTGTTGCTCTTTATTACATTTAAGTGATTTAGCTATTTTTCTAATGTAAACAGAGAGGATAAATCGATTGCTGTGAAAATATGTCACTTGTAACTTATTATTCAGACATTAAGATATTTTTGAACCTTGCCTTTTGTTATAAAATGCATTATATGCCTTTCTGAACTTTGTGACATGCCCAGATTTCATGCATATGACTTTAATGCCTTCATCGTGTCAGCAATTAAAAACAAAACTGGATCAATATTAGAACACAAAGCCATATGGCAGTTTAGTATATGTTACTGATGCTTCAATTTATTCTTTGGGTTTAGGTGTAATTATTCAGCCAGGTATAAATCAATTCAACTACCTTTTTCTTTATTAATCACAAAAAATATCTTGAGACTAAACAATGTTTAGCTTCAATTTAGTTCTAGAGTCTACAGCATTCTTCTCACTTACAAAAATGGTATGTGGAAATTTTATGGGACCTCCTCGGCTCCCAGTGATCTTTCCTATATCTTAATTGATTTAAATCAAGTATCTAATAATTTAACTTATAATACAAATGTATTGGTCCATATTTTATAGATTCCATATTTTGTACCTTTTAAAATTTAATCTTTTTTAAATAAAAATCATTTATATCTATAATGTGTTTCACAAGTGCCAGGCACAATATTATCCCATGTAATACAACAATTCTATGGCATTAGTAAAATTATTATCCCAATTTTAGAGATGACGAAACCAAAGAGGAATTTTGTGATTTTCTCTCACTCATACAGTTAGTAAATTGTGGGACTAGGACTGGAAACCAAGCCTTATATCTCCAATTATTATTTACTTGCCTGTTCTAAGCACAATGCCATTTACTGGGTGGAAGGACATAATTTTAACCAAAATAACACCCAGATTTTATGGGGCTTTCAGCCTAGTGAAGAGAAAGTAAGATGAATAAACCTAAATTTAAAACATCTGATTATAAATTATTACTTAGATCAATTATCCTATAGACTTACAGTGTAATACTGTTAAAACATATGTATAACATAGCTATATAGTAGTACACACCAAAATTGTAAAGTACATTTTTTTCAGTCATGAACATATAACATTTTAGTAGAAATATAAACACAAAATTATACAATCTGTCTTACACAAGGATTTTATCATCAATGCAATGTTTTTTTATAAATTAGTGGTTCATACTATTGCTTCTTTAGCTTTTGAAGAGACAAAATTTGTTTCCTCCCACCAAATCTCAGCATTAGTTTTGTTATTGTTGCAGTTAGGTGCCATAGAGTCAATTTGACTCATAATTTGTTACTACATTCATTATCAATCCTGTAACCATGAGCACCATGATACCTGAGGCTCTATGCATTGAGATATGGAATTGAACAATGAAATAATTCTATTTTTCCTTATCCTTAAATTGTGCAAAAAAGATCAAATTTTCAACGATTTATAAATAAACAAGTATAGAAATGTTTATTGGATGATAAATTAATTGTTTTGACAGTGATGAGAAGTTTCAGTTTCAACTGTTTTTAAACAAGATGCAATTTTTACATTGCAGCCACCAATGAACATACACTCTATCGTGGTACAAGTCCAGTGCATCAACAAAAAAGTCGGCACTGTTATCTACCATGAAGTGCGAATTGTGGTGAGAGACAGGAATGACAACTCACCCACGTTCAAGCATGAGAGCTACTATGCCACTGTGAATGAGGTCAGTTTCTCTCTACTCTCTCTTGCAGTATTTTTGTTGATCTATTTAGTTAGCTGTATATTATAGATGATTTGAAATGATCGCAATATAATTATAGGCTTAACTACAAATACCAAGAAAATATTTTTAACAAGTAGTACTTTAAAAGAAATAAGGTCTAGGATGACATGTGATATGATTTCGGAAATTTGCTTTGCTAAAGGAAAGATATCAATTTATTTATAATAATGACGAAATAAAAATTGTTATTTTTGAACACCTTAGAAAATCTAATTCCTGAATCCACATCTGTGCTTACTGAGACTCAACAGGAGTTATTTATTCTCATTGCAAGAAACATTATACTAATGCTTTTCTTTGTTTTGATTTCCCTTTGTGAATCAAAATCATGAGCTAAGAACCCCCCTTTTTTTTTTCTTTAAACCATGGTTATTCTATTATTTTTTTTGCTAATACATTAAGTTAGAAAATATTGAGAACCTCTGGTTAAGAACTTTGCTGCTTATCAAAAAAGATTGTCAGTTTGAATTCACAAGCTGCTCCTTGGAAACCCTACAGGGCAGTTACACCCTGTCTTATAGGATTGCTATGAGTCAGACTCATCTCCAGGGTAATGGGTGGGTATGTGTACTTTAGATAATGAATAAAAATGAATGATATTGATGTGTAGTCCATATTTTAGCAGCTCATCTTTACTTCCAAAATGACCTTTTAATCTTTAAAAATATGTATCGTACCTAATAGGGGGAATCAACATGTTTTGGGTATTAAACACAGCAATGGAACATTTTTTTCTCAACATATTTTTCTCAAATTATTTAAATATGTATTTAATATATCTCAACTTCTATTAGAAAAAAAGAAATGAAATGGTGTTTTACATAATCTGAGTCTTAAGCTTATATTAAAATGAAAGAAAACAAACTTCTCTTTTAAATTTAGTCGCTATGAGCTGGAATCGACTCCACAGCAGCAGTCTTGCTGTTTTTTTTTTGGGGGGGGGTGGTGAGAGGGGTTCAGTTTAGTAGTACAAGTTCAAAAAAAAAGCCATCGAATCGATTTTGAGTCATAGTCCATTAAAAACTTTGAGCTCCTTTTGTGTAATAGGTTTCTGCTGGAACAGAGCTTAAATATTCACCATTTAATTAATTTGAAATATATATAGATGGTCTTATTTTAGCACCTGAATTGTACCCTTTGAATTAGATTTTTCTTTGCATGCTACTTTCATTAAATATAAACTGAGAGTCAAATTAAATCTTAGGCAACAGAGCTAATTGTAAAATCTTGTACCATATTTAACTGCTCTTAGGTACTCTTCTTTCGTTCATTTCTCTTTAATGAATTTAATAGTGTGCGGTTTGGATTTCAAAACATCCTATGCACTTTGGCTACCCCCATTCTCTCCTCCGATTTTTTTAGTAGCTTGTTGAAAGAAAAGTCTTTCTCGAATACTATTTTAATTGTGTCACTCTCCTGTCCAAAAATTGTGCAATTTTTCATTGTTGTCAGATAATAGGTCAACTCCTTTGGCTTACTTTCAAGGTCTTCCATAATCTGACCATTTGTTAATGTGCTCTTTATTTCAAATTCTCTCTGATAATGCCTGACACTGTTAACATTAGTTTCATCACATCTCACAAATATTTCCATTTCTTGGCCTTTGTGCTTACCATTCGTCTTACTTAGAATTTGATTCTCCATACCTTGCAAGTATTCACGCTCCACTGATTGTTTAAATTTAGTTGAAAATCAATTTCC
Source organism: Elephas maximus indicus (assembly GCF_024166365.1). NCBI lineage: Eukaryota > Metazoa > Chordata > Mammalia > Proboscidea > Elephantidae > Elephas > Elephas maximus. Next base: position 33,862,254 of record NC_064834.1, read on the forward strand.
ATGGAGCCCTCCCTGACTGTTCACATTGATTAGTCTTTGCTTTCTTCAAACACCAGACTCCTACAGCATTTGGACAAACGTCAAGTAGAGTGATATAATTTATATAAAAGTTAAATATTTTGAACATTGATTTGAGAGTCCAAGATTCTTTAGCAGGCTGTCCATATATGATTGAAAATGATGCCTTTCTCTAAGTGCATTTCCCTGTAGCCACCTGAGACAATCCTACCCTACTGATACTATAATTATATCATCTGTGGTTTAATTATCCAGAACACGTGTACCTGATCATATTTCCCCCACTCAAAGATGAACATTTTGCTTATACTTCCTCACATCTATTTTCTTTAAAACAAACAAATAAAAAACAAAGGCTTATTTACACCTCAAAACATCAGAATAAGACTATCCCTGAGTGGTGCAAGTAGTTTACACCTGGTCACCAAAAGATTGGCCATTTGAACCCACCTAGAAGTCATCTGCTTCCATAAAGATTACTGCCAAGAAAACCCTATGGAGCAATTCTACTCTATAACATGCAAGGTCTCCTAAGTCAAAAGCAACAAAAACAAGATCAGCAACGAAATACCATCAAAACACAAAAGTAAAATTTACTTTTTCATCCTTTGCTTATTTGAGTGGCTCTTTTTTTTTTTCCATAGTAGTAGTTCTTAATTTAATTGTCCTGTATTATGGGGCAAATACATTATATACATATAGATATACATATAGATATACATATAGATATAGATATACATATAGATATAGATATACATATACATATACGTGTATGTGTGTGTCTACATACATGTCTGTCTCCTCTATCTGCAATATTGCCTGTAAAATAAAACTAAATGAATTAGGTTTTAATCTATAACACATTGAGAGTTTTCATAACATTTTACATTTGGTACAAAACATACAGTTAAGGCCAGAAAGATCTAAATGTTAAAAAAAATATATTTATGATTTAATAAATTGTTGTTGCCAAAATATCTCACACTTCTTTAAAATTTAAAAGATAGGTATAAAGTTATCATCACAAATTTATTAAAGAAGCTTCCAAACTTAAGTTCCTAATTAGTCACCTACACTGATGAAATTACTAAAACCTAAAACAGTGCTGTGAATTGCCTATGTTACATAATATACTGGTCCCAAAGTTGAAAATAAAACCTAAATCCTTCTTTTGAATCATCGCTTCATTACTTACAAATAGAAGCGTATTATACTACGCTTCCTTGTATCTGATTTTAAAAATAAACTTCAGGGTTTATATTTATGTTATCATATCTTAATATTATAACATATCATCACTATTGTAAATATATGAGATGTTAGCCTCTTATACACTTTTCGTATGTACATTCTTCTATTAGTGTGTTGAAAATTTACCAAAACTTTATAAATGCCTGTATCTAAATGACTAGAAAGGATTATGACAAGGATTATAATTCTCTTTAGTATGTGTGTGTGAACAAGACTTAAGGTATTACAAGTATTTTTATCTCTGGCTAATTGGAGAGTCTCAACTAACTTTGGACAATTGTATCACTAAGCAATTAGTCCAGCTGGCTTGAAGACCGCACTGGACAGTACAGTTGTTGCTAACCATTCTTAAGCAATTTTTGGAAGATAAATCTTCTGGACAGTGCTATCTTTAATAGCACATGCATTTCAGCCCCACAATTCCTTTTAACATAATATTAAAAATAAACAGGGCAAGTAAAGGCAGAGATAATATTTTGGGGGGCCTGCAAATAATTTATCTCAAGTTAATATAGAGGTTATATTTATCTCTTCACAAATGGGGTGATTTTTTAGTCAATATTAATTTGTTCTTTTTATCACCTTGAATATCACTTTAAATGTAGTTTGCTGCTGTGACATGATATGATTTATTGAAATAATTGGTTGCCACTTTCTGTAAAAAGCTTTCCTTGTGTTTCTCTTGACAGGCTGATGATTTCAGTCTTTTCTTAGAAATAGAGAGAGGGGATAAAAAAAACCTCTAATAGCATGTTTTAGCTATTGAAATAAGTAAAAGATGCATACACACACATTTACTGAGACGTAAATACGCAGTTAGTGGGCACTGTGCAAAGATTTTTGTTTTGCGTATTATCTCATTTAGTCTTCGTAGTAACCTTACTGGATAGTGCCGTTCTTGTTAAAGATATAAGAAAATTGAGGCTTAGGAGGCCACACAACTTGCCCAAGGATGTCGACAACTTAAACTGAATTTTGTCTACCTGGAGAAAATGTGCTCATAACCACCACATTGTATGTCTCTCAATTTAAAGATAAAACAAATATCTAAAGGGAAGTTCTTACTTAAAGCAGCATTTATAATGCTGTGACCACTAATAGCTTCTTTTGAAACCTGTGCATTCTTAGTAGGTTTTAGTTAGATAGTCTGTCATAGAAGAAGTACAACCAGAATGTTCCTTGGAAGCAAGGATGGCAAGACTTTGCTTGACAGAATTTGGACACGTTATCAGGAGGAACTAGTCTCTGGAGAGGGACATCATGCTTGGTAAAGTGGAAGGTCAGTGAAAAAGAGGAAGACCCTCTACATGATGGGTTGACACAGTGGCTGCAACAATGAGCTCAAACACAGCAACAATTGTGAGGATGATGCAGGACCAAGCAGTGTTTTATTCTGTTGTATATAGGGTTGTTATGAGTTGGAACCAACTTGACAGCACCTAACAACAACAATACCTAAAATATCTAACAGTAATCAACCTCAACTCTTAAGAATAATGCTGAGTATTCACCATAGCATATTTTAATTTTTTTTTTTTTTTTAGGATATGGTTCAATTTTTTTTTTTTTTAATTTTTATTAAGCTTCAAGTGAACATTTACCATTCCTATCAGTCTGTCACATGTAGGTTTACATACATCTTACTCCCTTCTCCCACTTGCTCTCCCCCTGTTGAGTCAGCCCTTACAGTCTCTCGTTTCCTGCCAATTTTGCCATCTTCTCTCTCTCTCTATCTTCCCATCCCGTCTCCAGTCAAGAGTTGCCTACACACTCTCCCGTGTCCACCTGATTTAATTAGCTCACTCTTCATCAGCATCTCTCTCCCCACCACTGACCAGTCCTTTTCATGCCTGATGATTTGTCTTCGGGGATGGTTCCTGTCCTGTGCCATCAGAAGGTCTGGGGAGCATTGTCTCTGGGATTCCTCTAGTCGCAATCATACCATTAGGTGTGGTCTTTTAGTGAGAATTTGGGGTCTGTGTCCCATTGGTCTCCTGCTCCCTCAGGAGTTGTCTGTTGTGCTCCCTGACAGGACAGACATCGATTGTGGCCGGGCACCAACTAGTCCTTCTGGTCTCAGGATAATGTAGGTCTCTGGTTCATGTGGCCCTTTCTGTCTCTTGGGTTCTTAGTTGTCGTATGACCTTGGTGTTCTTCCTTTGCCTTTGCTCCAGGTGGGTTGAGACCAATTAATGTATTTTAGATGGCCGCTTGTTGGCATTTAGAACCCCAGGCACCACAATTCAAAGTGGGATGCAGAGTGTTTTCATAATAGAATTGTTTTGCCCATTGACTTAGAAGTCCCCTCAAACCAAGTTCCCCAGACCCCAGCCCCTGCTTCGCTGACCTTTGAAGCTTTCATTTTATCCCGGAAACCTCTTTAGTTTTAATCCAGTCCAATAAGGCTGACCTTCCTTGTTTTGAGTGTTGTCTTTCCCTTCACCCAAAGCAGTTCTTATCTACAGATTGATCAATAAAAAGCCCTCTCCCTCCCTCCCTCCCTCCCCCCTTTGTAACCACGTAAGTATGTGTTCTTCTCCGTTTTTTCTATCTCTCAAGATCTTATAATAATGGTCTTATACAATATTTGCCCTTTTGCAACTGACTCATTTCGCTCAGCATAATGCCTTCCAGATTCCTCCATGTTATGAAATGTTTCAGAGATTCGTCACTGTTCTTTATCGATGCGTAGTATTCCATTGTGTGAATATACCACAATTTATTTACCCATTCATCCGTTGATGGACACCTTGGTTGCTTCCAGCTTTTTGCTATTGTAAACAGAGCTGCAATAAACATGGGTGTGCATATATCTGTTTGTGTGAAGGCTCTTGTATCTCTAGGGTATATTTCGAGGAGTGGGATTTCTGGGTTGTATGGTAGTTCTATTTCTAACTGTTTAAGATAACGCCAGATGGATTTCCAAAGTGGTTGTACCATTTTACAATCCCACCAGCAGTGTATGAGAGTTCCAGTCTCTCCGCAGCCTCTCCAACATTTATTATTTTGTGTTTTTTGAATTAATGCCAGTCTAGTTGGTGTCAGGTGGAATCTCATCGTAGTTTTAATTTGCATTTCTCTAATGGCTAATGATCGAGAGCATTTTCTCATGTATCTGTTGGCTGCCTGAATATCTTCCTTAGTGAAATGTGTGTTCATATCCTTTGCCCACTTCTTGATTGGGTTGTTTGTCTTTTTGTGGTTGAGTTTTGACAGAATCATGTAGATTTTAGAGATCAGGCGCTGGTCTGAGATGTCATAGCTGAATATTCTTTCCCAGTCTGTAGGTGGTCTTTTTACTCTTTTGGTGAAGTCTTTAGATGAGCATAGGTGTTTGATTTTTAGGAGCTCCCAGTTATCTGGTTTCTCTTCATCATTTTTGGTAATGTTTTGTATTCTGTTTATGCCCTGTATTAGGGCTCCTAGGGTAGATCCTATTTTTTCTTCCATGATTTTTATCGTTTTAGTCTTTATGTTTAGGTCTTTGATCCACTTGGAGTTAGTTTTTGTGCATGGTGTGAGGTATGGGTCCTGTTTCATTCTTTTGCAAATGGATATCCAGGTATGCCAGCACCATTTGTTAAAAAGACTATTATTTCCCCAATTGACTGACACTGGTCCTTTGTCAAATATCAGCTGCTCATACGTGGATGGATTTATATCTGGATTCTCAATTCTGTTCCATTGGTCTATGTGCCTGTTGTTGTACCAGTACCAGGCTGTTTTGACTACTGTAGCTATATAATAGGTTCTGAAATCAGGTAGGGTGAGGCCTCCCACTTTCTTCTTTTTCAGTATTGTTTTGCTTATCCGGGGGTTCTTTCCTTTCCATATGAAATCAGTGATTTCTTTCTCTATCCCCTTAAAGTATGACGTTGGTATTTGGATTGGAAGTGCGCGATATGTATAAATGGCTTTTGGTAGAATAGACATTTTTACTATGTTAAGTCTTCCTATCCATGAACAGGGTATGTTTTTCCACTTAAGTATGTCCTTTTGAATTTCTTGTAGCAGAGTTTTATAGTTTTCTTTGTATAGGTCTTTTACATCCTTGGTAAGATTTATTCCTAAGTATTTTATCTTCTTGGGGGCTACTGTGAGTGGTATTGATTGGGTTATTTCCTCTTCGGTGTTCTTTTTGTTGATGTAGAGGAATCCAAGTGATTTTTGTATGTTTATTTTATATCCTGAGACTCTTCCAAACTCTTCTATTAGTTTCAGTAGTTTTCTGGAGGATTCCTTAGGGTTTTCCATGTATACGATCATGTCATCTGCAAATAGTGATAGCTTTACTTCCTCCTTACCAATCTGGATACCCTTTATTTCTTTGTCTAGCCTAATTGCCCTGGCTAGGACTTCAAGTACGATGTTGAATAAGAGCAATGATAAAGGGCATCCTTGTCTGGTTCCCGTTCTGAAGGGAAATGCTTTCAGGTTCTCTCCATTTAGAGTGATATTGACCATTGGCATAGATGCCCTTTATTATGTTGAGGAATTTTCCTTCAATTCCTATTTTGGTTAGAGTTTTTATCATAAATGGGTGTTGAACTTTGTCAAATGCCTTTTCTGCATCTATTGATAAGATCATGTGGTTTTTATCTTTTGTTTTATTTATGTGATGGATTACATTAATGGTTTTTCTGATATTAAACCAGCCTTGCATACCTGGTATAAATCCCACTTGATCAGGGTGTATTATTTTTTTGATGTGTTGTTGGATTCTATTGGCTAGAATTTTGTTGAGGATTTTTGCATCTATATTCATGAGGGATATAGGTCTAAAATTTTCTTTTTTTGTAATGTCTTTACCTGGTTTTGGTATCAGGGAGATGGTAGCTTCATAGAATGAGTTGGGTAGTATTCCGTCTTTTTCTATACTTTGAAATACCTTCAATAGTAATGGTGTTAAGTCTTCTCTGAAGGTTTGGTAGAACTCTGCAGTGAAGCCATCTGGGCCAGGACTTTTGTTTTTTGGAAGTTTTTTGATTACCATTTCAATCTCTTTTTTTGTTATGGGTCTATTTAGTTGTTCTACTTCTGAATGTGTTAGTTTAGGTAGGTAGTATTGTTCCAAGAATTTATCCATTTCTTCTAGGTTTTCAAATTTGTTAGAGTACAATTTTATGTAGTAATCTGATATGATTCTTTTGATTTCATTTGGTTCTGTTGTGATGTGGTCCTTCTCGTTTCTTATTCGGGTTATTTGTTTCCTTTCCTGTTTTTCTTTAGTCAGTCTAGCCAATGGTTTATCAATTTTGTTAATTTTTTCAAAGAACCAGCTTTTGGCTTTGTTAATTCTTTCAATTGTTTTTCTGTTCTCTAATTCATTTAGTTCAGCTCTAATTTTTATTAGTTGTTTTCTTCTGGTGGCTGATGGGTTCTTTTGTTGCTCACTTTCTATTTGTTCAAGTTGTCGGGACAGTTCTCTGATTTTGGCTCTTTCTTCTTTTTGTATGTGTGCATTTATCAATATAAATTGGCCTCTGAGCACTGCTTTTGCTGTGTCCCAGAGGTTTTGATAGGAAGTATTTTCATTCTCGTTGCTTTCTAAGAATTTCCTTATTCCCTCCTTGATGTCTTCTATAACCCAGTCTTTTTTCAGGAGGATATTGTTCATTTTCCAAGTATTTGTTTTCTTTTCCCTAGTTTTTCTGTTATTGATTTCTAGCTTCATTGCCTTGTGGTCTGAGAAGATGCTTTGTAATATTTCGATGTTTTGGACTCTGCAAAGGTTTGTTTTATGACCTAACATGTGGTCTATTCTAGAGAATGTTCCATGTGCACTAGAAAAAAAAGTATACTTTGCAGCAGTTGGGTGGAGAGTTCTGTATAAGTCAATGAGGTCAAGTTGGTTGATTGTTGTAAGTAGGTCTTCCGTGTCTCTATTGAGCTTCTTACTGGATGTCCTGTCCTTCTCCGAAAGTGGTGTGTTGAGGTCTCCTACTATATATGTGGAGGTGTCTATCTCACTGTTCAATTCTGTTAAAATTTGATTTATGTATCTTGCAGCCCTGTCATTGGGTGTGTAAATATTTAATATGGTTATGTCTTCCTGATCAATTGTCCCTTTTATCATTATATAGTGTCCTTCTTTATCCTTTGTGGTGGATTTAAGTCTAAAGTCTATTTTGTCAGAAATTAATATTGCTACTCCTCTTCTTTTTTGCTTATTGTTTGCTTGATATATTTTTTTCCATCCTTTGAGTTTTAGTTTGTTTGTGTCTCTAAGTCTAAGGTGTGTCTCTTGTAGGCAGCATATAGATGGATCATGTTTTTTTATCCAGTCCGTGACTCTCTGTCTCTTTATTGGTGCATTTAGTCCATTTACATTCAGTGTAATTATAGATAAATAAGTTTTTAGTGCTGTCATTTTGATGCCTTTTCATATGTGTTGTTGGCCATTTCATTTTTCCACATGCTTTTTTGTGCTGAGACGTTTTTCTTAGTAGCTTGTGAGATCCTCATTTTCATAATGTTTAACTTTGTGTTTATTGAGTCGTTACGTTTTTCTTGGCTTTTTTCTTGAGTTATGGAATTGATATTCCTTTTTGTGGTTACCTTATTATTTACCCCTATTTTTCTAAGTAAAAACCTAACTTGTATCTATATCGCCTTGTATCACTCTCCATCTGGCAGTTCAATGCCTCCTATATTTAGTCCCTCTTTTTGATTATTGTGATCGTTTATCTATTGATTTCCATGATTTCCTGTTGTGTGTATTATTTTGTTTATTTATTTATTTATAGAATTAGTGTTAATTTGTTTGTTTTTGTGCTTTCCCTATTTGAGTTGCGTTGATATCAGGACGTTCTGTTTTGTGACCTTGTATTGTGCTGGTACCTGATATTATTGGTCATCCGGCCAAACAATCTCCTTTAGCATTTCTTGCAGTCTTGGTTTAGTTTTTGCAAATTCTCTAAACTTGTGTTTATCTGTAAATATCTTAATTTCTCCTTCATATTTCAGAGAGAGTTTTGCTGGATATATGATCCTTGGTTGGCAGTTTTTCTCGTTCAGTGCTCTGTATACGTCGTCCCATTCCCTTCTTGCCTGCATGGTTTCTGCTGAGTAGTCTGAACTTATTGTTCAGACTACTCAGCAGATTCTCCCTTGAAGGAAACCTTTCTTTTCTCCCTGGCTGCTTTTAAAATTTTCTGTTTGTCTTTGGTTTTGGCAAGTTTGATGATAATATGTCTTGGTGTTTTTCTTTTTGGATCAATCTTAAATGGGGTTCGATGAGCATCTTGGATAGATGTCCTTTCGTCTTTCATGATGTCAGGGAAGTTTTGTGTCAGGAGTTCTTCAACTATTTTCTCTGTGTTTTCTGCCCCCCTCCCTGTTCTGGGACTCCAATCACTCGCAAGTTATCCTTCTTGATAGAGTCCCACATGATTCTTAGGGTTTCTTCATTTTTTTAAATTCTTTTATCTGATTTTTTTTCAGCTATGTTGGTGTTGATTCCCTGGTCCTCCAGAAGTCCCAGTCTACATTCTAATTGCTCGAGTCTGCTCCTCTGACTTTCTATTGCGTTGTCAAATTCTGTAATTTTATTGTTAATCTTTTGGATTTCTACATGCTGTCTCTCTATGGATTCTTGCAACTTGTTAATTTTTCCACTATGTTCTTGAATAATCTTTTTGAGTTCTTCAACAGTTTTATCAGTGTGTTCCTTGGCTTTTTCTGCATTTATCCTAATTTCATTTGTGATATCTTTAAGCATTCTGTAAATTAGTTTTTTATATTCTGTATCTGATAATTCCAGGATTTTATCTTCATTTGGGAAAGATTTTGATTCTTTTGTTTGGGGGGGGGTTGGAGAAGCTGTCATGGTCTGTTTCTTTATGTGGTTTGATATGGACTGCTGTCTCCGAGCCATCACTGGGAAACTAGATTTTCCAGGTAGTCGGCTGGTACGCTGGCTCCCGGTTCTGAAAATGGTCGCTGTCTGCCCGTATTTGTTCGTTTTCCGTCTCTAAGTCTGTGCTTGTTGTTCAGAGTTCGTAGATTGTTATGTATGTGATCGATTCCCTTGTTTTTCCGAGTCTTTGTTGCAAGAGGGATCCGCGGTAGTTTCCACCTAGTCCACCATCTTGGCCCCGCTCTCTAATATTTTTTTTAATGAAATATGGTTTGCTTTATAAGCTTCAGATTTGCCCATGTTTTTATTTTGGGAAATTATTTTGCTTTGATAGACTCAAACGATGTTTTTTTTTCCCTTCAAAATTCAAATTTTGAATTATTTTAAATCTGTAATTTGCAGTTTAGGTATGCTTTACATTTTCTTTGATTTAGCTTTCCAAATGTGTATGCTGCATGTCCTAATTATCTAGTGCTGCTATAACAGAAATACCACAAGTGGGTGGCTTTAACAAACAAAAATTTATTTTCTCAGTTTAGGAGGCTATTAGTCCAAATTCAAGATGCTGGCTGTCATGGATTGAATTGTGCCCCCAGAAATATATGTCATCTTGATTAGGTCATGACTCCCAATATTGTGTGGGTGTCCTCCATTTTGTGATTGAAATCTTCATATGTGTTGTAAATCCTAATCTCTGCCTGTGGTTAATGAGACATGATTAAAAAGACATGATTAGTTTATGTTAAAGAGAATTCGGGTGGGATTGTAACACCCTTACTAAGGTCACATCCTTGATCCAATGTAAAGGGAGTCTCCCTAGGGTGTGGCTTGCACCACCTTTTATCTTAAAAGAGATAAGGGGAAGCAAGCAGAGAGTTGGGAACCTCATACTATGGAGAAAGCAGTGCCAGGAGCAGAGGGCATCCTTTGGACCTGGGGTTCCTGTGTAGAGAAGCTCCTAGTCAAGGGAAAGATTGATGGAAAGGACCTTCCTCCAGAGCTGACAGAGGCAGAAAGCCTTCCCCTGGGGCTGACACCCAGAATTTGGAATTCTAACCTACTTTACCATGAGGAAATACATTTCTCTTTGTTAAAGCCATCCACTTGTGGTATTTCTGTTATAGTAGCACTAGATAACTAAGACGCTGGCTCTAGGGGAAGTCTTTCTCTCTGTTGGCTTTGGAGGATCCTGTTTCTGCTTCTGGGCAATCTTCGTGTGGCTTGGCATCTCTCTCTTCCCCCATCTCTGTTCTTTCACTTGCTTGTTTAATCTCTTTTATATCTCAAAAGGAAACCCTGGTGGCGTAGTTGTTAAGTGCTACGGCTGCTAACCAAGAGGTCAGCAGTTTGAATCCTCCAGGCACTCCTTGAAAACTCTATGGTGCAGTTCTACTCTGTCCTACAGGGTGGCTATAAGTCGGAATTGACTCTACAGCAGTGATTTTTTTTTTAAATATCTCAAAAGAGATTGACTCAAGCCACACCCTACACTAATGCTGTCTCATTAACATAGCAAAGATAAGCCATTCCCAAATGAGAGTATAACCAGAGACATCAAGGTTAGGATTTATAACACATTTTTGTGGGACACACTTCAATCCATAACACACACACTGTCATAATCCTTAATAGATCAAAAATAGTACACATTTTGATTGTATTATATAAACTGTGCTTTATTGGAATGAAATTTTTCTCTTCTTTCCTCCTCAAATTGTGACAAATCAGAATCTGCTTAGTTATTTCTTTCTTACAGCTTCAGAAAAGAAAGGACTCAGTACAGAGAAAGACAATATTTTCTAGAAAATTTGCCATTCTTCATATCTTACTACTACAGATACTTGAAGGAATTATGTACATTGCATATATTAATTATGTTTTATTATTTTATACTTCTATTTATTTTATTTGTTAAAGAGACTATTTACTTAGGCTCAAATATCAGTAATAAAGAAAAATATTGGCTTTTTCAATCATATCCCAATAAAATATATTTTCATACATTATTATTTCCTTAAAATATTTAACACAATAGAATGAGAATCTGTATTTCAATGACTCAATCACTATATTCATTCCTTATAATTTTTTTTAATTTGTCCTCATATAGTTTCTTAAATAATTTGTTGAAACAATTACAGTAAATATCTGGGGTTGTTATTTTTCTATTCCAATTAAGTACCATGAGACTAAGCACTTCACTTTTAATGAATTTAAAAAATGATAAAATATTTCAGAAATTACTTTAAAAATAAAAAAGTGTACATGATAAAAGTGTTGCATTTGAAACAACATACACTAGGAGAACAGTGGTCAAGCTAGGGTTGTAGGACTATGAGTGATTTTTAAAACTTTTATGATTTCCTAAATTTTCATAATGAGGTGGTATTTTGCTTGTAGAGTATATGAATTTGTAAGGATGGTGTTTTAATATAAAATATTTTATTACAATGGCAGTTTTAAATTAGAACTGAGAAATCTGCTTTTTTGCTCCTAATAGAAATAAGCTGTAGGACTTCAGGAAAGCTTTTTGGTATTCAGATTTTTCAGGGAAATTATGGCTCACAGGCCAAATCTGGCCAGCCATCTCTTTTTGTATAGCCATGAACTAAAATGACTTTTTGTTTTTAAGTGTTTAAAAAATAACCAAAAGAAAAATAATGTTTTGTGACATATAAAATTACATACTATTCAAATTTCAGTGTCAATAAAATTTTCTTGCCCTGAAGCCATGCCCATTATTTTACGCATTATCTATGGCGACATTGGTGTGACAATAGCACAGATGTTTAATTGCAGCAGGGGCTGGTATGGCCCACAAAGTTGAAGATATTTACTATCTGAACCTTAACAGGAAAAGCTTGCTGATTTCTATTGCAAGTGTATTTGAGATACATTAAGAAGATATCCATCTGCTATAGAGAATACAAATTAGACTGAACACTTATTTGAGACAAAACGATAGAAGTAATTAATAGGTTGAACCCAAAGAAATTGCCAATGTTCAGCTGTTTTGACCTATAAAAATGGCAATTTACTAGGGTTCAATGTATAAAAAGTGTGTTAAATAAAATTTCATGCTACTTTAGTATTGCAATATTTACACTGTGACCTTAGACTAATTAGATATTTGAGCTGAATTGAAAAAATCATGCTTTAAACTTGTTTTTATTTTAAAGAAACAAGTAAAACTTTTCTGATTGTGATAATTTACATAGCTTAAAATAACAAAAAATGATGAGAAAACAAACTCTTTTTTTCCTTAACCTTGGTTAATATGAATTACGTTGGTTTGTTTTACATATGTATTTGTTCTTGACATGCCTAATATACCACTTGAGAATCTTTACCCTACTTTTTACTGGTGTAGCGGTTAAGTACTACGGCTGCTATCCAAAAGGTCAGCAGTTCAAATCCGCCACATGCTCCTTGGAAACTCTATGGGACAGTTCTACTCTGCCCTATAGGATCGCTATGAGTCGGAATTGACTCGACACCAACGTTTTTTTTTTTTTTTTAATTGATTTTAAGGAACATTAATACTGTTCCCCTTTGACCACATGATATTTCTTTCATTCTTTATAAGATTTTCCTACATACACAGTTTTATTTGACTCAGGGCAAAGAATCCCAAGAGCTTCACAGTCAGTTTAATGAATCTATGTTTGATCAAGTTCTGTTTCTTTCAGTTCTTAATAATGTGAAACTTTAAGGGTTACATCATAAATCTAAATTTACAATGCCATTTACAATTTAGGAAGGTGAAAATTTTGTTACAAATAATCAAAACTCAAAGAAATTGAAACATAAGTTTCATTCTGAGCAGTCATTCTATATGCATATAGCGAGACCATTCTGATTGCAAACACAGCAAATAAATGGCTGGAAGTAGGTAAGTTACAACGAGTTTAAAAAGAGAAGAGGTGGAAGAATAGAAGATCAGCCATTGGTTAATCTTGACAGAATTGATTGAATCCTGCCCTCCCCCTTTTACTGAGATCACCTGACATCAGGTAATAAGGTGTTTGTGCTCTAGCCCTCCACCCACCTGCAACCATGATTACTTTTGAAATTTAAGTGATCCTGGCTTCAAATAGGAAAGGTAAGTTTAGCAATTTTGGGTGAAAAATAGCAATTGGCAGGATTAATTTGGGGTCAGGGAATTTTTTTATGGTTAATCTTTGGTTTCATGGGTAAGATAAATGTTAAAATCAAAATAAAATGTCTATTATTAATTTTTCTCTTGGACTATTTCTAGTTGAAATAACCTTGGGCTTCACTAACAATCAAGTGGTGTCAAATATTGACAATGCAAATATATCACAAATTATGTCCTGTGGTAAAATTATGTCCTAACAGCTTAAAATCTGTAAACTTTAGACCTGTAATCATTTTACCATGTTTTCTTAGTTCTTTTATTATTAAATATAATAATTAAACCCATAAAAACCCATTGTCATCGAATCAATTTTGACTCGTAATCACTCTACAGGACAGAATACAACTGGCCCACAGGGTTTCCAAGGAGCCGCTGGTGGATTTGAACTGCCAACCTTTTGGTTAGTATCAAATGCTTAACCACTGTGCCACCAGGGCTCCAAAAATAAAATCATTGGGTAACTAATTTCATACCTGGCCAATTTTAAGTTTGTTCTTATCCAAAAACTGGTTATGGTAAGATTTCTGCAGAGATCTCCTTATCAATTTAGTTGTATCACATCTCCTGAAGTTGAATAGAAAAAAAGCTGGATTGCAATGATAATAATTTTAATTAATAATTGGCATTTATTGAGCACATTGTGTGCCAAACAAATGCTGAGCATTTTCCATAAAATATCTCATTTAAAACTCATACACACCTGCACACACATTCAAATTATATATATTTTGTGTTTTCATTTTATAAATGAGAAGGTGTAGAAATAGAGAAGTGTTGGTCAATTAGTATGAGATCTAACTGCTAGTAAGTAGGAAATCTAAGCCAGATACCAAGTCAGCCTCATTCCAGAACTGAATGACTGATTACTATATTGTACAAAATGCATCAAGCAAGAAGATGAGAGGGCATGGGCATTTAAATAAATGTTTGTGAAATTTTGAAAATTCATGTTTCTTCCCCATATCTTAAAATCAGGTTTTCTGAAAGAATAAGGAGTTAAAAAGTAAGATCATTGCTATGAAAAATGTCTATGTTAACTTCAAAAGAGTTTCATTTTCTCATTTGGTCTAAATTACCATCTTGATTCACAGTTTAGTGTAATAATGGTGTGTAAGGCAGAGTGTTATGAGGAAAGAATATAGTCTTTGGAACCACAATGATCTAGGTTCTCATTTTAGGATAGCCACTCCCCATCTGTGTAATGACAGATAAATTGATTAATCTGTATTAGCTTTAGTTTCCTCAAGGAAAAAAGAAACAATACTAACTTCAGAGTAGCTAGTAGAGATTAAAGGATAAAAAAAAAAAGAATGTAAAATGCAGCCTACGGCGAAGGGCACATCTAGGCACTCAATGGAAGGTAGGAATGGTGATGACAAGCAGGTCTTAATTGTATCCAGCAGTCTCCACTTTCATCATATCATGCTTTCCAGAATACTAACTCTCAAAGTAAAAAAAAAAAAAAAAAAAAATCAAACCTATTGCCATCAGGTTGATTCCAACTCACAGTGACCCTACAGGACAGAGTAGAACTGTCCCATAGGGTTTCCAAGGAGCTACTGGTAAATTTGAACTGCTGACTCTTTTGGTCAATATCCATAGCTCTTAACTACTATGCCACCAGGATTTCCCAAAGTAAAATATGCTTAAATATTTTTACCATGAAAAATTTATTTTTGCTGAAATATTTTATTAAATTTTATTTTCATCTTTACCACCTTCTTTTTTATGGTAATAATAAATAGTATGTCATATATCCATTCTGGTTATATTGCTGGTACTCACAGTTTTTAAACAAAAGAAAATTTGATTAGTATATTTCAATAATCAAGTAATATGAAAAATGTAACGTTGGGGGCTAATAAATATAGTTTCAGACTTCATTATATTTGCAGATGGGCAGTTGCTTTATTTTTAGTTTTTTCAACTTCCGGTCAAGAATGATTCTTTTCAAACTTTGTGAGGTTAATAAAGTTGAAAACTCTCTTTAATGCATTATGAAGGGGCACATTACAATACCATATTTATGGCACAATAATTATAAAATATAAAGTAGATTATATTATACTGATGTACATCAGAATCAGATGGTAGAAAAGCAGATGAAGCTAATTTACATGCCCTACTTTTTCTATAAGAAACCCTGATGGCACAGTGGTTAAAGCGCTCAGCGTTAACAGAATGGGCGGCTATTCGAACCCACCAGCTGCTCCATGAGAGAAAAATGGGGCACTCTGTTTCCATAAAGATTACAGCCTTGGAAATCCTGTGGGGCAGTTCTGCTCTGTCCTACAGGGTCGTTAGGACTCCAAATTAACTCCACCACAAAGGGTTTGGTTTTTTACAGGTTTTACTTTCTATTGAATGTCCTGGTTCTTCACAAGTTCAAGAAGAATTCTGGAAGATGATGAAGCATATCTTGATGAACTACATATATAGTAGTTGGCATAACATTGATAGTATTTCATATTCATAAGCTGGCTTCTTTATGTTGGTTTAATTAAGTTTTTTATTTTACTTTAAATGGTGTTATGCTTATGTCTCCTGGCATGGCGTGATCATGCCCTTCAACAAAACCTATTAAGATGGTTAATGTCCTCATCAATTAAAAAAAAAAAAAAGGTTCTAAAATATTTTAGATTTTGTGAAGGTTTAAGAGAATGATTAAAAACATTTTAATGATCATATCAATTAGCAGGAACCAAAGTTCTTCAGCCAAATTAAACCATAGGAGAACTTGAGAATTTCCCTCTCTCTCTTGCTTTCTTTAAGCCTCCCTTATTCAATTATGTGGTTAAACATTCATTCAAGTGCATATCATATTTAGCTCTATCTTTAAAAAATAGGATTTTGCATATAAATATGTTCAATTCTTAGACATTTTTATATGGAAAATCATCATATAAATGGAGATGTTCATGACGGAATTACCTATTATTTATTTATACAATATTAAAAATATTTAATCAAAACTAGATTTAGATGGGAATAATGTTTTAATAAAAGTAAATATCTTCTGAATAGAATTATTTTGCATTTACTCATAGTGTTTTTAAATGAGCTTTTTATTTTAGTGTAGTTTTAGATTTAGAGAAAAAACTGCAAAGATGGTATCAAGAATTCCAATATACATCACACCCAGTTTCCTCTATTGTTAATATTTTACTTTAGTATGGTACATTCGTTACACCTAATGAAGCAACATTGATACATTGTTATTAATAAAAATCCATACTTTGTATTCAGTTTCCTTAGTTTTTACATAATGTCCTTTTCTATTTCAGGACCCTGTCAAGGTTACCACACTGCGTTTTATCATCATGTCCCTTTAGGCTTCTCTGGACTGTGACAGTTTTTTTTTTTTAACTTTTCTTGTTTTTAATGATTTGACAATTTTGAGAGTATTGGAAAGGTATTTTATAGACTTTCCTTCAATTTGAATTTGTCTGATGTTTTCTAATGATCAGACAGGTTATGGGTTTTAGAAGGAAGAACACAGAGATAAAGTGTCATTCTTATCACATCAGGGATATTGTGGGGTCTACATTAACTTTACCTAAAATAATTTGGTCTTTGTCCTTGGTTCCTGTGTTGTTGTTGTTATTAGTTGCTGTCAAGTTCCCTCCAACTAATGCCAACATTATGCATAACAGGACAAAGCATTGCCAGACCCTGTACCACCTTCATGATCATTGGTATGTTTGAGTCCGTTGTTATAACTATTGTAGTGTCTTTCAACCTAGAGGATCACCTTTCAGTACTATAGTGAACAATGTTTTGCTTTGGTCCATAAGGTTTTCATTGGCTAGTTTTCAGAAGTAAATCTCTAGTCCTTTCTTCCTAGTCTGGCTTATTCTAGAAGCTTGGTTGAAACCTATCCACCACTGGTGACCCTGCCGGTATTTGAAACACTGGTAACATAGTTTCCAACATCATAGCAATACGCAAGCTACCACAGTACTACTACAGTCCTCCCAACCACACCTGAGAGCTTGTTTTAATGAGATCATTCTGGTAGAGGCTGGCCAGGCCAGAAAAATCACCTTGTGATACCAGCTGACTTCAGGGAAGGTGTGTTGATTCAAACCATCATGTCTACATAAAGAGGCCCCAGTAAATGCTTTGGACACGAAAACTCCATGAGCTTCCTGGTTGGTGAAAGACATCTGATCTTGGGAGGGTGATAGGCCCTCTTTGAGACATGGAAAGTTCATGTTGGGAATCCTCCCAGAGCTCCCAGACCTGTGAATCTCTTCTTTGTGCTGATCCTGTAATTGAATATATAGAGCTTTCTGTGAGTCATTGCAGCAAATTATCAAACCCAAGTGACTAGTGAGAACCAATAGATCAAAAGTGAGGAGGCTAAGGATTTAGCATCCTGAAAGGATAGTAGGAAAGCCCCTTACTTGTAACCAGCAGATCAGAAGTGAGGAAAGCCCTGGGGACTCCCAAGCTTGTAGTTGGTGTCTTAGGTCTTGGGCTGATTTGACAGTCTGGAGAATTGTGCTTTTCAACTTGTGAGATCTGACCTAACTGCAAGTGGTGAGGGTCAGAGAAAGAAGTGCTGTGTGTACAGAGGAAGAAGTGCTGTAGGTGCATACTAACAGCACGGCTTTGATGTTGGTGTTTAACCTTGATCACCTGCTGAAACAATGCTTGTAAGGGTTCTCCACTGTAAAGTTATTCCTCACTCCTCCCTTTCCACACTGTAGTTTTTGCTCGTTTACTTATGTTGAAGTAATTAGAAACTTATAGAAAAGACACAATATTGTTGAAAGAGACCCCATGTACCTTTTTTTCCCAGATTCCCCAATGTTAACATTAACTATAGGGCTCCAATGAGTCTAAATCAACATGAGGGCAACAAGTTTTGTTTTTTTTTTAACATTATTTTAATATATGTGCCTTATCTTTTTTTCTTCTCCCTCTAATACATATAATGGAAAAAAAAAATATTGCCATCTAGTTGATTCCAACTCATAGTGATGCTACAGGACAGAGTAGAACTACCCCACAGTGTTTCCAGGGAGCTGCTGGTGGATTGGAACTGCTGACCTTTTGGTTAGCAGCCAAGCTGTCAACCACTTCACCACCAGAGCTCCAATATATATAATATCCAATATATATAATAGTTAGATATTAATATATTAATATGTATTAATAGTTACATAAAAGTATATAGTCATATATATTGTTTTTTCTATATGAAGGAAGAGTAAATTGCACATGAAAATCTCTTAATAATGCAGTGTGTATTTTCTAAGAACAAGAACACTCTTCTACATAACCACAATACAATCACCAGAATTAGGAAATGACATTAATATAATTTCACTCTCTAATCCACAGACCTCATTCAAATTTTTCCAGTTTTCCAAATAAGGTCCCAATGGTCAAAGTTCCTGTCTAGTATTATACATTGCATTTAACTGTAATGTCTTTCTTGCCTTCATATGAACAGTTCCTCATTTTTTCCTTGACTCTTATGACCTTAACGTGTCTTAAGAGTTGGCCATTTACTGCACAGGATGTTTTCTAGTTAGGGTACACTTGATATTACTTAATGATTTGTGCATTTTGTGCAGTAATACCATAAAAGTGATACTGTGTTCTTCATAGTACATCATCCAAGAGGCACACAATGCTAATTTGTCCCATCACTGGTCGTGGCAGCTTTAGCCACTTTAATAAGATGGTGTTTGCCAGTTTTCTCCACCATAAAGTATTAACCAATTATTTTTACTTAGTAATTGATAAGTAGTTGAAACTTTTTTGAAGAACTATTGTAAGATTTTGTAAGCATCTTGTTCCTCATCAAACATTCAAGTATATTTTTATTAGTGATTAATAATACAATGATTTGTTTAAAAATTGTTGATGAAAATGATAACTCCTATGGTTGATATATTCTCTTTTCTTTTGTCTTTTGAGAATTTATTGAGTGCTTTTTCAGGCCTAATGTAAAACACTAATGGTAAATATTTCATTACTAATAAAAGGGTTAGCATCTTGAAATCATAGTAAACTTTGGAATTTGTGAAATATTTTGCTTGCTGAGAATCAACCTTTTTCAATAGTTTAAATATAAATTATATATTTAACAGTAGTAAAAAAAAAATTTAACAGTAGTGTTTATATAATGCGTGTTTTCTAAAACGCAGGCTGACCCTGTTCTTCTTTACAACTGAGTTGAAGTTTTTTTCTCTTTCTGTAAAGTAACTCAAAATATTTTCCCTGAGGGACAAAAAATATCTTTGATAGAATAGTTACCCAAATTGCATCAGCTTAGATTATCTGTGTATATTGGATTCTGTTTTCAAAAATGACATGAGAGTGGCATCCAACCTCCTCTAACTTCACAAGGGGGAAGGAGAATCAAGATCAACAGCCCAAAGCTGATTCCTATGAGGCAGAATTAGGCATGCCTCCTCTCTCTAACATCTTTCCCATTCTGACACTAACCATCCCTCCCATGGCACTCTCTACATCTGTGCTGGGTTCGATAATTCATTGCAGTGGCCACACAGAACTCACAGACCATACTCACAATTTTGAGGTTTATTAGGGAAGTAACAAGTTACAATTCAGGCTTAGGTACACTCAGGATGCAGTTGTTCCATCAGGATAGCCTCTTCCCAGCTGTGCCACAGGCAGGCCTCTCCCTCACCCTTGGCCTCTTCCCTACTCAGGCAAATGTTACAAAGCTCTTTTAGCTCTGCTGATAAGTGCCAAGAGACACCCCACTCCACCAGTAGGCCTCAACCCAAAGGCACTCAGCTTTCTCGCTCTGTGGTCTGGGAATCATCTCACTGTACAGTCAGTCTCCTGCTGGTCTCTCCTGCTGCCTTTTTTCTGACACTACTTCTTACCATCTTGTGTAACAGCTCTCTCTCTTTCTCCTACTCTCTCTGTCTTAGTCTCCAGCAGCTTCTCAGCACAGGAATCCCAGGTCCAAAGGACACACCCTACTCTTGGCTCTCTTTCCTTGTTGGTGATGGAATTCTTTCTCTCTCAACTCTGGGATGGCTCACCTCAAGCCCAGCAGGATGACAGAAACTAACCAGTCCACTTGGTGGGGCACAATTAACCTGTTTGCATAGCCTCACTCAATCACTTGGGTGGGAGTTACAAGACCATAGAGAAAAGCTATACAAAAGTGATCCATTGCACCGCACCGTTACATGGGCCAGTGTTATGGATTTAATTGTGTCCCCAAAAAATATGTGTATCAATTTGGCTAGGCCATGATTCCCAGTATTGTGTTATTGTCCACCATTTTGTCAACTGATGGGATTTTTCTATATGTTGTAAATCCTATCTCAATGAAGTTAATGAGATGGGATTAGTGGCAATTATGTTAATGGTGCGAGACTCAATCTGTCGGATTAGATTGTGTTTTAGGCCAATCTCTTTTGAGATATAAAAGAGAGAAGAGAGCAGAGAGACAGGGGGGCCTCCTAGCACCAAGTGACAAGAGCCAGGAGAACAGCATGCCCTTTGGAACCGTGGTCCCTGTGCTGAGATGATTCTTGACTGGGGGAGATTGATAACAAGGACCTTCTTCCAGAGGCAACAGAGACAAAAAGTCTTCCCCTGGAGCTGGTGCCCGAACTGTGAGAGAATAAACTTCTGTTTGTTAAAGCCATCCACTTGAGCTATTTCTGTTATAGCAGCACTAGATAACTAAAACAGCCAGTGTGTCAATTTATATTTATTTCTTCTTTGTTCCTCCTTTTCTTCAAAAGTTTACAAAAAGGGAATTGTGCAAATTCTCAAATAATACATTGCACAGTGCTTGAAAATTAACATCTGGAAGCCAGACAATTTGGGTTTCAGTCCTCATTAATTAAAGAATTGGAAGTATGACACCAGGTAGAAGCTCTCTTAGTCTATGACTCCTTGCCTAGAAAGCAATAATAAAAAGTAAATGTTATAAGGTTGTATTTACGATTAAAAGACATACTTTTAAAGTGCTTTGTACAGAGTTTGGCTCATAGTAAGCACTTAATAAATAATGATTGTTTCTATGATCTAGGATAAAAGAAAAGCTTGTTGCCATTGAGTGGATTTTGGTTCTTAGCAATCCTGCATGTAGGACAGAGTAGAAATGCCTCATAGTGTTGCTAAGGCTGTAATCTGTGTAGGAGCAGATTGCCACATCTTTAGCCCGTGGAATGGCTGGTGGATTTGAACCGCCGCCATTTCGGTTAGCAGCCAAGTGCTTAACCACTGCACCACCAGTTCTCCTCATGATCTGTAATATACCTCTTTATAACATTTGTTTTAATTAAGAATTTATTCAAATCAATTATCTATTTGGTGTTTATCCTAGAACTCGTAGAATTTATGTTAAATTTTACTTTTTTTAAACTCATATTCAGTGGAAGTCATCTTGCAGGAATTTATTAAAATGAAAGAAACAAATAAAAAAGGAGTTCCATTTGTTCTTGATGTTCCTTTAAATAATATACTTTTGCATCTAACTATGTTTAAAGTCTTTATTTTTTTATCCTGAAGAATAAATGATTAATATTGAAGATTACTTCCACTGAAGAAGCTTAAAGGCAAATTCATGTAGATAAAAAAAAAAAAAGTATCTTTAAAATAAGAGAAAGGATTATTATTATTGAAAAGAGTCATAAGTAGCTCTACTCATCATTACTAAAAACTGAAGAGAAATTAGGCTTAAATTGAGGATATTATATATATCTAATTTAATAAAATCCTCTCTGTATGTATACAAATATACAGATAGAGATAGAGAGATAGAGATAGATATACACAGATAGAGAAAGAGAAGAGTTTATTAAATTTGGAAGTTGTTGAATGCTTAGATGTTTTAGTATCTGGAAGATAAATTCCCACTTACATGCTTGCAGTAGAAAATATCTTCATTTGTGTTTCTTTCCCTTACCTTAATCTTCTCTCTTTTCTACCCTTTCCTGCCTACTGCTTCCTAGAGAGACTATGCCTCACATCCTGGACAAAGGAAGTGGGGACCAGTAAAAGGAACTGGGAATTAATACTTTTCCTGTCTTTATAAGTCTTTGTGTGATAAAGATTAAAAGACATTACTGTCTATTCAAATAAATTCTGTGGGCAAGAATGGCTCTAAAGGTCCAGTGATTTTTATTCTTCGAATAATTCAGAGATTGAGCAAGTTTCCAAATACTTGAGCCAAATTTCTAAAATTTTATTTATTTAGTTTGTTTATACCTAGAATGTGTAAAGAAAATATATACAAATTTTGTTTTAAAAAGTACTTAGTTATATATGGAATTTCATTATACTTCATCATGGAGACCATCTGCGCTCTTAGTCTACCAAAATGACTCTGAGAAGAACAGATGTTCAAAAATACATGTGTTAAACTGAAAGGAATGACACAAACAAGGATAAAAGCAAAAGAATGGTACAAAATTAAAAGGATTGCATTAGGAAAGTTAAAGCTCAAATTAGGTAGATTCAGAGATAATGTAATTTCATCATTTTAAGGAAAAGCTAAAGTTCTCAATGGTGTTTGACTAATTGCTGCCTGTTTACAAATTCATATCTGTATTTTTTTTAATTTTTTTTTTTTTGTGTGTGTGTGTGTGTGGAAACCCCCTTGGGTTTTAGAACTATCACTATTTCCAAAGCATATTTCTAGGGTAGGAATGACTTGCAATAAAAGATTCGTAAAATTATTTTATAGGAACCTTTTAAAGTCTAAATCATAATTGAAGGTTGAATAGTTTCAAATTTGCAAAGGTTATCATTATGGATGCTGCTCTTCAGACCAGACAGTGTATTGCGAAGACCATGAAAACAGCTGGGGTGGAGAGAAGAAGGCAGTCTTATCATTTTAAAATAAATCTATTTTCCAAGACTGTATAAATTCAAATTCACTTATCTATTAGACCTTGTATAAATGATTGTGGAACCACTGTAATTTTTGAAGAATCATTCAGTATGGTTGAAGTACCAGAATTTTGTGTGCTCCTGTTACAGTTAAACCAGTAACCGTAGAGCAGCCAGCCATACAAGGGGTATACAGAACTTGGTGAGTCAGAATTTCAGGGGCCACTATGAGTCGGAATTGACTCGATGGCACTGGGTTTGTTTTTTTTTTTTTTGGTTTACCCTTTCCTCACCTCTGCAAATGCAGATACTGAATTTTATTTATTGTTTGAAGAGATAATGGAATCTGGGATACAGATTTATGCTGTGCAATATATATGATAAAAATCATAAAATTGATGTCTCATTGTTAATTAAACATGGGACATACCTGCAGTTTCAGTAATGGTGAAACTTTTTACAGAATGTGACCTTCTGGTGGTTTGGATTTCTTAAGAAACTAATTGACATGAGAAAGCTCTCTAGTACATAGTAAATAGTCTATCCTCAAGAAGCTTTTGGTCAATTTGGAGAAATAAAATACTAAAAAGTCTTTCTAAAAAAAAAAAAAGAAGAAGCGTATTGAATAAGGGGAAGAAATGAGCCCTGGTTAATCTGGGACCAAAGATAATGTGATTTCATAGCTACCACATGACTAACAGCCATTTTTATTGGGGGGGGGGGGAATTATCTGATCCATGAATCAGTTTCTCACTTTTAGTTACAAAAAGAGAGAGAATTTGTGGGGCTACGAAGGTTACTACATTTGAATAGGAGAGGAGCTCAGAAAGAGTTAGAGAAAGAGAGAAAAAAAAAAAGAAAGTAAAAAGGGGGGAGGAAGGGAGAAAAAGGAAAAGAAAAAAAATGAAAGAAAATCTTTACATTCCCAGGCATGGAAATTAGTTGGAATGGAACTAGACAGAAAAGTACACAGATCAACATTTTGGTGGGTGTTGAGTAGGCTTCACAAGTGGAATAAGTTTCCGAATATGGAAGGTTCTCAGAGATTTAGACAGAAGGGTCAGTGATTAAGAACATTAAATGGTACCAAACCAAAGCAAACCCATCAAGGTGATTCCCACTCAAAAAACAAAAACAAAAAAACAAACCCATTGCCGTCGAGTCAATTCTGACTCATAGCGACCCTATTGGACAGAGTAGAACTGCTCCATAGGAGCACCTGGTGGATTCAAACTGCCAATCTTTTGTTTAACAGCTGTAGCTCTTAACCACTACACCACCAGGGTTTCCAACCAAACCCGTTGCTGACAAGTTGATTCCGACTCATAGCCACCCTATAGGGCAGAGTAGAACTGCCTCCTAAGGTTTCCAAGGAGCTGTTGGTGAATTTGAACTACCGTCCTTTTGGTTAGTAGCCCAATGCTTAATCACTGTACCACCAGGGCTCCTCCAACTCATAGTGACCTTATCGGACAGATTAGAACTGCTCCATAGGGTTTCCAAGACTGTAAATCTTTGTGGAAGCAGACTGCCACATCTTTCTTCCTCAGAGCAGCTGGTGTGTTTGAACTGCAGACCTTTCGGTTAGCAGCCAAGAGCTTTAACCACTGCACTACTGGGGCTCCTATTAAGTGGTACAGAAGTGGTTTTTTGTTTGTTTTGGCTTGGTTTGGTGTTTGCAGTGTTGTACTGAGGGGCTTTTGCTAGGTCAATTTTTTTTTTTTTTTTATTGAGCTTCAAGTGAACGTTTACAAATCAAGTCAGTCTGTCACATATAAGTTTGTATACACCTTACTCCGTACTCCCACTTGCTCTCCCCCAATGCGTCAGCCCTTCCAGTCTCTCCTTTCATGACAATTTTGCCAGCTTCCAACTCTCTCTATCCTCCCATCCCCCCTCCAGACGGGAGATGCCAACACAGTCTCAAGTGTCCACCTGATACAAGTAGCTCACTCTTCATCAGCATCTCTCTCCTACCCAGTGTCCAGTCCCTTCCCTGTCTGATGAGTTGTCTTCGGGAATGGTTCCTGTCCTGGGCCCACAGAAGGTTTGGGGACCATGACAGCCAGATTCCTCTAGTCTCAGTCAGCCCATTAAGTATGGTCTTTTTGTGAGAATTTGGGGTCTGCATCCCACTCATCTCCTGCTCCCTCAGGGGTTCTCTGTTGTGCTCCCTGTCAGGGCAGTCATCGGTTGTGGCCAGGCACCAACTAGTTCTTCTGGTCTCAGGATGATGTAAGTCTCTGGTTCATGTGGCCCTTTCTGTCTCTTGGGCTCATAGTTATCATGTGACCTTGGTGTTCTTCATTCTCCTTTGATCCAGGTGGGTTGAGACCAATTGATGCATCTTAGATGGCGGCTTGTTAGCATTTAAGACCCCAGATGCCACATTTCAAAGTGGGATGCAGAATGTTTTCATGGTAGAATTATTTTGCCAATTGACTTAGAAGTCCCCTTAAACCATACTCCCCAAACCCCTGCCCTTGCTCCGCTGACCTTTGAAGCATTCAGTTTATCCCAGAAACTTCTTTGCTTTTGGTCCAGTCCAGTTGAGCTGACCTTCCGTGTACTGAGTATTGTCCTTCCCTTCACCTAAAGTAGTTCTTAACCACTAACTAATCAGTAAAGAACCCCTCTCCCACCCTCCCTTCCTCCCCCCCTCGTAACCACAAAAGTATGTGTTCTTTTCAGTTTGTACTATTTCTCAAGATCTTATAATAGTGGTTTTATACAATATTTGCCCTTTTAGGCTAAATTTTTAAGCAAAGAATTTGTATAAAGATTTAAATTCAGAAGATTGTTGTTAATGTTATGTCTGGCACATTAGACTGAGAGCATTAAGGCAATATTTTGACTTTCACCCCGTGTTCCCATTATCTTTTTATAAATGCCTAAAAAGTTATATATCAATTTTCTTTTCCAATGCAGATTCTCAGGTATCTTATTCCCTCGGTTCTAGGGTGCACATTTTCCCCATTTTTAGTGTATCTGCAATAAAATAATACATTTTATAGTATGTCAGGTCATATTTTAATAGGCAGAGATATTTTGTGGTAAATAATGATTACCCTTACATCAGTCATGTCTTAAATTCAATAAAATATCATATGTTTACATAATCTTAATCCCCTATGCAAAATCCCTTCTTCTGGTTCTTAAAAAGATGTATACAGGTGTTCAAGAGACCTTCTAGCTACTCATAGCCAAGTGATTTTATAGGAAACTGAAACCAAACCATGTCGTTAGGTCTAACTGACTCTGATTTCTCAGGATTGGTGATAATGTAGCTATGTCTTAAAAATTATTTTGTGAAGGAATAGAGCCAGATCTTCATTTTGTGTACAATAAGCCTAAGAAAAATAAATTAACTAAATGGTTTGATTTGAACCCAGTCATTTCTAACATATAATGCTTGGCACTTTCTAGATTCCAAAATAAACTTTTGAAATAATTATTTTCAAAAAATGGCCATTTTAAATGAAGTCCCATACCGGTACCTGATCCCAACTCATATCAACCCTGTAAGACAGAGTAAAACAGCCCTATAGGGTTTCCAAGAAGCAGCTGGTGGAGAAAGAGGTGCTAATGGAAAATAATTCCAGTGTATTTTCTGAAGTGTACATGTCACCAGAGTGTGTCATGTATAAGTGGATTTGGTACATAAAATCTCAACAATAACAGCAATAGCAGTAAGAGCAAAAAAAATAGAAAAACAGAAACAAATGATTCATAGTTCCTGCTCTATTATCTTTATTTCTCCATTGCTTCCAATGGACAACAGAAGGAATACAGGCTAAACAGATAGTGGTTTTGACCACAGATTCGGGTAGTACACTCTCTAGAGAGATCTTTTCTCTTTACCTCAGTTTATTATTGACCTTTGCTGTTTATTCCAGAAGCTTGCCTGCCACATATTAATTTAGACATGGGCTTTCCATCACTTCTTTTGTTTATTTTTCTTTGTCATGGTAAGTTAAAGGAGTTAAGAGTTTTGAGATATATTATTTAAGAATCGTTATCTGCCCGACACGGGGAACTGGGGTCTCACTGTTCAGTTACCTAACAGTAGGAAATAGTTCTGAATGTGATATTATAGTACACATACACACACATATATATACATATATACACAGCACAGCACACACACACACACACAAACACGTATATGTATAAAACTTTAACCACTGCACCGCCAAAGCTTCTTCGTATACATATTGGCACAGTGGTTAAGTGCTTGGCTGCAACTGTCAGGTCAGTGGTTCAAGCCCACCAGCCACTGTGCAGGAGAAAGATGAAAGGTTTGGCAGTCTGCTTCCACAAATATTTACAGCCTTAGAAACCAAATACAGCAATTCTACTCTAATATATATATAGCCCTGGTAGTGTTAAGAGATCATCTACTAACCAAAAAATTGGTAGTTGGAATCCACCAGCTTCTTGTTGGAAACCCTGTAGGGCAGTTCTGCTCAGTCCTACAGGGTCACTATGAGTCAGAATCAACTCGATGGCAACAGATTTTTTATACACACACACACACACGTAATTCAAATACTATCCGCCAGGCTCTCCTTGGAAACTCTAATGGGCAGCTCTACTCTGTCCTATAGGGTCGCTATGAGTTGGAATAGACTCGAAGGCACTGGGTTTGTTTTTTTTATATACGTACAATTCAAATACAATTCAACGCCTTTCTAAAAATTGCTGGACATATACATAGTCTCAAAAATATATTGCAAAACAAAATACGGAAAAGAGTAAATAATACAATTTTATTTGCAATTCCAAATCTCGCGTTTAACCATTGGTTTATAATATGTTGCTGAATTTTAATTTATTTTACTTTTTTATTAGTTTATGTAATGTATAGTCAGACTTCTTTTTTATGTATATGTAATGTATAGTCAGACTTGGTTTTAAAAATAATATTCTGTGACACTAAATTACTTTATTATTTTGTACTGAAATACTACTCCTTAGAATTGTTTCTATGCTTTGCAGTTTGTGAAGTGCTACCTATGTCTTAGTATGTTGATATTATTGACTTTTTTTTTTAATTTCTCTGTATCAAGTGGACAATATTGGATCAAGGAATATTGTACCTTAGTGATTAAACAGCATACTTACTGTTTAAAAATAATATTTTATGTTTGTATTGCTATTTCCAGAGCCCTGGTAGCAAAGTGGTTAAGAACTTGCCGGCCAACCAAAAGTTCAGCAGTTTGACTTCACCACGTGCTCCTTGGAAATCCTATGGGGCAGTTCTACCCTGTCCTATAGGGACACTATGAGTCAGAATCAACGTGATGGCAATAGATTTGGTTTTGGGTTTTTTATTGCTATTTTCTGCTGAAACATGAGAGGGTTTTTTTTTTTTTAAGTTTGTTAAACTTCCAATTTTATGTTAACAATTTTTTTACCAAAAAAAATTAGACTTTGTTTTGATAAAAATAAAAAGTTGTTTTAAGGAGGCCAAAGCACCTGCATTTCATGGCTTGGTGGGTGCCTCAATTTAACCAAGCTCCCACCTCTCAAGAGCAAAAACCTTCCACGATCTTTTTTTTTAAAAAAACAACTTTATTAAGATACAATCCATATACCATAAAATTCACCCATTTAATGTGTACGATTCAATGGTACACATTAGTTTTCAGGAAAGACAAAGTTGTGTAACCACCACCACAATCAATTTTAGAACATTTTTATCACCCCGTAAAGAAACTACATACCTGTTAGCCATTACCCCCAAGCCCCCACTCCAGCCCTAGGCAACCACTAGTCTACTTTCTGCCTCTAGATTTTTCTATTCTGGGCATTTCATTTAAATAGAATTTTACAGTTAAAAAAATTGTTTTAATAGCCTATGGAATAAAAATGTCAACACTATTCAAAATAACAGTTGACATACATGTTTTAATGCTTTAATCTACCCATGTTGACATGAAAAAAATCAAAAGGAAATTTAGATCTTTATAAACAAAAAAGGGAAAAGAGACTGGACAAACAGAAAAGTGTTCACTATAATATTTTGTTTTGTTTAACTTTGTATGAAGTTAAATTCTAAACATATACAAAGGTCAATATCCATCAACCAGCTTCAACAATTATTAGTACTGGCCAAACCTGTTTTATTCAGAGTCTCCCCACTTGTTCCCCCTGGCAAAGATTATTTTGAAGCAAATCCTAAATATCATATCAATCCATGTGTAAACATTTATTTATATTTAAAGAACAAGGACTGGCTAGGCCATGATTCCCAGTCTTACGTGATTGTCCACCATTTCATCATCTGATGTGATTTTCCTATGTGTTGTAAATCCTACCTCTATGATGTTAATGAGGCAGGATTAGAGGCATTTATGTTAATGAGGCAGGACTCAGTCTACAAGACTAGGTTGTGTCTTGAGTCAATCTCATTTGAGAAATAAAAGAGAGAAGCAAGCAGAGAGACAGGGGCTTGGAGATGCCATAGACAAAAATTTTTCCCTGTCTGTAAATTCTCTTTTTACTCTTTTGGTGAAGTCTTTTGATGAGTATAAGTGTTTAATTTTTAGAAAATCCCAGTTATCTAGCTTGTCTTCTGGTGTTCGTGTATTGCTAGTTATGGTTTGTATCCTATTTATGTCGTGTAGGGAAACCCTGGTGGCATAGTGGTTAAGTGCTACAGCTGTTAACCGAGAGGTTGGCAGTTCGAATCTGCCAGGCGCTCCTTGGAAATTCTACAGGGCAGTTCTATTCTGTCCTATAGGGTCGCTATGAGTCAGAATCGACTCGATGGCAGTGCATTTGGTTTTGGTTAGTAGGGCCTCTAATATTGACTGTATTTTTTCTTCT
Source organism: Elephas maximus indicus (assembly GCF_024166365.1). Lineage (NCBI taxonomy): Eukaryota > Metazoa > Chordata > Mammalia > Proboscidea > Elephantidae > Elephas > Elephas maximus. The sequence goes on from NC_064834.1 coordinate 33,892,211, forward strand.
ATGATTGTTGTAGCTTTTGGGTTTATATTTAGGTATTTGATCCATTTTGAATTAGTTTTTGTGTGTGATATGAGGTATGGGTCCTGTTTCATTTTTTTGCAGATGGACATCCAGTTTTGCCAGCACCATTTGTTGAAAAGACTGCCTTTTCCTTATTTGATGGACGAACTTTGAGCCTTTGTCAAAGATCAGGTGACAATAGGTGGATGGATTTACATCTGCATTCTCGATTCTGTTCCATTGGTCAATGTGTCTGTCATTGTACCAGTACCAGGCTGTTTTGACTACCATAGCTGTATACTAGGTTCTGAGGTTAGGCAGTATGAGGCCTCCTATTTTATTCTTCTTCAGTAGTGCATTACTTACCCAGGGCCTGTTTCCTTTTCAAATAAAGTCAATGATTAGTTTTTCCATCTCGTTAAAGAGTGCTGTTTGGTATTGAAATCAGGGTTGCATTGTATTTTGTAGATCGCTTTGGGTAGAATTGACATTTTCACAACGTTGAGTCTACCTATCCATGAGCAAGGTATATTTTTCCATTTATGTAGGTCTCTTTTGGATTCTGGCAGTAGTGTTTTGTAGTTTTCTTTGTATAGGTCTTTAATATCCGTGGTTAGATTTTTTCCTAAGTATTTTATTTTTCAGGGGCTATTTTTTTAGTATTGTAAATAGCCCATTGTATCTAACCACGGATATTAAAGACCTATACAAAGAAAAAATTTTTTTTTTTTTTTTATTGTAAATAGCATCACTTTCCTGATTTTCTTTTCATAGTTCTTTTTATCGGTGTTCAGGAATACAACTGATTTTTGTATGTTTATCATGTATCCTGCTCTCTGCTGAATCTTTCTATTAATTCCAGTAGTTTTCTTGTGAAGTCTTTTGGGTTCTCTATGTACAGTATCATATCCTCCATAAATAGGGACAGTTTTACTTCTTTCTTATCAATTATGATGCCCCTTATTTCTTTTTCTTGCCTTATTGCTCTAGCTAGGACTTCCAGCATAATGTGAAAACAAAAGCAAAAACAAACTCATTGCTGACGAGTCAATTCTGACTTACAGTGGTGACAAAGGGCACCCTCATCTTGTTCCTGTGTTTAGCTTCTCTCCATTAAAAATGATGTTGGTTGTTGGTTTTGTATAGATGCCCTTTGTTATGTTGAGGAATTTCCCTTCTGTACCTATTTTATTGAAAGTTTTTATCAGGATTGGGTGTTGGACTTCATCCAATGCCTTTTCTTCACTGATTGAGATGATCATGTGGCTCTTTTATTTACGTAGTGGATTACGTTGATTGATTTTCTAGTGTTGAACCATCCTTTTATGCCAGGCATGAATCCCATTTAGTTAGGTGTATCATTTTTTTTTTTATATGATGCTGAATTCTATTGGCTTGCATTTTGTTGAGAATTTTTGTATCCATTTTCATGAGAGATATTGGACTGTAATTTTCTTTTCTTTTTTATGACGTCTTTGCCTGGTTTTAGTATCAGGGTTATGCTGGCTTTAGAGTGAATTTGGAAATATCCCTTTTTTCTATGCTCTGAAATAGTTTGAGTGGTACAGGTGCAAGCTCTTCCCTGAGTGTTTGGTACAATTCTCCAGTGAAGCCATCTGGGCCAGGGCTTTTCTTGCTGGTAGTTTTTTTTTTTTTTTTTTTTTTAATTACCTTTTCATTCTCTTCTCTTGTTATGGGTCTGTTCAGATTTTAACTTCAGTTTATGTTAGTTTGAGTAGGTAGTGTGTTCTTAGAAATGTGTCCATTTCCTCTAGGTTTTCAAATTTGTTGGAGTATAGGTTTTCCTGGTACTCTGTTATGATCCTTTTTATTTCAGTTGAGTCTGTTGTAATGTTCCCCATTTCATTTCTTATTTGGATTATTTGCATCCTCTCATGTTTTTCTTTTGTCATTTATTCCCATGGTTTGTTGATTTTGTTGATCCTTTTTTTTGTTGTTTCAAAGAACCACCTTTTGGTTTTGTTGATTCTTTGTATTGTTTTTCTGTTCTCTATTTCATTTATTTCTGCTCTGATCTTTATCGTTTCTTCTGGTGGCTGTGGACTTCTTTTGCTGTTCTCTATCTGTTTGTCTGAGTTGTGTAGCTAATGTTTTGATTTTGTCCCTTTCTTCTTCTTTGAAGCGTGCATCTTTTGCAATAAATTGACCTCTAAGCACTGCCTTTTCTGTGTCCCAGAGGTTTTGGTATAACGTGTTTTCATTCTCATTTGGTTTTAGGAATTTTTTGATTCCATCTCTGATTTCTTCTGTTACTCAGTGGTTTTTAAGCAGGGTGTTATTCAGTGTCCATGTATTTGATTCTTTTTCCTTGCTCTTCTTGTTATTTATTTCTACTTTGACGACATTGTGATCTGAAAAGATGATTTATATTATCTCAAAGTTTTGGATTTTATTGAGGGTTGCTTTGTGGCCTAAGATGTGGTTCTTCTGAAGAGCATTCCAGGTGCATTGGAAAAGAATGTGTACTTTGTAGCTGTTGGGTGAATTGTCCTATACATGTCCATGAGGTCAAGTTGGCTGATTGTGCCCTTTAGATCTTCTGTACCTTTGTCAAGTTTCTTTTTAGATGTTCTGTTCTTTACCAAGAGTGGTGTGTTGAAATCTCCTGCTATAATTGCGGAACTGTCAGTTTCTCTTTTCAGTGCCGTTAGAGTTTGTTTTATGTATTTTGGAGCCATATCATTTGGTGAGTAGATATTTATTATGGTTACATCCTCATGGTAGATTGTCCCTTTAGTCATTATATAATGTTCTTCCTTATCTTTTATTGTGGATTTTCTTTTAAAGTCTATTTTGTGTGTGATTAGTATTGCCACTCCTGCTCTTTTTTGGTTGTTTTTTGCTTGATACATATTTTTTTCCATCTTTTTATTTTAGTATATTTATGCCTTTGTTTCTAAGGTGTATCTCTTGTAGAACAGCATATTGATCAGTCCTTTTTATTATTATTATTTCTTTGTTTTTTAATCCATTCTGTCACTCTCTGTCTCTTTATGAGTACATTTAAACCATTTATGTTCAACGTGATTATTAGTAGGTTTGAGTTTACTGCTGTCATTTTGTAGTGATTTTTGTTGTTGTTCCTCTTAGTCTCCTGTGCTGAATTCTTTTATTTTGTGGACTTTTTTAAAAAATTTCTTCTGTTTTTGTAAATTTTGTGTTTACTGAGGCTTTATGTTGTTCTTCTTTATTTTGATGAGTAGGTTTGTTAACTTTCTTTGTGGTTACCTTGAAATTTACCCCAATCTTCCTAATTTTAAACTAGTCTTTCATTACTTGATACCACCTTTACTTCCTCTCCATTTGAAAGTTCTAGATGTACACTGTTTATTCCCTCTTTTATTGTTATAACATTGTTGTCACTTACAGATTGACCTCTCTAGTCCCCTACTGTAAATCTTTTAGTTTTGTTTTATCCTTGAGAGTTTATTACCTAGATTAGTATCTGACTGATGCTTTCCTATGTCCTAGATTCAGGTTGTTCCCGGGTATTGTTGGTTATCTAACTGAAGGATTCCATTTATTTGTTCTTGTAAATTTGATTTGGCTTTTACATAATCCCTGAATTTCTGTTTATCTGGAAATGTCCTATTTTGTCATCATATTTGAGCAAGGGTTTTGCAGGGTGTATTTTTATTATTCTTGGTTGGCAATTTTTTTTTTTTTTCCAAGATTTTATATATGTCATCCCATTGCCTTTTTGCCTTTATGGTTTCTACCTAGAAATAACAACTTTGTCTTATTGTTTCCCCTTTGTATGTGACTTTTTGTTTTTCTTGAGGTGCTCTCAGGATTCTTTGTGTTTGGTTTTGACAAGTGTGATTATGATATGTCTTAGAGATTTTCTTTTGGGATCTCTCTTATGTGGAGTTCATTGAGCTTCTTGGATGGTTAGCTTTCATCTTTCATGATATTAAGGAAGTTATCTGCCAGAAAATCTTCAATGATCCTCTCTGTGTTTTCTGTTTTCTCCACTTGTTCTGGAACTCTGATCATGCACAAATTTTTGCTTTGGATTGCATCCTAAGCCTTTCTCAGTGTTTCTTCATCTTTCTTCATTCTTTTCTCTGATTTTTCCTCAAAGTAGTGTCCAAGGATTTGTCTTCCATTTCAGTGATCTAAAACCTTCTATTGAAGTGTCCATTTCTGAAATGTTGTTGTTTATCTTTTTGATTTGTAATTGCTGTTTTTTTGTATAATTTCTAGTTGTTTGTTTATTTTGACATTTTTTTCCTGTATTATTTTCCTGAATTCTTCCATTACTTTGTCTGTGTTTTTCTCGAATTTTCTTTTTTTTTTCCCTTATTTTTGTCTGCATTTTCCTTTACGTGTTGGAGAGCCCTGAATATTAGAGTTTTGAATTCCCTATCAAGTAGCTCCAGAGCCTTTTCTTCTTCCTGAAGGTCATCTGGTGTTTTATTTTGGTCACTTTTTGGAGCCATTCTGTGCTGTGTCTTTATATGCTTTTATATATATATTTTTTTTTTTCTGTCTTCAGGACATTCAGGAATTATTTTCTTCATTTATTAGTTGTAGATTTGTTTGTTTTGTCCTACTTTTTTTATTTTATCTGGTTATGTATGGGCATGCAGGCTGAACATCCTTTGCTGCTTGCTTGTTTGTGGGCACGATACTTCTCACCACCTTATCCAGGTAGACAGGGCCGGTCACTCAGCTATGATGCAGCAGGGCAGGTCCAGCAGGGGACAGGGGTGAAGATGAGCCATTTTTGGCATGTACTTGGGCTGACATGGCAGGACTGGGGGGCAGTGCAAAGTGGGGCCTGGTGATCCACATCCCTACTGCTAGGGGATAAAGTGCTCAGTACATGGTGCAGATAGGGAGGAAGAAAGTGAGAGGCTATGATGTGTGGAGCTCTGTGGAAAAAAGGAAAAGAGAGAAACAGAAGCAAAAAAAGTGAAAAAAAAAAAGTAAATAAAATGACGATGTGGTAGGATTTGGCAGGTGGTGGTGGGGCAGACCTGGCGAGGCTGTGTGCTGTGGTTCTCTAGCTGAGCACTGCAGCTCAACCTGTTGAGAAGGGGAATGGGTGGCACATGTGGCTAGATGGGCAGGGAAAAGGAAAGGAAAGAAAGGAAAGAGAGAGAAACAACAAAAAACCAATAAACAAACAAAATATCAAAAAAAAAAAAGAAAGAAAGAAAAAATATATGGTGCTATGGGAACTGGCCTTTGGGGTTGAGCAGAATTGAAGTGGCAGTGAGCTGATATCTCTCTCACCAAGCAGTGTGGCATGGCCCATCAGGAAGGCGCAGAGGCGGTGCAGGGCCTAGAAGGGAGGGAGAAGGAAAAGGAAGAAGGGGAAAGATAAGGGAAAAAAAAAAAAGTATGGCACTGAAGTAGCCAGCCCTTGGTGGTGGTGAAGACCTGGGGAGGCCATGTGCCAGAGTTTCTCAAGCTGAGCGGTACAGCACAGCCTGCCAGGAAGGAGAGAGGGCAGAACACAAAGCTAGGTGAGTGGGAGAAAGGGAAGGAAGGAAGGGAAAGAAGGAGAATAAACAACAACCAAAAAAGCATAAGCAAAACAACAACAACAAAAATGTCACCAAAGGAGTCTGCCGGTGAGGTGGTGCAGAACCAGGGAGGCATGTGCTGGTGTCTCTCTAGCCTAGTGGTGTGGCAAAGCCCATCAAGAAAGGAAAGGGATGGCACATGGAGCTAGCTAGGTAGGAGGAAGGAAAAGAAAGAAGGGAGAGAGAGAGAGAGAGAGAAGGAACAACAACAAAAAGCCAAAAAAAAAAAAAAAGTGACAAAAAAAAATTTGGGGCTGAAGAGGCTGACTGGTGGGAGTAGGTTGGACCTGGGTGGTAGTGAGCTGTTAGCTCTCCAGCCAATCGACCGTGGCCCATTGGAAAATGGTGTAGGCTGTGTAGAGGGAAAAAGGTTGGGGAGTGGGAAAGCACGTATCCCTGGTTATCGGGTGCTCTGTCTCCTGTCAGGAGCTCTGTAAAATTGCCTTTCTGTACTCCCTGTCCCAGTGGCTTCTTGGTGGCTGAGGTCCAAGATGGTGAATCTGTGCTGGATTAGCTAATAGGAGACCTCCATTCCGTAGCTCTCCTCTTTCTCTCTTTTCTGTCAGTTTCTTATTCCATTCGGCATTTGATCAAGGTCTTTATCCCTTCATTTGAAGCTTCGGGTTTCAGGATTGACATTTGTATCTGTTTTACTTAGTTTTTAGGATCTTTGCTGTAGAGGGATGGCATGGTACTTCTGTTCATAGCACCATGTTGACTCTGCCTCCCTGTTGTGGTATTTCTGTTATAGCAGCACTAGATAGCTAAGACAAGGACTATTATTAAAATCCAGTTTTATTAAAATGTAATGTTTTGTTCATTGTTGTAGAGTAAGCTTCAACTCACGGAGACATTGTATAGAAAATAATAAAATGTTTCCCTGTCCTTCACCATCTTCATTATCTTGGTATGTTTGAGTCTATTGCTGCAGTTGTTATGGCAATTCATCTCATTGAGGGTTTTCCTCTTTTTTCTTGGCACTCTACGAAACTTGATGTTGTTTTCTTAGTGATTGGTCATTCCTGATGATCTATCCACAATAAGTGAGTTGAAGTCTTGCCATACTCCCTTCTAAGGAACATTCTGGTTGTATTTCTTCTAAGATTGATTTGTTTGTTCTTTTGGCAGATCACCATATATTCAATATTTTTCACAGATCTTAAGTATTTACTTCAGTGAATTTCCAAAGTAAATACCTAAGTGTCATTACAAACTAGGTTAAGAATGGCATATTACCAAATCTTCAGAAGTCCATCATTCCCAATCACTAAATCACCCTCCAAGGATACCCTGACATCTAACACTGTTGTTCGTTTTGATAATTTTGACCACTAATAAGTATGGAATCAAACAGCATCTATTATTTTCTGTCAGGCTTATTTTTCAACAACATGATTGTGATTAATCCAAACTGTTGCTGTCACGGTAGTTTGTCTATTCTTATTGCTGTATAGTATCTAATTGTACAAATATACCTTACATATGAACAACTGCGAGGATGGTCTAGGACCAAGCTATGTTTTGTTCTGTTATGGTTGCTGTGAGTTCCACGATTGACATTTGTATCCTATTTGCCTGGGGTTGACTCCAGGTCACCTAACAACAGTAGTGTTGATGGATATTTGTTTCCAATTACAAGCTATTGAGAATACTGCTTCTAGGTACATTCTGGTACGTGATATTTTGGTGCACATAGGTACATATTTATGTTGAACATTCACAACAGAATCTTAAGATAAAATGCAGAGTCATAGGGTATGTATTTGTTCAGGGTAGTAGATATTGCCAAAAAATCTTCCAAAATGATTAGGTAAGTCTACTTCTGTCAGCGGTATGACAGAGTTCCAGTTGCTTGATCTCCTGGACAAAACTTTGTATTTTTACTCTTATTAATTTTAGTCAACTTGGTTAGTCTGTATAATTGGCATTTTAATTAGTATTTTTCTGATGTATGTTGAAAATGAGCACTTTTCACATGTTTATTAGCCATTGAGACATATACTTTTTGGTAAATTTTCTATTTAAGTGTCTCTCCCGTCCCTCCCCAAATTGAATTGTAGGAGATCTTTATATATTCTGGACATTAGTTCTTTGTTGAATATAGTTATGTTGAATATAGTATTGCAAATATCCCCACCCACCTTGTAATTTGCATTTTCACTTTCTTATTAATGTCAATTGATAGAAGTTCTTCATTTTAATGTAGTTTAGTTTAGCCATCTTTTTCTTTATAGTTTAAACCCTGCATGTCCTGTTTAGTAAATCTTCGCTTACTGTAATATTGTGAAAATATTAGCTTATGTTTTCTTTTAGAAACTTTATTATCTTATCATTTACATTTTTATCTGCTATTCACCTGGATTTTAGTATTATGTATGCTGTGAATAGGAATCAACATTGATTTTGTTTTTTCCCTATTATGGGTGTCCAGTTGACCCTGTGCCATTTATTGAGAAGGCTTTCAGAGTCCCACTGCACTGTGGTGTTGCCTTTTTTAAGAATCAAGTGATGATATCTCTGTCAGTTGTTTCTGGACAGGATATACTGTTCCATTCATATATTTGTATATTTTCAAGCTAATAGTAGACTTAAAATTTTATAGCTTTATAATGAAGTCTTTATATCTGATAGGCTATGTCTTCCAATTTAGTTCTTTTCTCTTCATGTTCCTATGCATTTGAGTCAGAGCCAGCTTGACAGCACCTTACCACAAAAACAGCATAGATAAATTTGGGTAGAAATGACCTTTTTATCTTATTGAATCTGATGAACCATCTGTATGGCATATCTTCACATTTACTTAAGTCCTTAATAAACAACAAAAAATGTAGGTCTAAATTATTCCTCATAAGTAATTTAATGCAACTCTAATGTTTCATAGGCAAAGAAATTGAGTTTCAAAAGATATGCTATAAAGCAGCGGTCACAGAGTTATATAGAGACAGAGAGAGGATTCAAACCTAAGCCTCATAATTTCTGGTCAGTGGAGTCTTTCAGCCACAATGAAAAATGAATTACTATTGTAATTTTTTTGTATTTATGTGAAGCAGTGAGTACTATGATTTTGTGGGAAGATATTGCAAGTAAGATTATTGAGGACAAAGTCCTCTTTTGGAGCACTGGTCTTAATTTTTGGGTTGGCTAAAATAGCTATAAAATATATATATATAGCTCACAAAATATCTGGGCAATAAACTGAGAACTACTTACCTTTTATAGCCACATTCTAATTTCTCTTACTGTTGACATTTTCTTGAAACATTTAATTTTCTTGCTTGTGATTATATTTAATGTTTACATTTAAATGTATCTATGCATTGCATGTATTTTCCAATTACCATCTAAAATAATTTGTGGAAAAAGGCATGAACTAAAGGAATAAATGATACAGCAGGCAGCTGCCCAAGCTGATCATCATTCTATGCATAGAATGCCCTTCAGAAAACCAAATTTATATTTCTGAGACTTGTTGAAATGTTAAAAGACACTGAACATGGCCATCTGCATGACAGATGTGCTCTGAAAACTGTGAATAATAATGTATAGAGATACACAGATTGTAATAGACAATCTGACTGCTATGTGAAGATTTTCAACACCCACATAATATTCAGAAATTCACAGAGCATCAGTTTGTCACGTCTGCTGTACAGAGAATAAGTGGCTTCATGATACTGTGTATCTATATTTATGCATTATTTAATATATATATATGCATAAAAAATATATGCATAAAACCCGTTGCTGTCGAGTCTATTCTGACTCACAGTGACACTATAGGACACAGTAGAACTGCTCCGTAGGGTTTCCAAGGCTGTAATCTTGTGTTGAAACCACTGACCTTCCGGTTAGGAAGACTTAACCGCTGGGCAACCAGGGCTTATGTATACATACATACATATTTCTGTTGGTGTATAAATAAAGAAATATTGATAAAATAAATGCTCGTCTACTAATGTTTCTTAATCTTTTTGTATGTTCCTACTCTCTTTTGCTTGCTTCTCACTGGGGCATTTTTAACCTCACCAGCCTTCCCATATCAGGATATAATGGCTTAATTTGTTTTTTCTCACCTATTTATTTCTGTTATGTTAGCTTTAAATATTCCAAAACTCAGCTTATATATGAATAGGCCCAACACCTGAGTGGTAGATCGTGCATAAATCAGCCCAATTACTGATCCCTTTTAGTATTGCATTTTGCATGTATACATCTTGTGTGTATGCTTGCTTATTCTGGTAGAGGAAATGAGCAGGAAGAATCTTTGCTAATATGTTTGGCATAAATGTAAATCTGTGAAAGTTTATACAATATACAAATGCCAAACCAATAACTTTGGCCTCTTTGCCAATGTCCACTGTCTAAGCTTACACATCTTCCAATGTCAACAACTAAATACACATTCTCAGTGTTGGGAGAATAAAGTCTTTAATTTTTACCGAAGTTGTAAAGAAGAGATGGCACCATGAATAAAATAACATATTAAAACTTACTACTGTTGCTCTAATAATTTCCATTTAATTTTCATAGGACAGACTAGGGTTTCCCTATAGGGTTGTCCCCCAGGGTTTCCAAGGCTGTAAATCTTTACTAAAGCAGACTGGCACATCTTTCTCCCATGGATGGGCTGGTGGGTTTGAACCGCCAACCTTTCCATTAGCAGCCAAGCACTTAACTGCTGTGCCACCAGGACTCCTTTCAAGAGATCTAAATTTTTTCTTTTAAAAGAGCTTGGAATTCTGTTTAGAGATCATTCTAACCTCTATATGCTGTATTATAGAAACTGTAAGATTTTATTCCCTCTTGCTGTAGCTAGGTAATTGTTTCTCTTTTATTTTCCATTTAAGAATTATCAACTAATAGAATTTATTGTAGATGCATCTTTTTACTGCAATTTAAAGGAATAATTAAAAAATCTAGGCACATAAATTCTGTTTGAGAAAATTATGTAGCATGCTCCAAAAATACACTCGAATCCTAAAATGAGAGCATTTTGAAATGAAATTGGATTAGCCTTAAATTGCAACCATAATCAAATGCATAGTAAGTCCTTTTCCTTGTAGTCTATTTATCATCTTTCATTAACTTTGTCACCAAGTGTAATTACTTTAAGACAATCACAGAAATATAATGTAGGGCTTATTTTAAATGGCTAAATATTAGTCATTCCACCTATTTAAAAATGTGATTTCTAAATGGCAAAAAAAAAAAAAAGAATTTGTGTCATTGACAAAGAAGAAAAACATTAATTGATGATAATATAGTAACCCACCATAGCACTTTTATGTTTCCTTTTTATTAACTTTAGAAAATATTGGGACAGTAGGGGAAAATACAGGTTTTTTTTCATAGGCTGAGTCTTTAAATTTGCAAATATGTCTTTTAATTTGCAGATATTACATTGAAAGAAGTAAAGCCCTTCAAACCATCTATTGCAAACAACTTCTGTCATATAAATATTTCTAGAAATTTAATCTTGAATAAGAATGGGGACATTAGAAAATGTTGTTTAGCTTTAGAGAATATTATGTTTTATTTTTCACCTTGACTAAAAATAGTCCATTTCTCATTTGCTATTCTATTACTTACGGCAAATCATCAGAGTGGTTTAATTTATACCTTGGGCTCCTGTATTAAAATGCTAAGTTGATCCCTTTAAAAAATGTATATATATATATATATATACATATATATATATAACAGTTAAAATTTTATGTATAATCAAAACAAATTTCATGTTATCAAACCCACATGAAGCTGTCAATGTTTCTGCAAAATTTCAAATTTCCAAAAGAAAATGATGTTATTTTGTAGTAAAAATGTCACATTATCTGGTGAGGAGGTTGTAAAGTTCTTGGAATTTTTTGTTGTTTTACAATTTAGTAACTGTGTGATATTAGATCACAGATTTAGGTTTGAAAGTTTTATTAATTGTAGATGAAGTGCTGCTTATTGTATCAGAATATTTCCCTCATCCAATTAAAACACTGTCCTATAAGGTACGTATAAAATGGGCTGGCACAACTGATTGAGGAGGAGAAGTTGCTGTACTTTTTCTCAGCACTCTTTCCACTCCCTTTGTGTTGTATCACTTGCTCCCCTGGCTTCCAGATTATTCACTGATTCCTTGGTGTTCACAATTCTGGCATATGCTCTGAGCTCTCCCTGGAGCTCCTGTTCCTTTCCCACAAGACTGATCTTCTTGCCCTTGGTTCTAGTACTTCAGGCTCCTACTTTAGCATGAATTTGGTCCAAAGGTATATCCCGCCTCAGTGAGTATACTGAAAGAGATGGACGTACTTTTTTCCCCAAAATTTCCACAGATAGCTACTGCTCGAGGTATTGTTTTGTTTTTTTTTTTTCGTTTCATTTTGTTTTGATTTTTTAATTGAGCTCTATGGCCAACTTATTTTATTTGACAAAAAAATCTTTGATTAATGCTTCAAGTTTGCTTTGTTAGAGATCTAGAGCTGTTATTGTCACCCAATTATAACATTTCACAATTTAAAAATTAAAGCATAGCTACTTTTTTTTTTTTTATGTTTTTGAGTTATGTGAGTATGAGTTAATTTTTATAAGGGGAAAAAATGTCATTCGGGACAGAAACTACATAAAAAAAATAAAATAAAAATATAGGCTTCGAAGCCATTTAGTTATCTAACACTTCCACTAACCCAACTGGCTAATGTTCTCTTAGTGTTCTTATGTGTGCTATTTAACCATTTCCTCCTATTACATTCTCAGCTCCTTTGGAGCCACAGAATACCAAAGTCTGCTTTTAAACCTGCCAGGAGGGCTGACTTTATAATTAAGTATTTTGCACTTACAGTTTATTTCTTTAATCATAATTACACTATCTTTCTAAACCAGAGGTTGCGAACTAGCATGGCTTTTGGACCAGTGGATGTCTTTTGTTTGGCCCATTCATAGTTTAATTTTCCAAATCAGTTGCCAACCTTAGAACCCAGAGAGTTCTTATCAAATTGGAATATTAGAAGACTTAGTACCAAGGGGTCCATAATTCATTATGGAAAACATTTGCTTGGCTCGAGGAGTAGCAATTACATTAGAGAGAGCGTGCATTCCCGTTTGCTGTCATTCCCGTCAGGCTTGCCCCACTGATTTACATTACCTGTGGATCTGTTTTGGCATCTGGGCCAAATCTGAAGCCCCTGAAACAGAAGTTTATGAAACATACCGCCCCTTTTTTTTCCCTCAAACTATCTTTCCATGAAGGAATCCCATTCAAAAATTAACAAAACAAATCTCAGAAAAAAAAAATTAAAGTCTCTGCTCTATAGTCATACAGTGTATATTTATCATTAAAATTTATTCACTTTTCTATTTATTGTGACAGTGCTGTAATGAAGGAAGGAAAGTATAAAATGCAAGCATGACAGTAAGAAGCACCATATTCTGACTTGAGGTGGGGGATGCTATGTAAGGAAATGTTTTAGGAGACGGTGACATATAATTAAGTTGAAACTTAACCTATAAGTAGGAGTCTATCTCAGTCTTGATGCATGGGAATGAAGGATTGCGACCATGTTTTTCGATGTAGGAATAGATTTTGCAAAGACCTACAGGTAAGCAAAATAGAAGTGTTTCTGTGGTGGAGAAGAATAAGAGTTAAAGATAGATCTATAGACAGAAATTCAAATCATGGCCTTGTGTAACACTTTATTTTTTTCTTCCATCCTAAATGAAAACATGTGACCATCTCTTCAAACCCTTCCCTGTAACTCTTTTCTACTCAACCAATATTTAAAGCACTGAAGAGACTCCCAGCTTTCTCTCTCCTCTGATGGAAGGGCACTTGTCCCCAAATTTTCATCATCCTCAAATTTGTCTCTTCCATGTAATTACAACCCTGGCTTTCATTGATCTCTCTGAAATATATTTTTTTTTTATTTTAAAGTAAAGAATCTAACTTCTTCATACAATTTAAATCCTACCATGTAGATAACTTAAAGAAGAAGCAACAGATGCATTTTCTCCACAGGAGCTAAGATGCTAATGGCTATAAAGGGGTCCAAATGTGCTTCACGCTGCCCCAGGGTGTTCTATGTCTTTACCAAAGCAAGGACCATGAAGTTGAAAATTTCAGGCTTTACAAGATCTTCTATGGAAGATTGGCAGGGGATCTTCTGAAACACTTTAAGATTGAGATTGTGGGCAGCTGCCTACTCTTCGTTTGTGTCAAAGAAAAAAAAAACAGCTGGTTTTTGTGCTGCAACACTTTTGATGTGCAGCTGATAAAGAGAGAATTGACAGTTTTTCTTTTATTTTTCTTTCAGCTCACTCCAGTTGGCACCACGATATTTACAGGATTTTCAGGAGACAATGGAGCTACTGACATAGATGATGGCCCCAATGGACAGATAGAATATGTTATCCAACATAACCCAGATGATCCGGTATGTAAATGCCTGTATAAAATTAATGTTTATTTCAGCTGATGTTTATGCATGACTCTATCTTTTAGCTCTTTGGAGCCACATTAGTAACGGTACTACTGTTAAAATTATCTCCATATTGCATTTTTTAAAAATTGTGTGCCGTGGTTTTCAAAACTAATTTGTGGTTGGCATTTGTAGGTAAAAGCTCTAAATATATTTATAGGTTTTTATTAAATTCCCATTGTGTTCGTAGATTCTTATATATTCTAAACCTAACAATGAAGATGATATAATAAGTATAATACATATGCTTTACAGAACTTGCAAATTAATATAACCACCTTCACCTCTCCACAAAAACACGCTTAGAAACATATTTCTGGTGATGACAAATCCCAACAATCCCAGCAATCTCATTAAAGGAAGTTAAAATAAGTAGAGATCAAAGGTTTTAGCTATAGGCCCCCTTTTCGTCTTCTTTTTTTCTTTGCATTAGGTCTTGGGTCTTGGATATTGCTGTTTTAAGCTCTGAAACAATTTCATCAGTGGAATATACATAAAAAAGATAAAATCAGCGTTCTTTGGCTGAAGCTAGATCTGGTAGCTCTGTCTTGCATGCTCCCTTTCCCTTCCCTGGAGGTGGCTTCTCAGAATACTGTGGGCTCCCCAAGCAGAACTTTTAAAATCATTAAGTGAGTGTTCTAATTTAATGCCTCTCTTTAATGTTGAATACTAAGAATATCAAATATGGTGAAGTTAATATTATGTTTTTATTTTTAACCTTTCAAATTCCTTATATAAACTTTAAACAAACACACAATTAAACAAACAATCAAAAAGAAACAAAAAAACCTCTGTTAAACTTGTGGGGACTGAATTATTAACCAGTAACAAGATCTACCTCACAAATTTGTTGTGAGAATTAAGTGAATTGTGAATGCATTTTCTCATTTTATTCCCACAAATCAGTTAATTAATAGGAGTATCTCCATTATATAGGTGAGGAAAAAAAAAAAAGCTCATAAGTGGAATGATGTGCTTGATACGATATTAAAAAACAAAACAAATCAGTTGGTGTCAAGTCGACTGACTCATGGCAACTCCATGTGTGTCAGAACTGTGCTCCACAGGGCTCTTAAAGACTGATTTTTTGGAAACAGATTGCCACACCTTTCTTTAGAAGCACCTCTGGGTGGACTAGAACCTCCAACCTTATGATTTAGCAACTGAACACTTTAACAGTTTGTACCACCCAAGGAGCCACTTCTAAACAGTAGAGTCAGGATTCAAACATGGTCCACCTTGAGGGTAGCGTGCACTGTAATCTTCCCCTACTGTGTTGTAAGAGTTCGGCTGCTAATCAAAAGGTTGGCAGTTCAAATCCACCAGGTGCTCCTTGTAAAACCTGTGTGACAGTTCTACGCTGTCTTATACAGCCACTATGAGTCAGAATCGACTTGATGGCAGTGGGCTATGGGTAGTAATTAAAAAAAGAAAAAACTTAGAAAATAAGAATTAAAAAAAAAGCAAGGGCATGGCAGAGACAAAGGTTTGCTCTTTTTTTTTTTTTTTTCTCTGAAACCGTAGGTCTTGACATGTTTATAGGCAGACACAATGAAACCAAGAGATGGGGAGATAATGAGAATGTGACAGAGAAGACAGGTATTAAGAATGATAGGATTACACAGGAACCGGAGTGGAAAGATTCAAACAAACAGCATAGGAGAAAAGAACAGAAGAAACATTTTTGCCCAAAAGTAAAAACAGACAGCTGACTGCACGTTGTATTTCCGAACCATTTATTTTTTTACTATTATGGTTTCTTTAAGAATTAATTGTATGTGTGTGCCATGTTTGTAGCTTATATTTTATGGAGGTCATTTCCTAACCTGTACTCCCCAAGCTATAAAAATAGAAACCTCCCAACAAGTATAGAATAGCCAGGCCATGTATTTTAGAGAAATATTTATTGCATTGCATTAAAAAAAAAAAACTTATTCAAGGTTTATATAAGACAAAAATGTATTACTTAGAAGATACCTTTTAGAAGTTTTATGCAGTTGAAATTCCTTGTTAGTTGTGTAGTTGTCTGTGTGAATATTTCCCCTTTCAGGAATTTGTGGGCCTGCCATCAAATGTAATGTGTACCTTTTACTACCTACTGAATGGATAAGCCAATCAGCCACACGCAGTTCCCAAATCACAAAAAAAAAAAAAGAAGAAGAAGAAGAAGAAAAATGTATTTTGGCAAGCCAGCACTGCTGGGAATAAATAAGGACATTCTCTGGTCATAGTCCTAATTCAGTGAGGCAAAAGAATAAGATATCATGACAGCACTTAGTGTAGGATGTACTGGAGGAGCAAGTGTTAACCAAGTCATATCCTTAGGGAGAGGCTCCATCTTGAGCCATCACAGGGACTTAGTTTAAAGCTTAGTACCAATTTCTTCTGTCAAAAGATCTGTGAGAGAAATACCTGACGATTTTTATATTCTACTACTGTTAAATCTCTAGTAACTCTCCTCGTATTAATAGTGTTGTAAACTTCTGCTTATTTCTTAATCTCAGAATAAAATTGTATGTATAATGAACATATTATTTAACATGAATATGTGACCACCTCTGGTTTTTGCAGCCACAGTTGTATTTTCTTACAAAATGGCCTCACACTGTATGATAAATTACAGAAAGTGTAGATTGTCCTGTTCTACTTAAAATTCACAGTTATTATTTTCTATCTCATGCCACAAGAGATAGCAGAAGTCACAAACTAGTAATCTAGAGTTTTGTTTAACCCAAGCCACTTTGGCCAGAAATTGTTTGAACCAATATCTAAAAGTCAAGATATTTCACATTCAAATCTAGATTTACCTCTTCTGTTAACATTTATGTTATGCCATTCATTTTGGTGTTTTTTCCTGCATAATCGCTAATCCTCTCTTGATTGGTATATTTTAAAAAATAATTAATAAATACCTCATTAATAAATACTGTAGACTCTAGACTGGAAGAATTTATACTATGCTAATCATTGTTGTTATGTGAAGCCATTACTTTTGAGGTTTTTGTTCCTACAGCATGTCTTTCCCTTTCTTGATGATGTATTTAGAAAAATAATAATAATTTAATAAATATCTCATTATTAAAGTCCTCTAGGCTGTGGACCAAAATAATTTGTACTATGCTCATTACAGTTTTTGGGAAATACTGTTTTGAGTGCCCTCATACTAATACAAAGCAAAGCCATAATACATTGAACTAACTAGATTGTTTAAAAGAAAAAGACTCTTTGAAGTGGGTCAGAATTTTTCACCATGGGTTTTGCAGAAACCTTCATTTTTGAGAGTTATCCTTTATAGAGAAATGTAACTATAAAGTACGTATCATTCTGAATGTTTTCAACCCCATTGTTAGTGAGCTTAATAAGTCTCTTCATGCAATAGGTTATCACGTTGCATTTCTTTTCGTAATCCTTTTCATGAACGCCAGGCTGGAGTGATGTTTAGTCGCTGATTTTAAGTATTTTGACCTACAGTGATAAGGAAGGAACTGGTGACATGTCCATTGTAGTCATAGGACAGCCACTACTATTAACTGCACCCTCCAATCAGAAAAACACTGAGGACATTTAAGCAGTGTGAATGGGCAGCTTCTTTCTTGGAGGTATTAGAGGTTGTTTTGGTGGGTGATAACTTCTTTTATCAGCTCCTTCTTAGGAAATTCCCCTTCCTTTATAGTATGTTTGGCTCCCTATAGCTTTAAGGGAATTGAGAAAAAATGAGGCATAATTTCTTTTGTAGTGTGTAAGCATGTAATACATTTGAATTTCCTGAGTCAGGAAGTTAAAACCACTGTTTAAATGCAAAAGGATTTTTAATAAATCACCATCCAGAAGTAGTTTTGTATACAAGTTAAAGCCCAACTTTTAAATGCTATTAAAATATTTCAAGCTAAGCAAAAACTGTTTTCGGATATTCTTGAGTAGGTTACTAAAAGCATTATTTTATACTTAAATAATGCATTACAGGGTGCATTGTAATATGAGTCTTGGTCTCATAAAGCCATAATAGTTTTTATTTTGTAATGAACACTGAAGTTTAATTAAGTTATTGTCTAAAGTACTGCTTTGTGTAAAACTGTGAACCCAGATCTTTGCAATTCAAGTCCACCTTTTTACTTCACACACACACATGCCTCTGAAGTCAACCAAACTCAAAAACCAAACCCAGTGCCGTCGAGCCAATTCCGACTCATAGCGACCCTATAGGACAGAGTAGAACTGCCCCGTAGAATTTCCAAGGAGCACCTGACAGAGTCGAACTGCCAACCCTTTGGTTAGCAGCCATAGCACTTGACTACTATGCAACCAGGGTTTCCCTGAAGTCACCCAGGCACTTCTAAATATAATTTCCTAAGGAATTGATTAGAAAAAGGTGGAATGAGATGCATTGCACTCTTTAAAGCATCTTTAAATGTGCATGTATTCGTTTCTGTATGAGGAAAGGGAGGGGTTAAGGTGATATGAAACAGAAAACATCAAAGTGTTGATAGTTTTCACTGGGAACAGATTTAACATTACCAGCACAACCCTCAGTTCCTCTTGAGTGGGCAAGTATCACCTAACTCTGCTTAGCCCTCTACTTCCCATTTTAGGTAATTACATTAGAGGTGGCGTAGTGGTTAAGAGCTGTGGCAGTTTGAATCTATCAACTGCTCCTTGAAAACGCTATGGAGTGGTTCTACTCTGTCCTATAAGGTTGCTGTAAGTTCGCATCAACAGCAACAGGTTTGTTTTGGTTTCCGTTAGTCTCCCAAGCAAGGGCAACCTGCCTATAGATTGATAAGCAGCTGATGGCATGGTGGTCTGACTTAGGGAGAGACAAGTTTAAGGCTGATTGGATTCTACCTCTGGGATTTTGTAACAGTGACTGATTAGGACACTGAATTGGTGCTGATTATTGAAACTAACAGATAAAGTCACAGTCATGTATAAGAAGAGAAAGTAAGAGAAGCTGAGAGACACTTATTTAAAAAAAAATGTAAAAACATAAAAAAAAAAGAGACTTTATAGCCCCCTGAGAGACAGAATGAGCCTTGTTAACTAAGTTCCTACTATTTCCCAGTTGTAGGCCCACTCCTAGATCACTGTCATATATATATTAGTGTGTGTATGTATGTGTGTATATATATCTTAGTTTCTTAGTACAACTGTAACAAAAATACCACAGGTGGATGGTTTTAAAGAACAGAACTTCGTTTTGTCACAGTAAAGGAGTCTAGAAGTCCAAATTCAGGGCACCAGCTCTACGGAAAGACTCTCTGTCTCCTCTGAGGGAAACGCCTTCTCTCAGTTTCTCTAGCCCCAGCCGTCTTGGTTCCTTGGAGATCTTCGACTGGCATCTATCCTCACCCCATTTGTGCTTGCTTTTACCTGTGTCTAATCTGCTTTTTTTATATCTCATAAATCACTAGGTTTAAGACACTGCCTACACTGATATGGCTTAACATAATAGTGATAACCATGTCCCCAAATGGGATAATGGAATTACATCCACAGATATAAGGGTTAGGATTACAATGCATATTTTGGGGAAACACAATACAATCCATATTAAGAGAGAGAAAACAGAATCTCTGGGAAAACAGAATTGATACAGGGTCAACTGCTGTTCTGCTTCCTTTTCATGGGTGGGTGTATTATATGTGCTTGGTGGTGGACACATACCAACATACTCCCCATTCTTACAATAGGGATAAAACTTTTTAAACCATCCCACCACCTCGCTTTACTAAGTAGAGGACTATCACTTTATTGACAGTTGCTGAGTAACTAAACTCTCCAGGTAGTTATGGAATACACCACTCTTGATGGAGACTGCATATTTCGAGCCTATAAGTATTAAGAGGCTTGGCCACAATTAGATTTCCTTCATTAGTATTGCACAGAAAGAGGTTAGCATGTAAATTCCTGTCACACAAAGAAACCAGTGCCACTTAGGGTTTAACAGAGAAGTGTCCACAACTATCAGCAAAGCAACAGCATTGCTTCCAGAAATTTAGGGGTGCTTAAGGAAATGGATGCTGCCCTTCTCCCACAGCCCTCTGCTTTTTTGGTGGACCCAAACTCTTAAGGATGAGAGAAGAGGAAGACAAATGGTAGGGAGAAAGGGCGAAGAAGACTCTACTTTCCCTTCCACCTCAAACAGCTATTTAACAAGAGTGTAAGACTGTGTTTTTGGATAAGACTGAGAAATTCACTGAGCTATTTAAATAACCAAGAATTATTGAAAAGTTATTGGATCTTACTGACATATTATTTAATAATAAGAGAGTCAGGAATATTATGTAAAGTACAGTTTTTAGTACTTACTGGAAAAAAAATTATTATGTTTAATGATTATTATCTCATTGAGTTGAGAATGCTCACTCAAAGTCTATTTAAAAATTCACTCCCATCTGACATCAGGCCAATTGGCTAACCTATCTAGCTACAAAATAATGAAAAAATAAAATAATTATGAATCCTTAAAATATATTACAGAATTTATTGTTGAGTTGAGTTTATAAGCAAATGCCAAACTCCTGCTTGTTTAACTTGCTGCTCCCCCTAGTCTAGTGTTTCTCAAAGTAAGATTTGAACCATCTGCCTCAGAATCATTTGAAAGTCTTATTAGAAATGCAATCTCCTGGGAATTTCTGGAATATCTAGGAATGGATGCTGGGAATTTGCAATTTAAATCTCACATTTCACTGATCCTATGCATTCTGAAGTTTGAAAATCATTGTATCATTTTCCCAGTAGCCTTATCATTAAAAAAAAAAAAAACATTACTATGGTTTCTTACTAAGTTTAGCTTTGATTTTATTTTTTCTTTCCTTAGATAGAAACTTTACAAGTGTTATTAGAGTAGGATGTGTACTTAGAGTTTACCTAATTCATTATTCTTTTTACTAGAACAAAAAAAAGAGAGAGAGAATACCTTAACGATATATCTACTTGTTGCTTCTGATTCTCTCATGATTATTATTCTACCATTGTAGACATAATGGATACTCAATGAATAATTGTCCATTAATAAATTAGTTAATTAATTAATATAGAGGCTTTTAACATGTAATAATTCATAAGTAGCACTAATCATTAACCAGATATTTTCTTTATGTTTCTTGGAACAAAAATATTTATGAAAAATTTGGCAAAATGGAAATCTTAGATATTCCAAAGGCTGGATTTAGCTAATAAGAATTAAGTTCAGTTGAAAAGAGCTCTGAAGAACAATGAGATCACTAACTGCTACCGCATAGTAATAATTCTTTAAATGTTCAATGAAACTGTCAAATGAAAAATGATTGCAAACGCTTGTTCAATGAATATATGTTAAACCCCTGCTATATTCACCTTGCTTTGCTAGAGGTATAAATATTTCCCTATCATAGACTGGAAACCTTGAGCACTCTGTGAGGGGAGACAGAAAATACACAATTAAGTTGAAGGCAGTAGAATAAAATTTTATTTGAAAATACTAATGTAACAGCAGAGCAAGGCTTAATCTTCAACTGGACAACAAAGAAAGCTTTTCTGTGTAGAAGTAGCCAAATTTTATACAGAGAAAAATGAGGAATGAGGTCTTCAGGAAGGAGAAAAATAAGAACAGAAGTCAGGTGTGAAGATTCACGGCCTGAGAAGGAAAGAGAGGGGACTACAATGTAAGGACACGTAGACAGGAGGTACTTAGGCATGAAAGTCTTTCAGCTGCCACTAATAGAAAACTAAAGGAAAAGTGACTTTAATAAGGCCATAATTATAACAAGTTGTTGAGAGACGGGATGGTATCAGGATTCATTAGTTCAGTGAGTGAAAGACATCACCAATCCAGGTTTGTTCATTTTCTGCTCTGCCATCCTCAGCATGTTAGTTCCTTCCCCTAGTTACTTCTTTCTTAAAGTGTAAATGAAGTTTCTGGGTGCTGCAAAGGGTTAACATGGCTCTACTGCAAACCAAAAGTTAATGGTTAGAGTGTACCCAGAGGAACCTCAGAAGAGTGGCCTGGCAATCTACTTCCAAAAAATCAGCCATTGAAACCCTGTGGAGCACAGTTCTACTCTGACACACACAGGGTTAACTATGAGCTGGACTCAACTGGACAACAACTGGTTTAAAGTGAGAATACATTGCCCTACGCTGAATGGTGCTTATGACAGAGCAGAAGAAGGCACTTTAAGATCACCTTGTATGGCCCACAGGTTACCAGGAAGGAAATTCAATTCCAGAGGGGGTAGCATGAAATTTAACTAATGAGCAGTATTTCTGGGGCTTAAAAGAAAGGTAACCTCTAGCCCAGAGTCCTTTTTAAAAATCACGGTTTCAAGTTAATGTTTGTATTTAATGCTTGAAAATACTTTGAATATAGAATGGGTACCAATATTGGAAAGGGCTGTGATGTAGAAATCACAAATTATTATGTTTGAATATTTGGTGTTAAAACAAATGAAGAAAAGATAATATGATAATAGGGAAGATTTTCAGATACCTTGACTTTGACTTAGCAGTATCTCAGGGCTATTGATGAATGACACTAATAATATATGAAAAATTACCACAGGAAATACGTTTCCTGGTTATCATTATCAAAGGACTCTCATGTAACCTATTGATCAAAATGAAACATTTTGAGGAATGATAAGAATATTAATTCTGAAACTTACAACCACATTCTATTTTCAGACGATAAGCATGCTATCTATAACTTTCAGGGGGACTAAATTACAATATCGGGTTTTCTGTCTAATTTATCTTATATTGAAATTATCTAAAGTCTGTACCCTTAACTATTTGCAGACGTCCAACGACACCTTTGAAATTCCCCTCATGCTGACGGGAAATGTAGTGTTAAGGAAGAGACTCAACTATGAAGATATGACTCGTTACTTTGTCATCATCCAAGCTAATGTGAGTATTCAATGTCTGTAATGTTATGCCTGTGAGTTTATGAACTAAAGAACTCATCCAAAATGTAGTGAGTGTTCTCAGAGTTCTTGGTGTAATTTCTGGCCTAAAGAGGTCTCCAATGTCCTCAGTGGAATTTGTGTTTTATATGGGGGAGGGGATGGGCTGGGATGGGGGAGGTGGTTATTTCCACTCATTGTATCCTCACTCTCTGAATTCCTCACATCTACTGCCTGCTGTCCCATCAATTGTTTTTGCCACATACCATTATCTATAGCTTCATGTTTACAGGGGAGAATGATAGCTGTATCTCTATACTACCTTTATAATTATTTTTTTTTAATTTTCTCTTTTTTATTCTTTTGTATGTAAAATGATGTATAATGTAAACCATGTACATTAAAAAAAAAAAAAAAACTCGTTGCCGTTGAGTCAATTCCAACTCATAGCGACTGTATAAGACAAAGTAAAACTGGCCCATAGATTTTCCTAGGAGTAGCTGGTGGATTCAAACTGCCAACCTTTGGGTTAGCAGCCTAACACTTAACCACTGTCCCACCAGGGCTCCAAAGCACATACATTAGAAACCCACATATTCTCCTGGAGTCATGAGGAGAGTTCAAATATAAGCAATCAAGTTTGACTTTTAAGTAGATAGTATCTAAGAGGCTAATTAGAGGGCTGAGGATAAATTATTGAACATTACTCAGCTTTGACCTCTCTGCTTATGGCACAAGGATTTGATTGATTTGCAAAAAGGACCCTTTAAATTACATGCAGTTGGATGGTTTCTTTTTATCAATGTGAACATGCTATGATTCTTAATTAAGGTGGATGAGTTTTGATTAATACACACTACAAAACTGACCATTTAGATTTGTAAAAGTGCTTGCAATGTTATTACCCATAATGATTATTTTAAATATGGTTATACAGTGGGGAAATGATTAATTAAAAAAAATAATAAAGTGGAAGCACAATCTAATAAAAGGAAGTTCAAGGCAGTATAAAAATCAATAGATTTTACTTTTATTGAACATTTCAATATATCTTTTTTCCCACAAATTCCAATTCTGATGTTTCCCTAAATTACAAAGAAATCAAAGTCTTTCTTTATAAATAGATTTTCTTCAAAGCCAGTTGTTTTTTGTGCTGCTGTAATCTGGAATCAAATACTAAGTGCTCTGGGCTACTCAACTAATTATCAGAAAGAAAAAAGTTTCCATTTAATTTGGAATCATAACAATAATCATTTCTGAATTATCAATCATGGGGCTCGCCTATGTTTTCTAAAATATAAAATATCTGGATAAGAGACACTGGCTGTCTTTCATCACAGGATGTTAACCGCCCCCCCCAAAAATATCATAGTACTCACATCTCTTTCCTTGTTTCCTCTTTTTTCTTAGTGGATATGAATAGGCAAGGAAAGTATGTAAACATAATGGATTTGGAACATAAAAATGTATTTCTATACTTTTAGATTTCATTTTCTGTAAACAGCGTTTCAGTGGGTGGGGGGAGAAAACCCCACCCTGACATTCTCTCATGTCTGCTTCCTGCTAACATACGGGATTCGTGCTAATTTTGTATTCTTTGCTTTTGGCTCTGCAGTTTCTGGGGCATTTTCTGAAGAGTGGAAGTAGAGATGGTAGGAGAGTGGTGATAGTCTAAGGGAACCAATGTTGATAAAATATTCAAGTAGAAAAGATACGTAAACTTGTGGAAATGTAAAAATTCATCAAAATCTCTCTACTGGTATGCACAAAAATTAAAGAGAATTAGGTAAATGTCTCAAACAAAAAAGATGCTTAAAAACCAACAAAAGACCTACTTCTAAAGTGATTTAGAGGAAGGCAATTTGTTCCACGCTTTTGTTTTTTCAATAAATATAACAGAATCAAGTTACTAGAGTAATTTTTAAAATTACACTTAGTGATATTCCAGCTATCATTGATGAACAGAAGCAAGACAAGCCTTTATGTGGTCTTAGCTAACGGAATTAAGGCCAGCATATTCAGGGCAAGTCTAATTATGTTGCATATTCTTTTTTTTTTTTTTCTTTCTATGCTGCAAATACCTGATAAAGTAATAGAATAGAATTTAATATATGTATCTATGAGGGAGTCTGGTAGGTGCTGCTAGCCACTTTGTTAAAATACAAACTTGAATATTTGAATATTTAAATTTTAGAAGTCTGTTTATTACAGTGGAAACCCTGGTGGTATAGTGGTTAAGATCTACAGCTGCTAACCAAAAAGGTCGGCAGTTCGAATCCACCAGGCGCTTCATGGACACCCTATGGGACAGTTCTACTCTGTCCCATAGGGTCGTTGTGAGTCGCAATCGACTCGACGGCAACGTGTTTTACTTACTCCAAGGCTCTTATGACATTGCCACAAAATTAAATTAGAACATTGGCATGCTTGTCACATACTCATATTTAAAACTAGTTTTATATAATTTCAGGTTATGTGTTAGAGTTCGCATCTCTCCTCCTCCCACTCTGCACAACCAATACTTGCTTAATACACTGCTAAACACAGCAAATACTAAATGAATTAGACATTAGCATTTTTCACTAGTTTGATCATATAATGTTTGTTAATGGAAATATTTTATTGCAAGGAGTATTTGATGAAAATGTAGAAATTGAAGTCCCACCTGTTATCTGACAGTGAAAATTGTCTTCTTTGTCTTAACTTTTAGTCACATTTAAATTATTTGTAATTTTATAAAAAATTGGCTTTATGGAAAGACTGGTTTATGACAATAAGTATTTATCTCTTCATTATTTACAAAAAGTAGCTTTCCTTCGATGATCTAATAGGTACATATCTTTAAAAAATATAGTTCTTAGTAATGTATTGATGAAAATATCTATTTAGCAAATAATGCATTCAAAACATTTGAGTGCCTTTGATGTGTCAGGTACCACATTAAAATATGACTCTGAAGAACTTTACATTGTATTGCCATCATATGGGGTGATAGGATTGGATGCCTTGCATAAAGATGCGAAGGATTCAGGGACCAGGTTGAAACCACTTCCCCTGTGGACATTGACGTGATTCTCTTGGTAGGTCATATGCTTCCACTGAATATTCTTTATGGCTTTTTTTATTCTGTGTTGAAGATATGTTTATAGTTTTAATCTCCTGCATGCTGATTTTTATGAAGGATTGTTTCTCATATCACCTGCAATTTCTTTGATATAGCTGTATTGCAATTTTCAAACAGTGAAATATTTTCTTTAAATGGAAGTTAGAGACTTCATTTTACTAAATGGTTAATGTTAGGAAATATACAGTAAAACCTGTGAAAGCCAGCACCTATATAAAGTGAAAACCTATCGGAGAAGGAAAACTCAAATATTTTCTACTAATAGACAGCAATAGAAAAGTGGTAAGAATTCGCCCTGTCAAAGGTGGAAACTTGGCAGATCCAGAAAAACAAGGCAGTCAAGTTCTAGCTCTCACAGGTATCATTGTATTTGAAATAATAACGCATGATGAGAAAATACAAGTTAAATGTTAAACTTGGGTAATTTCTTAAAAAAGATATTTATGCTTGGCAATTATAATCATCTATCCCATAAATTAATAAAATTATTTTCTTTAAATAAAGAGGGAAAAAAGAAGAAAAACACAGAAAGAAAACAGAAGGGAGGAAGGACAGTACAGTTCTTAGTAGCTTTTAATATATATTAGATTCTAAAACAACACTGAATGAAAATGCAAAATTAATGAAAGCATGGAAAATATTTCCACAAACAATTTTTTCTAGCACTCACAATTTAAAAACGTTATTTTTTGTATCCAGAAAAGTCATGTAAAGTAGCATTTTCCTAGAAAGAGCAAAAGTTTTTCATGTCTTTTTGGTTTTGTTTTTATTTTTTTTTATTTCAATTTCCAGCGGCTTTGTTAAATGTTTAGTTAATATTTTTCCTTAGATTAAATTCAAATCAATTCAGGATTTTTTTCCCCACTGTATCTTAAGCGGTCATGCTTTTATAATGTCAATTTGACAAGCTAGTTATATTTTTCAAAAATTTACAATAAGCCAATAATTAAAGTTAAAAATCAGTGGTGCAAAATTTAAAATAAACTCATAAATTACAGTTAAATTTAAGTGGTTGAGCGCTCCACTACTAGCTGAAACGTTGGTGATTCGAACCCCCTCAGAGGTGCTTTGGAAGACAGACCTGGTGATCTGCTTCAAGAGGTCACAGCCTTGAAAACCCTATGGAACATTTTTACTCTGCACGCATGGGGTGGCCACCAATCAAAATTAATGGATGGCAACTAACAACAACAACAATATACTTAAAAACCCAGACATTTAAAGTATACTTTTAAAAAGTTTACTTGTGAACCACCAAAACCACCTCACGTCCCACTTACTGCTGCTTTTATACGTACACTACTGATCTAGATATAATAAACAGAGTTGGAAAATTTAGAACAATTTTGGAAGGAGATTTTGTAAAATTTCTATTACCTGTAAATTTAATCAATCTTAATTGTCAGTGAGTCTTGCAGGAGTTGTTCTTGGTTTTATTTATCCTTTAAAAAATTTAAACATTTGTGTTTAAATATATATTATATATGTACATATTTGAAATATGTACATATTTGATCACAATCTATCTTATAATGGAACAAAACATCAAAGACTGCTAGAGCCACGAAGTAGTTACATCCCAGATAAGTCTGCATTTGCAAATTCCAACCATAGAGATTTCTGCTCTCTGAGAGCTTACATTAAAGCAATTCTTTACAACTTTTTTGAACAATCAGATTGGGAAAGAGCATAACTAGAATGCAGTGTTACACAAAGTTTAAGAAAGATTTAATTGTTACGTAAATATTAATGTCTGGCAACTATCAACAGAAAGAATTTTATGAAAATGTAAAGTAATATATCAGCGTGTTAGTAGAATTACTTTTTAGAATGGTAAAGAATAGAATTTTAAAGAGACGGAAAAAATACAAGAATGATTCTTCAAGGTAATTATTTAATTTTTTTTTTTTTTAAGAAAGTAAAGACATTTCCAAATTCTACCATAATGCCTCTCTTTAGATAAATATAATCAGTGCAAATTTCTAATAAGATTACTTCCCACTCCTTAGGTGTGGGTACACAGAGTGATTTGTGCAAAGAAATGCAAAGGAAGAGAGAGTAATTTTACAGTGGAGAAACCTGACAACCATAACCTCAGCCAGGTGATCAAGGTTAATATCAGTGATATGCCATGTTGATAATATGTACCTTTGATAAGATGTGATGAAAATGGCACTTTATCTCTGTGGTCTTCCTCCCCAAATCTCACAAACCCAGTCTAATCATGAGTCTGTAAGACAAACTCCCATTGGAGGACATTCTGCGTAATATCTCACTAGTACTTCAAATTATCAAGGTCATCAGAAACAAGGTATGTCTGAGAAATTGTCACAGCTTAGAGGAGCCTAAGGAAACCTGATGACTAAATGTAAAGTAGTATCCTGAATGGAATTCTGGAACAAAAAAGGACATTAGGAAAAAACTAGGGAGATTTAAATAAAGTATGGATTTTAGTTAATGACATTTGTCAACATTGGCCTCAACTGTAAGAAATGTACCATCCTAATGTAAGACATTAATAATAGGGAAAACTGGATGTGGGGTTTATGAGAACTCTCTGTGTTATCATCACAAATATCCTGCAAATGTAAAACTGTTCCAAAATAAAAAGCTTACTTTAAAAACTAACCTCAGTTTACAGCTACAGATCCTAGTAGTTATGTATTTCCTTCCTGCTTCTTACCAAACTTTAATAATAGAAGAATTCCTTTTAACCCAAGAAGCAGCTTTCCTAGTGAATTACTTAAAGTAATTTTTTTTTTTCTCTTTATAAGCTGTCTCAAAACAGATGCAAGAGACTCAGTGGACAAAATTCCTATGAAACCTGTTATTATCCAACTTATAAAATAAAATGTTAAAGGCCAAAACTATATAAGCTTAAGCTTAGCTATTATATTTTTCAAGAAAGTTGGATTTGAAAACAAATGGATTTCAAGTAGAATCCCAGCCTCAACACCTCAGTGTTAAATTAAGCAAGTTACTTTTCAATTATGAAAAAAGAAAAAGAAAAAATAGCCTACGTTATGCCCTAATGTCTATAAACTATCTTATTGAAACGTCGTTCTTCCCACAGGACCGTGCACAAAATCTGAATGAACGACGAACCACCACCACCACCCTCACAGTGGATGTTCTGGATGGAGATGATTTGGGGCCAATGTTTCTGCCTTGTGTTCTCGTGCCAAGCACTCGTGATTGTCGCCCAATCACCTACCAAGCCACCATCCCTGAGCTGAGAACTCCGGTAAATACATTCTTATCTTTTCTCCTTTGCTTCTACCTCTTTAACCCTAACAGGATCCTATTTAAGTTTTTTGCAGATCAAATGACTGAGAACAGCAAAATTCACTATGTGATTGTGGTAAATTTTTGGTCACTGTGCATACTTATATCATTTACAAAGTAGAAAGTATGTCCTGAAGGACGAGTCTTTTGATATTGATCACCTTATATTATTTTTTCTACCTATAAATCACAACAGAGTTCAGTTGCCAAAATATTCTAAGAAACTCCAAGAAATAACTGCAGTGTTTCCCTCAATTCATACTTAAAAAATGCAGTCCTAAATCTGAGGATACACAAAGAGGACACCAATACAGGATACTTTTTAGCCCCTTAGACTTCTGAAATGTTATTGGAGATTTTAAATTTCACTGTTTGGAGGTGGGAGTCAACCACAAAGGTGAGGCGTGAATACATATTTTCTGTACTTGGTTCTGCATCTCTGTGTGTGTGCATGTTTAATGCTAATGGAGTCATAAATTGCTGTCAACTTGGAATTCATACTTTGATCCTCCCTAGATGATAAATATGTATACCTAAAAATAAAGAGTTATAAGTCAAAAAGATATCCTGCCAAAGCTAAAATATTAATTTCAGCCTTAAATAGAAAATATTAATTGGCTTTTAAGAGAAGTCTAATTCCTGGAAGCCAACCATTTAACTAATATCCGCCATTTTTCTTGAAAACGTTCTGCTCCCTGAGTTAGTAACATGCCTTGCAATGCCAAAATTTGTTGAGAGATACGTGATTATTTTTCAAATCATGTGTGAATTGTGTTTTGGGGTCCTCTATTTGGATTTTAAAAATAAAACAGGACTTTCTTCTTCTAACCTCTGGGTGAATTCAAACTTCCAATCTTTTGATTAGCAGCTGAGAGCACTAACCTTTTGCACCACTCAGGGACTCAACAGCAATAGATCTGAAGAGCAACTTGAGAATGACTTTTGCTAGTCTAGGTTCTCTAACTGATTGGCATAAACAAAAAAAATCTGGAGGGAAAAAAAGAATAAAAGTTATGTGCATGTAAGGAAGAAATTATAAATTTTGGATAATAAGTAATACTGCATGCAAAAAGGGGCAATGCAAAACTTATCTGTATGAACAGATGTAGTTTACCTAGTTATATGTCATAACACCATTTTATTCAATTTCAAAAAGAAGAGTATTAAAGATTATGAACATAAATTTTTTTTCTTTATAAAGGCTTAACTGGAAATATGAGGGAAAATATATTATTTTTAGTATTAACTTATATTCCTGTGTATTTTATGTAGCTGGCATGCCAGTGAGACAAGAGAAGGTATACACTGGTACTATAATAATTCAGTTAAACAAATCAATCTGAAGAAATGTGTGGGAATTTACTGATACACTGCGAGAAGACAAGGATGAAACAGTCTGCTGCTTGAGAAGCAGAGTATATTGATTTTGTTTTTATAAAGAATCAGTTGATTTCTCTTCCAACACACTCAAAATTGGGCTAATAGATATGCTTAGCTTTAAAGAGGTCACTTTATATTATAGTCACTATATTGATTCCCTCTTCATTTATAATGGATTGTAATAACCACATACAGACAGATGACTGTCCTATTTTGAATGTTGCTTTGCTTAAGCATGGGATTTTTTTCTTCCCTGCTTTTTTAATATGGTTGAGCCATTCCTTAACATCTGTGACACAAGAGGGTTCTAGCGCTATTCATTTAACTAATTGTAGCACATATTTATGCATTACGAGGCATAGTTTTATTGTCATGTAGAAGAAAATTAAGTATATTTACTTGGTGAATTAGATACCCGTTCTGTCAATTGCTACATAACAAACCACAAAACTTAGGGTTTAAAGCAACAACAATATTTTGCTCATAAAGTTGCAATTTTGGTAGGACTTGGGGAAACTGCTAATATCTGACCCACACATCATCAGCTGAGGCATCTTGCTGTTGGCCAGGTGCCACTTTAAGGACGATTTACTTAAGTGCCGAGAATGTTATTTTTGTCAGTTGGCTTGGAGCTCAGCCAAGGCTATGGAATAGTGGTGTCATTTCCACTTCATGTGGGTCTCTTAGAGGCTGTTTGGCCTTCCTCACAGCCAGGTACTGAAATCCAAAAGCAAGCTTCCCAAGAGAAGTAGGCAGAAACTGCGTCACCTCTTACGACCTGAGAAAAATAGAAGCTGTATCACCTTTATGAACTAGCCCTGTAATTGCATAGTGTTACTTCAGCTGTAATGAAACCTCTGCCAGATTCAAGGGGTAGGAATACAGACTCCGCCTCCTGATGGGTGGAGCACCCAGTTACATTGTAAGAAGAGAATATGAAGAAAAAAATTGTGGCAGTATTTGGAAAATAAAATCAGTCATAGAACTGGAACCATGTTTTCATGTACTATTTTTGACATTGCCATTTGGATTCCCTCCGGATTACTAGTACTAAGAACGTGAGTTAGCTTTGTAGTTTCACATATAAATTGCTGTTTATTTCTGTCTTTTCATTTTTATTTTGTTTTTCTGTTTTCCTTTATATAAAAAAAAATAGCTGCAAATTACAATAAGTAAGATCTTGCTATTCACAGAGAGAGAACTAACCATTCGTGTCAGCTAAACAGGATGTGATGACTCTAATTACATACTTGCTAATCCTTTCCTGAACTAATTCTTCAAATTTTGAAAGGTTTGACACCTGCTCACCTTCTGTGTTGATGTGAAATTTTCCGCCAATTATCTCAGTGGTATTCTTGACTTGAGAGACCATTCTTAACCCCACTACAATGCATGAAGAATTTATCAGCTTAGAAACTTAAAGAATGATAGTGTGGTATAGTATTTAACTAATGAACTAAAAAAAAAAAAAACTAAAAAAAAAAAAAATGAACTAGAATATAATAAAAATAAAACCTACTATATATTGAAATTAAATAATCATGTTTTTAAATAAACATATACATGTAGTTATATATACTTTTCTACTATAGAAAGCTGTCTCCAGCAATAGCTATCTTTACAAAGACCAAGATTAATATTACATTAAATATGAAAATAAATAAATTTGGTGTTCCAAGAGAATTAAGTAGTCAGTAATCCTGTGCTAACTGTTATCTATTCATTATTTCAACAAATATTGACTGGACCGTGTTGCTGTTAGTTGCTGCTGAGCCAGCTCCAACTCATGGCTACCTTGTGTATAACAGAATGAAATGTTGCCTGGTTCTGTGCCATCTTCATGATTATTGGTATGTTTGAGTCCATTGTTGCAACTATTACAACTATTGTTTAGTGCCTCCCTACTTAGCTGACTCGTCTTTCAGCACTATATTCTCCTGTCAGTTTGTTGTACAGTGGTGACTTGTATGTTGCTATGATGCTGGAAGCTATGCCACTGGTATTTCAAATGCCAACATGGTCACCCTTAGTGGAAAGATTGCAGTGGGGCTTCTAGACTAAAACAGACTAGGAAAAAAGTGTTGGTGATCCACTCATGAAAATTAACCAATGAAAGTCTTATGGATCACAACAAAATATTGTCTAACTGGACCCTAAAATAGACAAACTGTATGCTAACTGAGTAGCCTAGGCGACTAGGGTAAGATAAAATCCTTCCAAAATATATTATTATGCAAATTTATTCTCAGTTTCTGACTATCTTAAAGTTATTATGCATGTAAGATTGAGATTGTCTGGTATTATGGAAAAAACCTGGAGAATTTGGAGAATATAGGGGCCAAGCGTCTCTGTTTTCTACAAAGACACAGTAAATTCTTACATATTTCTTTATTTGAACAGTAATATACTTTTGTTTAAGGAGCCCTGGTGGTGCAGTGGTTAAGAGCTTAGATGCTAACTGAAACGTTGGCAGTTCAAATCCACCAGCTGCTCTACAGGAGAAAGATGTGGCGGTCTGCTTCTGTAAAGATTACAGCCTTGGAAAACCTATGAGACGGTTCTACTCTGTCCTACAGGGTTGCTATGAGTCGAAACTGATTCAACGGCAACAGGTTTGGTATTTTTTGTTTCTTATATATTTGTTTGGTAGGTTGTTTGGTTTCTTGGTTTGTTTTTGGTGAGTTATTTTCCCCTGGAAAGAAGTGGTATGAGATATTGGCATGTTATCTATGTGTTTACTGTGTATATTTATTGCAGCATGTGGTTTTCAGTATTTCAGTACTAGTTGCTTACCAGACATACTCTTCTAATAGCCAGAATCCACGCCCTATTTTTTTTCTCTTCCTCTTTAAAGCTTTGGGTTTAGTCCCAATAATCTCTAGTCACAAATACCTTCACTGCAATCTTTGTTATAAGTCAGGTTTTCATGTACTTGTCAAAGATAGCTCCTCTGCTTTATTTATGATGTTTTTCCATAAGCCCTTCAGTGAAGCTTTCTCAGTTATTAGAAGAGTGGTGGTGATTTTCAGTGTTTTTTTTTTACAACATTTATAACTTCTTCTTGACTCATACTTTCATTAAATGTGTTGCAGTCTGGCAACTCTCTTCTCTCAAGTCTTTAAAAACCTACTGATTCTTCTCCTTACCTTGACGGCTCTTTATCTGAGCTTCTACCATTTAACCTTTGATATCTTTGGGTTTTTTTGTTGTTTTTTTTTCGTTTCAAACCAAATCACTCTTCTTGTATATATATCTATATATAAAATAAAAAAAAAATTATAGAACATTCTCTAGAATAGACCACATATTAGGTCATAAAACAAATCTTTGCAGAATCCAAAACATCGAAATATTACAAAGCATCTTCTCAGACCACAAGGCAATGAAGCTAGAAATCAATAACAGAAAAACTAGGGAAAAGAAATCAAGTACTTGGAAAATGAACAATACCCTCCTGAAAAAAGACTGGGTTATAGAAGACATCAAGGAGGGAATAAGGAAAATCTTAGAAAGCAGCGAGAATGAAAATACTTCCCATCAAAACCTCTGGGACACAGCAAAAGCAGTACTCAGAGGCCAATTTATATCGATAAATGCACACATACAAAAAGAAGAAAGAGCCAAAAGCAGAGAACTGTCCCGACAACTTGAACAAATAGAAAGTGAGCAACAAAAGAACCCATCAGCCACCAGAAGAAAACAAATAATAAAAATTAGAGCTGAACTAAATGAATTAGAGAACAGAAAAACAATTGAAAGAATTAACAAAGCCAAAAGCTGGTTCTTTGAAAAAATTAACAAAATTGATAAACCATTGGCTAGACTGACTAAAGAAAAACAGGAAAGGAAACAAATAACCCGAATAAGAAACGAGAAGGACCACATCACAGCAGAACCAAATGAAATCAAAAGAATCATATCAGATTACTACATTAAATTGTACTCTAACAAATTTGAAAACCTAGAAGAAATGGATAAATTCTTGGAACAATACTACCTACCTAAAACAACACATTCAGAAGTAGAACAACTAAATAGACCCATAACAAAAAAAGAGATTGAAACGGTAATCAAAAAACTTCCAACAAACAAAAGTCCTGGCCCAGATGGCTTCACTGCAGAGTTCTACCAAACCTTCAGAGAAGACTATTGAAGGTATTTATTGAAGGTTTACTATTGAAGGTATTTCAAAGTTTAGAAAAAGACGGAATACTACTCAACTCATTCTATGAAGCTACCATCTCCCTGATACCAAAACCAGGTAAAGACATTATAAAAAAAGAAAATTTTAGACCTATATCCCTCATGAACATAGATGCAAAAATCCTCAACAAAATTCTAGCCAATAGAATCCAACAACACATCAAAAAAATAATACACCCTGATCAAGTGGGATTTATACCAGGTATGCAAGGCTGGTTTAATATCAGAAAAACCATTACTGTAATCCATCACATAAATAAAACAAAAGACAAAAACCACATGATCTTATCAATAGATGCAGAAAAGGCATTTGACAAAGTTCAACACCCATTTATGATAAAAACTCTAACCAAAATAGGAATTGAAGGAAAATTCCTCAACGTAATAAAGGGCATATATGCAAAGCCAACAGCCAATATCACTCTAAATGGAGAGAACCTGAAAGCATTTCCCTTGAGAACGGGAACCAGACAAGGATGTCCTTTATCACCGCTCTTATTCAACATCGTACTTGAAGTCCTAGCCAGGGCAATTAGGCTAGACAAAGAAATAAAGGGTATCCAGATTGGTAAGGAGGAAGTGAAGCTATCACTATTTGCAGATGACATGATCGTATACATGGAAAACCCTAAGGAATCCTCCAGAAAACTACTGAAACTAATAGAAGAGTTTGGAAGAGTCTCAGGATATAAAATAAACATACAAAAATCACTTGGATTCCTCTACATCAACAAAAAGAACACCGAAGAGGAAATAACCAAATCAATACCATTCACAGTAGCCCCCAAGAAGATAAAATACTTAGGAATAAATCTTACCAAGGATGTAAAAGACCTATACAAAGAAAACTATAAAACTCTGCTACAAGAAATTGAAAAGGACATACTTAAGTGGAAAAACATACCTGCTCATGGATAGGAAGACTTAACATAGTGAAAATGTCTATTCTACCAAAAGCCATTTATACATATTGCGCACTTCCAATCCAAATACCAATGTCATACTTTAAGGGGATAGAGAAACAAATCACTAATTTCATATGGAAAGGAAAGAATCCCCGGATAAGCAAAACATTACTGAAAAAGAAGAAGAAAGTGGGAGGCCTCACCCTACCTGATTTCAGCACCTATTATATAGCTACAGTAGTCAAAACAGCCTGGTACTGGTACAACAACAGGCACATAGACCAATGGAACAGAATTGAGAATCCAGATATAAATCCATCCACGTATGAGCAGCTGATATTTGACAAAGGACCAGTGTCAGTCAATTGGGGAAATAATAGTCTTTTTAACAAATGGTGCTGGCATAACTTGATATCCATTTGCAAAAGAATGAAACAGGACCCATACCTCACACCATGCACAAAAACTAACTCCAAGTGGATCAAAGACCTAAACATAAAGACTAAAACGATAAAAATCATGGAAGAAAAAATAGGATCTACCCTAGGAGCCCTAATACAGGGCATAAACAGAATACAAAACAATACCAAAAATGATGAAGAGAAACCAGATAACTGGGAGCTCCTAAAAATCAAACACCTATGCTCATCTAAAGACTTCACCAAAAGAGTAAAAAGACCACCTACAGACTGGGAAAGAATATTCAGCTATGACATCTCAGACCAGCGCCTGATCTCTAAAATCTACATGATTCTGTCAAAACTCAACCACAAAAAGACAAACAACCCAATCAAGAAGTGGGCAAAGGATATGAACACACATTTCACTAAGGAAGATATTCAGGCAGCCAACAGATACATGAGAAAATGCTCTCGATCATTAGCCATTAGAGAAATGCAAATTAAAACTACGATGAGATTCCATCTCACACCAACTAGACTGGCATTAATTCAAAAAACACAAAATAATAAATGTTGGAGAGGCTGCGGAGAGATTGGAACTCTCATACACTGCTGGTGGGATTGTAAAATGGTACAACCACTTTGGAAATCCATCTGGCGTTATCTTAAACAGTTAGAAATAGAACTACCATACAACCCAGAAATCCCATTCCTCGGAATATACCCTAAAGATACAAGAGCCTTCACATAAACAGATATATGCACACCCATGTTTATTGCAGCTCTGTTTACAATAGCAAAAAGCTGGAAGCAACCAAGATGTCCATCAATGGACGAATGGGTAAATAAATTGTGGTATATTCACACAATGGAATACTACGCATTGATAAAGAACAGTGACGAATCTCTGAAACATTTCATAACATGGAGGAACCTGGAAGGCATTATGCTGAGCGAAATGAGTCAGTTGCAAAAGGATAAATATTGTATAAGACCACTATTATAGGATCTTGAGAAACAGAAAAAACGGAGAAGAACACAGACTTATGTGGTTACAAAGGGGGGAGGGAGGGAGGGAGGGAGAGGGCTTTTTATTGATCAATCTGTAGATAAGAACTGCTTTGGGTGAAGGGAAAGACAACACTCAATACAAGGAAGGTCAGCCTAATTGGACTGGATTAAAAGGAAAGAGGTTTCCGGGATAAAATGAAAGCTTCAAAGGTCAGCGAAGCAGGGGCTGGGGTCTGGGGAACTTGGTTTGACGGGACTTCTAAGTCAATGGGCAAAACAATTCTATTATGAAAACACTCTGCATCCCACTTCGAATTGTGGCGCCTGGGGTCCTAAATGCCAACAAGTGGCCATCTAAAATACATTAATTGGTCTCAACCCACCTGGAGCAAAGGCAAAGGAAGAACACCAAGGTCACACGACAACTAAGAACCCAAGAGACAGAAAGGGCCACATGAACCAGAGACCTACATTATCCTGAGACCAGAAGAACTAGTTGGTGCCCGGCCACAATCGATGTCTGTCCTGTCAGGACAGGTCAGAGCAGGAGACCAATGGGATACAGACCCCAAATTCTCATTAAAAGACCACACCTAATGCTATGATTGCGACTAGAGGAATCCCAGAGACAATGCTCCCCAGAACTTCTGATGGCACAGGACAGGAACCATCCCCGAAGACAAATCATCAGGCATGAAAAGGACTGGTCAGTGGGGGGGAGAGAGATGCTGATGAAGAGTGAGCTAATTAAATCAGGTGGACACTCAAGAATGTGTTGGCAACTCTTGACTGGAGGGGGGATGGGAAGATAGAGAGAGAGGGAAGATGGCAAAATTGGCAGGAAACGAGAGACTGAAAGGGCTGACTCAATAGGGGGAGAGCAAGTGGGAGAAGGGAGTAAGATGTATGTAAACCTACATGTGACAGACTGATTGGAATGGTAAATGTTCACTTGAAGCTTAATAAACATTAGAAAAAAAATTATATAGATATAGATTATTCGTAAATTTTAGGTATTTTTCAGTTTTCTATTCTTTCTTTTTTTTTCTTTTTATTCTTTACACTTTTATCTCACTATAGTTTTCCCAAGATTGATCAAATCTACATCAATGCGTTCTTTTTTACACTATTAGGGATGATCTATATGTTGCAGATCTACCTTTTGACTGGAAATTTCTCCTGAGTTCCAAGCTTACATTTCTCACTCTTTCTGGATATTTCCACCTGTATTTTCCATAGATGCCTTAATTATCCTCCATAATGTGTTCTAATGCATCCATACTTGCTTTCATGTTACCTGCTGTTACCTTTGGGGTCCACTGTTGATTTAGACTTAGAATTCAATGTACCCTATCCCAAACTCCATCAGTTTTAAAGACCCTTTCTGCGTTACCTATTCTACTACTTTCCATTTCTACTGCCAAAATAGCCATGTAAATCATACTCTCAAATCTGGACCCCCAGCTTCCAGTCTTTCCTACCTACAAACACCATCCAACTGAAGTCAAAGTTATTTTTCTGAAATACAATACTGATTTGATATTTTGGTGTTTAAAATAAGAAGCTTCAATGTTTTTCACCATTTACCAAATAAACCCTAAGGCTTTTAGCATATCCTACATTTTCTTGTCTGACTACTTTCTAGACTCATCTCTTCTGACTCTCATAATGCAAACTATCTAGACACAGAGAGTTTTGAATATGTTCCTAAACTTCCCTGAGCCTTACCCTTCCTTTGCTCTAGTTTGTTTTATGTAAAAAACCCAAACCAAACCCATTGCCGTCGAGTCAATTCTGACTCATAGCAACCCCACAGGACAGGGTAGAACTGCCTCATATAGTTTCCAAGCAATGCCTGGTGGATTCGAACTGTCGACCTTTTGGTTAGCAGCCATATCACTTATCCACTATGCCACCAGGGTTTCCTTGTTTCATATACAAACCTTGTATTTGTTATTTAAGATTCATCTCAATGGACCTGAAATGATTAAAAAAAAAAAAAATGATAGCTCCACAAAATTAACAGTTTTTCTCTGTGTCCCCATATATTCTTACTATGAATATTGAAATTTTTATCGTATTATAGTTGTTTATCTGGTCCTTTTGCTTGACCACGAATTGTTCATGTGCGTGTTTGTCATTATATTGTAATGCATAGACAGTTGGATTCGTATAGTAAGTGTTCAATAAATGTATTGAATTAATTCATTAAATCATATTTCAAGATATATTCTGCACCTATGCATTGGATATAAATATGAATAAGCATGGCTCTTGCCCTCATGTTGACAATGAGTATGGTAATCACAAATATGCATACTTAAAGAGTATGTATATATTTGGGTATACAATTATTTATTATAATCATATACATTTATATGCTATAAAATGTACTAGACATTATATATATCATACAGTCACATGAATATATATGCATATATTTTCATTTTTATTGTTGTTATTAGGGGCTGTCGAGTTAGTTCCAACTCATAGCAACCCTGTGTACGATAGAAGGAAGTACTGCCCAGTCCTGTGCCATCCTCACAACCCTTGCTATGTTTGAGCACATTGTTGCAGCCAATCCATTTCATTGAGGGTCTTCCTCTTTTTTGCTGACCCTCAACTTTACCAAGCATGATGTCCTTCTCCAGGGACTGTTCCTTGATAACATGTCAAAAATACTTGAGACAAAGTCTTGCCATCCTTCCTTCTAAGGAGCATTCTAGTTGTACTTCGTCTAAGACAGATTTGTTGTTCCTCTGTCAGTCCATGGTATATTCAGTACTCTTCACCAACGCTATAATTCAACAATATCAATTCTTCTTCAGTCTTCCTTAAACAGCATCTAGCTTTTGCATGCACATGAAGTGATTGAAAATACCAGTACTTGGGTCAGCCTCAACTTAGTCCTCACAGTGACATCTTTGCTTTTTAACACTTTAAAGAGATCTTTTGCAGCAGATTTGCCCAAAGAACTATGTCATTTGATTTCCCGACTGCTGTTTCCGTGGGCCATGATTGTGGACCCAAGTAAAATAAAACACTTGACAACTTCAATATTTTCTTCATTTATCATGACGTTGCTTAATAGTCCAGTTGTGAGAATTTTGTTTTCTTTATGTTGAGGTATAATATCCATAATTTGTTCTGATCCACACAGTCAAATGCCTTTGCGTAGTCAATAAAACACAGGTAAACATCTTTCTGGTATTCTCTGCTTTCAGCCAAGATCCACCTAACATCAATAGTGATATCCCTTGTTCCACATCCTTTTCTGAATCCAGTGTGAATTTCTGGAAGTTCCCTGTCAATATACTGCTGCAACTTTTTGAATAATCTTCAGCAAAATTTTACTTCCGTGTAATATTAATTTTAAATTTCTGCATTCTGTTGGATCTCCCTTCTTTAGAATGAAACAAACATGAATCTCTTCAAGTTGGTTGACCAGGTAACTGTTTTCTAAATTTCTTGGCGTAGATGAGTGAGCACTTCCAGTGTTGTATTTATTTTTTGAAACAACTCAATTATTATTCTGTCAACTCCTGCAGCTTTGTTTTTCTCCAGTGCCTACAATGCAGCTTGGACTTCTTCCTTCAATACCATGGGTTCTTGTTCATATGCTACCCTCTGAAGTGGTTGAAGGTCAACCAATCTTTTTGGTATAGTGACTCTGTGATCGTTCTGTCTTCTTTTGATGCTCCCTGTGTCACTCAAAATTTTGCCCATAGAAACCTTCAATACAAAAGAAGAAGAAAGTGGGAGGCCTCACTCTACCTGATTTTACAACATATTATATAGCCACAGTAGTCAAAACAGCCTGGTACTGGTACAACAACAGGCACATAGAACAATGGAACAGAATTGAGAACCCAGATATAAATCCATCCATATATGAGCAGCTGATATTTGACAAAGGCCCAATGTCGGTTAATTGGTGAAAAGATAGTCTTTTTAACAATGGTGCTGGCATAACTGGATATCCATTTGCAAAAAAATGAAACAGGACCCATACCTCACACCATGCACAAAAACCAACTCCAAGTGGATCAAAGACCTAAACATAAAGACTAAAACGATAAAGATCATGGAAGAAAAAATAGGTACAACGTTAAGAGCTCTAATACAAGGCATAAACAGAATACAAAACATTACCAAAAATGACGAAGAGAAACCAGGTAACTGGGAGCTCCTAAAAATCAAACACCTATGTTCATCTAAAGACTTCACCAAAAGAGTAAAAAGACCACCTACAGACTGGGAAAGAATTTTCAGCTATGACATCTCAGACCAGCGCCTGATCTCTAAAATCTATATGATTCTGTTAAAACTCAACCACAAAAAGACAAACAACCCAATCAAGAAGTGGGCAAAGGATATGAACACACATTTCACTAAAGAAGATATTCAGGCAGCTAACAGATACATGAGAAAATGCTTTCTATCATTAGCCATTAGAGAAATGCAAATTAAAACTACGATGACATTCCATCTCACTCCAACAAAGCTAGCATTAATCCAAAAAACACAAAATAATAAATGTTGGAGAGGCTGCGGAGAGATTGGAACTCTTATACACTGCTGGTGGGAATGTAAAATGGTACAACCACTTTGGAAATCCATCTGGCGTTTTCTTAAAAAGTTAGAAATAGAACTAGCATGCAACCCAGAAATCCCACTCCTCAGAATATACCCTAGAGAAATAAGAGCCTTCACATGAACAGATATATGCACACCCATGTTTTTTGCAGCTCTGTTTACAATAGCAAAAAGCTGGAAGCAACCAAGGTGTCCATCAACGGATGAATGGTTAAATGAATTGTGGTATATTCACACAATGGAATACTACGCATCGATAAACAACAGTGACGAATCTCTGAAACGTTTCATGACATGGAGGAACCTGGAAGGCATTATGCTGAGCGAAATTAGAGGCAAAAGGACAAATATTGTATAAGACCACTATTATAAGATCTTGAGAAATAGTATAAACTGGGAAGAACACATACTTTTGTGGTTACAAGGGGTGGAGGAGGGAGTGTGGGAGAGGGTTTTTTACTGATTAGTTAAATACTCAATACTCGGAAGGTCAGCTCAACTGGACTGGACCAAAAGCAAAGAAGTTTCCGGGATAAACTGAATGCTTCAAAGGTCAGCGGAGCAAGGGCGGGGGTTTGGGGACTATGGCTTAAAGGGACTTCTAAGTCCATTGGCAAAATAATTCTATTATGAAAACGTTCTGCATCCCACTTTGAAATGTGGCATCTGGGGTCTTAAATGCTAACAAGCCGCCATCTAAGATGCATCAATTGGTCTCAACCCACCTGGATCAAAGGAGAATGAAGAACACCAAGGTCACACGATAACTAAGAGCCCAAGAGACAGAAAGGGCCACATGAACCAGAGACTCATATCATCCTGGGACCAGAAGAACTAGATGGTGCCCTGCCACAACTGATGACTGCCCTGACAGGGAGCACAACAGAGAGCCCCTGAGGGAGCAGAAGATCAGTGGGATGCAGACCCCAAATTCTCTTAAAAAGACCATACTTAATGATCTGACTGAGACTAGAGGAATCTCGGCGATCATGGTCCCCAAAGCTTCTGTTGGCCCAGGACAGGAACCATTCCCGAAGACAACTCATCAGACATGGAAGGGTCTGGACAATGGGTAGGAGAGAGATGCTGATGAAGAGTGAGCTACTTGTATCAGGTGGCCACTTGAGACTGTGTTGGCATCTCCTGTCTGGAGGGGAGATAGGAGGGTAGAGAGGGTTAGAAACTGGCAAAATTGTCATGAAAGGAAAGACTGGAAGGGCTGATTCATTAGGGGGAGAGTAAGTGGGAGTATGGAGTAAGGTGTATATAAGCTTATATGTGACAGACTGACTGGATTTGTAAACGTTCACTTAAAGCTCAATAGAAATTATTAAAAAAAAAAAAATATATATATATATATATATAAAAGAAACCAAAAAAAAAAAAAGAAACCTTCAATACTGCAACTCAAGGCTTGAATTTTTTCTTCGATATTTTGGTTTGAGAAATGCTGAGTATGTTCTTCCAAAAGGGAAAGGTCATTGCATATTTTGTTATAATACTTTACTCTGTCATCTCAACCTAACCTTTGAAATCTTCTTTTCACCTTTCTAACTTCATCATTTCTTCCTTTCGTTTAAGCTACTCTATGCTCAAGAGCAAGTTTCATAGTCTCTTCTGACATCCACTTTGATCTATTCTTTATTTCCTGTCTGTTTAATGACCTTTTGTTTTCTTCATATATGATGCCCTTGATATCATTCCACAACTTGTCTAGTCTTCGGTCATTAGTGTTCATTGTGTCAAATCTGTTCTTGAGGTGGTTTCTAAATTCAGGTGGGATATACTCAAGGTCATATTTTGGCTCTTGTAGACTTTTTTTTTTTTCAAATTTCAGCTTCAACTTTAACTTGCATACAAGCAATTGATGGTCTGTTCCATAGTCGGCCCTTGGCCTTGTTCTGACTGATGTTATTGAGCTTCTCCATTGTCTCTTTCCACAGATGTGATTGATTTGATTCCTGTGTATTCCATCTGGTGAGGTCCACATGTATAAAAATAGTCACCATTTATATTGTTGAAAAAAGGTATTTGCAATGAATAAATTGTTGGTCTTGCAAAATTCTATCATGCCATCTCCATTGTGGTTTCTAACACTTAGGCTATATTTTCCAACTACAGGTTCTTCTAGTTTCCAACTTTCACATTCTAATTACCAGTAATTATCAATACATTTTGATTCCATGTTTGATCAATTTCAAACTGCAGAAGTTGGTAAAAATCTTCAATTTCTTCATCTTTGACTTTAGTAGTTGGTGGGTAAATATGAGTAGTAGTTGTATTAGCTGATCTTCATAATAGGCATATGAATATTATCCTATCACTGACAGGGTTGTATTTCAGGATAGATCTTCAAATGTTCTTTTTGACAATGAATGTGTCACCATTCTGCTTCAATTTGTCATTCCCAGCATAGTAGGCCATGTGATTGTCTGATTCATAATGGCCAATACCAGTACATTTCAGCTCACTAATGCCTGGGATATCGATCTTTATGTGTTCTGTTTTTTTGTTTGTTTTTTTTTTTTTTCCACAACTTCCAATCTTCCTAGATTCATGCTTCGTACATTCCACATTTTGATTACGAGTGGATGTTTGCCACTGTTTCATCTCATTTTGAGTCAAGCCACCTCAGCAAACAAAGGTCCTGAAAACAATTCCATCCATGTTATTAAGGTCCACTCTACTTTGAGGAGACAGCTCTTCCCCAGTCGTATTTTGAGGGAGTTCCAACATGAGAGATTCATCATCAGGCACTACATAAGACAATGTTCTGCTGAAATTCAGAACATTTTCATGGTCAGTTTTTTCAGAAGTGGACCACCTAATCCTTCTTCCTAGTCTGTCTCTGTCTGGCACCTCTGCTGAAACCTGTCCACCAGGGGTGACTCTGCTGTTATTTAAAATACCAATGGCATAGCTTCCAGCATCACAGCAACATGCAAGCCACCACAGTAGGACAAACTGACAGACAAGAGGTGGACATTTTTTAATTGGGATTATATATACATATATATTTATAAGCGATTCTCAATGTACATTAGTATTTTAAACTAA
Source organism: Elephas maximus indicus (assembly GCF_024166365.1). Lineage (NCBI taxonomy): Eukaryota > Metazoa > Chordata > Mammalia > Proboscidea > Elephantidae > Elephas > Elephas maximus. The sequence continues at coordinate 33,937,072 of NC_064834.1, forward strand.
GAATAGTGTGGCAAGCACTACTGTACTTGTCATTGTCCAATCAAGAATATTCTTCTAATAAGTAGTCTAGATAAAGTAACCATTTATTCTTGTTGCCATAGAAAGTCTCAGAGATAACGATTTTTGTTCCAGCACTATTGTTAATAATGCCTTCTTTTACTTTTAATAGTCTTCCAGATATTTAATTATATTCCCATCCTATCCTTAAGCTAGTCATTTTCAAAATGTGTTTGTGGAGCTTTTCTAGGGCCAGCAAAGTGATGAATGAAGGTGAAAAAAATTGGCATCTCTCAAACCGCCCACAACCTTTTTAATGGGAAGATTTTTTGGTCTAAATATGTTGAAAAACAAATGATAAATAATAAATCTATAGTCAACCTATTGTATATCTGCCATTTTTCCTCCTCTTAACAATCTCTCCCTATCTGTCTTACACACACATACACGCACACACACGCATACACACACACTCACACACAACACCAGCAGCAAATGAGCAGTGGAACCTTAGACTCTAATTGGGGAAAGAATAACTAAACACTGAGAAAGGAATTGTAATTCAGAGAAATATTGTCCTGAGTGTGAAATTGCATCGTAAGTCTGAAACTGGTGTGTGAAATAATCAGAGAGTGAAAGAATCTTTTATTCTTTTAATCTCTGGTCAAAAGATATTTTGAATAGCTTCAACAATTTTTGATCACCATTTCATAGATGATATGAAGATATTTTCAGTTTTTAGTGGAAGTTTAAAGGATGAAAAACAATAGGAAGAATTGCACTTTTTAAAATTCAAGAGACAAAGTCAGTATTCTGCTGACTAACAAGATGGAAATCTAAATCTTTTATTGCAGAGTTTGTTCAATATATTACTTTAAATTAAAATTTGATATATTTTTTCAACAAAATACACATACAGGTAAAGATATTAAGTCTTGTCATCTTAGGTGTGATGTTTATAGCTTTTTCATAATCATTTACTCTGGAACCCTCTGATGGCTTACTAAATCATACAGAATAACTTTGTAAAGGTATTTAATATCACCATATAGGTTAGTTTGTCAGAACACAGATTCTGAGATGAAATCCTGTATAATTTTTGGGATATTGCTTAATGTCTCTAAGCCTCAGTTTGAGTTTGTCATCTGCAAAATGAGTATACAATAATACCTAATACACAGGATTTTTGTGAGTAGTATAAAAGAAGATTCATGTAGCATACTTAAGTAGCTCCTAGCAAATATAAGGGCTTTATCATATTATTATTATTATTATAACTGCAACTGGAATTTCTTTAATTGGCTGGGCGTTTACTCATATACTCATGGGAGGAAGTAGATAAGTGAAATCAGTCATTAAGTATTTCAGCTGTCTTTCATTGAAATTCCAGCTTTAAAAACTGAGTTGTTTATGTCAACCCAGCCTAATTTGTTCTGATTGTGCTATTCCTAATAAATGCAGTAAGATTTGTATTCTTTAAAAGAATGCAATATCTTTATTGAGAAGAAAACTAGAGGCATTTTTTTTTTTTAATAAACCAATTTGGCACAGCCATTGCTGTGCCGAATTAATTACACAGTAGCTAATGTCACAAGGTAATATGCAGAGCCAAAAATATATCAATGAATCAAATTTTAAACATTGGCAGGGGAAGCAAGTATTCTGCTTTCTATTTTCTTCCTTCCTTTCCTCCCTTCCTCTCACCCTCTGTCTTTCCTTCCTTTCTTTCATATAAAAACAATGGATTCCAATAAAGTTTTTCAGATTGTCCATAGATTCCTCCAGTCCTGGAGAGTTGTCTCAGGAGTCTCTGCTCTAGGTGAAGCTAGGACATTCATTTCCTATCAATATTTAAAATTCTCCTTTTTCCCCACACACTAATGTAGAATTTTTTTTTCATGAATTATTTTAATTATAAAAGGAATGGGTGCTGATTGTGAATTAAATGGAAAATTTTTAAATAATCTTATCAGTTAAAAATGGAAAATCCTGTGTTATGAGTTAAATTGTGCATTCCAAAAAGATATGTTGAAGTCCTACCCCTGTGCCTGTGAATTTGACCCTTTCTGGAAATAAGATTTTTTTTTGTTATGTTAATGAGAATATGTAAAAGAAAAGACAAAACAAAAAAAACTAGTTGCCCTCAAGTCGATTCTGACTCATAGCAACCCTATAGGACGAAGTAGAACTGCACCATAGGGTTTCCAAGGAATGTCTGGGGGATTTGAACTGCTGACCTTTTGGTTAGCAACAAAGCTTGTAACCACTGTGCCACCAGGACACCTACAAGAGTAAGGTGGGCCCTAAATCTAATCTCTGGTGGGTCCTAAACCTAATCTTTCTTGAGAAGTCTCTTATAAAAATGAAAAACAGACATGGAAAGACACTCAGAAAGAGGGAAGACAGATGCCATGTGACTATACGGCTACAAATAGCCAAGGAACATCAAAAATGTTGGGACAGTAGAAGGTTAAAGAGAGAAGGCTCTTACTTTAGATCTGACAAAGAGACCCTAGCTGACTCCCTGAATCTGTACTTCTAGCCTCCAGAACTGTGGGAAAATAAATTTACGTTCCTTAAAGACACTTGCCTTGTAGTATTTTTGTTATGGCAGCACTAGGAAACTAAGACACCCTCCATGCTCGAAGCAAAATCTCCAGGGTAAGCATTATTAATTTTACGTGTGTCCTTGCAAAAGCCTGGAATCTGCTTGAGGCAGTTACAGCTTTTCTATTTTAAATGAAACAAATGTCTCAGGTCTATGTAAAAGTGAATTTCTAGAAGTTTGCTATGACGCATGGAATCTATTGTTGACTTCCCTTAAGAGATCAGGAGCAGGAGGTTGGGAAACACAGGCACATCTATGATTTTGGGGACGAACGTGTGGTCTTAATATGACTGCAGGGATTGGAATACTTCTTTGGCTCTCTAC